>NC_089249.1:138583958-139252995 GCF_963930625.1 Muntiacus reevesi | reverse complement strand
GTGATGCCATCCAATCCCCTCATTCTCTGTCGTCTCCTTCTTGTCCTGCCCTCAGTCTTTCCCAGCATCAGGGTCTTTTCCAATAAGTTGGCTCTTTGCATTAGGTGGCCAAAGTATTGCAGCTTCAGCTTCAGCATCAGTCCTTCCACTGAGTATTCAGGATTGATTTCCTTTAGCATTGACTGGTTTGATCTTGCAGTTCAGGGGACTCTCAAGAGTCTTCTTTAGCACCACAATTCAAAAGTATTAATTCTTCGATGCTCAGCCTTCTTTATGGTCCAACTCTCATATCTGTACATGACTACTGAAAAAGACATAGCTTTGAGTATAGGGACTTTTGTTGGAAAAGTGATGCCTCTGCTTTTTAATATGCTGTCTAGGATTGTCATAGCTTTTCTTTCAAGGAGCAAGCATCTTTTAATTTCAAGGCTGCAGTCACTGTCTCCAGTGATTTTGGAGCCAAGAAAGTAAAATCTGTAACTGTTTCCATTCCCCCCCCCCTTCTATTTGCCAGGAAATAATGGGACCAGGTGCCTTAGTTTTTTGAATGCTGAGTTTTAAGCCAGCTTTTTCACTCTCCTCTTTCACCTTCATCAAGAGGCTGTTTAGTTCCTCTTTACTTTCTGCCATTAGAGTGGTATCATTTTCATATCTGAGGTTGTTGATATTTCTGCCACAATCTTGATTCCAGCTTGTGATTCATCTAGCCCAGGATTTCCCATGATGTACTCTGCATAGAAATTAAATAAGCAGGGTGACAATATACAGCCTTGATATACTCCTTTCCCAATTTTAAACTGGTTCATTTTTTCACATCTGGTTCTAACTGTTGCTTCTTGACCATGTATAAGTTTTTCAGGTAGGGTGGTTTGTAGTCCCATCTCTTTAAGAATTTTCTACAGTTTGTTGTAATGCACACAGTCAAAGTCTTTAGTGTAGTCAATGAAGCAGAAGTAGATCTTTTTCTTCAATTCCCTTGCTTTTTCTATGATCCAACGAATGTTGGCAATTTGATTTCTGGTTACTCTGTCTTTCTAAATCCAGCTTATACATCTGGGAGTTCTCTGTTCACATATCAGTGAAGCCTAGCTTGAAGGATTTTGAGCATTACATTGCTAGCATGTGAAATGAGTGCAATTATGCAGGAGTTTGAACATTCTTTGGCATTGTCCTTCTTTGGGATTAGAATGAAGACTGACTTTTTCCAATCCTGTGGCTACTGCTGAGTTTTCCAAATTTGTTGACATATTGAGTGCAGCACTTTAACAGCATCATCTTTTAAGATTTGAAATAGATCTGCTGGAATTCCATCATCTCGACTACCTTTGTTCATAGTAATGCTTCCTAAGGCCCACTTCACGTTTCCAAGATTCTGGCTCTAGATAAGTGACCACACCATCGTGGTTATCCAGGTCATTAAGACCTTTTTGTACAGTTCTGTGTATTCTTGCCACCTCTTTTTCATCTCCTCTGCTTCTGCTAGGTCCTTAACTCTACGTAACTCTATAGACAAATTAACCCTCCTTACAGGCAGCACAGGCCAGAAGGCCTTTATCAAGGTACAGAGATTCTAAATGCTGTCCCTCTTTATGTTTACTGTTTCTGAGGAACACCAATAATAAATCGCTTAATAAAGGTTAGTTAAGATTGAAATTTGCTTTGGTTTTTTGGTAGAAGAAATGCCACTTGCTTAGAGAGGTTAAGTTGCTGCATTTAGGGCCAAGTTGCTGCTGAGTATTCTTCCTGTTGTCCTCGTAACCCCAAATGGCATTTCTTTTTTGTGTGTCTAACACAGTGTGGGTTAAGATAACATGGGGAGCTGGCTGTAATTTTACTGTCTTTCTTGAAGTCTTTTATAATGTGAAGATACCAAGTAGATCTGTGGCTGAACTAGGAACAGTTAGTCCTTGTTTTCCTGTGGTGCTTTTGGTGATTATAGTAACCTGATAGAGAATGTTCTTTGCGCCATCTTCACTATATTAGCAATTTTAAGGTCGGCAGTCTTTAACCTGAAAAGGAGCTCCCCTGGTGGTTCAGTGGTAAAGAATTCACCTGCAATGCAAAAGACATGGGTTTGATCCCTGGGTCAGAAAGATCCCCTGGAGGAAGAAATGGTAACCCACTCCAGTATTTTTGCCTGGGAAACCCCATAGACAGAGGAGTCTGGCAGGCTACAGTCCATGGGGTCACAAAAGAGATAAGACTTAGTGATTGAACAAGAGCAACCTGTCAAGATGTTGACAAGATGTTTTTCTAAAACACATGTTCCATTTCTACAAATAAACAAGAAAATGTCAACTTAAGATTGAAGACTAATTGCTTAATGACATAGTTCATATTAACCTCCTAAGAAGTGAAACTCTTTTAACACTATAAGTACATAAAGTCTCCAATATGAAGACTTAATACAAAAATATTAATATTAAGGAGTTGATTCTCTTCAACATTTCAATGTCTAACTAAATCTTTGAGGATAAGTTGTTTTCCAGACAAGAAAAAAATTATGTCATCTCTAGTAATTTGGGGAGAAACTATTAGCCAAATGAGATTGCTTAATGACCAGAGGTATTAGCCGAGGTGCTGGCTGTATTCACGTTTGGGATACCACTGATTCTTTTAACTTGGTTAAAAACTTAGAGCAGGGGGATGGGGGAGGAGGCATTTTCTGCATTGAATAGTGTGTGTTTAATTTTGTAATAAAATGCCATTTTGTTTTCCAAAGGGGCTGTACCAGTTTGCATCCCTGTCAACAATGTATGAGAGTCCTAGTTCTGCATCACCATCAGTACAAGGAATTGACAATAAATAAAAATGTATAATATGGATGATAGGCAACCAAATCTCATTTTCTAATACTATTCTCCAATAAAAAGAATCAGGTCTTCTAGGACAAATGGTTGATTTTAGCATCATGGAAAGAAATAAAAGGAATCCTGCTATATCTGAAGATGTGCCTGAAGTGTCAGAAAGTAAAGAAGTGCTCAAAACAAAGAGAAAAATCCCACAATAATGCAGATGTGTTAAAGTGAAGCTGGAGCTAAGAGAAAGAGTTCCCAATGGCCAATTTTGAGTAACAACAACAACAAAAAAATAAAATAATAAAATAATAAGATATTAGATTATAATCCAAAGGATAAAATAAATGTCCACTGATATACATAATTGATTAAGCAAACAGGCAAATAAAGGGAGAATAGACAAATCTCCTGTATGGAACTCCAAATTATTTCCTTTGTCTTTAGGTCTTTTGTCCTCAAGGAGGTGGGAACATAAATCCTACTCCTGATGCATGAACTGTACATAGTGACTTCCTTCCAAAAAGCACAGTATGGAAAGGAGAGAAAAAGAGAAACGGCACAGCTGAAATCTGATAAATACAATCTCAGCCAGGAGGTCAAAGTTTACGTTCATTAATAGTTTACACTCTGGACATGATGCAGTGAGGACGGTATTTGTCTCTCTGGTCCTCCTCACTGAAACCCACAACCCCTGTCTAGTCTTGATCAAAAACCTCAGTCATCTTCCAGTTTAGGGACATTCTCTAACGTACCTGCACTTCTCAAATCTGTCAAAGTCATAGAAAACAATGAAAAGTCTGAGAAATTCTGAACCAAGAGGAGATTAAGAAGACATGATAACTAAATGTCATATGGCTAGAATCTTGAGAACTTCTAGAAAAAGGGCACTAGTTTAAAAGCTAAGGAAATCTGAATCAAGTATGAACTTTAGTTAATAATTCTGTATTAATATTGGTTTACAGTTGTCACAAATGACCCATATTAATGTAAGCTATTAATAACAGTGAAAACTTGGTCTAGGGAACAACCTGTATTATCTTGGCAACTTTTCTGTGAATCCAAAACTATTCTAAAATAGAAAGTTTACAGTAATAATGGATAGTAGAAGAGGAGTAATAGTTTTGTCTCACAATCTTGGAAAAAAGAGAGTTGGAACACAGTTCACATTGGACTAGTACCTATATTTCTCTCTGGTGTGGGAGGAAGGAGATGACCTTTGTTGGGAGAAGGACTGAACCAAAATAGGGTGTGCAGCTTGTTTTGCTTTGCTTTCTCATGGCTCTTCCTGGGAAGGGCTATAGCTCTATAGAGTCCAGTGTTTTAGAGGATGACATTTAACAGTTCCTTGGTGCAAAAGTTGGTGATGTTCAAACTCAAATGCCTGTAACATCCAGTTAGGTGGGCTAAATGGGTAAAGCAAGTTGGTTATAAGAAATTTTGGATGGGACTTGCCTGGTGGTCCAGTGGTTAGGAATCTGCCTTGCAAAGCAGGAGACATGGATTTGACCCCTGGTCAGGAAACTAAGATCAGACATGCTGGGAAGCAGCTTGGCCCACATGTCACAGCGACTAAAGCCTGTGTGCTGCAACTAGAGAGTCTGTTCGCCACAAAAATCCCATGTGATGCAATGAAGGTCTTGCATGCTGCAACTAAGAAGTGACATGGGCAAATAAATATATAAAAAAGGAATGTGGGAGCATGAGGAGCTGTAGCAAATAAAAGAACTGAACCAAATAAAAGAAAAAAAAAGTGGCTACTCAGTCAGTGCTGGCTGATTTTTGCTATTCAGGAAGCTAAGCTAAGATGCCTTCTTTCCTGATATTTTGAAAGAAGCTGTAAATTCAGGTTTAAAAAAAATAATGTGGAATGGTCTACCTTTTTAACATTGGCAACTAATTTAGACAGTTTTTTTAAATATCATGCATACCCAAACTGTGCCAAAGGAAGTAATTCTGTAGATATGGTCATCACACTGCCGGTTTGCAACCACTCTCTATAAACCTGGGCTCCACTGAGCCAGGTGGGTTAACCTCAGGTAACCGTAGCTTTGTGTATAAAATGTGGAGTTAGTCTATGTCCTGGGCTATGACAAGATCAATATGTGGGAATAAATGCCTAAGCTTCTTGAAAGTTTTGAAGAATGTTGAAGATAGCTGGATGGCCCTTATGGCTAGTGGAGCGAGTAAAGGTCAAGAACAATGACATCACAGGGTGTGTTTAGGGGACTGGATGATTGAGATTCATCAAGAGAAGTTATTGGGCTAGAAATTTATGTTGGAGCTAGATTATGTTGGGACTGGGCATTTGGACTTGAAACTGCAGGCAACAAATGACTATCTCTAGGTCATCTCGAAAAAGCACAGAGCAGAAATCGGGCACTATACAGAGAAATGTGACATTAACAGCTGGAATTTCTAGACACAAGGAGAAAGCAGAGTATATTAATATTTTGAGTCTAGTTTGAATAATTGGGTTTAGATGAGAGTGTTCATTATTGCAATCAGCCAAATTGTGTGTGTGTATGTGTGTGTGTGCGCACGTGCACCCTTTTGTAGTTACTAGATAAGTGCATAACCTTTCTGACTGGGCTGTGCTGGCGCATGTGGGCCCTGTCAGATCAGCTCCTTTGGGCAACGCCAGCTTTATAATAGTAAACAAACTATACATTGATTGATTCTCATTCTCACTCCTCTCTTGGTACCTCTTGAACCGCTCCAAGGATTATTTCACTGATCCAGAGCTGCCAAAAGGGAGAAACCCATGCCTGACCTGTGCACACAGCACACAGCAGTGATATTTGATGTAAGATTAAGTCAGACTCAGCCGGGAGCCTTTTGAAATACAGCACAGAGCTAACAAAATGAAAAAGTTTGTTTAGGGGCAAAACATTTTCCTCTCTTCCTGGCTGTCCCGTCTTATCCTCCCTCAGGCGTCCTTTCCCCTAAATTCCAGTCCATAATTTTTATTTGAAACTCTTCACATTCTACTGGGCCATTAGACGAGCACATTTCTCCCTAAACAAAAGGATTATATTTCAAACTGTTATTGTTCTAACGCTTGCTTTTTTTTTTATTTAGTATGAATAGAATGCTAGGTTTCTTTTTAACGCTTGCTTTTTAATAGCCCACAGGAGGCTGAAATATCTACTCTCACCTTACCACCGCCATTAAGGAGATACTATATCATTTTTAGGATTTATGATAAGCTCCTTCCATTGTGATTAAAGCACAAAAGCTAGAGGCCAAGAAACTGGCAGCTACATATTTTAAGTAGAATTTTGCTAATGGTTGGCTGGTCTTTTCTAACAATGAATTAAAGTAGGTGTTTTCCACTCACTGGTTCTAGTTCTCCAGTGAGGCAACTCAGAGCAGCTCTAATTTCATTTCCACACTACAAAAGAGCATTTATTAATAACAGCAACTATTAGCAACCTTCATAAAGTTCTAAAGGAATAGGGTAAGTCCCTAATGGGGCTCTCTCTAATCCCTAGGTTCCTTAGCCAACAAGCCAACAGAGAAAAACATCTGATTTTAGTTGTGGTGATTTACCACTGATAATCCAAAGTTGCTTATGGTTTATAATGAAGATTAAAATTTATAATGAAAACTTTTGTATATAATAGGAATTAAATTTTACATGAAAACTTAAATGATGATCATCCTTGATATCGAAATGAGTGTTTTCTGTGTTCAGACAACAGCATGAGGAATGGGTCCTACTCTTACTACAAAGATGTCCAAAGTATTTTGTAATAATTGAATAATTGGGAACATTATCAAGGACTATTTGAAGTCAACTATGATGTCGAAAGTGGGTAATTGAGACATCTGATAATCATTTGGGGCAGTAAACAGGATACAAGTGATGATCAAGACAGTCTTTCCAAAATGAGGTTTAGAAACAGCCCTTGAAGACAATTCATACAGTGTTCTTTGTAAGTGGTGATAAAAAAAGACAATACTTGTGATAACTGGTAGTCAAGTAATGTTGGGTTTAAGAGCTACCATTTTATAACCAAACTTCCCACTGATATAAAGGTTTCTATTTATTTATTGCTTTTTTAGAATTATTATTTTTTATTGTGGTATAGTTAATTTGCAATGTTACATAAGTTTCAGGTGTTCAATATAGTGATTCACAATTTTTAAAGTTATCTTGATTTATAGTTGTTATAAAATATTACCTATATTCCCTGTGCTGTATAAAATATCCTTGTAACTTATTTATTTTATACATAGTAGTTGGTACCTCTTAATTTCCTACCCTTACTTGCTCCTTCTCACTTCCCTCTCCCCACTGGTAACTACTAGTCTGTGTTCCGTATCTGTGAGTCTGTTTCTTTTTTGTTATATTCACTAGCTTGTTTTAATTTTTAGATTCCACATATAAGTGATAATGTATAGTATTTACCTTTCTCTATCTGACTTATTTCACTAACATAGTACCATCCAAATTCATTCATGCTGCTGCAAATGGTAAAATTTCATTCTTTTTTATGGCTCAGTGATATTCCACTGTAAATATATGTAACACATCTTTTTTGTCCACTCATCTGTTGAAGGATATACAGGTTGCTTCCATATCTTGGCTATTATAATTAATGGTGCTATGAACCTTGGGGTACATGTGTCTTTTCAAATTTGTGTTTTTGTTTTCCTTCAGATATGTACCCAAGAATGGAATTACTGGTTCATTTATTGCTTTGATTACACTCACTTTGCTTCTGTGTAAGGAGTACTATACTTCTGGCAGGATCCATTCATTTATTCAGTGATTGCTTATTGAGCACCTTCTCTGTGCTAGGAAGAAAGAGTAAGATGAAGAACACTGTGGACTTGGTCCCTGACCTCAAGAATCTATAGTAAGAATAGGATAATGGGGTCAGCACACTGAAAAACCAAAAAGCAAAATAGAGATGCAGATATAGAGAACCGGATGCCATGACCTTAGTTTTCTGAATGTTGAGCTTTAAGCCAGCTTTTTCACTCTCCTCTTTCACTTTCATCAAGAAGCTCTTTAGTTCTTCTTCACTTTCTGCCATAAGGGTGGTGTCATCTGCATATCTGAGGTTATTGATATTTCTCCCGGCAGTCTTGATTCCAGCTTGTGCTTTTTCCAGCCCAGCATTTCTCATGATACACTGTGCATATAAGTTAAATAAGCAGGGTGACAATATGCAGCCTTGATGTACTCCTTTTCCTATTTGGAACCCGTCTGTTGTTCCATGTCCAGTTCTAATTGTTGCTTTCTGACCTGCATACAGGTTTCTCAAGGGGCAGGTCAGGTGGTCTGGTATTCCCATCTCTTTCAGAATTCTCCACAGTTTCTTGTGATCCACACAGTCAAAGGCTTTGGCATAGTCAGTAAAGCAGAAATAGATGTTTTTCTGGAACTCTCTTGCTTTTTCGATGATCCAGCGGATGTTGGTAATTTGACCTCTGGTTCCTCTGCCTTTTCTAAAACCAGCTTGAACATCTGGAAGTTCACGGTTCACATATTGCTGAAGCCTGGCTTGGAGAATTTTAAGTTTTACTTTTTTAGCGTGTGAGATGAGTGCAATTGTGCAGAAGTTTGAGCATTCTTTGCCATTGCCTTTCTTTGGGATTGGAATGAAAACTTCACTTCATGGCAGATAAATGGGGAAACAGTGGAAACAGTGGCTGACTTAATTTTTCTGGGCTCCAAAATCACTGCCAAAATTATGGTGATTGCAGCCATGAAATTATAAGACACTTACTCCTTGGAAAGAAAGTTATGATCAACCTAGATAGCATATTAAAAAGCAGAGACATTACTTTGCCAACAAAGGTCCGTCTAGTCAAGGCTATGGTTTTTCCAGTGGTCCTGTATGGATGTGAGAGTTGGACTGTGAAGAAAGCTGAGTGCTGAAACATTTGATGCTTTTGAACTGTGGTGCTGGAGAAGACTCTTGAGAGTCCCTTGGACTGCAAGGAGATCCAACCAGTCCATCCTAAAGGAGATCAGTCCTGGGTGTTCATTGGAAGGACTGATGTTGAAGCTGAAACTCCAGTACTTTGGCCACCTCATGTGAAGAGTTGACTCATTGGAAAAGACCCTGATGCTGGGAAAGATTGAGGGAAGGAGAAGGGGATGACAGAGGATGAGATGGTTGGATGGCATCATCGACTCCATGGACGTGGGTTTGGGTGGACTCTGGGAGCTGGTGATGGACAGGGAGGCCTGGTGTGCTGCGGTTCATGGGGTTGCAGAGTCGGACACGACTGAGCGACTGAACTGAACTGACACAGAGAACAGACATGTGGACACAGGTTGCATAGGGAGGGTAGGATGATTGGAAAATTAGGACTGACTTATATACACCGCCAGGTGTGAAGTAGATAGCTAGGGGGAACCTGCTCTACAGTGTAGGAAGCTCAGCTCAGTGCTCTGTGAAGACCTGGATGGGCAGGATGTGGGAGGAGGTAGGAGGGAGATCCAAGAGGGAGGGGACATATTATAAATATAGCTGACTCCCTTTGTTGTACAGCAGAAATTAACACAACATTGTAAAGCAATTATACTCCAATAAAACAAATGAACAAAAAACCAAAAAGCTAATCTTTGAGACAAACTGGAAACCACTTCTATTGGTTAAATATGCCCACAGTCTGGTTTAAAATTTCACTTTCCATTGTCTTGACAATACAGTCCCAGGAAGTATTAGGAAAAGCAGTAATGAAATTGTGGCTGGTCTTGTGCCTTTATGATGTTTGCCTTGCTTGTGACCTTTGTGCATGAATGCTTTTGCCCACGTGGCTAGTAAGAAATGATCTGGTTGACTTGTTTTTCTGAAAGACCTTTGCCCAAATCTTTGATGGGCAAACAGAGAATCATGTTTCCAGACAGAAACTATTTACAAATAAAATTCCATATTGTCATACTTTTTAAGTAAGATATGGACCAAAGTTGAAAAAAGCAAAAGGCAGTAGTGAGGAGCTGAGCTGGACTTTTAATGTTTAGAGGAGACATAACTCATTAGAAATTTAACATTGGGTTATTTTTCTTTGATTTAAAGTCATGAAAATTTAGAGTGCATGCAGTCATTCAACATATATTCATCAAGCACCCACCATATGCCAAACTCTGCTTATTCTTTATTAACATAACTATAAATATTGAGGCGATAAAGAAGAATAATACAAGAGTACTAGGAAGGTCTGGGACACAGCTTTAATGCAGGGAATACAGGGAAGGCTGTATGAGGAAGTAATATCTTCAGGCAAAGACTTGAAGGATATGTAGAAAATGGTCTTGCCAAGTGTGAAGAGAAGACATTTCCAGGCAGGAGGAACAGCATAGGATAGAGTATATTTTCACTTTAATAAATTTCATACTGTGAAAAATTCCCAAAGTCCAACACAGAAATTCAGAATCCTGTGATATGAGAAAAATCTCATCACTTTACCTTAGGCTGGCCAGAAGTGTATCGGGCAGAAAACATCAAAGAGGTAGATTTCATCTCTCTGACTGGTAAACAAAATGCTTGGAACTGGTCAGTTTGCAATTACTCTTTTTCGTCATCCCAGATGAATTCCCAGACTTTAGTAATCTAGTAAAACTTTTTTCTGCCTTTGTAAATAGAGACACTACTATGAAATCTGGCTCAGAAGATAAAGCAAAGAGCAACTAAGGTCTTCAAAACATGGTGTAAATAGGAGGAACTCCCAAACAGACATCAAAAACAAAAGAGATAAAAATCATTTCACCAATGGTGTGTTAGTGTGAGGTAGTAAAATGAAGCAACTCAGACCAGATGCTGTAATTCATAAACAGGACTGTCATCTAGGAGAAGCTGAAGGGGGCAGAGGCCAAAGAAGTTAACGTGCGGTCATGCCTTCTATCCGTTTCCATTTTTGCCCTATTCAACTATATTTCTCTGGGTCATTTAGCTGTGGATATCATATCATCTATCGATCTATCACCTACACACACACACACACATATATTGTAGTTGCTACTTCATATTTGACTCTTTTGCAACACCGTGGACTGTAGCCCACCAGGCTCCTCTGTCCATGGAATTCTCCAGGCAAGAATACTGGAGTGGGTTGCCATTTTTTTCTCCAGGGGATCTTTCCGACCAGGGATCAAACCTGCATCTCTTGCATCTCCTGCATTGTTGGCAGGCAGATTCTTTTCCAATGTGACACCAGGGAAGCCCACATTTTGTTTATATATATAAAACCATCATTGACACAAAAATCACCTGCTTAATGATACAAAGATTTCTTGCTAACCTGGAATTACAAATAGTCCTTTATTTTGCCAGATTTCTGAAAAGAGTTCGTCTTTGAGCCCATGGGGAATGGGTAAGATGGTGACAGAGTTTCTCCATGTGCTTATCTCACTCAACTGCTGCAGCTTAAAGCATGGGTCCTACTGCACCTTTGGAGATGGAAGAAAGTACATCTGTTCTTTTTTTTTTTAACTTTCAATTTTATATTTAATTTTAGTATAGCTGACTAACAATGTGATAGTTTCAGATAGACAGCAGAGTGATTCAACCATATATATACATGTATCCATTCTCCCCCAGACTCCCCTCCCATCCAGGCTGCCGCATAATATTGAGCAGGGTTCCCTAGCACAGGTGTTCCTATTCAGAATCTGAGCTTTAAAAGGGGCGTCAGAGAACACCTCATCTGATGCAGTGTCGTATTTGCCTAAGCACGTATATATTAATAAATTGACTAAGTGTTAGTTGCTCCTCCCCAGCCCGGTATAGCAGTTCACTATTTCTTGAGGCAGCTAATTATCTTTCTGACAGCTGCCATCTTTAAAGGTTCTTAGTATCAAAGTAAAGCCCATTTTCCTTTAACTACTGCAAAGAGCAGAAATAATGCTATCTTCTACTTCTAGGGTGCAGAGCTGTACTAAGGATTTCCACATGCATTGTTTCCAGTGTCCCCAATAGTAGGGGCAGGAAGGAATCAACATGCATATTTTATAGATGGGGAAACTGGTGCAAGGTCACACAATTAAGAGGGGTGGATCCTGTCTGGTTAAATCTAACATCTAAGCCTCTTCCTCAATACCAGGCGTTAGTCTTGTTCCAAATTTGTGTATTTTAAGGCATCTCTTAAACTCTTCTTAGTTGCTTAGCTTGTATCTTATATGCATGCTTTCAAATGCTCTCTGGAGAAATTGTTACTGTATCTTTATAAAAGGTATATATAGATCAAAATAAAAATTATCCATTCCCAGAAAGATGCATGTGGTACTGCAACAGAGATGTGAGCATTGCAAAGAGACTTTCTTAAGTCTTTTATTAATGGAATTTATTCTTAATAATAGTAGCATATTGATTAAGGCATGTATTTAGGTAGGTTTAACTCCTGGTTTCAACACTGATAAGCTGTTGGACTCTGGACATTTTATTTTTCAAATTACTTAGTTTTCTCACACATAACATGAGGACTATGATAATGATGTTGATGAATTGTTAGAACTGTTTTAGAACTGTTGTAAGAATTAGCATAATAATCTATGTAAAGAACTTACTATGATGCCTACCACTATTTCCAATAAATGATAAACTTATCATCTTTTAAGAAAACTTTTTACTTTGTATTGGGTTATAGCTGATGAACAATGTTGTAATAGATTCAGGTGAACAGAGAAGGGACTTAGCTATACGTATGTATTTATCCATTCTCTCCCAAATTCCCTTCCCATTCAGGCTGCCACATAACATAGAGCAGAGTTCCATGTGTTATACAATAGGTCCTTGCTGGTTACCCATTTTAAATAGACCAGTGTGTACAGGTCTATCCCAGACTCCTAACTATCCCTCCCCCACCCCATCCTTCCCACTGGCAACCGTAAGTTATTGCTCTAAGTCTGTGAGTCTCTTTCTATTTTGTAAGTAAGTTCACTTGTATCATTTTTTTTTTTAGATTCCACATAGAAGGGTTGTCATATGATATTTCTCCTCCTCTGTCTGACTTACCTCACTCAATATGACACTCTCTAGGTCCATTCATGTTTCTGCAAATGGCATTATTCATTCTTTTTAATGACTGAGTAGTATTTCATAGTATATGTATACCCTATCTTTTTATCCTTTCCTCTGTCAGTGAACATTTAGGTTGCTTCCATGTCTTGGTTACTATAAACAGTGCTACAATGAACATTGGGGTGTATAGATCCTTTTGGAAAATATCAGTATTATTATTTATTTATTTGCAGTAATCCCAAATCCCTATGACTGTTGTCAAGCCAGACTTACCCTGCACTGTGTCTGTAAATATAAATTTTAGATATACATAAGAGAAAAAAATTTAAATCTGTGTTAAATTTCATCTAGCCAATAGTTCCACCTGGAATCTTGTTTCTGTCAATTGATAAATTAGTAATCATTAGTAATTCTTTTCAGTTTTATGTCACCTGAAAATTGTTAAATGTATTTTCAGTGTTTCATCTGAGTTGTTGCTAAAAGTCACTACACAATGAAATCTATGCTTATTTTGATTTAGTTGAGCTATGCTGTTCTGTGTTTGTTCCCATTTAGTTACATGGGTCTCAGGATTTTGAGCTTGTTCTATAGCTAGGTATGGAATTTTCCCCGTGCTTTTCTGTCTGTATCATATACTTGTTCTATCCCTTACTGACCCCTTGAGTTTTAGGCTGCCTGTGACCTATGATTCTGTAGATCTCCTGATACTGACATAGCTGAACCTATTAACTAAATTCTGGAAGGGAAATCAGGACACTTGGGGCTGAGTACTCACTTTCCATCCATGTAGTTTAAACTCTCTGCACCTCCCATCTGTATTCTTGTCAAACTCAGAAAATATTTGTCCTTTCCTTTCTTTCAGTGTTACTGTGAAGATGTAATAAAAAATGATAAAAGATTAAAGAACACTATGTCCTTTAAAAAAAGTGGCAGCATACCATTTACAGAGAAATTCCTCATCTAGTAATTATCAAATCAGCTAAACAACTAAACATTAGCAAAATAAACGTTTGAGCAGGGATGCAGAGATGCAGATGACACCAAGTCTGTGTTTATCACCCATATATTACTCATAGACCTATACTCACTTGCAGCCTCATTAAACACTTATCTAACAGGCTTGGTTCTTTCATTTCTTAGTCCATAGCCAGGTAGAGGAGGTAAGTAAATTAAAAGTAGTGAGGTAGGTAAATTGGAAGTACCCAAATCAGGCAAACTGAAAGAAGCAAGAAACAAATGATCATTTTAAAATAAAAAAAAGAAAAAGAGATAAAAGAATTATAAAAATTAGAGCCCCCAGAAGTACCAAAGTCTGGGATCATTAAGTAAAGGGGAAAAGTTGTCTTGAATAGATGACTAGGTTTCAAAAACATCACTGGTTTATAATCTAGTACTGTAATTGATGTACAGAATGATCACTAATTCTTGTGTTGGACCTGTGTGTGTTTACTTGCCCAGCTTTTATTGTGATTTTCCTTTGGAAATCTACCATTCCCAAGTTTTACTCCGTTCCAGTGGAACCATCACTGAAATGTCCCCTCCTCTTCTGGGTAAGGTTGAGCATATGTTTCAAGCAAGGTCAGTTGAATTGTTTTCTTACAGGAATTTGGGGGTTGAGCAGAGTAACTCAAAGTTAGGAGAACTGTTTTATCTAGTGGTGGTACCCTGAATAGATGGCCCGTTCTTCCATTCCACATGGACCCCAGCTTCCTTTGAGCTGCAGAGTCCCTAACTCTTCAAGGTTGGTCTTCCAGTTTCCCTTTAACTTGGTGTACTAACCCAAAACACCCCAATAAAGTACTTTTCTTGCTTAAGTTAGCCAAAGGCATTTTGTTTGCTGCTCACAGTGTGTGATCTGTGACTGACTCAGATTCATTAAAGGAAAAGCTCAATTTTGTTCTATATGCCACAATATTTGTAATAAAAATTTAATAATTTCCATATAACTTTGTTAAAATAAAATTTAAACATTTTAGCATTAAAGGAATATTTTAATAAGAATTTACTAATTTTCTAACCATGTCAGATAAATGAGTTTTTATTTCAGATAGGGTTATAGGTTGGCTCAGACAGTAAAGCGTCTGCCTGCAGTGTGGGAGACTGGGGTTCAATCTCTGGGTTGGGAAGATCCACTGGAAAAGGAAATGGCAACCCCCTCCAGTACTCTTGCCTGGAAAATTCCATGGACTGAGGATCCTGGTAGGCTACAGTCCATGGGGTTGCAAAGAGTTGGACACAACTGAGTGACTTCACTTTATTTCAGACAGATCCAACGAATGACTACATTTTATTTTGATAGCTTGAGTGTATCTTGGTTAATGCCTTTTCTTCTCTGGTTAGCACCTTGTTTAAATGATGATGCCATAGAATGATTTTAGGACACAACTAAAATGGACACCTTTTAGTTGTGGTTAAAATACTTGGAGCACTCTATAAATAATCTGCATCTCTTTTGTGTCCTGTGCTAAGTTCTAGGATAAAGCAGTGAACAAGGTGGATGCAGTCCCAGCACTTGAAGAAATTTGTGATCTAATAGCCTTGTACTGTATACAAAATGAAAGGAAGAGCTGCCTTTGCTCACGATCAGCTCATTGTCCATGTCTTTGGCTGGGCATTTCTCCTGCCTAAAAGTCCAATATCTGACCTTTAATCACATCATCTGGTTTGATCCCTAGATTGGGAAGATCCCCTGAAGAAGGGAAAGGTTACCCAGTCCTGTATTCTGGCATGGAGAATTCCATGTACTGTATAGTCCATGGGATCGCAGACAGTCAGACACGACTGGACAACTTTCACTCATACCCATCCTTATCCCATTCTTTTTTCAAAGTCTGGGTCAAATAGCTTATTCTCCATTAAGAGTCATACACTAATAACAACTGAACATTTATTGAGGAGACTGTCAACCTCTTCATATTATTTATTTGTCACAATGCACTATGAGATATTTATATGACTCTTTAGAACACTATTTTATGGGGGTATCAGAAAGATTTAAAGTATCTAAAATTAATTTAAAATATTGAATTCAGTATGCTCAGAATTATTGAGATCTTTATTTAGAATTACCTAGAATCTAATTGTCTAGAATCTAAAATGTAAGGTGAGAAAGAAACAGTTCTATATCTGACTGTGCATCAGAATTGTCTTGGAGGGTTTTTAAAAAAGAGAGTTATCTGATATTCTCAAAAATTCCAATTAAAAGACATGCAAGCACACAGACATAGAATATAGCACACAAAAAATTCACCCTAAATCCCACCTTCTTTTTAAAAAAAAGCATTTATTTATTTATTTATTTGACTGCTTTGGGTCTCAGTTGCAGCATGCAGGATCTGTGTTGCATAATGAGGGATCTTTCATTGAGGGTTTCAGAAGTTGCAGAACATGAGCTCTGGAGCATTTGGGCTTAGTTGCTCTGAGGAATGTGGCATCTTAGTTCCTGGATTAAGGATCAAACTCAAGTTCCCTGCATTGCAAGGTGGATGCTTAACCACTCAACCACCAAGGAAGTCTATCTTCTACTCCTCTCCCCCTCATCTTAATGATAATCACAAAGAGCACTTGTTGTGTTTCCATTAGGTCTTTCCTTCTTTTTGTAACTATAACCATTTAAACATAATTTTGGGGATAAATGTTACCTTATCCTTGAGACTGCCCCTGACTTCCTTATATTTAAAACTATAACCTACTTTCATTCCTTCTCCATGATGCTTAAGTTATTTTTTTATAGAATTTCTCAGCTTCTACTTATTAATGACAATGTAATTCATTTATTTTTCTCCCCAAAAGTGTCTTATTTCCCACTGGCCCTCTCATCTCTGCCACTTGAATGTCAGCTCCAACAGGGCAGAGAGTTTTGTCTGATTTGTTCATTGCAGTATCTACAGCCCCTAGAAGAGTGGCTGGCATGGAGACAGGGCTTAATAGTCTTTGTCAAATGATAGATAGATGAATGAATGAAATTGCCAAATTGTTCTTCAGAAATGCCACGCTACTTCCACTCCTGCAAGAAGTACAAGGCAGTGTCCATGTTAGATATTTTTGTTGGGTAGGACCATGAGGCCTTGCTGTAATCCTTCCTATGAACTCTGTGGAGGGTATTAGGAGTCAGGAGTCTTGCAATCCTAGAGCAGCTTGCAGTGTCTGGGAACACTTAGCCAACAGCAGGTGAGGGCAATGCCCTGCAGGAGACTACCTGCCCTCAAACAAGTTCAATAGGAATATTTTAAAAACATGCCCAGCCAGTTATTTGTTTCAGCATTTGGGTACATAACTTGTCTACGTAAGTTTGGAAATTTGTTTAGGACTATGTCCTGGTTCCTTTAGTTTACGTCTTTCTGCTACCACCCAGACTGACTAATTTTTGAACTTTGATGAGTAGAGTACTGCTTTCAGTGCTATTTAGTCATTTCCCACAGCTCTCTGTCCCTTTAGAATAGCTTTTAGAGTAACTTGGACCATTTTGGGTAGAGTACATTGGATGACTATTTTCGTGCAACTAAATAAATGGAAGCCTTCTTGGTATTAGTAATGTTCAAAACATGCAATCCACATTCATATTATTCAACTGCAGGTTGTTTTGAAGTCATTCTTTAATTACGGAATTTCCAAATCAGGACCGATATCTGAAAATAGGTATTTGGAACTCATTACACAAAAGATCATGAAGGGCTTTTTATAAAAATGAAGAGGGGAAGCAAAGTTGAGTGGAAAAGCACCAAGGCTAGGACTCAGGGGATCCGAGTCCCACAGGCATCTCTGCCCATTATTAGCCCTGTAAATCCACCTATTTGGTTGGGAAACGGGGTTCATCCTATTTCACAAGCTTTGTTGTGAGGAACTTAATAGTTTCCAACATGCATATTTTATACATGTGAGTCACAATGAAAGCTGTAAAATTATATTACATCTAAAAGGCTGCAAAAATTTTCTTAAACACTGGAGAATGATAGTAGGCCAGTAGAGAAAGAGAATTTGAAGGGTGTTAGAGCTGGTTTTCTCAAACTGTTTTGCATGACACACTACTTTAGTGAGAGGTGTTCAGTCAGTTTTTGCTGACTGCCAACAGTATTTCAGTGGCTTATCCTTCATACATATTTATTTTCATGCTTAAGGCCTGCAGTTCAACAACAGTTAGGCTGACCTGGACCAGGCTGCAGTGGGTGGTCTATTTCGAAGTTCTGATCACCAAGAGTTCATTCCAAGTTACTGACTGGTTGGGCTCAGATCTTCTCTGTTTGTCATCATACTGGAGAAGTGGCTAACCAGGACAGGTCCTCAAGGCAAAGAAAGAAGTGAAAGACAGAAGTTGATCTGTTCAAGAATATCTAAGGTCTTTGTTCTAGTCATATCCTTAACATTGCATTGACCAAAGCAAGTCATATCTCTAAGCCCAACATCAAGATTTGGAAAGTACATTTCATCTACAGTAAATAGAGAGGGAGTGACTCTTTCCTATATATTAACCCAAACTTTCACAGATGTCCTTTGGAAAAAAAAAATGGAGCATATTTAAAAGAGCTTGGGAACTTCTTAGATATTCTGGACTAAATAAACTTGTTTGTTTTTGCTTTGCATAGTCGATCCTAAATTTATCTGGCCATCGTATCTTTCACCTGCACTTCATGAAGCCTATTTATATTTCATGGGCTAGTTGCTTGCTGAATGCACTTTGGAAAATGCTATTCCCAAGTATCAATATCATCAGTTCAGTCACTGAGTCGTGTCCGACTCTTTGTGACCCCATGGACTGCAGCACTCCCGACTTAAACTGTCCATCACCAACTCCCAGAGCTTACTCAGTCTCATGTCCACGGAGCCGATGATGCCATCCAACCATCTCATCCTCTGTTGTCCCCTTCTCCTCTTGCCTTCAATCTTTCCCAGTATCAGGGTCTTTTCCAATGAGTCAGTTCTTCGCATCAGGTGGCCAAAGTATTGGAGTTTCAGCTTCAGCATCAGTCCTTACAAAGAATATTCAGGACTGATTTCCTTTAGCATTGACTGGTTTTATCTCCTTGCAGTCCAAGGGACTCTCAAGAGTCTTCTCCAACACCACAGTTCAAAAGCATCAACTCTTTGGCGCTCAGCTTTCTTTATTGTCCAACTCTCACATCCACACATGACTACTGGAAAAATCATAGCTTTGACCAGACAGACCTTTGTTGGTAAAATAATGTCTCCGCTTTTTAATATGCTGTCTAGGTTAGTCATAGCTTTTCTTTCAAGGAGTAAGTGTCTTTTAATTTCATGGCTGCCGTCACCATCTGCAGCCCCCCAAAATAAAGTCTGTTACTGTTTCCGTTGTTTCCCCATCTATTTGCCATGTATACAATTAAACAATTGTCAAGTACACTAGCTTTGGATCAGATAGATCTTCCTTTGACTCCTGGCTTTGAAATTATTTCAAGTATCTGGAATTCTTGTGGTAGACAGTAGGTTGTAGTAGAGTTGAGGGTTTTGTTTTTGTTTCAGAACAGAGAATGATTTATTGCAGAGCCATGCACAGAGAATGGGTAATTTTTGCTCAGAAAAATCCCAAACTCCCTGAAGGGTTTCAGCAAAGCGTTCTTACAGGCAAAGTGAGGGAGTAGAGTTAAGTTTGATTTTGGGACGTGAAGATGGCTGTGTAACCTATGCTAATATGATGAAAAAGAAAAGACGTGAGCTCTGGTAGGTTAGACCAGAGTGTCGCTGACTGTTTTCATGACAGGTTCTGCACAAACCTAGTAAAAAAGAATATTCTGCCGTTATGGGATTAGGTCCTGACTTAGACAACGTAGAGGATAAAGCCTCATCTTGGTGGGAGACATTACAAATGTGTGATTTGTAAGATTTATTTTTAACCTCTTTCCATTACCAAATATTTTTCACACCTATTTAATGATGCCTGAGATCTCCACCCAGGTGGCTCAGTGGTAAAGAATTCACCTGCCAATGCAGGAGACACAGGAGACATGGGCTCGATCCCTGGGTTGGGAAGATTCCCTGGAGGAGGAAATGGTAAACCACTACAGTATTCTTGCCTGGAAAACTCTGTGGACAGAGGAGCCTGGCAGGCTGCCGTCCATAGGGTCATGAAGAGTTGGACATGATTTACTGACTGAGCACACACACACGAGGTTCTTTCACCAGGAAACAATTCTCTACATTGTATAGTGAGTTAGAAAAACTTGATTTACTAGTATGACTGAAACATTCATACAATATACAAAAGTCTAGTTAATGAATCAATTAATACGGGGATTAGCTCAATTTGGAGAAGAAGAGTAGCATATTGATAAGAAAACAGACCCAGGAATCTGAAATAGAGGGTGGTATGGAGTAAGTGTTTAGGTGCCCCAGAAATCACTAAGTTAAAAAAGCCCTATGCCCCTGATGTGATGGTATGATGGGGTGGAGGCTTAGGTAGGTAGTTAGTTATTTGCTGAGATCATGAGAGTAGAACCTTAGTGAATGGGCTTAGTGTCCTTTTAAGAGTCCTAGGAGAGCTTGATTCTCTGCTGTCTTCCATGTAAGGATACAAGGAGAAGTTGGTCGTCTGTTATCCAGAAGGCCCTCACCAGAACCTGACTGTACTGACACCTGATCCCATGCTTCCAGCCTCCAGAACTGTGAAAAATAATTTTTTATTGTTTAAAAGCCACCCACTTTATGGTATTTTGTTACAGTGCCCCAAGCTGACTAAGACAGTGGGAAAAAAACCTCAGACAGAGAGCATAAGAAAAAAGAAACACACTGAAAGAGCAGCATATTTGCAGGGCCAGCTGAAGACAAATAGAACTTTGTATTACGGCGCTTGCCCCAGGCCCAGGCCTGCTTCATGGGACTTAAAGACTTATGTTTGTTTAATACTGACTTCTTTTGAAGGCTCTCTGTTTCCAGAGGATGCATGATGCAGAGAGTTGCCATAGCTTCACAGGATCTTAGTATGTCGGAATAGGCAGGATTTTGAAGACTCTATCCCAACACCATAATTTTACAAATGAGAAAATTAAGACACAGAGAAGGAAATAAAGCTCAAAACAATAAGGTACAAATTTCTACTTATAAAATAAATTTAAGTACTAGGGATGTAATGTACAACACGACAAATATAAGTGTATATTTGTAATTATGACCAACCTAGATAGCATATTAAAAAGCAGAGACATTACTTTGCCAACAAAGGTCCGTCTAGTCAAGGCTATGGTTTTTCCAGTGGTCATGTATGGATGTGAGAGTTGGACTGTGAAGAAAGCTGAACGCCGAAGAATTGATGTTTTTGAACTGTGGTGTTGAAGAAGACTCTTGAGAGTGCCTTGGATGGTAAGGAGACCCAACCAGTCCATCCTGAAAGAGATCAGTCCTGGGTGTTTATTGCAAGGACTGATGCTGAAGCTGAAACTACAGTACTTTGGCCACCTCATGTAAAGAGCTGACTCATTGGAAAAGACCCTGATGCTGGGAGAGATTGGGGGTAGGAGGAGAAGAGGGCAACAGAGGATGAGATGGCTGGATGGCATCACCGACCTGATGGACATGAGTTCGAGTAAACTCCAGGAGTTAGTGATGGACAGGGAGGCCTGGTGTGCTGAGATTCATGGGGTTGCAAAGAGTCGGACATGACTGAGTGACTGAACTGAACCGACTGAACTGTAGACATATTATCTTTCAGATATGTATCTTTCAAAATAATTCTACAAACAAAACTAATAGAATAAAATATACTAACAAGAAAAAGAAATAGAATTAGAAGGAAAGATGAAATTATAATTATGAGGAATTTATGATAATTTGTATAGAATACAAATTCATTGCTAAAATTGATTACAAGTTTAGATAAGCTTGGCAAAAATCAATATATGACAATCTATTGTATTTTTGTACAATAGCAACAAAAACTTAGAAAATGGGCTGAAATTAAGAGGTACAATTCTATCTACAATAGCAATTTTATATACAAACACACTCCTGGGAACTATAAACAGCTACTTACAGCATTTAATTCCTTTATAAAGGAATTGATACAATATTATTTGTCTCATAAAATCACACTGATACCAACTGTTATGGCAAATGTTGTACATAATGTCATGTGTTATATTAATGTGTGGGACTTCCCAGGTGGCTTAGTGGTAAAGAATCTGCTTGCCAATGCAGAAGATGTAGGACATGCAGGTTTGATCGCTGGGTCAGGAATATCCCCTGGAGGAGGAAATGACAACCATTCTGGTATTCTTGCCTGGGAAATCCCATGGACAAAGGATCCTGGCGGGCTATAGTCCTTGGGGTTGCAAGAGTTGGACAGGATTGAACAATTGTGCATGCATATTAATGTGTAACTTCATCATATATATATGCCAGGTCTCCCTGTCCATCACCAACTCCCAGAGTTTACTCAAACTCATGTCCATTGGGTCAGTGATGCCATCCAACCATGTCATCCTCTGTTGTCCCCTTCTCCTCCTGCCTTCAGTCTTTCCCAGCATCAGGGTCTTTTCAAATGAGTCACTTCTTCACATCAGGTGGGCCAAAGTATTGGAGTTTCAGCTTTATCATCGGTCCTTCCAATGAACACCCAGGACTGATCTCCTTTAGGATGGACTGGTTGGATCTCCCTGCAGTTCAAGGGACTCCCAAGAATCTTCCCTAACACCACAGTTCAAAAGCATCAGTTCTTCGGCACTCAGCTTTCTTTATAGTCCAACTCTCACATCCATATATGATCACCAGAAAAACCATAGCCTTGACTAGATGGACCTTCTTTTGGCAAAGTAATGTCTCTGCTTTTTAATATGCTCTCTAGGTTGGTCATGACTTTCCGCAGTCCATGAGGTTGCAAAGAGTTGGACACGAATGAGCGACTGAACTGAACTGAACTGATACATATCATTCATACATATTTTCAAATGTATGTGTGTGTGTGTGTGTGTGTATCTGGCAATTAATTGCATGATTGATATTCAGAATACACACTATTTCTACAAATCAATGAGGGAAAGACAAAAACCACGAAAATGTAGTCAAACTCAATAGCAATTTGGGGAATGCAAATTAAAACAACAATGAGGTACTAGTTCAGTCTCAAGCTTGGTGTTAAAGATGCCAGGCAGAGGATACACTTGAAGTGGAGCTGTATTCGTTAGTTAGAATACAGAATTAGTTAGAATACTAATTACTAATTAGTAGTTTGTTGAGTTTAAACTCTTGGTTTAAAACTCCTTGGGTTGAAATTCCAGTTCTGTTACTCCCCATCTGACTTTGAACAACTTACTCAACTCCTAATTCTCAAGGTTCTTATCTATAAAACAGAGAAACGCAATGAGAAAATGTAGGCAAAGCAGTCAGTACATTGCCTGGCACACAGAAAGAACACTGACTGCATGTTCACTGTTGCATAAATTTTGTAACTAGAGTATTTTGAGTGCTTACTATGGTTCAGGCACCGAACTGGGCTAAGTGCTGTAGGTGCGTTATCTTTCTTAATCATCTGTGTTGTGATTATATTCACTTTACAAATGAGGAAATAGGCATGGAATAAGAGATGAGGAAAGCAGGACTCAGACTCACATCTGGTGGAACTGAAGTCTGCATGTAAAATTCTTGGATTTATTGCCTCCCACTGTTGCCATAGGAGAATACTGCATCTTAGGGGGACGTAGATGATCTCCGAGGTTGCTTACGTAAACCCTTTATGGCCATTGCAGGCACACACACACACACACACACACACACACACAGCCTATTTCCCTTTCTGGCTAGAAATTGAGTCATTTTGCGTGTTTTCTAAAGAACAGATTAGTGTCAATAGATCCCATAGTGCTTCTATTACCAGTTTGTACAGTCAGCCTACAACATTACTCATAAAAATGTTCTTTTGGAGCCACTGTGGGTCATTGAGAATATCTGTAATTCTGTCTGTACAGAGAGTACCTCAGAGAGGAATGAGGATGGGGAACAACATAATTAAGCTTGTTGGGAAGCCCTCTCTATGAGAGAAACTGGAGGTTCAGATGTGGGTATTATGATTTTGAACTCTGTTCCTTAATGCTCTATTTTGGAATCTCAGAATTGTAAAGGCCCTTAGCCAGCATCTTGTTTCAACTTTTCTCCTCTGCCAGCATCACTTTGACAGTATTCCTGATAGTTATTGCCACTTGTGAGAGTTGGGTAGGGAGGTACAAGCACATGTATTTTTCATTTCAGTTTTTGAACTCCACTAACAGTTATTTCCTGATCTTGAACGTGGAGTAGCTTCTCTTCGGCCCTCCTGCGCCCGAGCAGCAGCCGCTCCTTGGAGGTGGAGTAGCTCCTCTCGGCTGCCGCCTCTGACCTCCAGTGTGGGGTAGTTCCTCTCAGCCGCCGCCCCTGACCTTGGACCATCCTAAAGATCAGTCCTGGGTGTTCGTTGGAAGGACTGATGCTGAAGCTGAAACTCCAGTACTTTGGCAACCTCATGCGAAGAGTTGACACATTGGAAAAGACCCTGATGCTGGGAGGGATTGGGGGCAGGAGGAGAAGGGGACAACAGAGGATGAGATGGCTGGATGGCGTCACCGACTCGATGGGCATGGGCTTGGGTAGACTCCAGCAGTTGGTGATGGACAGGGAGGCCTGGCGTGCTGCGATTCATGGGGTTGCAAAGAGTCGGACACGACTGAGCTACTGAACTGAACTGAACAGTTATTTCATTCTTCTGTCTTCGTTTCTGTAGCTTTCACTTTCTGATGAGTTCTGACTTCTAAAGCAGCATAGAATAAATATGTCTTTTATACATGACATATCTTTAATCTTTGAAGAGAGCAATCAGTTTTCTATCCTGAGGCAGGTTTCCTACGGGAGAAATTGTATTCCAGTATCCCTGGAGGAGGGAATGGGAACCCACTCCAGTGTTCTTTCCTGGAGAATCCCACAGATTGAGGAGCCTGGCAGGCTATATATAATCCATGGAATCACAAAGAGTCAGACACAACTGAGAGACTAACACTTTGTGATCCGGTATAACCGCAGCATCTAGAACGGTGTGGGAAATAAAGTAGGCACTCATGTCACTTCCTGGTGAATAACTGCATGTTTTTCTACACTAACAGCTTCAAAATCTTGAATAATTCTTCATGAGATATGGCTTCTAAATTTCTCATGGACTTAGCAATCCATCTATGAACATGGTTTACTTTCTTGAAATCTATTTCTTTGAGTGTGAAACATGACATATGACTATTAACTCTTCCTAAATGAGATCTCTAGGTGGTCATGGACCACATATTATCTGTAGACAGGCAAATGAGTGATTGAATGAATAAATGTTAAGGGTTGCTTTTGGCAGTTATGGGGAAACATTTGACCCCATCACACTTGGCTACAACTGGTTGGAATAATGGTAAATATTTGATTTCATTTGGGCCAATTAGATTCCCCTCCTGGGGATATGGAATAAAAACCTAAATCTAGGGAGAGGACTTGAAAGGTCTAGCATTGAGGCTGGTTACCACCTCATGTAGCAGAACCAGGAGCAACAGTGCAGTTCCACGGGGAGAAACACAATCCAATTGAGAAAGGACCACATAGCTGCCTACAAACCACGTGGCTCCCCAGTGACAGGCTCCAGTTTCCATAAGGGTTGGCTGTCTCCACTTTGTGAGATCTCTGAATCCTTACAGTAATCACTGTCCCACTCTGACAGAGGGACATGTGTGTGCGCGCACACACACCTTTATTAAAGGTTGCTTAGGTTAGTTCTATTCCTTCCAAACTATCACTGCATAGAACAGTTTATTCAAGCTAATATAACACTAATTCTTTTTTTAAAATTTTGATTGGAGTATAGCTGATTTACAATGTTGTATTAGTTTCAGGTATATGGCAAAGTAAATGGGTTATACATATATATATATATATATATATATATATATATATATATATATATGTCCCTCTTTTTAAGATTTTTTTCCCATATAGGTCATTGAAGAGTATTGAGTAGAGTTCCCTGTGCTATACAGTTGGTCCTCATTAGCTACCAATTTTATGTATAGTAGTACGTATGTGTGCATGCTAAGTCACTCAGTCATGTCCAACTCTTGGTGACCCCATGGACTGTAGCCTGCCAGGCTCTTCTGTCCATGGGATTCTCCAGGCAAGAATACTGGAGTGGATAACCATTTCCTTTTCCAGGAAATCTTCCCAATTCAGGGATCAAACCCAGGTCTCTTACATTTCCTGCATTGGCAGGTAGGTTCTTTACCACCAGCGCCACCTGGGAAGCCCACGGTAGTGTGTATATGTCAATCCCAATTTCCCAGTTTATTCTTCCCCCTCCATCCCTCTCTGGTAACCATTGTTACTGTTGTTCAGTTGCTAAGCTGTGTCTGACTTTATGAACCCATGGGCTGCAGAACACCAGCCTTCCCTGTTCTTCGCTATCTCCCCGAATTTATTTCCATTGAGTCAGTAACCATACGTTTCTCTAATACTAGTTCTTGAGCCATATTCTGCACACAGATAACTAAAAGGCCCAGGTGTTTTCACTTGAAGTGCTTCTAAAATGACTGTGTATTTGATCATTTGGGAAAGTTTGGTCATTCACCCGTTCTTTCAGCAATAGTGTATTAAGTAACTACTATATGCAAATATGGAGAAGGGAATGGCAACCCACTTTAGTATTCTGGCCTGGAGAATCCCATGGACAGAGGAGCCTGACAGGCCAAAGTCCATGGGGTTGCAAAGAGTCGGACACAACTGAGCGACTAACACACACAGACACACACACACACAAACACACACATATGTGAATATACTCTTTATAGTTCAGCTATTTCCCCGTCGGTTGTCATTTCTTGTTGCTGACAAGGACTGTTGCCTCTAATAATCTTCCCTTTCTATTCACTTCTTATCAGCAGTGGAAAAACAAGCAAACAGGTTACCAAATACCAGGATCGCGAGCAGGAACCAGAAGGATAAGCATTCTTAAGCTCTTAGTGTGGGCATGTACAGGGATAACGCAGTGCTCAAAGTACATGATGTTTACTCGATCTATTTTGGGTACAAAGAGAACATTTTGCCTACTTCCTGTTTTTGTCTTAGATTTTGGCTGTTGAAGGTGTAGTAAATAAATAGTGGATAACAGAGGGTTTTGTGTGATTATATATATGTGTGTATATATATGTATATATACATATATATATTATATATTTATGTATATATATTATATATATATTTATGTACACACACACACACACACACACACACACACAGAGGCTTTCCAGGTAGCTCAGTGGTAAAGAACCCACTTGCCAAGGCAGGAACTGCGGGAGACTGGGATTGGATCCCTGGGTTGGGAGGTTCCCCTGGAGGAGGAAATGGCAACCCACTCCTGTATTCTTGCCTGGAAAATTCCATGGCAGAGGAGTCTGGCAGGCTACAGACCATGGAGTCAGTTCAGTTCAGTACAGTTCAGCTCAGTCGTATCTGACTTTTGCGACCCCATGGACTGCAGCACACCAGGCTTCTATGTCCATCACCAATTCTTGGAGCTTGCTCAAACTCCTTTCTACGAAGTCAGTGATGTCATCCAACCATCTCATCCTCTGTCAGTCCCTTCTCCTCCCACCTTCAATCTTTCTCAGCATCAGGGTCTTTTCCAATGAGTCAGTTCTTCGCATCAAGTGGCCAAAGTATTGGAGTTTCAGCTTCAGTGTCAGTCTTTCCAATGAATATTCAGGACTGGTCTCCTTTAGGATTGACTGGTTTTATCTCTTTGCAGTCCGAGAGACTCTCAAGAGTCTTCTCCAACACCACAGTTCCAAAGCATCAATTCTTTGGCACTCAGCTTTCCTTATGGTCCAACTCTCACATTCATACATGACTACTGGAAAAACCACAACTTTGACTAGACGAACCTTTTTAAGCAAAGTAATGTCTCTGCTTTTTATTATACTATCTAGGTTGGTCATAGCTTGTCTTCCAAGGAGCAAGAATCTTTTAATTTCATGGCTGCAGCCACCATCTGCAGTGATTTGGGAGCCCCAAAAAATAAAGTGTGTCACCGTTTCCGTTGTTTCTCCATCTATTTGCCATGAAGTGATGGGACCAGATGCCATGATCTTAGTTTTCTGAATGTTGGGTTTTAAGCCAAATTTTTCACTCTCCTCTTTCACTTTCATCAAGAGGCTCTTTAGTTTTATTTATTTATTTATTTTTTTGCTTTCTGCCATAAGGCTGGTGTCATCTGCATGTCTGAGGTTATTGATATTTCTCCTGGCAATCTTGATTCCAGCTTGTGCTTCATCCAGCCCAGCATTTCACATGATGGACTCTGCATATAAGTTAAATAACTAAGGTGACAATAAACAGCCTTGATGTACTCTTTCCCAGTTTAGAACCAGTATGTTGTTCCATGTCCGGTTCTAACTGCTGCCTCTTGACCCACATACAGATTTCTCAGGAGAGAGGTAAGGTGGTCTGGTATTCTCATCTCTTGAAGAATTTTCCACAGTTTGTTGTGATCCACACCATCAAAGGCTTTGGTGTCAATAAAACATAAGTAGATGCTTTTCTGGAATACTCTTGCTTTTTTGATGATCAGTGGATGTTGGCAATTTGATCCCACAGCTACAAGCTTGTCAATGTCTTGGGCTTTCATCATAGCTCAGTTGGTAAAGAATCCACCTGCAATGCAGGAGACCCCAATTTGATTCCTGGGTTGGGATGATCTGCTGGAGAAGGGATAGGCTACCCACTTCAGTATTCTTGGGCTTCCCTTGTGGCTCAGCTGATAAAGAATCCACCTGCAATGTGGGAGACCTGGGTTAGATCCTTGGGTTGGAAAGATCCTCTGGAGAAGGGAAAGGCTCCCCACTCTAGTATTCTGGCCTGGAGAATTCCACAGTCCATGGGGTCACAAAGACTCAGACATTATTGTGCAACTGAGCACACACACATGCACGCAAGTAACTACCCCTAAGTGCTGTGGCCTATTGCCTATCTCCATATATTAATATATGTAAATACATATTTCATATAAATTTCTGGGTAAATACATATACAAAGCTAAGGAAAAACTCAGTAAGGTTTCTATTATACCAGAAATTACCAGTGAGGAAACTTCAATTACATTTAAGGAAATTAATCTGGTTACATTTATGGACTACTAGCTGTAGTACTGAAGACTTTTTCCTCTCTGATTATGCATCATGAATAAAACCAAAGATTAAACTTGGCCCTCCATCTCATTATTTATTTTAGCCGAATTAACCAATACCCATATCCAAGTTGTTTTTCTGAAATTTCAATCTGTATTGGACTCTCTTGGCCCCCATCACTGGTAGATTCAGTTTTAGGGGTAAGAGGGGACGTGAAGAAGAAAACTTTTTGTAGTCCAAATGGTAGTGTGGTGTTTAAGTTTGTGCTTGGTTCATCCTCCATTTTCATTAGCAATGAAAGCAGTTAGGTCTCTGGGATAAGAGATTTGAATCCTGCCTTTGTCATCTCTTAGCCATACTGCCTTTCTGAAATTCTATTCCCTTTGGATTTCAGTTTCTTTATATCTAAAATGAGATTAATATTACCAACTTATAGGAATTGCTGTGAGGGTTAAAAGACTTCATATTTCTTAAATAGTTAGCATACTGCCTGGCACCAGCAAGTCTTGAATAGATCACAAGTGTCCGCAGTCAATGCTCCTAAAGAGAAATATAGAAAACATTGTGTGAGATAGAGGACTGAGAGAAGCATTTCATAAGAGCATGGCACATTTTCTGACAGTTCTTATGTTACTTTAAAAATTCTTAAAGATTTGTCAATGGTCATATAATTTATTCAGAGGCCTATTCTTGGGATAATATGAATTCTCCTATGAGGACTATCCCAGGCTTCTTCTGTGAGAAAAAATTCCCTTGTGCTTCTTAAATTTCTGTTTTCTTGGTAGAGAGACTGTTTTCCCTAATGCACCATGGGTTTTCCCAAAGTTTCTACTTTCAGTCTTAGTAGTTTTAATCTGAGATGTGGCCAGAATGGCATTTACAGGAAAGAGAAAAGAGAAATAGCAGTTCTTAACAATGAACAGTTTGAAGACCCCAGATCATTCTACAATAATCTTTTATTCCTTCTTAAATATTTTGTAGAAAATGGCCCATCCTGTTTATTTTAAATCCTTGGATCTAAGGAAAAAGTTATTACTAGCCAACTGCAAAGTCTTTCAAGGTTGAAATGCTTGTATTTAGGTTTGCACCCTCTTGGATGCAGAGATACTTTGACAACAAATGTCTATATAGTCAAAGCTACGATTTTTTTCAGTAGTCATTTACAGATGTGAGAGTTGGACTGAAGAAGGCTGAGCACCAAAGAACTGAGACTTTCAAATTTTGGTGCTAGAAAAGACTGTCAAGGGTCCGTTGGACTGCAAAGAGATCAAAGCAGTTAATCCTAAAGGAAGTCAATCCTGCAAATTCATTGTAAGAACTGATGCTAAAGCTGAAGCTCCAATACTTTGACCACCTGATGTGAAGAACTGACTCATTGGAAAAGACTCTGATGCTGGGAAAGATTGAAGAAGGAGGCAGCAGAGGATGAGATGGTTAGGTAGCATCATTGACTCAATGGACATGAGTTTGAGCAAACTCCGGAAGATAATGGACGACAGAGGAGCCTGACATGCTGTAGTTCGTGGGATCACAAAGAGTCAGACATGACAGCGACTGAACAAGAGCAATAAAACAACAAACTCTAGGATGACTTGTGTAAGTACTTTCCAACCTCCCCCCTGAGTGAGTTTCCTCAGGTTTAAACTAAGAATCAGAAAGGACTGTGATGATACAGTTGATTTCAGAAGTCTAAACAATTGATCAAGTTCTTGAAATACTGGACTGAAGTTGTAGAAGAGGCAGAGGAATCTGGACGCCCATCCGTTTCTTTTTTCCCCCATCAGTTTTTAATAATGAAGATCAAAACAGGGGATTGGATAGACCGGATAATCACAAAGTTACCGTTCCAAGATAAAAACTGTTGACTGAGCAATATGCATTTGTACGCAGGGGTATGTGATATACTTGTGTTTCCTTACCCCGAATAAGTCTCACTGCTGGTAGTGAGGTCAGCCTGGCTTTCATAATTTGCTGCTGCTTGTTCAGATGTTAAGTGGTTAATGTTTGCTAGGTACTTAAAATATCTTTATGGTACTTCCCTGGCAGTTCACTTGTTAAAACTCCGTGCTTCCGATGCAGGGTATGTGGGTTCAATCCCTGGTTGGAGAACTATTAATAAGATCCCACATGCCAGCATGGTGCAGCCAAAAAAAAAAAAAAATCTCTTTATGGTAAATGGTACAAGCAATTAATTTCCAAGTAACACAGAATGTATCAAGAGATCAAGGACTTTAGAAGAGGTCCCATTTCCTAATGGGCCTGTGTCTGTTTGAGCTTAAATTGTAAAAGTTCAGAAAAATCTCAAATTCTCATGTTACTCTGGAGCAAGAAATGCAATTTCTTGGTGAATATGTCACTAAGCAACTCACTTTTGCTATTAATAAGTAATAGACTATTAAGATAACCAAATATCATCCTTTACCTGTCCTTTAGTTTAAGATTTCAAAGAGAACTGTTGTCAAATTTATCAATGTGATTCATTCTCTAGCATTTTCTCTGCTAGGAGAGAGTCCCTTTCTTTTCTGATTGATCGCCTAGGGGAATCTCTGGTAAAAAGAACAAGCATCCTTTTTAGTAAATAGCCAGATATGACAGTAGACATATGTAGATCATCTTGCTTATTTTACCATCCCTCAGGATGGGAACGTTGTGAGCTGGGAACTTTGAGTTTCAGTTTTACCAGCATTTTGCCTTTTAGAAGGTATCTCTTAGGAGCAAAGTAAAATGGATCGCTTCTAAAATTGTGAGATGAGCTATAAGGCTGCATTTCTATTTAATTAGCTTTTTCTTTTCTTTTTTTTTTTTTTTTTTTCTATTTTCTGTTGAGAGAAAAGGAGTGGGATCTAAGCTATCTATTCATTGATGCATTCAGGTTGCTTAGAATCCTTTTAGGTTAAAAGGATAGGTTCTTAGGGAAGCTATGAACGCTGTTTATGGGCACTTGACAAAGTCCAACTAGACAATCTGTAAATTCAATTTTATGTCAGTTATAATCTACTTTTATACTCTTTTCTGTGCTGTTGGTGTTTACCAAGCTCAACAATAGTTTCTACCTTTAATAAGAAAGACTGGCAATAAAATCTTTTCTACTCACAGGTGGAGGTGGGAGACACTATCTTCTTTCTTCCTTCTCAAAGCATCCATACTCCTAATTTCAAAATCATATATTTTTTCCTCCACTTCTAATCTAATATCAAATTATATTGATTTTGTCAGTATTTTTTCTATTTGTTCCCCACTTTCCATTACCGTTGTCGTTATCTTAGCCCAAGCTCTCTTACTTCATTCATTCAATGTTTGCCATTGAATTAGTGCTGAGCCCCTGATGTGCTCAGTTTCTCAGTTGTCCAATTCTGTGACCCTATGGGCTGCAACCCACCAGGCTCCTCTGTTCATGGAATTTTCCAGGGCAGAGTATTGGAGTGGGTTGCCATTTCCTACTCCAGGGAATCCTTCTGTCCCAAGGATTGAACCAGCGTCTGTTGTGTCCCCTGCATTGGCAGGGGGATTCTTTACCACTACACCACGTGGGAAGCCCTGATTAAGTTTACTTTGGAAAAAAAAAAGTTTACTCTGCATTAATTTATTCATTCAACAATATTTATTATTTATGTACTATTTTTAGGGATTAGCAGATGGAAATACCAGCAATAATCAAGGTGAAACTTTATGTCAGGTACAATCTTCTTAACTGAGTTACTGCAAAATCCTTCAAATAGGTTTTTTATGTTGTATCTCTTCCTACATTACATTAAAAACACTACTGCCAGTTTAATCTTGTTTAATGCTTCATTCTGGCTTGCAAGAAGACTTGTGGCTCTAGTCTTCTTTCCAGGGTCATCTCACATTATTCTCTTCATTTTCCTACATTTTGGATAAATCCATTCATCTGCTAGGTATGCTACCATCATCCCTGGCCTTTCCTGGTTTCAGCAGCTCCATTGTTTTTTTTCATATGGATTCACCTGCTCTCCCCCTACCCTCCTACCCCTGTATCCCATATGACAAACTCCGTTTACTTTTAAAGCTCACTTTGATGATCATTTTCTTCAGGAAGATTTTCCTGATCTTCCTCCTTCCTCTTTAGCTGATCTTTGGGATTTGTTCTCCAGCATTTATTTTTATTACATAGTTACCCAGACTCCCTCTTGACACATTCTGAATTGCTTACCTAACAACATAGAAAGGGAGCTAGACCTGCCCTAAGCAGTTGTTAGCAACTGCCCCAGCATTTTTTCTCTCATTTCTGGTACACTCTTGCTCTCTGCCAATTCACCTTGGACTCTGCCAGTTCTTTGCCCATCTCTGTCCTCGTTTCTCTGCACCACCACACCAATTCTGGTTTTTAGGTATTCCTACGTGTTCTTTTCGCATGTGATAATTGATTCTTCTTGGTGGAACTTGAATTAGTTTGTGTATCATGTTTTTCTTAAAGTGGATATTCATAGGTAGTAGTGGTGGTTTAGTTGCTAAATTGTGTCTTTAGCTGAAGCTTGTGACCCCATGGACTGTAGCCCACCAGGCTCTTCTGTCCATGGAATTTTCCAGACAAGAATAATGGAGTGGATTGCCATTTTCTCCTCCAGGGGATCCTCCCAACTCAGGGATTGAATCCATATCTTCTGCATTGCAAGCGGGTTCTTTACTGCTGAGCCACAAGGGAAACCCTATTCATAGTAAAGATTCTGCTTTTATTCTAATACCTTCAAAATCCAATCTTGCCCGGAACCAAACCAATGCCGACCTTCCACTCTCTTATTTCCCCAAGGTGAGGAAGTGGTCAATAAGTTATCTTTTCCTCACACTCATTTTTCTTTTTCTTAATTGTGAGAAAAATCATGTAACATAAAATTTACCATCTTTATCATTTTAAGTGTACAGTTCAGCAGTGTTAAATATACTCATATTGTTGTGCAACCAATCTTCAGACCTCTCATCTTGCAAACTTTATATTTTTGTATGGCTATTTATTTGCTTGCCTTACCTTGCCTATTAGACCGAAAATTTCTTGAAAACAAGGCTGTATTACTGACTTTGGTATTCCTTATCAAACTGTCTATTATAATCAATGAATAATTGCTTCATGAAGTTGAATTGACCCAAGTTTCCCCCATGTTCTCATCTAATGTGCTCTCCAAGGAAACTCTGACAAACCCTGCTAACAGATCTGGATTCTGCCATAATGAAATAGAGTGCATCTTGAAAACATTTCCTCTTATGTAAGCCAGGGAGATGAACATCAACAGTCTGAAGTTGGCCTAAGCAGTATTGCCTCTGCTTAGAAGGTTTTGCTTTTTGGCTTAACGGTTACAGGGCACTGTTGTTTTTCTTCTGGGAGGTGGGAGAGCTGTTTTATTTATTTTAAGAAGGAAGAAAACCAGGAACACATAATTGAAAGGAAGTTTCTGTGCTGGCATATTATTATTGTAACTAAGATGGTAACACATAAATTGCAACTTCCTTTTGTTTGAAGTGGTTGATGTGAACTGGAGCTTGATGTTTCGTGCTCATAAATTTGCCAAGTGACAAATACTTTCATGATTCCTGTATCCTAAAAAAAAAAGTCTCTGAATTTACCCTGTATTAGGAATGTGTTTCTTTCCATAGTAGCCTCACAGAATTATACTGTACACGTCACTCAGGTTCTCCAGACTTAGGGAAATCTGTTATCTCTCTGCTCCCCATCCATATCTCTGAAGGCACTCAGAGGGCTTATGTCTCTTATAGATAGCTCTACTTTCTGATTTCCTGCTTCTGGAATTCTTTTTCTTGTTTGCATTTTGCTTCTCGTGGTTGTTTTTGATCTTCTATCCAACATGTGCCTCAAAGCATTCCATTTTCCTTGATTTCTCAAAAATACCACTTAGGTAAGACAGCCGTCCAGGAGAGATATTTGAATGGAGAAAGAGACAGCACAGAGGCAGAGGTTACTTTACATAATAATGGTACAAAATTTTTAAAAATCAATTTTAGGTACCTTGTCTTTTAACTTACTTAACCATTTTTCACCACTGGAAATATTTGGGGGACTGGCTTCACTCTTCAGTTTCCAGTCTCCTGCAGTATCACTGATTTCTTTCCTCTTTCTTTATTGCTCATCTCTGGGCCCTAACTCTGCTTCTGCATGTTGGTTCTTGGCATATCATAATCCCTCCCAATTTTGTCCTCTGTTGCATCTTTTCCAAACTTTTATCTGTCATGCCCTGGGACTATCATTCCATAATTAGAATGGCAAATAGCTTTTGTTTGTTTTTACTAAAAAGGTAATTATCTTCCTGAAAGGAATTTAGTTTTTAAAAAAACCTTTTGTTTTAGAACAGTTTTAGGTCGAAATAAAAATTACAAGGATAGTACAGAGAGTTTCCATGTTCCTTGTACCCCGTTTCCTTGATTACTAAGATCTTACATTAGTATGGTTCCTTTGTCACAATTGATGCACTGATAATGATAGGTGATTATAATTAAGTCCATACTTTATTCAAATTTCCTTAATATTTTTCTAATGTCCCTTTTCTGTTACAGAATACCATCAGGATACCACATTACATTTAATTGTCACATGTTCTTAGACTTCATAGCTGTGATAGTTTCTAAGACTATTTTTGATGATCTTGCCATTTAAGAGAAGTACTGAATTAGTATTTTGTAGAATGTCCCTCAATTGAGATTGTGTGATTTTTTTTCTCATGATTACACTGGAGGTATGTGTGTTTTGGGGGAAAACCATAAAGGTGAATCGTGATTTTCCAACACATGACTTATCAGTGTGGATGTTGACCCTGATCATTTGGCTGAGATAGTGTTTATTAGGTTTCTTCACAGTGAAATTATTCTCTTTCCCCCCTTTCCATATTGTACTCTTTGGAAGGAAGTTACTATGTGCAGCCTACACTTAAGAAGTGGGGAATTACGCACCATCTCTACATAAATTATTAGAGTCCTTTTGCAGGGTAGATTTGTCTCTTCTCCCTCATTGATTTATTTGTTCAATCATTTATTTTTATCAGTATGGACTCATGGATATTTATTTTGTGTTCTGATTTATAATCCAATACTACTTTACTTATTTTGTTGCTTAAAGGTTTCCATTTTTGGTCACTGGGAGCTTTTTTCATTGACTTCTGGGTTCCTGGTTCTCTTTGACTTGCTCCTATCATTGTGGGATTTGTGGTTTATTTGTTTTAGAACTTCTTTACTTTCTGGCACTATAAAATACTCTGGAATGTCTTATACATTTCCCACTCTAGCTCTGGAATTATTCATTTCTCCAAGGATTCTTGGTTCCTTTTAGGTAGTGCAGTTGTAAGGAATCCCTCTGTCAATGCAGGAGTTGAAGGAGATGCATGTTCAATCCTTGGGTTGGGAAGATCCCTTGGAGGAGGAAATGTTAACCCACTCTAATATTCTTGCCTGGGAAATTCCATGGACAGAAGAACCTGGTGAGCTCCATCGGGTCACAATGAGTCGGACATGACTGAGTGACTGGGCTTGCACGCATGCATTAGAAACCAAGATCTAAGTGCCAGGTGTGTTCATTGCCACTGGGTTATCATGTCTTCTAGGCCTTTTCAGCTGACAGAGCAAGGAAATATATGTGTGTTGGCCAACATTGTGTATTGCTGTTGTTGTTCAGTTGCTAAGTCATGTCCAACTCTGTGATCCCATAAACTGAATCATGCCAGGCTTCTCTGTCCTTCACTATCTCCAAGAGTTTGCTCAAACTCATGTCCCCTGAGTCAGTGATGCGGTCTGACCATTTCATCCTCTGTCTCCCCCTTCTCCTCTTGCCCTCAGTCTTTCCCAGCATCAGAGTCTTTTCCAAAGAGTCGGCTCTTCATATCAGATGGCCAAAGTATTGGAACTTCAGCTTCAGCATCAGTCCAGTATACTTATATCTATAAATATTTCTGTTTGTATCCACCTATATGTGTATTAAGCTAAACATGAGTTCATACTAATGTCTCCAGCTCTAATCCATTACCGCATGGATCATCCTAGTCTTCTCCCCTTTATTGTCTGTTACTTCCCACTCAGACATCGAGAAGCCTGGCTCTCACCATCTTCTGAACATTTACTTAATTGTTCAGTTTCAGTATGCACGTAGAGTGGACTTCTCTGGTGGCTCAGATAGTAAAGAGTCTGCCTGCAATGCGGGAGACCCAGGTTTGATCCCTGGGTCAGGAAGATCCCCTGGAGAAGGAAATGGCAACCCACTCCAGTATTCTTGCATGAAAAATCCCATGGATGGAGGAGTGGTGGGCTACAGTCCGTGGGGTCACAAAGAGTGAGCGACTAATGCATAACGCAAGCATGTAGAATAGTTCCAGAATTGTTAAACTGTTCCCCTGGAATACAACTTTATCAGGTAGAGCACAATGTTTGTGCTCAATTTCTTTTGCCTTTTGTACTAAGCCTCCGCTCATTGCCAAAGATACTTTAAGGCTGCACCATTCTCCTTAGGAGAAGGTAATGGCACCCCACTCCAGCACTCTTGCCTGGAAAATCCCATGGATGGAGGAGCCTGGTGGGCTGCGGTCCATGGGGTCACTAAGAGTTGGGCACGACTGAGCGACTTCACTTTCACTTTTCACTTCCTTGCATTGGAGAAGGAAATGGCAACCCACTCCAGGGTTCTTGCCTGGAGAATCCCAGGGACGGGGGAGCCTGGTGGGCTGCCGTCTATGGGGTCGCACAGAGTCGGGCACGACTGAAGTGACTTAGCAGCAGCAGCAGCAGCAGCATTCTCCTTAACTCCCTTCAGTGAGATTGTTTTATATGTCTGTAATGTAGATTATTTTTGTTCTAAATTTATTTCTGAGATTCCCTAAATGATTTTCTAAGATTTGCATACATAAAGGTTCATTTATCATGCTTAAACTTCTATGACAAACGCATAACACAAATGATATTCACAAGTACAATATTGTGAAGGATAATTTTAATGTCCTAAAAAAGTCCTTGTGCTTCAGCTATTCATTTCTTCCCTCTTTGCCTCTGAATCCTAGGAACTAATGATCTTTTTAATGATCTTTATACTTTCGTTTTTTCCAGATGTCATATAATTAGAATATAGTATATACAATTTTCAGACTGCCTTGTACTGAACAATATACACTTAACATTAATCTATGTTCTTTTTGTGACTTTATAGCTCATTCTTTTTTTTTTTTTTTTTTTACTGTTGAATAGTATTCTACTGAATGGAGGTACCTATATCATTTTCCTTTTCCCTTAAAGGACTTGTTACAACATTGTTTTGAATCTCCTGTTCTACTGGAGATGAATTCATTCAGTTTTGTTCATTTGAAGTCTTTATTTCTCTTTCACTTTTGAAGTATAATTCCACTGGATATAGAATTCTAGGCTTTTGGTTTTTTATTTTCAACACTGAAATATTTCATTTCACTCTTGGTTGCATGACTTCTGGTGAGAAGTCCTTTGTCAGTCTTAACTTTTGTTTCCCTGTCTAGGTAGATTGTTTTTTCTCTTTTGGCTTTTTAAAAAATTTTGTCTTCATCTTCACTTGTCTGTAGTTTGAATATGATCTGCCTTTTTTTTTTTTTTTTTTTTTTTAAAGAAAATGTTTTCTTTTTGATATTCACCTTGAGTTTCCTGTGCTTTGGTCTGATGACTTTCATTACTTTTGAAAAACTTTTACCCTTTAGTAATGTCTTCTGTTCCAATATTTCTTTCTTCTCTGTCCCCTATTACAGCTTCACAATTATTACCCTTTTGAAGTTGTCCCACAGAAGACCTCAAATATTCTAGTTTTTCATTTATCTCTTTGAATTTTGGTTTAGGGAGTTTTTATTGACCTGTATGCAAGCTCACTCATTGCCTGGCTAAGTCTGTTGGTGTGCCCTTTGAAGGCATTCTTCATTTTTATTACAGTGTTTTTGGTTTCTAGCCTTTAAAAAAAATTCTTAGAGTTTCCATCTCCCTACTTACATTAATGACCTCTTACAAGTTTTCTACTTTTCTTTTTCCTTTATTGCCCTTAATATATTATTCACAGTTGTTTTAAATTCCTCTCTAATAATTTAAAATTTTGTGTCATATCTGAGTCTGGTTCTGATAATTGTTTTCTCTCTTTAGCTTGTGTTTTTCTTGCTATTTGTCATGTAATTTTTTTCTTGAACACTGGGCATGTTATATTCAGTTCAGTTCAGTTCAGTCATTCAGTCATGTCCAACTCTTTGTGACCCCATGAACTGCGGCAGGTCAGGCCTCCCTGTCCATCACCAACTCCCAGAGTCCACCCAAATCCACATCCATTGCGTCGGTGATGCCATCCACCCATCTCATTCTGTCATCCCCTTCTCCTCCTGCCCTCAATCTTTCCCAGCATCAGGGTCTTTTCAAATCAGTCAGCTCTTTGCATTAGGTGGCCAAAGTATTGGAGTTTCAGCTTCAACATCAGTCCCTCGAACGAACACCTAGGACTGATCTCCTTTAGGATGGACTGGTTGGATCTCCTTGCAGTCCAAGGGACTCTCAAGAGTCTTCTCCAACACCACAGTTCAAAAGCATCAATTCTTCACCACTCAGCTTTCTTCACAGTTCAACTCTTACATCCATACATGACCACTGGAAAAACCATAGCCTTGACTAGACAGACCTTAGTTGACAAAGTAATGTCTCTGCTTTTTATTTTATTTTATCACTTTATTATTTTTTTTAATTTTTTTTTCAGTGGGTTTTGTCATACATTGATATGAATCAGCCATAGAGTTACACGTATTCCCCATCCCGGTTCCCCATCCCACCTCCCTCTCCACCCGATTCCTCTGGGTCTTCCCAGTGCACCAGGCCCGAGCACTTGACTCATGCATCCCACCTGGGCTGGTGATCTGTTTCACCATAGATAATATACATGCTATTCTTTCGAAACATCCCACCCTCACCTTCTCCTACAGAGTTCAAAAGTTTGTTCTGTACTTCTGTGTCTCTTTTTCTGTTTTGCATATAGGGTCATCGTTACCATCTTTCTAAATTCCATATATATGTGTTAGTATGCTGTAATGTTCTTTATCTTTCTGGCTTACTTCACTCTGTATAATGGGCTCCAGTTTAATATGCTGTCTAGGTTGGTCATAACTTTCCTTCCAAGGAGTAAGCATCGTTTAATTTCATGGCTGGGCAACAGCAACTATAATAAGTAGGCCTTCAGTGTGAGGATTTATATTGATCTGGCTAAGATTTGGGCTGTTTTTATTTATTTATTTAAATTAATTTTTTGGGGGGCTGTTTTTTATATTTTCCATAGCACCATGTACCAGAAACTTCAAATTCCTCTAGTATTTTCATTTTTGTCTCTACACTCAGTTTAGGGCTTCTCTAAGCACTGGTTTTCAAAAAGAGTGTGCTGAGCAGCCATGCCTCTGTGAGACCAACCATAGACTTGGTCAGTTCATTCTATCATAGTTCTTTCACCTTAGAAGGATAACAACAACATATTTATTGTAGCTGACATATAGTGGTACTGGCTGACACCCTATAGGCAGGTGTTGGTCTGTTCTTCCTGCCTATAGCCCTCTATGAGGGCTTAGAGAGTTTTTGACATGCTGACACAGCAGCTGATAAAACACTACATTGGATGAATAGATGCACTTTACAGTAAAGAAGATGTGGAGGTGGGTGTGTAACCATGGGAGCCTTAGTTCTTTCACATTTTGTGCCATTCAGAGGCTGCTGGCCTGATGAAGTGATGCAGTGGCCTTGCAAGGGGCAGGGGTGGTGACAGCTTAGAGATGATACTTTGCAAGGATGGAGTGCTATCCTCTGGGATATACCCTGGATAGCCTCCAGTGATCACTGACATACCCCCTGCACTAATGGCTTCCCGGATGGCTCAGTGGGTAAAGAACCTGTCTGCAGTTCAGGAGACCTGGGTTCGATTCCTGGGTCAGGAAGATCCCCTGGAGAAGGAAATGGCAACCCACTCCAGTGCTCTTGCATGGAGAATCCCAGGGACAGAGGAGCTTGGTGGGCTGCCGTCTATGGGGTCGCACAGAGTCGGACACGACTGAAGCGACTTAGCAGCAGCAGCAGCAGCAGCAGCAGCAGGGGAGGGTAATGATAAGAATCAGCTGTGGTCCAGAGACCAGCTGCAGTGGTTAGAGCTATAGTTTGTGCCACCACCCTTCATCTTGAAAGTTTTTCCTAGAGAAAGGACTAACCAGAATCCTGGAAGAGTTCTTCCCAGGTGAGGTAAATTTATTACACAAAGCAAATAGATTCAAGCAGCTCAAGATGTGGATTGTAGTAGATGCTGTGGTACGTTGCTCAGATTATACCTTGATAAACAAGACTCTCATCTCTCCAAGTGCCAGGAGTGTTGACATCCCACAGCTAAGTCCAACCTGAAGACTAGACATTGTAGAGAGAAAGCCAACTCACCCAAAGCTATGCCTCCACCTCAGGAGCAGCCCGCATCCCATGACTGATCACCATGGGCAGTCCCCTCCCCTTGCCTCTGTTAGGGACATCTCATATGGATCATCCCAGCTTCAGAGTCCTTTATGAAGTTGGCTTGGGCATCTGTGGCAGCTGAATTGCCTTTCTTCTTTCCCAGCTGTCTAACCCGGTTTCCCCCCTTGCTTTACAGGTGATGGTCTGTGGATCAATCCCCAGTAAACCGCCTGCATGTCAGTCTCCATCTCCGTGTCTATTTCCCAGGAGTCTCAGTCTTTAACACACAATGAGGGGACCTGAGAATATATAATGATATTTCAGCTTATCTCAGTCTTTTCGTTAATGAGTGAGCTTAATCTTAAAGGGACAGAATGGTGAGTTGAAGGACAGAAAATCAAGATGATGCAGGAAAATGATCAAAGTATCAGAACCTGTGGTAAGAATGAGACAAAAGTAAGAGGACGTTAATCCAACATGGGTCCAGACAGATAAAGTATGATGCAGGTCATCCAGGAAATTATTAAGGGTACTGAAAGAGAGTAATAGTGAGGTGAAATATGGACTAGATCATTGAAAGAAATTTCTGGATTAACTTTACACCAAAACTGAACATGCAAGTGATATCAGCCTGCAATGTCTTGGTGGGTATTTATTTCCCCAAGTAGGTCTCAGTCTGCCTACTTCTGCTGTATAAAGAATTCTAAAGGGGTATAATGGGAAGCCTCTGTTCCATCCTACATTATTGGGGATAGAAAGGGTAAGTCAGCTGGTGAGGAAGTGAGTATGGGGTTTGGAGAGTTTCTACTTTGTAGACATAGGAGTGATTTAATACTTGCTAATACCATGCTTTCTTGGAGTGGGGTGAAAAGCTGGCTCGTCAAAGATTCAGGGTCGAGCTGTCCATCTTAATAGTGCCAGAAGTGCTTGGAGAAATCAGCATGCTTTCTTCTCTGGCACTTGACACTTTAAATGATGGATTGTCTCCCCTACCTTTTTAATCTCACTATCATTGTAATCAGTTTCTCCTGATCTTAGAGTCTTTGTCTGACAACTCAATAGGCTAATAGAAAATGAGATTTATCACATGGGTGTGTTTTGTGTTATTCAGTTTGACTGTAACCTTCAGAGGGCAGGAATGATGTCTGTTTTGTTCATTGTTGATTGTCCAGCCCTGTGCCAAACTTGGCTATGAGGAAGTGGTCAATAAATTCATTATAAGACACAAAGAATTTTAGGCAAGTCATTTAATGTCTAAGATCTTCTGTTTCCACATCTATTGAAGTGGGAGGTAAAGAATTATTTTAACTTCTTCATTATCTATGTGCAGTATTTTAATATTTGGAAGAAATAATCACATGTAAAATTAATTCTTTTTTAAAAAACCTGAATCAAACCATTTAGATTTGAAAGGAAATACGTAGCTCACTCTCGCATGTGGTAGAGCAATCTCTTCTGTTGTATTCCTGACAAATAGCTATTCAACTTCTCCTTATATAGTTGCAGCGTTTGGCAACCCAATCTGTTTTAATGAGCTCCCCTGTCAGAGAACTCCAGAGCAGTGATACATGAGATGTGGTCTTAGGACCAGGAGCATCAGCACAACTTGGGATCTAGTTAGAAATGAAGAATCTTGGGTCTCACACCAGGCGTGAATCACAGTCTACATTTAACAGGATCCCCTGGTGATTCATCTGCACTTTAAATTTTGAAAACTATTGCCCTAAACTTTTTGTTTACAGTATCCGTCTGAAAGTTTATTCTTTATAGTAACCTCTCATTAATCTCAATTTTGTTTCTTGTAATTTTATATGAATTCAGTCTTTTTTATTCCACGTGACAACTGTTCAAATATTTGAAGGCAGAATCCAAATTGTTCTTTGACTGGACTCTTCTCAGATTGTGAAACCTGGGGCCCTCTTCCTGTCCTGAGCTATCGCAAAGTGCCTTTGTCCTGCAGGATGGTTTGAATGAGAATATTAGTCTGTAACTGCCGTGTTTGTGAAAGGAATGGCAGGCTACCTCATCCCTTTGTCCTCAAGACTGGAAGAATGCAATCAACAAGAAAGCACATTTGAGCTGATTATTTACACACTTAAGCTTCAGGGCATACAAACAGGATGAAACCACTCCTCTTACCAATACCGATTGTTTCCTACAGATTGTGGCGTTTTCCTAAATTTGCTATCTTTTCAGGGATAATTCTTCAAGCTCTTCTCTTTTCTAAACTAAAAACACCCTGTTTATTTAACTACATTTTTTTTGACAGGAATGGAATGGAAACTTTTTGAGAGAAGGGATGATGTCTTACTCATATATATATATATATATATAAATTTTAAGTTAGATCAGTGCTCAGCACATAATATACTATTAATACATATTTTTAATATACAAAATTAATGAATGAATGGGGGAATGGATGTGATTGTAGGCTTTGATTGCCGTCTTTTGAAAGCACATTACTCTTTTGAAAACACGTTTACCTGTCACAGAGAGTGGGTTACTCTCTGTGACAAGATGTGGCATCATGCATTGGGCAGAATGCTCCATGTGTGGTGTGATTATTTTAAAGTAGTGGTATTATTTGAAAGGTCGGGTATGTTGAGGCATGCCCCGGGAAAAAGTGCCGCAGACAAGTTCCGGAGGCTGGCTAAACTTCCGGGGACGGACCCCCCCCCCCCCCGCAGCCTGGTCCGATCAGGAGCCGACACAGAGCCCGTGGACACCCACCGCCGCCGTAGCCCGCGCTTTCTTCCTTATATAGAAGGACCTGGCCTGGGCGCCGGCCCGGGCTATAAAACCTCTCCCCACCTCTCCTTCCTCGCAGACTCCCTTTGTCTCCTCGCTCACCCGCCCCTCCCCGGGAGATCTGCCCGAGAGCGACCGCCCAATAAAGGCCTTCACCACCGGTCCTTAGAGGTGGCTCTTTCTTCCCGCGGCGTTTTCTAACATTATTAATTCCTTTAATGCTTTGATGAGCTCAGAATAATAATGACAAAAAGAAACTAACTATGTTTAGAAAGTCCTAACAGACCCTGACAAAGTTGATTTACCTTATCAACAAGGTGGTGTGTATGTGCATACACTTAGTCATGTCTGACTCTTTGAGACCCCTTGGACAGTAGCCCACCAGACTCCTTTGTCCCTGGAATTTTCCAGGCAAGAATACTGGAGAGGGTTGCCATTTCCTGGTCCAGGGGCTCTTCTTGACCAAGGGATTGAACCTGCATCTCTTGCATCTCCTGCATTGGCAGGCAGATTCTTTACCACTGCACCACCTGGGAAGCCATATTAGCAAGGTGGAATTTGCTTTAACGGGCATTTTAAAAGTTTTCCCTTTTGAATCTGAGGGGCTTTTCAAGATTTGGGTTGCTCTCCTGGCTAAATAAGCTGTTGAGTGTTTCCCGTTATCTCCTTTCCATCAGGCTTTGCTTCCAGATTCCTCTAACTCTACTGAAACCACTTCCTTCATCAGAAATTACTTCTTTGCTAAGTATTAACTATCAAAAAAACTGGGGAGAGTATTAAGTGTAGAGCAGATGGGTAAACATAATGATCCAAAAAAGAAGGTGGTGACATATGACATTTTCTCATGTTGGGTATAATAAAGGGAAAAAACAGAGGAATGTGAAACAGGATGGCTCCTTTGCCATGGCAACAATAAATGCATTTATTATATAAACAGAAGGAGGAAAGGCAATTGTTTGGTCCCCGTGCTTTTCTTTCCTAATCCTGCGGTTCTCTGATTTGGGGTTTAGTTTAGATTCTTAAAAATGGCAGTCAGTTACTTGCAATAAACATATAACATTGATCATTTCCTTAAATAGCCAAGGTGTGCAGGTATACATTTGATTTTAATATTTTACTATTAAAAATAAATAAATAAAGGATTTCTCTAAAAGCTCACCAAAGAATAGCTTGTTTCCTATGTTGTCAGGCACAGAAGAGTGCCTCCTTAAAAGATTCATATCTTTATTTTGATCCAATAAACTTACAGTCAGGAATCAATGTGCCATTTTCTTCCCAATTCAGCATCATTAGAAAATTGCCATCCACTATGGCTGATTCATGTTGAGGTTTGACAGAAACCAACAAAATCTTGTAAAGCAATTATCCTTCAATTAAAAAATAAATAAAGTTTAAAAAAAATAAAAATAAAAAACAAAAAAAAGAAAATTGCCTGATTCATTCACATAGGCCTCAAGGTTAAACGGTCACCCGTGAGTGTGTGACAGAGAAACACTAAGTGATTCTATGGTTTAAAAGGGAAACCAGCGTGCACTGAGTAGCTGCGCTTCATAGATAGTTCGAAAAGGTACTTTCCTTTGCTCTGTCAAAACACACCTGATGTCCTCTGCTACCAGTGGGAAAATGAAAGCTATTAAATGTTTGTGATAGTGAAACATTGCATTTTAGCAGATAGGATAAATGGAGGGGGTGGGGGTAAGGCAGGAAATAGATGGCAAATGAATTGCAATCCAAGAATATAGTACATTGACCAAAGAGAATGGCTGTGTTTTCACAATGTTCTTCTCTTTCTGGAAAGGGTTGTGCAAAACTGAAAAATGTAGCTAAGTTGTCTGAAGAATTCAGAATTTGAAACATAAGCTATAGCATGTATTGGGGTGTTTCTTACACACCTAAACATAATGTTACCTTATGATCCAGAAATTGATTTCTAGGGATTTGCCTAGTTAATTTGAAAATTCAAGTCCACAGACTTCCCTGGCAGACCAGTGATTAACAGTTCACCTTCCAGTGAAGAGGGTGTGGGTTTGATCCCTAGTTGGAGAGCTAGGATCTCACATTCCTTGAGCCCAAATAACCAAAACATAAAACAGAAGCAGTATTGTAAAAAATTCAATGAAGACTTTAAAAATGGCCCACATTAAAGAAGAAAATTCATTCCCTCACAAAAACCTGCCTGTGAAATTTTATAGCAGTTTTATTCATAATCAACAAGACCTGCAAATAACCAAGATGCCCTCCAATAGGTAAATGGATAAACAAACTGTGTATGAACATACAGTGAAGTACAATTTGGCAATAAAAAAAGAATGAGATATTAAGTCTTACAAGATATGGATGAGAATTAACTGCATATTTCTAAGTGAAAGAAGCCAATCTGAAGGGGCTATATACTCCATGACTTCACTGACATTCTGGAAGGACAGAACCAAATAAACAATAAACAGGTCAGTCATTACTGGAGTTTCGGGAGGAAGGAAATTTGAATAGGTGAAGTACAGAGAATAATGGTGGTGAAATCATTCTGTGTGATACTGTAATTGTGTTTCCTGACACTATGAGTTTGTCAAAACACATAGAACTCTACAGCACAAAGAGTGAGCCTTAATGTATGTGGATTAAAAAAAATTTACAAGTTTGAAGAATCTCAGGTGGAATACAGATCATGGCAAAATAATATATTTTATAAATGTATGAATAAAACCTCAGTGTAAGGGTTAGGGGAAAAGTTGACTAACCTAAATAACTTTGGAAAAGAGAGGAGTTAAAAAAAAACAGTTGTGCATAAACACTGTACTCTAGTTGATGAAGTCTTCCCTGGGTGAATGGGTTCACAATTCTGAAACTACTGTAGTTGTATAATGGAATTAAAAAATTAAGTAACTGGATGTCAGATAGTAGGAGCCAGGTTTCTTACTATTGGAGTGAGAATTTATAGGCAAGGAAGGGGAGGAGGCAGGAACCATCCCTATGGATATGGATTAGATTTGGAGACTTAAGTATGAAGTAACTCATGCTTACCTTAACATAGAGATGTTTACATATACATATGGAGACATACACACAGACACACACACGTTTATTTTGATTTTTTTTGTCAGCTGAAATGGCCTAGAAGCAAAGTCATATCTATCACCTATGTAATTGATTCTAAGACTAATTTTTCAGTAAAAAGAACCAGGAATCCTTGGAGAAATGGATAATTATAAGGAAATTTACAAAATGAACTGGGAGCATCTTACAGTGCTGTAAAGTATAGAAGTGGTAAAAAAAAGAATACCCATAGTAATGGGACTTATCAAGGGGGACAAGAGCCAATGGAAGAATTCCTAATGGCCAAAGATGGAACAATTTGAGCAATGAAATAAATAAAGTAGTATTTGATTATAATCTAGAATATGAAATAAATATCCATGAGTCTGTGCCAAAATAAATAAGTGATTAAGTAAATAATTGTGAGAGAATAGACAAATCTCCCATGCAGAATTTCAAATAATTTGCATAGATCCTCTGTTCTTAAGGTGGTGGAACAAATCTCTAGTTATTTAAAAAAAAAACTTGTTACTTTGCATTGGAGCATAGCTGATTAACAATGTTCTGATAGTTTCAGGTGGACAACAAAGGGACATAGCCACACATATACATGTATCCATTCTAAAGTTCTCTAATTCTGAAGTGTGGATTGTGCATGTCGACTTTCTCCCTAAGAATGCAGTATGGAAAGGAGGGAAAGGGAAACTTTATAGTGGAGAAATCTGACCAACCAGGTGCTCAGGACGGTGATCAGTCGTGTTGATAGTAGATACTCTTGGTATGATGTGATGAGAAGAGCCTTTTACTTGTGATCTTCCTCCCCACATAACCTATAACCATGGTGTAAGCACGAGAAAAATATTAGACAGATCTGAATTGAGAGATATTATACAAAATATCTGACAAATACTCCTCATTAGTGTTAAGGACATCAAAAACAAGAAAACTTTGAGAATTTTTCTCAGCCAAGAGGAGCTAACAGAGACATGGTGACTAATTGTAATGTCAAACCCTGGATGGAATCCTGGAGCAAAAAGGAACATGAATTAAACACTAATGAAATCTGAATGAAGTATGGACATTAGTTAAAATTTGTGTATAAATATTCATTCAGTCACTGTGACAAATGCATCATACTAATGTAAGATGTCAATAGGGAAGAGTGGATATGAGGTATATGGGAACTCTACTATCTTTATAACTTTTCTTTAAATCTAAAACCAAAAGAGAACATTTATTTAAAAATTCCTATTCCAAGTTTCACCCTACAATGTTAAATCAGAATATCTGGGATGTGAGCAAAGCATCGGTATTTTATTTTTTTAAGATCCCAAGTGATAACGATATGCAGGACAGTTTGGGAACCTCTAGGGCAGACATCTCTGAGGCATTGAGGCTATATTTTGGCATTCCTCAATTCACTTAAAATGGTTCAAACTAAATAAAAGTGTTGCTTCTATTTTATAGCTTTGTGAGGCTGAATTTGTAATAATGAATGTGATAAAAATAAAGTACTGGAACAAGTTGCCCATTTGAGCACCACTTGATGCTACACCATTGACCATGGAGCCACTAATTGGCAAATGTATCAAGCATATAATTACAAATAATATTACACCTTAAAATAAAATTTCTCTTGTAATTTTCCTGAAATTGAAATAAAAAAAATTCACACGTGTACTCTTTTCTCTATCTGGTCTCAATCCCCCTTACCAGAGTATATCATGATGTTCTAGTGGATCCATTTTCCACCGTTTTTTGACCTATTCTGTGCTCCCTGAGGCTGACCCTCTGGATTGCAATATGCAGGGTTCCATGCCCTTTGACTTATAGCTGGGTTCACGCGGATGGAGGCGATGGATAGGGTACTGTATGCCCCATTCTTTCCCTTCCTCATCATAGTTCTAGCAGTGTCTGCATCTGTCGTCGGTCCAGTTGCTGTCATCTCCAGCTCTCACTTAACTCTAGAGACACTGCTCCCTTTCCTTGGCCCTTCAGGCCCCAAGGAAGTAATGGTTTCCTGCTGTGGCTAGTCTCTGGGTAACTCTCCATCTTTTTTGTTGGATTTTTAAAAATTTGCCTGCACCTCTATAAATAGTCTCTTCACTGAAATATTTTTAGTTTCACCCTTAGAAAGTGCCATCTGTGCCCTGTCAGAATTGTGATGGAAAAAATCAGTGTATCATTGTCTACTCTTGGTACTTGGAAATGACAACCACTCCCTTAAAAAAAAAAGAAAAGTTGAGATAATGGTCTTCCTACTACATTGGCCTTAAACTGTCCTTTATTTTGTGAAGGGATGTGGCTAGGAGAGTACATTATTTTCCCTAAATTTTTACTTGGCAAAGAAAAAGTTGGCAAACATATGCTGGTTCACAACACATTTTTGAAATTTCACTTTTGAAATCCAGAGTGTGGGAACCATTGATCTAAATGAGTATTTGACTTTGAAACAATCAGGGAATTCAGCTGTAACTCATTTTACCACAAGAATCTTACAAATCTAGTGAAAGATGCCAATGTGAAAGTTGTCATGGCAGGGCTCAAGTTACTGGGGTTTAGTTGTTTTTGTAACTGATGGTCTCACTCCTGGTAAAGGGGGAGATAGTATCAGGGGAAAACAGAAGGAACTCTACAAATTGAAGTGGTTATTTTCTGCATCTTTCAGTATTGCATGTCATTGAAGATCTGATTGGGGAAGGACTAGAGGAAAAGATAAGGGTGCATCTGGAAGTTTTAGCAAGAAGTTGAAAAGACTCTTCCATCATTTGTGCAGTTTTGGTGAGAGTGACCTAGAACTTCTAAAGTCACAGATCCAGAAACACCTGATTTTGAACTATTCAAATTCTTTTTTTATTATAAATAATTACAGAGGCTCATTTATAGATGACTCCATTGCTAAGCAACACGTAACTGTTATTAGACGTTTGTGTTTACTGGTGTTTCAAATAAAATGTGTTTCATAATGTCAAGAACAGTCAATTTATAACTGAAACAAAATCTCTGAAGTGCCCTGTTCTTGGTAGAGGAAATAGGGTATATATTTATCACAGTTCAGTCTCCTTGACTTTAAAATTATTCTATGTTGGGAATGAGATATCCTTCTCTGCTGTGTTTTATCACATTTAATTTGGACTGCGAAGGCACTGACGTGTTTGGGGTTTGTTTGTTTGTTTGTTTTCATCTGTCTAAAATTATTTTTTTTCTTTTAATAGAATTTTTATTTTATTTTAATTAATTTATTTTTTAATTGAAGGATAATTGCTCTACAGAATTTTGTTGTTTTCTGTCAAACATCAATATGAATTAGCCACAGGTTTTGTTTTTATACTCATTACTTTCTTTTTCATTTAACACAAGAAAGACAAAGCAATCTTTTAAAATGCATTCTTTCCTTTATATACTTTTAAAAGAGTTTTAGAAAGGTCAAATAGCTTCATGATAGAGAGGAATTTTTTTTTTTCTCACACAGCTAAAATCCAGACACAATCTATTGTGTACATAGCATGAAACAAGAATTGGTAAACTCAAGGATTGTCTTTCTCTTTACATTTCTACTACTGAAACAAATTAATATAGAAACTTTAAACCTTGGTATATTTTCTCCTTTATCTGGTGGTAAAGACTGATTGATGAAAAGCCTGGTTATGTCAGTAACTATGTTCTCTACCTTGTGGAGAGATTCAGCTGGAAAGAGGCAAGTTACTGATGGTTTCAAGGTTCTTGAAGACCAGCAACACGTCTGCTCTTCCTGTTATTTGACCATTCAATTTTACCTGATTCCATGAAATAAAAATCCCTCCTTTTGGCTATTATGTTGGGTTAGCTAATTACGACTGAATTAGCTCAAGTAAAAAGAGGGAATTAAGGAAAGATTCTAAGGTAGCTCCAGACTTAGAAAATTCATCAGTGGGGCTTCAGGGAGATGAGAGTAGGCACTCATGCAGGCACCCAGAGCCTAGGACCAGGAGTTAGGTACCATACTCACTTTTCCCTTATGTGGCTTCTATGGAGCAATCATTTGATATATTACCTGCTATATTTTCTTCCCAGCATTTACCCGTTAACCCTCTTCCATTCATGGACATTGTTATGTCCACTGCCATAGAAGGAGATGTTACAGCAGACTGTGTTTGAGTCCCAGAAACAGAAGCCAGGAGCCAGTTCAAGTTCTGAGCACCAGGAAAGCGTTCCCAAGGTCAGTTCAGTTCAGTTGCTCAGTCGTGTCCGACTCTTTGTGACATCATGAACTGCAGCACGCCAGGCCTCCCTGTCCATCACCAACTGCTGGAGTCCACTCAAACCCATGTCCATCGAGTCGGTGATGCCATCCAACCATCTCATCCTCTGTCATCCCCTTGTCCTCCTGCCCTCAATCTCTCCCAGCATCAGGGTCTTTTCCAATGAGTCAACTCTTCGCATCAGGTGGCCAAAGTATTGGAGTTTCAGCTTCAACATCAGTCCTTTCAAGGAACACCTAGGACTGATCTCCTTTAGGATGGACTGGTTGGATCTCCTTGCAGTCCAAGGGACTCTCAAGTCTTTTCCAGCACCACAGTTCCAAAGCATCAATTCTTCGGTGCTCAGCTTTCTTCACAGTCCAATTCTCATATCCATACATGTCCACTGGAAAAACCATAGCCTTAACTAGATGGACCTTTGTTGGCAAAGTAATGTCTCTGCTTTTTAATATGTTGTCTAGGTTGATCATAACTTTCCTTCCAAGGAGTAAGCGTCTTTTAATTTCATTGCTGCAATCACTATGTGCAGTGATTTTGGAGCCCCCCAAAATAAAGTCAGCCACTGTTTCCACTGTTTCCCCATCTATTTGCCATGAAGTGATGGGACCGGATGCCGTGATCTTAATTTTCTGAATGTTGAGCTTTAAGCCAACTTTTTCACTCTCCTCTTTCACTTTCATCAAGAGGCTCTTCAGTTTTTCTTCACTTTCTGCCATAAGGGTGGTGTCAACTGCATATCTGATGTTATTGATATTTCTCCTGGCAATCTTGATTCCCAAGTTAGGGGGAGAAGAAGGCCAAGGGAGAAGAAAGGAAAGCTAAGTTGGTGTACCACAGAGAAAGAGGCCCTGCACCCAAAGATGATTCCATCACTAAGCAGCACACAGTGACCATTTGTATTTATTGGTGTTTTAATCGAATATTTTTCATCCTACCCAGTACAGCCAATCTATAATTGAAACAAAAATTTTGAAGTATCCTGTGAAGTTTGTATCAGAGGACTGAATCCTACGGGGGAGCGGTAACAGACACTCCCAATGAATCTAGGGGAACTCCAAGAGTTGAGAGAATCACAGAGTAGGAATAGCCACTGCCCTTTAACTCCTAGGTAGAGATCGGGATGGAGAGAAGGCCCTAGAGCTATTGGCAACTTGAGGCAGCATGGGGCAGTACATAGGAATAGCTGTGTGATGAAGGCAGTCAAACCTACAGCAGCATTGTAAAGTTCCAACTTGCCTCACTTAAGGTATAGGAACAGTAGGATAATTCCTGAGAGTAGCACACAAATGGTTCTGGGCCCCGGAAAGCCTCATCAAGGTACCTATATCCCAGAGAGGTGTTGGTGAGCACCTCAGGGGACTTCAGGAAGGCTTCAAGGGCAAATAAGGAGAGTCATTAATCCCGAAGTGACCTTTGGCATGAACCCATGCAGATCAGCGCCTGAAAAACAGACCAGATGAAGAGTCAGATGCCAAATTCAACAGATGACGAGGATCAGTGCCTTTGTTTATCCTGGGCCCTGCTTTCCCTTCCCCTCCACTGTCCCCTGCTTAGAAGTTAAGAAAAAGAAATAGGACCTGGCATTCACTGAGATTTAGTTTCTATCAATTGGTAAAACAAGGTTTCACTGAAAAAATTAAGCTCATTGGTGTAAAAAAAAATTGACGTCCTTTCTCAACACCTGCTTATATGGTTTGAAATTCAAATTCTGTCTCCTGCTGCAGACTGTGCTGATTCCTGTGGTAGAGAGGCTGGCTGCTGGCAACTGCAGCTCACAACCACACAGTCATATCTGAGGGGAAAAGCGCTTCATCTTCCCTTTGATTCCCACCCCAGGGACCCATCCCAGCTTTTATTGGCAAAGCCCCAGGATGACAGCTTTGACTGGCCTTCCTCTAGTCATGGTCCTACCTCAGTGGCCAATTACAGAGCCAGGCGTGTACGATTCTACCATAGATTTGGCTTGGATGACATGCTTCTGTAGCCTTGGAAGCCAGTTTGCTGTAACTGGTAGCCCCAACGGGGTCCACGTGCCTGGAGTCAGGGAGGAGCAGTTCCTCTGCCAAAAGGAAACACTTTGACCAGAAGAAAAGGAGAAGCGGAGGTGGCTGATGAAATAGTGCATGTCCCTCATAATCTGTTTGTATTGGGTACCAGTTTGGCGTCTGTGTGTGCTCTGTATTCGGATGTGTCCGACTCTTTGTAACCCTATGAACTGCAGCCTGCTAGGCTCCTCTGTCCATGGGTTTTCCAGGTAAGAATACTGGAGTGGGTTGCCATTTCCTCCTCCAGGGGTATCTTCCTGACCCAGGGATTGAATCCACGCCCTCTGTGTCACCTGCATTGACTTCTTTACTACTGAGCTACCCGCTAAGCCCTATTAATCTGGTAGGACGATGCTAATAAAGGTTTCCTTAATGCCACATTGGTATGATCAAGGAAAGTAACTAAAATAATGAACAGGATACTTTGTCATTTACAGCCTAATAGTTTAGTGTTAGAACCAGGCCTCTGGGGAAAAAAAAAAAGACAAAACCTCCCACAACACTTAGTTTTTTTCATTGTAAATTTGTAAATTTTGCAACGGTTTAACTATGAGGCTTGGTTTATAGGCCGGGGAACATGCCCTGGTGCTCTTTGCTCTCAAATCCCATTACCCTCTTGCAGAGAACAAAGTGCTTTTTGCTATGGGAAAATCATAACACATATATGCCAATCACCGGGCTTCCCAGGTGGCTCAGTGTTAAAGCATCTGGCTGCCAATGAACACAGGGGATGTGGGTTTGATCGTGTGTCAGGAAGATCCCCTGCAGGAGAAAGTGACAACCCACTCCAGTATTCTTGCCTGAAAAAAATTCCATGGACAGACGAGCCTGGTGTTCAGACTGCAGTTCATAGGGTAGCAAAGAATCGGATATGACTGAGTGACTGAGCACACATGCTTGTACCAATCAACAGAATTATCAGAAATATTGACCACTTTCTCTTAAGATTCATAGGACTTAAATCTGAAAAGTATTTCTATGAAAATTTCATTCAGCTGCATGATTCTGAAATGATTCTAGTTCATTCACAGCAGCATTTTCAGGCAATGCTGAAATACTGCCAGCACTGTCTGGCAGTAATTTCCCCACATTTATTCTCTTAGTTTACTTGTAGTCTTTCAGGTCAAAGAAATAATAATTAATTTGGATTAAGCATGAAATTTGAAGAACTTTGTAATTTTTCTTACACCTTGATGCCCAATTTTGGTAAAGAGGTAAATAGCTAATAAATATGAAGATATAGCATGAAATACCGAACTGATGTAATAAAAGATAAATTCCTTGAGGAAAAGTCATATTTTAGTACCGGTTCTGCTACTAATTTTAAGATTGGAATGAAAGAAGTTTTATTCTTGGTAGTAAATTGTAAGCAAATAATCTGACTGATTTACCTTTCAACTAGAATTAGATTCTTGGTCACAGTTCAAAAGCCACTGAGAGGAAATTCCTGGCTGGTCCAGGATTAGGATACCACGCTTCCACTGCACTAAGATCCTTCACGCCACAAGGCATGGCCAGAAAACAAACAAACAGAAATGGCCGCTGTGAAGCTACTGGGTGTTTAGATAGGCTCAAGAGTGTATTGTACAGCATGGAGAATATAGCCAATATTGTGTAATAACTGTAAGTGGAAAGTACCCTTTCAATATTGTGTAAAAATAAAAAAAAATAAGACTAAATAGCTGCTATGACTTCCATTGGTATCGTATACCTTTTTAGGTAGCCAGGACTAATGCAATTTTCCCTTATTTATGTTGGCAGCATTCTAAGGAGCAAAAAAAACAGGGGGGGGGGGAGGGGTGTTCCAATAGATTAGGAGCTCATTTAGATGAGTTACAGGTAGGGCCTGCTGGCCAGTGAATAGCCCCTGACAGTACCTGGGTTGCCCTAGGCCTTAAGGAGTATCCAAATGACTCTAGTTCCCAGGAACAGATTTCAAAGAATGGATGATTTTACATAGATATTTTCTAATAACTTTTTCCTCTATGAAAGTAACATATGATCATTTTAGGTAACTTAGAAAGGGACAAATAGCCAACAAAGCAATCTCCTAAATTAGATAATCTAGAGATAGCTACTGGAAACATTTTGGTATATTTCTCATCTTTTTTCCTGTGCCTCTATAATTTAAAATCCACTGAGATTGTGTTATGTATTTAACTCCTATAATATATATGCCATAGAAAGTTAGAATAAAATTCTCTTTGGTATATGGATTTCAAACAGATTTCAAACAGTGCAATAGGTAAATAATCATTGTGAAGTACTTATTCATAAACAAGCTTTTTTTGTTTTTGTTCTTTTAATTATGCAAATGGAAAACTACAAGATTCTTATTCTTCAGTCCAATGCATATTAATTGAGTAATTTCTACATCCAAGATAACGTGATAAACACATGGCTGATTAAAAACAGAGTCAAAAATTTGTAAGACACAACTTTGGCTCTCAGGGCATTTTATTTTACACATACAACTAACCACTAGATAAATCAGAGAGTGCTTCATTATAAATGAGACAAAATAAATTTCCAAACGATCATGGGCCAGAAATAGATGAGTTCCAATTTGGGGGTCGGTTAACTGACCCAAGGTGGGTCAGTTAAGTTGGTGTATTGGTCAGTTGATCTTGGTGTATAGTTAAGATTTCAACCAGCAGATGATGACAGTAGGTAATGGTTGAGGGAAAGGTGATGTAGAATGGAGGAAGAACATTCAGTATGGAACAGTATGAACACTCTAAGTTATTTGGTTAGGGTGAAATCAATTCTCTTCCCATTTCCTGTTTTCCAGTAGTGCACAGGTGACTCACACCTGTCTGGTCATCATATTCTAAGTCACTGGCCATCATGACTGCTTCAGATATGGGCTTGTGACCCACATAAGTCAATGAATGAGGCTCAGTTTGGCAGATATTAATACATTGATTGATGGTTTATAATTGTAAGAATAGAAGAATAAGAAGGAACCCTAAAGAGGGAAGAAGTGCACCAGGAGAGAGTGGCATCATTGAAATCATTGTTTGTAAAGAGTTTCAGGAAGTGACAGCAAAAGAGACCCAGATGTATAGAACAGTTTTTTGGACTCTGTGGGAGAGGGTGAGGGTATGATGATTTGGGAGAAGGGCATTGAAACATGTATATAATCAAAAAAGAAAAAAAAAAGAAGTGATGCATCAGTATAATGAAATTAATAGTTGAAACTATCAATCAAGATACTTGGACAAACTACTTTATTCATTTTAACTATGACTTCAGTTATGATTGTTCCCAGCAGGATTTGTATCTGTGTAAATAGTCATATAATGATTTTTTTTTTTAAAGATGAGATAGGTGATCTCATTATGTTCTTTTTTAAATCAAAGATTTCTTTTTAGGGATTTTTTTCCTTCACTTAGGAAAATACTGAATGAGTCAGGGCGTTAATCTGTTTTGCAATAGTAAATCCTATCTTCTTATTAGGGAGATGTTTTTCACTGTGGTGATAATTGCTTAGTTGATTGGTAGTGATTTATTTTTACTCATCTATTTATTCAACAAACTCTTTATCAAGCTTCAGATATGCATCAGACATGGTGCCAGAGGAAATGAGATTCAAATGTGTCCCCTAACCTAGACTGTAAGCTCCATAGGAGCTCATGACTCAGAGCTTGCTGCCTTGCAGACATTCAGTATTGGATCACAATATCAGAAATCCATATATATGGATGTGGGATGTATTTATATATTAATTTAACAATGGGGAATCTATGCTTGGCTTTCAAATATTGCCTGTGACTCGAACACGAAATAAAGGCTTGGGCCTTTGAACTTCTTTTCCTTACAACAGTTATTCCTCATGAACCCAAGTTTAATGACACTTAATTTTAGCATTTCACAGTACAATAATTCCTTATACTTAGTATTGATACAATTTTAAATGGTGGTCCTGGAATGATACTGTGCTACCACAGTACACAATAATTTTGGTAACTGTTAGTTAACTAGTTTTAGTGTGTTGAGTGGTGGCTTCTCCCTAACATATGTCCACATCCTAAACTCCAGTACCTGTGACCTTATTTGGAAAAGGGTCTTTGCTGAGTAAATAGGTAAACACTTTGTGTGTGTGTGTGTGTGTGTGTGTGTGTGTATGTGCATGACTATGCTGGGTCTTCTAGTTGCTGCACGAGGGCTTCGTTGTGCTAAGACATGTGGGATCTTAGTTCCTAGACCAGGAATAGAATTCACATCCCCTGCATTGGAAGGCGGCTTCTTAACCACTGAATTGCCAGGGAAGTCCCAAGTGAAGATGAGTTGAGATCATCCTGATCATCTGGATGGTTTCCATATCCAAAGACAAATGTCTTCACAGGAGACAGAGAAGAAGACACAGATACAGAGGAGAAGGCCATGTGAAGATGGACAGAGACTGGAGAGATTTAGCTGTAAGCCAATAGAGGTCTGGAGCCACCAGAAGCTGAATGAGCAAAGGAAGGATTCTCTTCCTAAGGCTTTGGGAGGAGTATGGACCTGATAACACTCTGACTTTGGACTTCTGGCCTCCAGAACAGTGAAGGAATACATTTCTGGTATATTAAGCATTGAGTCTGTGGTCATTTGTTAAGGCAATCCTAGAAAACTAAAATGCTAGTTCATATAAAATAATTTAGGATTCTGTTGTATTGTTTGATTTTGTAACAATTTGGGGAAGTCAGTATCTCTACTCTAATTCTTGTTTTCATCCAGTGAAAATGTTTGTCTCCATGTAAGTGACAGTGGTCCTGGGAGGATATTCCTCTCTGGGGAAAGTTCCATTTACAAAGCTCCAGGCGTTGGCCAAGTAAGAGGTCTGGGAGCAGGGAGGCATTGCTCCTGGCTCTACTGGTCTCTCAGCTAAGTTGTCTGTGTCTCTGATGATCCTGTGAGGGTGTTATCCAAGTTCATTTCTAGAGACCTTTGAAAATGAGCCATTCACCCAATCCAGAGTAGTCTACTCCCTTTTATTCTTTCTTCCACACTCTTTTGGTTTCCTTCATATACTCATCACAATTGGTAATTAGATGAATACTTGCTTGTCATAGCTTCAAGTTCAAGGAACATCGTAACTGCACTTAGCATGTTGTGCATCACTCTGTAGGGTCTCAACAAAAAATGTATTAATAAATAAACAAATCAGCGAGTGAACACTTTGAGTGGAGAACAAAAAAGTGCTTATTACTTTGGGGTTGGAATCAGACTGGTCAAGGACGGATTTTTTTAAACTTACTACGTCATACGCCATTGAATTTCAAGATTGAAAAGAATCATGCCTTCCTGACAAGTATGACCAAAGTGCTTGGTTGACTCATTCTTGGTGACAGGAAACTCACTACCTCACCACTTCTGATCTTTCCATTTCGCTTTTCTTTCCCACTCCCCTCAGTCATAGAGATCTTTACTGTAGCATTCTGCACACCTCATGTCCAAAGGCCCGGAAGTCTGGAAGTAGGAGGGACAGAGGGAATCCCAACGCCCAGCCCAGGGTCTGAGGTCGCGGTTCAGCGTCCGCACGGCAGCTGACTGCTGGGTGAAGTAGCGGTGCCACCTTTCTCGTGGGTTTGCCTGGCCTCTAGGCTTCCCTGCGGGCAGGGGATCCTTCTTTCCAAACTCCTCGCTTTTCCTCCTCGTGCCCGCCGCCAGGGGCAGCCGCATCCCCGCTGCCACCCCCGTCACCTTTGCGGCCGCCCTGGCGGCTCGGGGGCCGCTCCTCCGGCCCGGGGAGCGGCGGCGGAGGGCGCTGGGCGCGCAGGCGGCCACGCGGCTCTGCCCCGACCTCTCTCCGCCGACTCCCGCCTCTCCCTCCGCTCCCGCTCGGCCCCTCCTTCCACACTCCGCTGCCTCCTCTCGCCAGAGAGCTTCCCGGCACCTTCCGCGACGACTTTGGAGCCGGCCCACCGCAGAGCCCGCGGCCGTCCGAGCGCGAGCCACGCAGGTGTCCGAGCCCCGCGCCGCCGTCATCTTCGCCCCCGCCTGGCTGGGACCTGGGCCTCGAGGTGGGATCCCACCCTCTCTCCGCCCCTCTTCCTGCACCTGGCCGGGCGAGGGGCCAGGCGCTCGGGCGCGCGCGCGGGCGGCCGGAGCCCGCGGGCCACCTGGGGTCCGAGAGGCGGGGCGGGTCCGGCGGCGTCACCGGAGGGTCGGGAGTAACCCTGGGCGAGGAGCATCGGGGCGCGCGGCCGAGGGCCCAGCCTGGGCGCGAACCTGCCCGGCGCCCCCGAAAGGACTTGCCATCGGCCAACTTCTTTTCCAGGTCTCCTCGCTACTTTGGAAACTGAAGGGACTGCGGCGGAAACCAGTAAGCCCTGGGGCCCGGAGGAGGAAAGATTTGTTGGTTTGGATGACAAAAGAAAAATGTGCTGTAGGGGTGGTTTAGCCCAGAGCTTCTGTTTCCACCATCTAAGCTCTCCCCAAGCATATTAATGGAGCAAAACAAAACAACAAAACCCAATCCCAACCAAGGGACTTATTTAAAGGAACTTGTAGGTGTGAGAAAAAGAGATCCAGCTGAGGAATCACTTTGGAAACCCCAGGTAGGATGAGGCCATTTGAGAAAGTCGTTATTTGGGGTGCTATTTCCAGAACTTGGGTTTGCAAGGACAAGAGGAAACTGGCTCTTTTAAGCCAGAGGGGGTTCATTATATTGAGGGGCTGCCTCGAGTGTCCTCTGTTAACCTTCATTTCCTCAAGTATTAAAGTATGTTGAGACAAATGCTCTTTCAGAGCTCTGGACTGGGAGCCAGAAAATCTGGCTTTTGGTATGATTTATATTTACCGTGACAGCTATGGTTCATTTAACCTCTTTGGGTCTCCGTTTCCTCATCTGTCAAGTTAGAGGGTTGGATTACAATTCTGAGGGTCTCTTGATAATATCTAAGATGTTTCCCAGTTTAAAAATTTATAACTCTTTGACTTTTTAACATTTGCGAACATTACTAAGTTTATAATTTCATGAAATTAAAAAAAACTGTATTGATCTTGGCATTTTTTGTAATATGCACTTATGGTTTATGCGTTTAAAGCTTTTCAACCAAAATTTGAAGAGAAAAACACTTTTTTAGCTTAGAAATATGTAGTTTATATGTAAATATTTAGATCATCTTTCAGTATAGCGTAAAGAATCACATTCAACTTGAAGTTAATATTTGCAACACTGCAACAAAAACATGTGACTTTAGCATAGTACCTATTTACTTTCAGTATGGTATATTTGGAGGAAATAAAAATTGTTTTGGAGGACACCAAAAATTGCAGCTTTCCTGTCAGTTTCTGTTCTTGAACAGTGTTTGTTACTTTTTAGCATGATATTGTGTGCAGAATATTAAAAATTGGTTTCAGAACACTTTAGAGCCTGTCTGGAAATTAAGCTCAATAGCATAGATGCCAATTTTAGTAATGGATTTTAGTTGTCTTGGAATGAATCCCAGAAAAATAGCAGAGGTTAACTAAACAGAGAAGTTAGAAATTAGGAATTGACACACGCACACACAAAGCTGTACAGGAAGTGTGTATATAAAGTGTCACTGATATTTTTATTTCCTTTTGATAAAAAGCAGACAACAACCAACTGTTGACTTGTTTTACCAGACAGAATGTTAGGATAGCTTTTGTTGTTACTTGTAATTCAAAACTATTTGAGGCTTAGTCATCAGTAGTTAGGATAGGTTTATAAATGTCTGTGGCTCTTTTTAGTGGTGTTGATCTAAAATAAAATAATGTGCTCACACCCTGCACATGCTCTTTATTCTGTTTGGAAGAGTGGAATAAATTTGAGGCAGTCTTTTATGAGGGCTTCCCAGGTGACTCTAGCAGTAAAGAACCTGCTTGCCTGTGCAGGAGACTTGAGATGATGGGTAGTTCCCTGGGTCAGGAAGATCCCTTCAGGAGGGCATGGCAACCTACTCCAGTATTCTTGCCTGGAAAATCCCACGGACAGAGGAGCCTGGTGGGCTATAGTTCATAGACTCACAAAGAGTTGGATTTGACTGAAGTGATTTAGTACGCACCTACTCTTTTATAAACACATTTAAATGTATTTTCCTTGCCTTTTCACCTTTGGACTGGAAGTGCCATCAGTTATTCAGGCATTTGTCTTCCATCATAGTCTCTGGTGAAGTAGATGATCATCGCCTTTTTTAAAATTTTTTTATTTTTTATTTTTCAGTGGGTTTTGTCATACATTGATATGAATCAGCCATAGAGTTACATGTATTCCCCATCCCGGTCCCCCATCCCACCTCCCTCTCCACCCGATTCCTCTGGGTCTTCCCAGCCCACCAGGCCCGAGCACTTGACTCATGCATCCCACCTGGGCTGGTGGTCTGTTTCACCACAGATAATATACATGCTGTTCTTTCGAAACATCCCACCCTCACCTTCTCCCACAGAGTTCAAAAGTCTGTTCTGTACTTCTGCGTCTCTTCTTCTGCCCTTGATCATCGCCTTTGAAAGAGATACCCAAAGAGTTAAGGAAATTGGTTGTTGAATGAACAAAGAGTAGTAGAACTCAAACATCCTGGCTTCCAGTCTCTTGGAAAACAACTGAAAACAGTGGATGGATCTGCTCACAGTCCAACTCATTCATGGTTTGGGAGAGCCATTCTAGTTGGCAGAAGCTCTACTTCTCTTTTGTAATGAAATTATCGAGAGAAAACAGCCGTGTCTTCAGTTAGATCACTGTTATATAACTAAAAGGTTTGTGTTTGTGAAGGGCAGTATCCCAAGGGGGTCTTAGAAATAGAACTTAAAAAATATCCAGAGAAAGGAAAGAATTGCCTTGGCAGATACTGTACTGCATTTTTCATACTGAGAGCCAAATGCATACTAAAAAACATGTCCTGTGGAGTTAAAAATGAAGAAAAGGGCTTACCGTCTGCTCTAATTCTTTTAATATTTTTATGTGATTTACAAATGCCATTTTTAATTAAATTACAAATGTTCACCTCCTGGACAGACCTAGTACATATAACCTTTTGGCGTTTCAGTTCAAATTTGGTCTGGTTATAATTTGAAGTGTTCCTCCTGAAGTATTTTTTAAAATTTCTGTAACTCCATAGTGATATTACTTGCTGTCTTTTCACACTCATTATCTTATTAATCTGTAAGTATTTTGAACTATGACATATACAGGGAGAAGAGTACATAAAACAAATGTTGGCACTGGTTTACAAATAATATAACAAATCACTGTAGCCAATCAGTTCAGTTGCTCAGTTGTGTCCAACTCTTTGTGACCCCATAAACTGCAACACGCCAGGCTTCCCTGTCCATCACCAACTCCTGGAGCCTGCTCAACTCAACTCATTGAGTTGGTGATGCCATCCAGGCATCTCATCCTCTGTCATCCCCTTCTCTTCTTGCCTTCAATTTTTCCTAGCATCAGGGGCTTTTCCAGTGAGTCAGTTCTTGCATCAGGTGGCCAAAGTATTGGAATTTCAGCTTCAGTATCAGTCCTTCCAATGAATTTTCAGGACAGATTTCCTTTAGGAATGACTAGTTTGTAACTGTTTTTTAATTGTAACAGGTAATTCAAGGCAAATACTCATTATTCACCATAGAAATAAGAGAACATGCCAATACTCAGCAACTTTTTGCTTGTTCCTTCCTAATCACAGTTTTCCTTTTATTTAAAAAATTATATGCACACAGGAGGCATCCTTTCATAGATTCTCTTGCTTAACATCATGTTTATGAGACTAAGCCATTTCCTCTCCCTTTTAAAGCATTAACTTTTAAAAAGAGATGTCTGTATTCCCTATCATTTGACTCCTTTTTCACATTCTCTCTTAAACCTACTTCTGTCACTCTTGCTTTCAGTACTCTGCCCACTGTCACTGGTGACATCACCTTTCCCAAATTCAGTGGTCAGTTGTCACCTTTGATCTTACGTCACCTGTTGGTAGAATTGTCAGTTATCACCCTTTGCTCTTCGTGATATTTCCTTGTTGGCCTCCAGGACACCATGTAGTCTTGATTTTTCCTGCTTCTTCACTAGCCATTACTTTCTGTCCCCTTTGCTGGTCTCTCTTCTGCTCTCAGATGTTTTAACCTTAGATTGTCTTCAGCTCTAGTCCTTGGGAGTTCTTTTCTGTCTACACTCTTTGATGATTTCATGCACTCTCTTTATTTGTGCACTGATGACTCCAAAATGATAGGTGAAACTTTGAGTTATCTCCCTGAACTTTAGACTTCTGTGTCTAAAAACTTGCCTGCTCAACATTTCCACTTGGATGTCTAGCAGACATTTCCAGTTCAACATGCTCCAAATGGAATCTTCATCTTACCCAAGCCCTCTCTGCAGCCTTTCCTATCTTCATCCTTCATGTTGTTCAGGCCAAAACCTGGGAGTCATCTTTGATATCTCCCATTCCCTCGTATCTTAGATGTACTATGTCAGGAAGTCCTCTTTGGTCTATCTTCAAAATAATTCCTGAATATAGTTACTCTTATCACCTCCATGGCTGCCATCCAAATCTGAGCTGCCATCATGTCCCACATGGTTTATTGTAAGGACTTCCTAACTGGTCTCCCTGCTTTCATCCTTTGCCCTCCGTAATCCAGTCTCAAATTGTAATCAGAGCTCTGCTTACAACAGGTTGCAGATCATGTCACTTTTTTCCTCTAGAATCTCCAATCTAAATGTTCCTTAGAATTACCTACCAAGTGCTATCTATTTTTTTCCTCTTCCTTTTATCTATCTGATCTCATTTTCTTTGCTGTTGCTCTTATTCACTCAGTTCCAGCCACACTGGTCTCCTTGCTATTCTTTGAGTATATCAGAGACCATCTTTGCTCTGACTGGGATGCTCTTCTCCCAGATAGCCACATGACTTAATCTGTTACTTTCACTTCTTTCCAATTTTTGTTCAGTTGTCTCCTTTTCAATGAGGTCTACTCTGGTCATCATATTTTAAATTGCACATCTTACCTTGCAAAACACTTTCCCCTTCCTTAGCTTTTCCTCATGTTCTTACAACATTTAAAAATACTTACTGACTTATTATTAATCATTTTTTTCCTGTCTTATTTTTATTAGAGTGCAGAATTAGAATTTATTAGAATTTATTCACTGTTGTATCCCTAGTACCTGAAACAGAGCCAAGCATGTAAGGGGAGCTTAGTAACTTTTTTGTTGTTGGTTGAATGCTGTTGCTGACAGTGACTGTTCATTTTTATTATTGGATATATTTTGTTTTATGAATATAATACTTTTATTTTTTACTCATTGTGATTAAGGATATTTGGATCATTTCTACCCTCTCCTTCCCTTTCTCCCTTTTTTCTTTCCTTCTTTCTTTTTTCTTTTTTCTCCCTTCCTCCCTCCCTGTCCCTCCTCCCTTCCCCCCTCTCCTCCTCCTGCTTTCTCTCTTCTCCCTCTCTTCTTTCCTCCTTTCCTTCCTTCCCTCCCTCCCTTTCTTTCTTTTACTGTCATAAATAAACCACCTATGATTCTTCTTCTCCAAGTGTCGTGGTGCTTAGATGTAGGAGTTTCTTTTTGTTGTTCAGTTGCTCAGTTGCTCTTTGTGACACCATGGACTGCAGCATGCCAGGCTTCCCTGTCCTTCACTATCTCCGGGAATTTGCTCAAACTCATGTCTGTTGAGTTGGTGATGTCATCAAACCATCTCATCCTCTGTGTCTTTAGAGTAAAAAACTCCTAGTCAAATGACTATATCACAGGGCTTGCAGATATCAGCTTTATTAGATAATGCCATGCTTTCCCAACATGTTTCTACCCATTTATATTCCTACTGTCATTCCTCTAATCTCTGCCAAAATTTAGAGTTATCAGAAACTTTAATTTTTGCCCATCTGGTGGGTGTGTATTATCTAATTGCCTTTTGTTTCTTTAATTACTAGTGAGATGGAGCCTAGTATCTGTAAAAATAGACTAGGTTATGCTTTGGTAACAAATTATCCCCAAATCTCATTGACTTAATGTGATAAAGATTTACTTGTCATTCAAGTAAAGTTTCCTCTGGTTTAGGACATCTCTCCAGCACAATTAGAAGTCTAAATTCAGGAAACTGCTATCATTCTGTTTCTGGAACATAGGACTTTCCCAGTTGATGTAGTATGGAGAAAATTGTGGATAATCATGAACTAACTTTAAATGCCTCCATCTAGAAGTGACATGAGTGATTTGCACTCACATTTTAGATGCAAAAGAAGTTCTAACTTCAAGGAGACAGGGAAGGTTAATCTTTTGTGCCAAAAAAGGCGAATATTGTTATCTATTTTTGTGTTAATAAGATACCCCCAAATTTAGTGGCTTAAAACAACAAATACTTATTATTGATATTTTCAAATACCAAGTGTTGACATATGTGTGGGTCTGTTTCTGAGCTTTGTATTTGTTCTTTTTGTCTCTTTCTGTAATAACCATAGGTTTAAATTGTCTTGCTATCTGGTAAATGGGGGAGTAAATCCTCCCTCTTGGTCCAGTGTTTTCAGGAGTGCTTTAGCATTTCTTGGCCCTTTATCTTTACATATATGTTTTTCAAATCAGCTTATCAAGTTCTAAAAAGTTTGTTAGGAATTTAATGGAGATTCCATTGAGATTGTTTTGAGTCTATAAACAATTAAAAGGAAATTGATACTTTGTAAATATCCAATTTTAGAATACATGACTGTCTCTCAATATATTTAGCTCTTCTCTAACATGACAATATTATAATAGTATAATTTTTCTCTTAAGAGTCCTTGAACATCTTGTTCTGTTCATTCACAGAAACTGCATATTTTTGAGATTATCTTAAATGATATCTTTTCAAACAGTTCATTGTCTTTTTGCTACTGCTATAGAGAAATAAACTTGACCTCTAAAAGTATTTTAAAAACAATAGCTTTATTGGACTATAATTCATATATCATAAAATGCATCCTTTTATAGTATACAAATCACTGGTTTTCATTACATGGACACAGTTTTGTAACCATCACCCCTATTTAATTTTAAAGCATTATTATCATTCCCAAAAACAACCCCATACCCCTTAGCAGTCACTCCCTATGCTCCCTTCTCTGATCCCTGGAAATTATTGATTTACTTTCTATGTCTATGGATTGCCTATTCTGGACATTTTATATGAATAAAGTCATAAGGCCTTTAGTGAACAGATTCTTTCATTAGCATGCTATTTTTAAGATTTATCCATGCTGTATCAGTACTTCATTTATCCATGCTGATCAGTACTTCATTCTTTTTTTTTTAATCATAAAAGAATATTTTCTTGGGGTCTACATTAAAAACAGGATTCCATGGAAGTGCTTCATTCTTTTTACGGCCAAATAATAAAGACCCTGATGCTGGGAAAGATTGAGGGCGGGAGGAGAAGGGGACGACAGAGGATGAGATGGTTGGATGGCATCACCGACACAATGGACTTGGATTTGGGTGGACTCTGGGAGTTGGTGATGGACAGGGAGGCCTTGCATTCTGCGGTTCATGGGATCGCAAAGAGTCGGACATGACTGAGAGACTGAACTGAACTGAATATTTTATTATATGGATACACCACATTTTGTTCATTCACTCATCAGTTGATGAATATTTGGGTAGTTTCCACTTTTTGACTATTATGAATAGTGCTGTTACTAATATTTGCATACAAGTTTTTGTGTGAACGTATGTTTTCATCTCTTGGGTTTATACCTAGGAGTAGAATTGCTCAGTCATATGGCAACATATTTAACATTTGAAAATCTGCCTGTTTTCCAAAGCAGTTTTCAACATTTTATATTCCCACCAGCAGTTTATTAACAGGGATTTCAATTTCTCCACCTCCTTGTCAACACTTGTTACCATCCAGAATTTTAAGCTATCATAGTGAATGTGAAGTGATACTCATTATGGTTTTTTTTTTTTTTCTCATTATGGTTTTGACTTGCATTTTCTGATGACTGATGATCTTGAGCATTTTTTTCATGTGCTTGTTGGCCATGAAAAGATATTTATATATCTTTTTTGAGAAATATTCTTTGCCTCTGTATTAATTGGATTGCTTGTCTATTTTTGTGGTGGTTATGATAGTTCTTTATATAGTGTATGATCTCTTTTAAGATACAGAATTTCAAATATTTTCTCCCATCTTGTGGGATTTCTCACTTATTTGAGGTATCCTTTGAAGCCCCAAATTTCTAAGTTTTAATTAAGTCTAGTTTATCTATCTTTTATACTTAATTTTGGTGTCATATCTAAAAAGCCATTACCTAATTCAGGGTTGAAGAGTTTTACTTTTATGTTTTACTTATAAGAATATTATAGTTTTAGCTTTTACATTTGGGTTTTTGATTACTTTGAATATATAGAATGAAGGAAAGGATCAATTTTTTTCTTTTGCATGTGGATATCTACTTGTCATAGCACCATTTATTGAAAGGACCATTCTTTCCTCGTATCTAGATGTCTTGTTAAAAACCATTTTGCTAAAAATGTAAAGGTTTATTTCTGGACTCTCAGCTTTATTCCATTGCTCTATTTCTGTCCTTTTATGAGATACCACATTGTCTTGATTCAGTTGAGTTCAGTTCAGTTCAGTTGCTCAGTTGTGTCCGACTCTTTGTGACCCCATCGACTGCAGCACGCCAGGCTTTCCTGTCCATCATCAACTCCTGGAGCTTGCTCAAATTCATGTCCATTGAGTCAGTGATGCCATCCAACTATCTCATCCTCTGTCGTCCCCTTCTCCCGCCTTCAATCTTTCCCAGCATCAGGGTCTTTTCCAGTGAGTCAGTTCTTCACATCAGGTGGCCAAAGAACTGGAGTTTCAGCCTCAGCATCAGTCCTTCCAATGACTGTTCAGGACTGATCTCTTTTAGGATGGACTGGTTGGATCTCCTTGCAGTCCAAGGGACTCTCAAGAGTCTTCTCCAGCACCACAGTTTAAGAGCATCAATTCTTTAGCGCTCAGCTTTCCTGATAGTCCAGCTCTCACATCCATACATGACTACTGGAAAAACCATAGCTTTGACTAGACAGATCTTTGTCAGCAAAGTAATGTCTCTGCTTTCTAATATGCTGTCTAGGTTTGTCATAGCTTTTCTTCCAAGGAACAAGCATCTTTTAATTTCATGGCTACAGTCACCATCTGCAGTGATTTTGGAGCCCAGGAATATAAAGTCTGTCACTGTTTCCATGGTTTCCCCATCTATTTGCCATGAAGTGATGGGACCAGATGCCATGGTCTTAGTTTGATTGTCTTGATTACTGTAGCTTTGAAGCAAATTTTGAAATCAGAACTGAATCCTCCAACTTTGTTCTTCTTTTTCAATATTGTTTTAGCTATTCCCTTGTGAATACATATGAATTTTAGAATCAACTTGTCCATGTCAATACAAAATGTCACTACAAATTTGAAGGGATTATATTGAACCAAATTCGGAAGTATTACCATCTTAATAAAAGTTCTTTCAGTTTGTGAACACGGGGTGTTTTTTCATTTATTTAGGTATTCTTGAATTTCTTTCAATGATGTTTTATAGTATTCATTGTATAAATAATTGCACTTCTTTTGTTGAAAATGTTCCTAAGTATTTAATTCTTTCTGATGCTATAGGAAATGGAATTGTCTCTTAATTTTATCTCAGATTGTTCATTGCTAATGCACAGAAATAGAAATTATTTTTGTGTATTGATTTTGTATTCTGCAACCTTGCTGAACATATCCAGAAATAGCAAGGATCTAACAGAAGCAGAAGAGGTTAAGAAAAGGTGGCAAGAATGCACAGAACTATACAGAAAAGGTCTTAATGATCTGAACAACATGATGGTGTGGTCACTCACCTAGAGCTAGACATCCTGGAGTCTGAAGTCAAGTGGGCATTAGGAAGTATTACTGTGAACAAAGCTAGTGGAAGTGATGGAATTCTAGATGAGTTATTTAAAATTCTAAAAGATGATGCTGTTAAAATGCTACACTCAGTATGTTAACAAATTGGAAAACTCAGCAGAGACCACAGAACTGGAAAAAGTCAGTTTTCATTCTAGTCTCAAAGAAGGGCAATACCAAAGAATGTTCAAACTGTCACACAGTTGTACTCATTTCACATGCTAGCAAGGTAATGCTCAAAATCTTTCAAGCTAAGTTTCAGTAATACATGAACCAAGAACTTATAGATATACAAGCTGGATTTAGAAAAGACAAAGGAACCAGAGAACAAATTGCCAACATCTGTTGGATCATAGAAAAAGCAAGGGGATTCCAGAAAAACATCTACATCTACTTCTTGGACTACCTTATTAGCCTTTGACTGTGTGGGTCACAACAACTGGGAAATTCTGAGAGAGATGGGAATACCAGAGTACCTGACCTTCCTCCTGAGAAATCTGTATGCAGGTCAAGAAGCATCAGTTAGAACTGGACATGGAAAAATGGACTGGTTCAAAATTGGGAAAGGCGTATGTCAAGGCTGCCTATTGTCACCCTGCTTATTTAACTTATATGCAGAGTACATCATGTGAGATGCTGGGCTGAATGGATCACAAACTGAAATTAGCATTGCAAGGAGAAATATCGACAGTGTCAGATATGCAGATGATACCATTCTAATGGCAGAAAGTGAAGAGGAATTGAAGATCCTCTCAAGGGTAAAAGAGGAGAGTGAAAGAGTTGGTTTAAAACTCTACATTCAAAATATTAGGATTGTGGCATCTGGTCCCATCACTTCATGGCAAATAGATGGCGAAAAAGGAGAGGCAGTGACAGATTTTATTTTCTTGGGCTCCAGAATCACTGCACTTGCTCCTTAGAAGAAAAGGTATGTCAAATCTAGACAGTATATTAAAAAGCATAGACATTACTTTGCAACAAAGATCCATCTAGTCAAAGCTATAGTTTTTCCAGTAGTCGTGTATGGATGTGAGAGTTGGACCATAAAGAAGGCCAAGCACTGAAGAATTGGTGCTTTTGAATTATGGTGCCGGAGAAGACTCTTGAGGGTTCCTTGGACAGCAAATAGGTCAAACCAGTCAATCCTAAAGGAAATCAACCCTGAATATTCATTGGAAGGGCTGGTACTGAAGCTACAGTACATTGGCCACCTGATGCCAAGAGCCAACTCATTGGAAAAGACCCTGATGCTGGGATAGATTGAGGGCAGGAGGTGAAGGGGTGACAAAGGATGAGTTGGTTTGGTGACACAATGGACATAAGTTTGAACAAACTCTGGGAGATAGTGAAGGACAAGAAGCCTCGAATGCTGTAATTCCTGGGGTTGGAAATAGTCAGACATGACTTAATGACTGAACAACAGCAGAAATATTTTTTTGTGTGTGAATTCCTTGGTATTTTCTACATATAAGATCATGTCATTTGAGCATAGAGATAGTTTTACTTCTCTCTTTCTAATTTAGATGTTTTCAATTTTTTTTCTTGCTCAGTCACCCCGGCTGAAACCTCTAATTGAATAGAAAGTGCAGGTGAGTAACGTTATCTGATCCTGCTCACTTAGCAGGGAAGTGATCAGTCTTTTACCATTAAGTATGATGTTAGCCGGGGCTTCCTTGGTGGTTGAGTGGTAAAGAATCTGCCTGCCAAGCAGAAGTGGGTTCTATCCCTGGGTCAGGAAGATCCCTTACAGAAGGAAATGGCAACCCACTCCAGTATTCTTGCCTGTGAAATTTCATGGACAGAAGAGCCTGGCGGGCTACAGCCCATGGGGTCACAAAGAGTTGAACATGACTTAGTGACTAAGCAACAGCAACAATAATGATGTTAGCTGTGAGTTATTCACATGCAGCTTTATCAAGTTGGAGAAGTTCTATGTCCTGTTGAATGTTTTTGTCATGAAATAGCATTGGAATTTGTCAAATGCTTTTGCTATTGACTTGTCATGTCTTTTATTGTATTATTATGATTGATCAAACATTGATTTTCATATTTTAAATGAAACTTGCATTCCTGAGGTAAATCATATTTTGATTACAGTGTATAATCCTTTTTATACATTGAAGGGTTTGGTTTGCTAGTATTTTTTACATCTATATTCATAAGAGATATTGGTCTGTAATTTCTTTTATTGTGATGTCTTTGTCTAGTTTTGGCGTCAGAGTAATACTGGCCTCATATAAGAAGCTGGGAAGTGTTAAAATACCTGGTTTTATGTTTTTCACCAGCAATCTTGATTAATTTTGTGACTAAGTTAAACAATCTACATATACTTTGGGATTTTCCATTTCTATTGTCATTCATGAGTAATGGCAATTTTGTTTCTTTCTTTATAATCCTTAATCTTTTCCTACTTCTCTTTCTGCCTTGCCTAGGACCTCAGGTATAATGTTGATTTGAAGTGCTCACAGAATAAATCATTTCACATTAAGAATGATGTGTCTTTCTGACTTTGAATTTTCCTCTCAATACTGCTTTATCTGCATGAAATTAAGTTTTGAGATGCTTTTTTCATTATCATAAGTTTAAAATGTATTTTGATCTTGATTATATCTTTTTTTGCCCTGTAGATTACCAAAACCAATTTTTCTTATTGTCCTAATATATGGCATTTGTGTAGTTATATTTTTGTTATTTTTTTCCTGCCTTAAAAACACTGTGGACAGAGAATGTGGTCTGTGTCTGTATGATTTTAGCCTTTGGATTTATTTGTAACTTGCCTTATGTCTTTGTACGTGATCAGTTTTTGTAAACGCCCCACTGGTGATTAAAAATAATGTGCCAACTACAGTTTGGAGGAGCTGAGTTCAATGTATGTCAAATTTGTTAATGTTTTTGTTCCAATGTCATTTGTTAATACTATTTCAGTCTTATATATCCTCACGTATTTATGTTTGCTGTTCTATTTTTTGTTTCTATACATCAATTGATATAAATTTGTTTTATCAGTTCAAATGCATGCACTTAAAAAATTAACTTTAGCACACAATCATTTTATTATTTAGTCGCTAAGTCTTGTCAGAGTCTTTTGCAACCCCATGGACTGTAGCCTGCCAGACTCCTCTGTTTTCCCAGGTAAGAATACTGGAGTGGATTGCCATTTCCTTCCCCATCTATTCATTCTTTAAGGAGAAAGTATTACAAATTTCTACCATGTGTGGATATCTATTGTTTTCCTTGTGGTACTCTTGAGTTTTCACCATATATCAATGTACTTTGAAGCTACATTATAATAAGCATATGTTATTTTAAAGCTATACTATATGTATGCATTTAAAATTATTATATATTCCTGCTGAATGGAAGCTTTCATTAATTTGGAGTGATTCTCTTCAGCTATATTTCTGTTTCTATAGGGTATTATTAAGGAGATGTTTAAAAATACATATTTATGTGTTTAACAACCTTTTTCAGTAGTTCTGACTTATGGTTATCCTCATGCTTCCTGTTGGCTTTAAAATGAAAACCAGAAATATCCACTCTTGTAACTCTTAAAACCATATTTCTGAGCTTAAACGTGTGATTAAAGTGAGATTTCGTGTTTGTAAGAAATGCAGACACAGAAATGCTGAATTTGTAGTGAACCATCAATGTCAAATTTAAGTGCTATGAACTTGTAAGTTTGAAATCTTTTCCAGAATGCAAACATTCAATATGTCTAAGGTAGGCTATGTGAAATTTTTGTGGATATTGATTCTCACTGAATAAAAGTCAGCAAGTCGCTTGTTATTTCACGAACTGCTAGGCTAGATTCATCCCACTTATACAATTTTATGGCACCAATAGAGTGTCTTCTGAAGTGAATACAGGCCACTGTCAGTGTGGGACAGTATTTGCCTGGCTTTGGTGTTTTTAGGTCTAGTTGACTGGGTTAAAGCTATGACTCTGCTTAGCATAGCATGGAGACTTGCTGAGGGGAGAACAGGGTTATGGGAACCATTGTCTGTGCGCCGTGGATGGTCTTTAAGGAGAGAGTCACACATTTGAGAACGATTTTAGTGAAAATTCCTAGTACCTGTGGTGGTGATGGTTTTAGTCTCTAAGTCGTGTCTTACTCTTTTGTGACCCCATGAACTGTAGCCCACCAGCCTCCTCTATCCATGGGATTTCCCAGGCAAGAATGCTGGAATGAGTTGCCATTTCCTTCTCTAGGGGGTCTTTCTGACCCAGGGATCAAACCCACATCTCCTCCATTGCAGGCAGATTCTTTACCGCTGAGCCACCAGGGAAACCCCTTCTGGTACCTATCAGTTCAGTCGCTCAGTTGTGTCCGACTGCTTTCAGCACCATGGACTGCAGCACGTCAGGCTTCTCTGTCCATCACCAACTCCCAGAGCTTGCCCAAACTCATGTCCATCTAGTCAGTAATGCCATCCAACCATCTCATCCTCTGTCATCCCCATTTCCTCCTGCCTTCAATCTTTCCCAGCATCAAGGTCTTTTCCAAAGAGTCAGCTCTTCACATCAGGTGGCCAAAGTATTGGAGTCTCAGCTTCAGCATCAGTCCTTCCAATGAATTTTCAGGACTGATTTCCTTTAGGATTGACTGGTTGGATCTCTTTGCAGACCAAGGGACTCTCAACAGTCTCCTCCAACACCACAGTTCAAAAGCATCCATTCTTGGGCACTCAGCTTTCTTTATAGTCCAACTCTCACATCCATACATGACTACTGGATCACTTCTTTGCCTTTTGGCTAAGATCAAGTGTAGTATCTGGTACCTATGGACCTCTTTAATTCAAACTAGGGTAATATGGACTAGTAAATAAAAATGACCCAACTGAAGACACTCCAAAGGGGCATTGTGGCATTGATATTAATTTTAGTCTTTGCCAATTAGAAAATCCAGAAATAGCACAGACTTAAAAATCTGTGTATATGTGTGTATGTGTGTGTGTGTGTGTTTAATAGTGAGTGAGACAGATACAGAGAAAAGGAGGAGGGGAGGGAATGAGGAGAAGAGAGAGAGAGAGACTGACTGACTGACTCTACTCTGGGGCTAATAATTTCTATAAAGTTTATGGAAATATATAAGTGCTCTATCTGTTTATGCTAGATAATAGCTAAAGATGTGAGCCAAGTACAGATTATCAGGAGCATCTATAATGGTGTTATAATAGGCTTTAAAAATGTGAACTCATGTTTAAGAACAGCTGTTACCAAATAGCTGTTTAGTGAAGGCGTAGGACAACTTAGTTTTTCTCAGAATTATATTTTCTCATTTTACTTTAACTAGCAGCTGTTATTTGTGTGTCTCAACCTAGAAGATAATCAAACAATTGGATTTCTGTATGCACTAACAATATTTCTGAACCAAACTGGTTTCAGCATGAAGGAGATGAAAGAGAAAAAATAGTACATACGCATGTGTGTGTATGTGTTTATGCATAAACACATAAAGAAAACATGCTGGCACATACACAATAAACACCTGATAATTGTAGCTGCTGTTAGGAGTGGGTTGCTGTGTCCTCCTCCAGGGTATCTTCTCGACCCAGGGATCAAACCCACATCTCTTAAGTCTCCTGCGTCAATAGACGGGTTCTTTACCACTAGCACCACCTGGGAAGCCCAGTTATATTGTTAAGATGTTATCTGTTAGGATTATGACTACCCAGGAGTTAGCTGAGTATTTCTCTAGTGACCTGGGTATTTTACAGTGACACTGTTGGTTAAAGCTCTGCTTTGGGGAAGAAAAGCTTTTCACACAGGACAAACATTATGTAAACATGTTCTTTCCATAAAAAGTAGTCATCTGGAAAAGGGTTTCTTAGTCTTTTGACTAATACTATTCTGAACTTGCAAATCAGTTCTTACACAAGAGTTCCTATTGTTTTTTACCCATACTTTTGGCTGACCTTTGTATTAACTTTTCAAAGGTTCTGTAGGAAAATCTTTTTAAAAAATGATACTTATGATATGCTTCATATTCCTCCTCATTCTTCAAAAGGCAGTTAAATCCTCACTCCTCTTTGGAATCTGTTATGATTTATCCAAATTAAGAGTAATCTTCAGTTTCTACTAATTACCACTCTTTCTGGTTGTAATTCTTTAAATCTAAGACATTGTGGATTTTTAAGATATACCACCATTTTTGTAGAAAGGAAAAACCCTGCCTATTTATTTTACAGTGCTTTCTTATCATTTAAAATTTTAGATTTATACCTACTGAAAGAACTCTTTTAGAATTATTTAGATAAAGATTTTTGTTTATATCATACCACTTTCATAAGGCAAATAAAAGTCAAAAGATATCCATTAAGGAATTCTTTTTCATATTCAGAATCTGGTTTTTCTGAGTCACTTTTCAATGCAGTGTTGTTGATGTCAATATTTTCTTAAATGGTACCATTCTCTGGATTATCAAGACTATTTGTGATGTTGAACTTCATAAAAGAGTGAGTCACCATGGTTTCTGAGATTTTCTTTTATGTTTGTCCATTTTGCAAATTTTATGCTGACTCTATATTGATTTTAGTAAAAGATGTCCACAAAAGGTTTTCAGACAATACTCAGGGCTTATATTCCTTCCTTCCTCAAAAGGTTTTTAAATAGTCTGTTGACTGAAATATTGATGGCTAAAAATTGTCTAATCTATCATTAGGAAAGTGTACCAGTTTGTATGTATGCAGTCAGTGACAACTAGATCACAGCTGCTACCAAGCCATAAGTGGTTATAAGATGACATTGATGTTAACAAAGATCCTGGTGTCAGAAGTGTTAAAATATTGTGAATCTTAGAAGAAATATGACTCTACTCTCTCCCTTTGTATTTCTTGGAGTTCAACTAATATTCCACTTCTGTGAACCTTTAATTAGCTCCTAGGACTTTGTAGTAGCTATTTTCTTTGAAATCCAATAGCACCTTTTAATTTAATTAAAAGGACAAAATAATAAGTTTGTATGAAAATAGTCCATGCACCCAGTTACAGAAACTTACTGCAATAAAGCACAGCAGTTTACCCCACTCCCTTCACTTTGTTATTCCTGGTTTTGAGAACAACTGACTTGAACCATTTCTGGTTTTAGCTTTTCCTTTGTCTAACTCTGTAAGGCTAAATAATATGCTTATACTGACTTTTTTTCTTTTCATTTATAATCTTTAAATAGATACCATGGTAGGAAGAAATTTATCTTACTAATTTCACCTTTCTCTCTCTCTCCTCCATTATAATTATATTAATTTTCTGACATCTTTTATTGGTTACATTTAAATTCCACAACCTTTTTTTTGCTTCATTCACTATAGATAGTTTCTCTTGACTCCTTATTTCAAGAGGTTGAGCTATTTCCACCCTTTGCCTTCTCACCATCTCTCCTTTTGTAATTATTTTTTATACCCCAATTTTTCATACCACTCCAATTTTGACAACTGTACAGTGAGAATATTGATGATATTTATGTTTAATATTTGTAATTAAACCTTTCATTTTTGTCTATTGATTAGGCCAAAAAGTTGAAAAATCAATAAATAGCAGCATTAATGCTTTTAGAACTCTGTAAATATTACTCATCACAGAACCAAGAAGAGTCCTAGAATCATATTTTGCTCAATATGACTCCTAAGCCACCCAATGGAGAATATCCCTAGAATCAAAGTTAAAGGGATCTTCCTTCTTTCAAGTGGATTAATTCCAGCATTTGCTTAAAATTGTGCCATATTTTATTTCAGTTCATGTTTAGATCAGGACTTTTTATAAAGCTTTTTTTCAGCTAGCTCATTTTTTCTTCTTGGGAGAAGATTTATGAGTCTTATTTATTAATTGTTAATTTTCACTGTTTTACTCACTTTATTTCTTTGGAATCCATTCCATTCTTCATTTTGAAGTCGATTTTGAACTCATATTCTTATTTGGACTAGTGACTTCAATTTTACACTATGACTTTCTTTTTTCCCTTGTGTTATTCTGATTTCTTGCTTTATTTTCAAATTTTTCCAGCTTCAGAATCATAGAATGTTTTGAGTTGCCTTCCATTCTCACTGTTATCCTGGCCTTTTCCTTTCAAGGGTCACCTGTACTCCATCTGCTATCTGGACAGGTCGTTCTCAAGACCGTAGAGCCATCAACTGGCTTGTAGTCAAGCTTTTCAGGATCCCGAATCCCCAGTCCTTTCCTGATTTACTCCTCATTTTGCCAGAACACATCATAAAGTTACTTCCGAGAAAGAGATTCACAGGATGTAAATTTTCTAAGTCATGTGTTATTTAAAATTTATTTGTTTTGTTTGGATACTTTCTTGATTGGCTAATAGAATTTTAAATTGCAAATAATTTTCCATCAGTCATTACTAGATAGTTTTCTGTAATTCAGTGTTTTGAGATGAAACATTTGTTTTAATTAGGTTTCATTGCTTTGGTGATTTTTTTCTTCACTAGAAATGCTTCTTTTCTCTCTGCAATTCTTAAATGATATGTTTAGGAATGGATTTTTGTTTTCCATTCCTTTTTCTTGGAAGTGGCTAGATTTTTTTTTTTTTTTTCAGTTTAAAGACTTGTGTCTCATCAGTTCTCGGAAATTTTCTTATATTATTTCACTGATTATTTTCTCTTTAGTCTGTTTTTCTGGAAATGTTATTGGTTGGTTATGAATCACTTGATCTTATTCCCCACCTCCCACCTTGGAGAGGAATTAATTATGCAAATATGTTTAAATAAAAGAATGGTTATCTTATGTAAGGAAGAACAATATGATCTATTGGTCACTTAATTCAGTGAATCAGTTGAAATAAAGTGAGTCAAATCAATTATTGGACTGAATAACTTAGTCACTAGTCAGTTCAGTCAAAACACTTAGTCTAGTGATATGTGTATTTGCAACATACGCTGATTATGACATTGCCTTTGGATTTATTCTATGAGACAATGTTGTATCAGAAAGAGGTAGCATAAAAAAGCTGGGAGGACTTTGCACACATTTAATACCATTAGATAATGAAGATGCCACACTGAATTGGTTTCTAGAAATCCTTAAGATGCATTGTGGGATCAAATGTGTAAAGAACCAAAATTCTGGTAAAAAACTCAGAGTCTGACAAGCAAATTTACCAGACTACCAAATGGTCATACTCACCCATCTTTTTCCTAAGAGTTATTTAAATTGTGAACTAAACAAGCATGTTTTTCTGTTTGCTTGTCACGTGCTACTTTTTCTCAGATACAATTTATAACACATGTTTCTCACTTAATACTTTATAATATTCTTTGTGATCAAGCTGTGATTTCTGTTTTAAACTAAAGCCTCTCAGAATCATAAGCAGCTCTGAAAGGGATTGTAGGGATTGTTCTTCAGTCTGATGAGGAAGCTGAGATCAAGAATGGTGACATCCCAAGTCCTACACCTGATTCATCCAAAGAGCCTCAATTGGCATCTAAGACTTCTGATACCTAATTCAGGGCTTTTTACCTCAGATTAATTTTCATATAGTGAACTGAATCCCAAATATAAGATAATAAAAAAGACTGGAACACCAAAAGCCTTTAATGTTTCCTTATAAATCTAAGCTAAATATGTTTAAATTACGCTCTCCTTCGATTTCATGACATAGTAGTAAAAATAACCTTATTTGTGGTATATTTCAAATTGGATAGAATTCATGGGAAAGTTTGAAGTCAACCCTGTCATCTGCGTGTATGAAGCCGTCAAACTCCCCTTCAATTACCAATAACTTGCTAATGTTAATATTGTGTGTGAGCTGGGTCACTTCAGTCGTGCCTGACTCTGTGACAGAGGTTTCCAAAACCATATTGCAAAAGTTTCTCCTCTTCATTGAAAATAAATATGCAGTTCATTATTTATGCTATAATCATTCAGCTTTGTGATATCACAGTAAAGATAAAGACTATAGGAAATGAAAGGAATTTAAGAATTGAGCACACACACACACACACACACAAATGGAGTGTGATATTTATGATGTTAGGTCAGCTGTACATATTTAACTGGCATTGTAAGCTTTTTTTGTTTAGTTAAAAATTCAGTCTCATCTATGATACCTGTCCTGGTTTGTCATGTCATGAAGGAACATTGCCATTTTTTTTGCTTAAGCCATATATGAATGTATTGCTTATGTTTTAATTCTGTAAAATAGCATGTGCATAGGAATGAACCTATAACTCACAGTTTTACATTCATGTTAAATGCTGATACTGATCCAGAGTAGTATTATCAGATTACAATGTTATTCCTTTTCCTTTTATATTTTCCCATAGATAACTTGTGTATATGTAATTTTTTTTAATGTGTGTGTACTGGTTTTAGATTTACTGTTTTTTAGGTGTACTTCTCTGAAGATGATTTGTCAAAAATTCTGTGTGGCTTTGTTACATTGGGGTAAGTTATTTGCTTTTAAAATGTCCATATATGAGGTAGAGATTTTACCCTTAGATATGTTGTTTCATTTAATGGCTGACTAAATTTCCCATTTCCAGTTAGGAATTCTCTTGCTCTTAACTAAAAATGCAAACCAAACAAAAATGGAAGTGTGAAAGTGAAAACTCTTCCCAACCTCCTGTAAGCAATGTGATGGGTATCCTTCCAGAAACATACCCGCCCTCCCTCCTCCACACACACTCATATCTCCAGTCACAAAAATAGAATTGGTCTGTCTATTCTGTATTTTTCCTGCTTAACAGTTTTTCAGTTTATCCTCATAGCTTTTCTTGTTAGGGTTCATTAATATACTTATTTGTTTAATGATTGCATAACAATGAACTTTATGAATGTACCTTACATTATAAACATATTTGAACAATTCCCATTATTAGACATTTCTTTTTCTGTAATAAATAATGCTACATTGAAATTCATATACATACATCTTTGTGTATTTGGGAGAGTATTTCTCTAGATTAATTCCTGAAGAGAAATTTGTATGTTGAGTAGTAAACACAAGTTTGAATTTGATAGGTAGTGTGAAATCTCCTCCAAGCTCTTTGCCTTTTGCAGTCTAACATGAGTATACATAAGTGGTAGCACAGACGGTAAAGAATCTGCCTGCAATGCAGAAGACCCAGGTTCGATCCCTGGGTCGTGAAGATTCCTAGAGAAGGGAATGGCTACCCACTCCAGTGTTCTTGCCTGGAGAATCCCATGGACAGAGGAGCCTGGTGGGCTACAGTTCATGGGGTCACAAAGAGTCGGACATGACTGATTAACACACATTTGATTGCGTTCCTGCCAAAGATACGCATTATCATTCCTTTACTTGGAAATACATATAATGACATTTAAATATTTTGATATTATTTAGCAAATGTAGCATTATTAAATTACAAATATATGTATATATCAGATGATCATCAAAACTTTAATTTTCTGTATCTAGGACTGGTTTACTTGGTGATAATATTTAAAATGAATGGCTATCATATAGTATAACAGATTTATTCTAAAATGGAAAAGAAATTTCATTTAAATGGTATTCCCCATTATGATTCTGGTAAACAATGACAAAAAAATGTTATAAGGGGATATTATCAAGGGATTGTGTATGCCTTGGGAATTCCCACCTTGACTACCACCAGAAGATTATGTTCAAAAATTAAATGTGTACTGGTCTTCCTCCTACTTATTGCGGGAATATCCTGGAGAGAAAGCATTCTTTTAAAATCTTGTGTTTTAACTTTCTGTGAAGCATAGCAGGCTTCTGTTTGAAAGTAGTCACACAATGCCAGTAACTTTTGAGTATATAGGTGTGGTTTTCTCAGGTCCACTTACACTTGGATTTTTTAAAATAGTGAATACCATAGTACTGCATGATCCAAGGTTAGTTGAATCTGCAGATGCAGAGGAGTTGTGTATACAGAGGAACTGTGTATAGGGAGGACCAACTACAAGTTATATCCAGATTTTCCACTGCTTAGAGGGTCAGTGCCCTGAACCTGCACATTGTACTATTCTCAATGGTTTCTTACAGCATTCTAGAAATATTTTGATTTTTTAAACTCAAATCATCTAATTTAGATTGTGTTCCAAGTCTTTGAAATTAAAGTCAGGCTGTCTTTAACAAAACCCCTTTCCCCCCCACTAGCAACCATTACCTCTGTATCAACTGGTTCTGAGCATCTCTTTGGTTACTCTGGTCTTTAAAGGTGCCCTGAGAAGCTTTCCTATTACTCTTCTATCTTACACATGCTATTGTTTGTTATTGTAGCCATCTATATAGCTACAGAAAATATCCAGGATAATCCCACTGTTACAAAATTCAGAAAAACTGGACCACAAGGGACTATCAAAGAAAGATAACATTCTCTCTTATTTTCTCTAATTTTTATTAGGGTCCATGGTAATGTTTTACATTGGTTTTTCAAAAGGTTTGTGGTTTGGCCAAGTTTTGTGAATCAGAAGATGTCTGGGGCTTCATTGTATAACATATGACAATACTTATCATATGATAACATAAGCTTATGCCTTCAAATGAATATTCTGGACTCCTTACCATTTAGGGTTCATTTTTTGGGAAAGAAATATCATTTGCAAAGGAAGCATGTAAACAAAATAGAATCATCTTTTAATTAAGCTGATTCAGTAGTTACCATGTGACATTCATTATTACATTTTAATTTTCAAATACTTTGAGGATTTTAGTCTAATTTCAGTTTAGTCAACTGAATCTTCCATGTGCAGCTAGAGAATATAATGTTTTTAATTAGTATTTATTGTTTTGTAAAATGAAAGAAACAGCCTAATTTCTTTTTAGTGAGAAGTTCTAATTTCAAAAACACATGTTAAAAGGATTTAGTCCAAAGGATCACAATTGCAGTGATGATTCACTTTTGATGATATTATGATACCTAATTGTTCAGTGTGGGAAAAATAATATTAGTTCCTGTTAGTCATTTTTGCCTTAATTTTTATATCTTATACATATTTCTATTAATATTTATAGAAAGCTCTAGAAACCAAAGTAAGAGTCATTACTTGTGTATTTGAATATTTTTACATGTTTTACTTTTGTAATTTAGAATAGCACTTTTGTGACTTGATTTAAAAAATTTCTGTTTTCTTACATTTTAACATTTACCATAGTCATTTAAAGGTCTCACACTATAGACACCATGCAAAATTCTTAGAATTCTCATTCTGCATTGCTTTGTATATGAGGCAACACAATGGTTGGATGATTAGAATAACTTGTAAAAGAAAGAATTATGGAGAATTATTTTATTTTCAAACAATTATTTAAAAAAACAAGTATCACATTTAAGGTTTTCTGTAAGGGTACAGGTTTATAAAATTGTTCTTAATTTTATGGGTGAGTGTTACATTATCTTTAATCAGCAGTGAATGTTCCCTGTAAGAAGTCTGTCATTGTTCATCAATTATTGGAGGATACTAAGGACATATCTTACATGATACCATATATCTGGAGAATCATGGGCATATTCAGGAAATCATCCAGCTGTTCTGATGTTGAAGACAAACCCTTTCTAAAATCACTCATTGAAAGTAGTGTTAACATTTTGGCATTTTTCTCCATAAGAAATATTAAAACATCACCTTAATATTTGCTTATATAATTGCACATCCAGATGCCATTATGCTGGAAGTCCGTTAGAGTAGTTTACTTTTTTTTTGGAAAAGGAAATTGAAATATTTAGCTGTAATTTACTTTTGCTAAAATGTAAATATGAGTTGTTAGATTAACGGGGAAAATGAAGTGTGAGTTTCCATAAAGGTTGCTAAAGAGTCAAGTTATCTCTATAAATAAATGTACCCTCTTAAGTATAGCTCATTGTTCAGTGGAAGCACAGACTTATGCATTAGGCACTGATTGAGCACTTAGAAAGTTTAATAATAACTACTGAGTACTACATCATTTAATCTTAGACACTTTCTGTTGATATCTTAATCAAAATGATTAATTGCTTTTTTCTGTGTGTTTTAAATGTCCTAACAGAATTTATTTATGTAATAACTGCGTTTAACTTGGCATATCCAATTACTCCCTGGAAATTTAAGTTGTCTTGCATGCCATCAAATACAACATATGACTTCCTCTTTTCTCCTGGAATCTCAAAGAACACTTCAAATCTGAATGGACGTTATGAGGCAGTTGTTGAAACTAAGCTTAATTCAAGTGGTACCTACTTATCTAACTTATCATCCAGAACAACTTTCCACTGTTGCTTTTGGAGTGAGGAAGATAAAAACTGCTCTGTATATGCAGACGACATTGAAGGGAAGGCATTTGTTACAACAGTAAATTCTTTAGTTTTTCAACAAACAGGTAAGTATTTTAATGTTCCAAGCATTAGTTGTTACTTAACTATATTGGATAAAATATTTTCATTCTCTGAAACTTGTGTGAAATAGATGTCTCTGGATGTGATTCTGAGCAAATATTACCATTTTATATTAATAATAAAATTAGAATTATCATGTGACCAAACTAATAAGTCCCCAATTTTATGTCCCATGGAAATAAAAATGTAAATGAGGGAATTTTTTAACCTTAAGATATATTCTTATAGTCTTCTAAATTTGCTTTAAAATAAAAAAGTATATCTTTTTCTTTTTAAATAGATATCAATGGCAGATAATCTTGTTGAATTAATTAAATTCTAAAGCAAGTAAGGAATCTCAGTAGCCAATGCATATATTTTAAATCACTTTTTTTTTGTTGTTTAAGTGTAATGCATACTGAATGTAGCTAATGTAATTAATAATTTTGCATCTGGAAATATAAACAACAAAATTATCTCCAAGCCTTCTGGAAGAGCTAAATAGAACAGAGACAATTGACTGAGCACCATAAACATCTATAATATGAAAATAAAGGCATACATCAATATAGTACTTCTATGTAGGGTTCATCAGAATTTCTCAACCTCAAAATTTTTGACATCGTGGGCCAGGTAATTCTTGGTTATGGGGGACTGTTTTGTGCATTATGCCAATGGCTCAGTGGTAAAGAATCCACCTGCAATGCAGGAGACACAGGAGCCATGGATTTGATCCCTGGGTTGGAAAGATTCCCTGAAGGAAATGACAACCCACTCCAGTATTCTTGCCTGGAGAATCCTATGGACAGAGGAGCCTGGCGGGCTACAGTCTGTGGGGTCGCAAACAGTCGGACATGACTGGCTGCTAAGCTCAAGCACAGGTTGTTTAGAAGCATCCCTGGCCTCTACCCAGTTGATGCCTGTAACACTCACTCTGCAGTAGTGACAATCAAAACGGATCTCCAAACTTTGCTGCATGTCCCTTGGAGTGCCAAAGCACCACTGGTTAGATGGAAGAAATACTTAGTTTGTTGAGATCAGGTTAGCAGTAAGGATAAAGCATAACTGGGCAATAAAATCGGAGTTTTAAAACAAGTTAGAAGTAATACTTCCTAGTGTCTCTGTCTTTAGGCATTTAATTTTAAATGAAGCACTTTTTTAATTTGTAAGGGAGCTTAACTTCACCATTCCAATGATTGTTGGATATATTAAGAATGGACTTAAAATGTGAAGGTCCTTGTGACTAGCCTTGAAATGATCCAGAAATGTTAGCACTTTTTTCAGTTATCAAGTGAAATGATAATGATGCTGCAGATTTTAATTTATGTGTAGATCACAGAGTTGGACACAACTGAAGCGACTTAGCAGCAGCAGCAGCAGCAGTGAGTTTAACTTTGTGTAACTAAAGTTACTAGGTTAAGTGGTGGTTACTGAGGATTTCCATGCAATTTTCTGCCACATGGGCTATTTACTTCATAAGGCTCAACCTATGCAGAGTCACTACTAGCTAGAAATTCTCCAAATGGGGAAATACACTAGTATTGCTTAAGATACCTTTGGTGTTGTATTAAATTAGTCATAATTTTTAGCTGTTGCTGTGCATGCTTTCTAAATTACAAATCACCAATAGTTTATCATTGTCAGGTGAATTTTTCAGTATACAGTGAAATATACTCTCATTATTTGTATGTGGGGTCCATAATATTACAATAACAGAAATTTAAGATATGCATCATATTGGTGATTCCAGTGTGAATCACCATGCTTTCCTGCTAATGCAGACCCAGAAATGCTGCACTCAATTTGCTGTACTTTGATAGTTCATGTTCTCTTGTCTCTTGGAAAGTGGGGATGAACTGAGCGAGGTGAGGTCTTCTGTCCTGCATAAGTGGCTCAAGATTTTAAAAAAATTTGAGAAGCAATAATTGAATTTAATTCTTTTACTTTATGAAGAAGGAAACTGAAGGGCAAAGGGACTAAATGGGCACAGACATATGACCAATTAGAGCTTGTTCTTTTTCTCTCAGAATGGACAGTGGTAGTTGTATCAGAACACTGGTAAATTTAATTTAGCCCTTCCCTTTCATTGGGCTGTTCAGAATGTTTTTTTCAGATTTAATTTAGTTTATTTTTAATTCAGGTGCAAACTGGAACATACAGTGCTGGATGAAAGAGGACTTGAAATTATTCATCTGTTATATTGAGTCATTGTTTAAGAATCCTTTCAAGAATTATGACCTTAAGGTCCATCTTTTATATGTTCTGTAAGTACCAAATAAATAAATTTGGACATTCTCATGACACAATTTTTTTCTGAAATACAAGAGCTTTCATATACAGAAGTAGATTATGAAAGCTCTCCTATCCCTGTAATTGCTTTTATATCAGTGTACATTTCTATATTTTTTGTACGACTTTCTGCTCCATCAAGTTTTCTCTTTTCTCCTCATATTGGTTCAGGTAGCAAGACATTGTAGATGTGGATGGGCATATATTTGCAAAGAAGTGTAAACTCAATTCAGGAGTCTTAGGTATTTGACTGAAGAAAGGGGGAAAGTTTATATTTATTTTTCTGGTAGATTTTTCTTTCATATTTGATCTTTTTATTGTCTTGAAAATGTGTGTGCTTAATGTATGTTTGTGCTAGGTAGAGAGCCACAACAGTGGTTTCGAACAGCTATACTTACAATTCTTACAGTAAATAGGCCATTCAAGTTTTTCTAATAATTCCAGTGATAATACCTACCACTCCTATTTGAATTAAAATAAAATTATTTGGCTGTGCTGCATGGCATGTGGGATGTTAGTTCTGCAACCAGGGACTGAACCTTCAGCCCATGCAGTGGAAACATGGAATCTTAACCAATGGACATCCAGGGAAGTCCTTGAAATTTAAATCTTTAAAATTCTTTCTCATTTGTTGTTACTCACCTCCCTCAGTTCTGCTGTTACTGAGGTGCTATAAATAAGGGGTAAATTGGGACCTCCCTGATGGTCCAGTAGTTAAGACTCTGCACTCCCAGTGCAGGTGGCATGGGTTCGAGCCCTGATCAGAGAAGAGAATGGTGCATCCTAGGAAAAAAAAATTAAGGGGCAATGTGCTAGAAACTGTCCATATAAAGATGAATAGAGACAGAAAGCAGAATGATGGCTGCCGGGGCCTAGAGGAGGGGTAATGAAGCATTCTTGTTTAAATGGGTATAGAGTTTCAGTTTGGGAAGATGACAAATGTTCTGAAGTTGAATGGTAAAGATGGTTACCCAACAGTGTGAATGTTCTTAGTGTCACTGAATTTTGTACACTTAAAATGTTGTGTACACTTAAAATGTTGTGTACATTTTACCACAGTAAAAAAATTTAAAGAACACAGATGTCAAAAAAAGGATGTATTCAGACACTTTACTAAATGTGTGTTTTACTTCAACTTTTTAAAATAACTGGGATAGTTGATTTACATATTTCTTCTCACTTTTTTTGCCATATGTTGTCCTATGTATTTATAGACTCTATAGTTGGATAGATCTGTGTTCATAACTGTTACATCGTCTTGATATACTTTCCCATTAACCTTACACAACACTATTCTTTGTTTCGCCTCATGCTTTTAATTTTGAAAATGTATTTGTCTTATATTTAAAAAGAGAATAGTTATAGTCTCTGCTCTTGAGCCATTCATAGGTTAATGATTTGGACAGATATGTACAAATATGTCTCAAAATAGGGTTTGAATTTTAGTGATTACTGATGTGGGAGCACAAGACTGATGTGAGAGCCTAGGGTGGGGAAGTCTACTGTACTGGTGGGAAAAGAGAGGAGTGAAGGTTTCCCTGGGAAGGAGACAGCTGTGTTGAGATTTCAAGGATGAGTGAGCTGATAACCAAATATGAAAAATTTCTGGTGTAAAGGTAAATAAGACAAATTTTAGAAGAAGCAAAGCTACTATCATCCTTATTTTTCCACTGATTATCAGACTGTAGTTAATACTTACAACTTACGTTAAACTGCTGAACTGATTTTTCTTTTGGCCCTGCCACGTGGCTTGCAGGATCTTAGTTCCCTGCCCAGGGATCAGACCAGCGCCCTCTGCAGTGGAAGTGCTGGTCTCTAACCACTGGACCGCCAGGGGATTCCCCGAACTAATTTTTAAAGTCACCCTAGGGGTCGGGAAGAGTCAGACACTACTGAGCGACTTCACTTTCACTTTTCACTTTCCTGCATTGGAGAAGGAAATGGCAGCCCACTCCAGTGTTCTTGCCTGGAGAATCCCAGGGATGGGGGAGCCTGGTGGGCTGCCGTCTATGGGGTCACACAGAGTCGGACACGACTGAAGCGACGCAGCAGCAGCAGCAACAGGAGTAGAGCAGATATGGTAGAAGGTGACACATTGAATATTTGTGACAGAGAGTTGATAGTTGAATAATTAAGTTCCAGAAAAAGAGCACAGATGAAGGGTTGGTCTTAAAGCAAAGGAGACTCGCCACAACTTCTGGGTCTTGAGCAAAGAAAGGAAGCACTGTGGTTGATGAGGATATATTTGACAGCTGGGGCATAAAGTTTCCTGCTTTATTTAACCAAAACACATTTTAGCTCAGAGAAACTAATTACAATGAAGTACATTTTTGTGATGGTCTGAATACTTTGGTGGTGATCAAAATCTCACTAGGTGCCATTCGAGAGAATTTCAAATGTTATCAGTGAGGTATGGTAATGTGCCCAGTTTGATAGCTCTGTGACCATGTGTAAGGATTTATATTTTATAATGTGTAGGTCATAGTTATGTCTGGAGGTCTGCACTTTATGAGAGAGATATTATATATGAATATATAAGAGCATTTCAAAATTGCATAGTAAATTAGCGATAGCTGAGAATTTGAACTTTAGTCAGCTAAGTGGTCTTTGGTCTGTTCATCTAAATGGACCCATAAAAATGAGAAAATTATAATATTAAATAGTTTTTTCAACTTGCTCATATGATGAATTTAGTAGATTCTTTCAACTTTCTTTTATTTTGAACTCAGGTTTTTAAAAATATCAATATAGGAAAACCTGTCCTAATTGCATACCATTTGAGAAATGTCTTGGTTTTTTTTCTTTCCACTTATTAAAAGAAATAATTTTTATTCTTTTTGGCCATACCACGTGGTGTGTGGGGTCTTTATTCACCAGCCGAGGATTGAACCCTGGTCCCCTGCAGTGGACGTGTGGAGTCTTAACCAGTGGAATGCCAGGGAATTCCCATTTGCCACTTTATTTGTACTCTTCACTGTATAATTTGGTTAATATGTCCATTTTACCAACTCTCATATGCTGTTTCTGGCTTGAATGCTATTTTTGTGTACATCTTTGGGCAATACATCTCCAAATAATTTAAATAAGACTCTTCAGCTCAGGAGGAAGAACTGGCCATTATAACAGATGAAACCTCTATGGAATAGGAAATCTATAATGATGATTACTATGGAAAAGTTTTTCATCCAAATCACCTCCCCAAGGCACTAGAGAATTCACAAGAGAACTCTTTCAAATGCTTCCATGTGTAAATAAGTATATTTTTAAAGGGAACTAAAATCTATTGTTTAAAAGGAATTTAAAGCCTTATAAATATGTCCCTTAAGGAAAAGCATTGTTTGAACTCAGATATTAATGTTTGTCAGAGAATCCAAAGGAGAGCTACAACAGATATTTGCTATTTTGAAATTTTCTCTTAAACCCAGGAAGGAAATCCTCTTCTTCCTTTGTGAAGTGCCTATGAGTACATCAGACACTGAACTGAGTATAGGGAACAGCGTTAAGCAGTTCAGACTCAACCCTTGCCCTCTTGGACCTAACGGTAAAGATAAAGAACATAAAGTTTGAAAATGCTGTGATGTAATACATATGGGGACTTGCAGAAACATATGCTAGGTGTATCTGTTTAGATTATAAGGGAGGGAGAGAAGAATGAACCAGAGAGAATGAAGAGCATTTGCCAAAAAAAACCACAGTCAAATAAAGACATTTGAGAACTTGAAATTCCCAAATGTGTGGTTGGGAAGCTGGGGAATGATGAGAAATCAAGGTGGATAAGTAGGAAGGGTCATGAGGGAGTTTGGGCTAACTGCTAACACCTAGCTTACCTTGTCTCTTCAGAATCACTCTTGTCAGCATTCTTGGTGATTTCAGCACCCACCTGGATGGTCTTCAATTTCTTGAAAGCTTTATTTTGACTCTTCTTGTTTTCATCATATCTAGTTCACCCCTTCTCATGGATCTTGCCACTGCTGATAAGCTGAATCTTTTCTATAATTTCAGTTTAAAGGATCCTACTCTGACCATCTCTCCCCCAATCCCTCATATTAGGCCTACTCCCTTTATTACCTCAACCTCCTTCAGTCTAAGCCAAAGTGTTTCTGCTATAATTCTCCCATAAGATCACACAGCCTCCTGGGAATCTTACTAGGGTTCACTCCGTTAGATAAAAGCCCATAGATCACTTAGAAATAAGCTCTTCCCTGCCTTCCCTTTGATTTTTACTCAGAAGCCATTTCTTAGATTTAACATTGTTTGCCAACTGGAAAGGCTGAGAATTTCACAACTCTCAAGTACTATTCATAGTTCTTTTGTCTAACAGCCTTTTCTCAAGGAATATCTCTCCTCTTGCAGCAAGAAGGAACAAGAGGCACTTTCAATACTTGTCTGGAAATGCCTGAGAGAGATCACCAGTTCCGTGGGCACCTTCTATTCTGTCCACAGAACTGCAGATGTGTTACGTAGCTTTTGGCCACAACATAAGGAAGATCCCATTTCCTGCCGTCTCCAATCACATATTCCCCACTTCCTTTCATGACCACTGGCAGTGTCCTTAAAATGTAGATTTCTGCCAATAGTCTATTCAAGGTATTTCAGGCTTTCTCCACATGCTTCTCCAAATACTCCCAGCCTCTGTCCATCACCTAGTTCGAAAGCCACATCCACATTTTTAAGTATCATAGCAGCACCCCACTTCCAGGTACTGCTATCTTCCTTGGCTATCTATGCCATATAACAAATTACCCCTAATTTAGTGGCCTAAAACAAAAAGCATTCATCATTTCATAGCTTCTGTGGGTCTGGAATCCAGCTGTAACATCTGGAGACATCTGCCTCAGTGTCTTTCACAGGCTGCCATGCAGATGTCAGCTAGGACTGCAGTTATTTTAAGGTTCAATTTTAGGAGGATCTGTTTGCAAGCTCACTCCCTCGGCTTCCAAGTTCCTCATGGACCACTGGTCAGCAAGCCTTTGTCTCTCCCTGGCTTTGACAGGAGGCCTCCCTCAGTTCTTTGTCTCATGGATTCTCCATAGAGCACATCACATATGGCAGCTGGCTTCCCTTAGAGCCTGAGAAACTCACTGATGATCTTGCTTTAGGTTTTCACCGGGAAAACAGGAGTGGGGGTGCGAGTTCACATTTTCGCTTTTCTCACCAACATCTAATAGCCTGCTGATGTCTGTGCCTATGCAGTTTTCCTAGTCATCTTTAACTGCTAATGTGTTCCAATATAAAATGAACCCTTTCTTCTGTGTTTTGAGTCCCATCCCCTGTTGACACTCAAGGAATTTGTTCTTGCAATTATTTCCTCTCGTTCCTGCATCATCAAGTTTTCCTCTCAGCTAATACATATGCTGCAATACCTCTCATTTACTTTTGAATTTCTGTTTTAATTGGAGTATAATTACTTTACAATGTTTTGTTAGTTTCTGCTGTATAGCAATGTGAATAAGCTCAAATTATAAGTATACCTCCTCCCTCTTAAGCCTTCCTCCTGCCTCCCCATCTTACACCTTTAGGTCATAACAGAGCACCGAGCTGAGCTCCCTGCCATATAGCAGCTTCACCCTAGCTATCTCTTTTACACATGAGAGTGTATTTATGTCAGTGCTGCTCTCTCAATTCATCCTACCATCTCCTTCCTCTCCTGTGTCGACAAGTCCATTTTCTACGTCTGTCTTTATTCCTGCCCTACAAATATGTTCATCAGTACCATTTTTCTAGATTACATATGTATGCATTAATATACAATATTTATTTTTCTGTCTCTGACATACTTCACTCTGCATGACAGACTCTAGCTTCATCCAAATCATTACAAATGACTCAATTTCATTCCTTTTTATAGCTGAGCAACATTCAATTATGTAAATGTGGTATATATATTATATATACCAAACCAAATCAATAACTCCCATTTAAAACATAAATTTCCTTGATCACAAATTTCCAACAAGTAAGTACCCAGTTTCACTACTGCCTTTAAAGAAAACCAAGTTTTGAACTATGTGAATACAATCTTCAGAAGTTAATACAAAAAGGTCAACAAAAGTGGCTTCTGGCCATGAGGGAATAATATATTCTGGAATTGCTCCTCCATTATAAATAATTAGAAAACCTGATAAAAGAAGAAACATCTATTTTCAGATACTGGACAAAGTCAAAACAGAACAATGATTCCTGAGAGAAGGAAACAAAGCAAGTCCTATATTATTCAGGTTTTCTGAGCTGGAGGCAACTTCTGGGACATGGTACAAGGTGGGGGAACTCAAACAGAAACCTACAATATTGCTGAACTGAGGAGACAAGAGAGAAGAGTTCAGAGTAGAATGGGGCTTGATTAATGGAGCAGAATATTCAGAGCAGAGAGGTACAGAAGAATTAGCATTCAGTTCAGTTCAGTTCAATCACTCAATCAAGTCTGACTCTTTGCAATGCCATGGACTGCAGCACGCCAGGCCTCCCTGTTCATCACGAACTCCCAGAGTTTACTTAAACTCATGTCCATTGAGTTGGTTATGCCATTCAACCATCTCATCCTCTGTCCCCTTCTCCTCCTGCATTCAATCTTTCCCAGCATCAGAGTCTTCTCAAATGAGTCAGTTCTTCTCATTAGGTGGCCTAAGTATTGGAGTTTTGGCTTCAACATCAGTCCTTCCAATGAGCATTCAGGACTGATCTCTTTTAGGATGGACTGTTTGGATCTCCTTGCAGTCCAAGGGACTCTCAAGAGTCTTCTCCAACACCACAGTTCAAAAGCATCAAATCTTCAGCACTCAGTTTTCTTTATAGTCCAACTCTCACATCCGCTTTCTGCCATAAGTGTGGTGTCATTTGCATATCTGAGGTTATTGATATTTCTCCTGGCAATCTTGATACCAGCTTGTGCTTCATCCAGCCCAGCATTTCTCATGATATACTCTGCATATAAGTTAAATAAGCAGGGTGACAATATACAACCTTGATGTACTCCTTTTCCTGTTTGGAACCAATCTGTTGTTCCGTGTCCGGTTCTAACTATTGCTTCCTGACCTGTATAGATTTCTCAAGAGGCAGGTCAGTTGATCTGGTATGCTCATCTGTCTCTTTCAGAATGTTCCACAGTTTGTGGTGATCCACACAGTCAAAGGCTTTGGCATGTCAATAAAGCAGAAATAGATGTTTTTCTGGAGCTTTCTTGCTTTTTTGATAATCCAGTGGGTGTTGGCAATTTGATCTCTGGTTCCTCTGCCTTTTCTAAAACCAACTTGAACATCTGGAAGTTCACAGTTCATGTATTGTTGAAGCCTGGTTTGAAGAATTTTGAGCATTACTTTACTAGCATGTGAAATGAGTGCAATTGTGTGGTAATTTGAGCATTCTTTGGGATTGCCTTTCTTTGGGAATTAGCATTGGGGTTGCCTTGATTCTTTGTCTAAATACCAGTCCATCCATGATCTTGGGAAAGAAAACTTCTTGAAAAAGAAGTTACTAGAACTATAAGCTAAGGAATTCCCAGAAGTCACACAGGGCCAGGAATAATTAGTTTCTTATAAAGATATTTGGAGAGTTCTTGTTAAAAGGCAAAGGAGAAAAGGAAAGATATACCTACTTGGATGCAGAGTTTCAAAGAATAGCAAGGAGTAATAAGAAAGCCTTATTCAGTGATCAATGCAAAGAAATAGAGGAAAACAATAAAGTGGGAAAGACTAGAGATCTCTTCTAGAAAATTAGAGATAGCAAGGGAACATTTCATGGAAAGATGGGCACAATAAAGGACAGAAATGGTATGGACCTAACAGAAACAGAAGATATTAAGAACAGGTGGCAAGAATACACAGAAGAACTATACAAAAAAGATCTTCATGACCGAGATAACCATGATGGTGTGATCACTCACCTCAAGCCAGACCTCCTGGAATGTGAAGTCAAGTGGGCCTTAGGAAGAATCACTATGCACAAAACTAGTGGAGGTAATGAAATTCCGGTTGAGCTATTTCAAATCCTAAAAGATGATGCTGTGAAAGTGATGCACTTAATATGTCAGCCAATTTGGAAAACTCAGCAGTGGTCACAGGACTATAAAATGTCAGTTTTCATGAAGGGCAATGCCAAAGAATGTTCAAACTATCACACAATCACACTCATCTTACGTGCTAGCAAAGTAATGCTCAGAATTCTCCAAGCCAGACTTCAACAGTACGTGAATCATGAACTTTCAGATGTTCAAGCTGCTTTTAGGAAAGGCAGAGGAACCAGAGATCAAATTGCCAATATCTGTTGAATCATTGAAAAGCAAGAGAATTCCAGAAAAATATCTACTTCTGCTTCATTGATTACGCCAAAGTCTTTGACTGTGTTCAGTTCAGTTCACTTCAGTTCAGTCGCTCAGTTGTGTACGACTCTTTGTGACCCCATGAATCATAGCACGCTAGGCCTCCCTGTCCATCACCAACTCCTGGAGTTTAGGCAAACTCATGCCCATCGAGTCGGTGACGCCATCCAGCCATCTCATCCTCTGTCATCCTTTCTCCTTCTGCCCCCATCCCTCCCAGCATCAGGATCTTTTCCAATGAGTCAACTCTTTGCATGAGGTGGCCAAAATACTGGAGTTTCAGCTTCATCATCAGTCCTTCCAATGAACACCCAGCACTGATCTCCTTTAGGATGGACTGGTTGGATCTCCTTGCAGTCCAAGGGACTCTCAAGAGTCTTCTCCAACACCATAGTTCAAAAGCATCTATTTTTTGGTGCTCAACTTTCTTCACAGTCCAACTCTCATATCCATACATGACCACTGGAAAAACCATAGCCTTGACTAGATGGACCCTTGTTGGCAAAGTAATGTCTCTGCTTTTCAATATGCTATCTAGGTTGGTCATAACTTTCCTTCCAAGGAGTAAGTGTCTTTTAATTTCATGGCTACAATCACCATCTGAGGTGATTTTGGAGACTAAAAAAATAAAGTCTGACACTGTTTCCCCATCTATTTCCCGTGAAGTGATGGGACCAGATGCCATGATCTTACTTTTCTGAATGTTTAGCTTTAAGCCAACTTTTTCCACTCTCCTGTTTCACTTTCACCAAGAGGCTTTTTAGTTCCTCTTCACTTTCTGCCATAAGGGTGGTGTCATCTGCATATCTGAGGTTATTGATATTTCTCCCGGCAATCTTGATTCCAACTTGTGCTTCTTCCAGCCCAGCATTTCTCATGATGTACTCTGCATATAAGTTAAATAAGCAGGGTGGCAATATACAGCCTTGACGAACTCCTTTTCCTATTTGGAACCAGTCTGTTGTTCCATGTCCAGTTCTAACTGTTGCTTCCTGACCTGCCTACAGGTTTCTCAGGAGGCAGGTCAGGTGGTCTGGTATTTCCATCTCTTTCAGAATTTTCCACAGTTTGTGGTGATCCACATAGCCAACGGCTTTGGTGTAGTCAATAAAGCAGAAATAGGTGTTTTTCTGGAACTCTCTTGCTTTTTCGATGATCCAGCGGATGTTGGCAATTTGATCTCTGGTTCCTCTGCCTTTTCTTAAACCAGCTTGAACATCTGGAAGTTCATGGTTCACATATTGCTGAAGCCTGGCTTGGAGAATTTTGAGCATTACTTTACTGTGTAGATCACAGCAAACTGGCAAATTCTTCAAAAGATGGGAATACCAGACCACCTTACCTGCCTCCTGAGAGATCTGTGTGCAGATCAAGAAGTAGCAGTTAGACCCGGACATGGAAGAACGGACTGGTTCCATATTGGGAAAGGAGTATATCAAGGCTGTATATTGTCACCCTGCTTATTTAATTTATACGCAGAGTACATCATGTGAAATGCCAGGCTGGATGTAGCACAAGCTGGAATCAAGATTGCCAGGAGAAATATCAATAACCTCAGATACACAGATGACACCACCCTTATAGAAGACGGTGAAGAAGAACTAAAGAACCTCTTGATGAAAGTGAAAGAAGAGAGTGAACAATCTGGTTTAAAACTCAGCATTCAAAAAACCAAGATCACGGCATCTGGTTGTATCACCTCACAACAAATTGATGGGGAAGCAATGGAAACAGTGACAAACTTTATTTCTTGGGCTCCAAAATCACTGCAGATGGTGACTGCAGCCATGAAATTAAAAGATGCTTCCTTCTTGGAAGAAAAGCTATGAAAAGCTAGACAGCATATTAAAAAGCAGAGACATTTCTTTGCTGACAAAGGTCTGTCTAGTCAAAGCTGTGGTTTTTCCAGTAGTCATGTATGGATGTGAGAGTTGGACCATAAACAAGGCTGAGTGCTGAAGAAAGATGCCTTTGAATTGTGGTGCTGGAGAAGCTCTTGAGAGTCCCTTGGACAGCAAAGAGATCCAACCAGTCAATTCTAAAGGAAATCAACCCTAAATACTCACTGGAAGTAGTGATGCTGAAGCTGAAGCTCCAATACTTTGTCCACCTATTGTGAAGAGCCAACTCATTGGAAAAGACCCTTAGGCTGGCAAAGATTGAGGGCAGGCAGAGAAGGCGGGCAACAGAAAATGAGATGGTTAGATGGCATCACTGACTTAATAGACATGAGTTTGAACAAACTCCAGGAGATAGTGAAGGACAGAGTAGCCTGGTGTGCTGCAGTCTATGGGGTCACAAAGAATTGGACATGACTTAGTCAGTGAACAACAAACAACTTTTTCTAGAAGTGAGAAATCTTGCCTCCCTTTCCAACAATATATTATCCTAGTTGCTTGGTCCTAAAATACACACAAAGTAATTTTGGAATAGCTAAGTTGCCAACATCCGCTGGATCATCGAAAAAGCAAGAGAGTTCCAGAAAAACATCTATTTCTGCTTTATTGACTACACCAAAGCCTTTGGCTATGTGGATCACCACAAACTGTGGAAAATTCTGAAAGAGATGGAAATACCAGACCACCTGACCTGCCTCCTGAGAAACCTGTAGGCAGGTCAGGAAGCAACAGTTAGAACTGGACATGGAACAACAGACTGGTTCCAAATAGGAAAAGGAGTTCGTCAAGGCTGTATGTTGTCACCCTGCTTATTTAACTTATATGCAGAGTACATCATGAGAAATGCTGGGCTGGAAGAAGCACAAGTTGGAATCAAGATTGCCGGGAGAAATATCAATAACCTCAGATATGCAGATGACACCACCCTTATGGCAGAAAGTGAAGAGGAACTAAAAAGCCTCTTGGTGAAAGTGAAAGAGGAGAGTGAAAAAGCTGGCTTAAAGCTAAACATTCAGAAAAGTAAGATCATGGCATCTGGTCCCATCACTTCACGGGAAATAGATGGGGAAACAGTGTCAGACTTTATTTTTTTAGTCTCCAAAATCACCTCAGATGGTGACTGCAGCCATGAAATTAAAAGATGCTTACTCCTTGGAAGGAAAGTTATGACCAACCTAGATAGCATATTGAAAAGCAGAGACATTACTTTGCCAACAAGGGTCCATCTAGTCAAGGCTATGGTTTTTCCAGTGGTCATGTATGGATATGAGAGTTGGACTGTGAAGAAAGCTGAGCACCGAAGAATTGATGCTTTGAACTATGGTGTTGGAGAAGACTCTTGAGAGTCCCTTGGACTGCAAGGAGATCCAACCAGTCCATCCTAAAGGAGATCAGTGCTGGGTGTTCATTGGAAGGACTGATGCTGAAGCTGAAACTCCAATACTTTGGCCACCTCATGCGAAGAGCTGACTCATTGGAAGAGACCCTGATGCTGGGAGGGATTGGGGGCAGGAGCAGAAGGAGGTGACAGAGGATGAGATGGCTGGATGGCGTCACCGACTCGATGGGCATGAGTTTGCCTAAACTCCGGGAGTTGTGATGGACAGGGAGGCCTGGCATGCTGTGATTCATGGGGTCGCAAAGAGTCGGACACAACTGGGCAACTGAACTGAAGCCATACTACCGTAGGAAACAAGCAGGGTGTTTGTACAGTGTTTGTGTTGTGTTTGTGTTGACTCATTTTGTCTTTGCTAATGCCAAAGGTTCCATGGTCGAAATACTGTGTAGTTAACTAGGAAATCCCCTCCCCTTCCACTTCATGTGGTTATGTTGTTAACTTGATATATATTTAGATCCCTTTGCTTTTGTTTGTATTCCTTTTTTATTTTTTTCTCCCTCCATCTCATCCTTGTTGAGTTTCCATTTGTTTGGTGATATCGTACAACTGAGAAGTACTTAGTGTTACACAGAATGCTTCTTAAATTTGTCTCCTTGATGAAATTTGTCAGCTTCGCACCTGGACCTAATTCATGAGGTCTGGGCTGGGTGTGCATTTCTATCAAGTTACAGATGATGCTAATATTATTGGCTTGGGAACCATATTAATGAGAGTCTCTGATCTATAACACTTACTAAACACAGATTCCTTGGACCCAGATATGCTGAATTCCACGGAGGGTCCAGGAATCTAGTTATAATGAGGCTCCAGGTGATTTTTATGATGAAACTAGTCTGGGATGCTAAACTGTTTTTTGAAATTCCTTTTGATGGGTAAAGTATATTTTTGTGAGTAACATTTGTATAGGTTACCAGTCTGATATTTAAAATGTGACTTGATTAAATTATTCACAAAACTGATGCTAAATTTTCCAGTTCATTTTATGGTTTGCTGACTATATTTTGCTCTCAGTTTATGTCACAGTTAAGAGCACTCAGTTGGTGTTACTCCTATAGTAATTCAGTGTAGGTCTTTCTTAGAGAAATTTTAAAATATTCATAGAGAAATTTTGGGGGGAATAAGTAACATGACCAAAGGTCAGAGGATAGGATGTGCTTTCTATAAACCACTGTGACTAAAAGTGCTAATTATATATCTAGCTTCTGAGTAGAAATACTGCCCAAATTGTGAAATTTGCAAAGAAACCAAATTTAAAATTTATTTGACAACTTTTTTATTATTTTCACTTGCAAGTATAGTTTATTCATATATAGAGGAATTAAATAAATAGTGGCACTAACTTTATGTATGTGAGTACTGACAATGCATAAAATATTTTGCTGCATAAACATTTTTCAAGAATGTCAGAAATTCTTAAGTTTTGATTATTTTAAGCCAATGTATCGCTTTCTTATTTTAAAACTTTGATCCCCATTTTGATTTACACTACTTTGAAATTTTGATAATTTAAAAGTAGTATTATCAACATTGTAAAGTACCTTTTAAAATTCTGTTTTCTTCTTTGAAGTGATTTTATTTATTTATTTTATTTTTGGCTGTGCTGGGTCTTTGTTGCTATGTGTGGGCTTTCTCTAGCTGTGGTGAGTGGAGGCTTCTGTTGTTCTAGGTCATGGGCTCTAGAGCATGAGGGCTTCAGTAGTTGTGGTCACAGGCTTAGTTGCCCCATGGGATGTAGAATCTTCCCAGGTCAGGGATTGAACCCATGTCCCCTACATTGGCAGGTGTATTCTTCACTCTCGTTTTTCACTTTCATCAGGAGGCTCTTTAATTTTTCGCTTTCTACCATAAGGGTGGTGTCATCTGCATATCTGAGGTTACTGATATTTCTCACGGCAGTCTTGATTCCAGCTTGTGCTTCCTCCAGCCCAGCATTTCTCATGATGTACTCTGCATATAAGTTAAATAAGCAGGGTGACAATATACAGCCTTGATGTACTCCTTTTCCTATTTGGAACCAGTCTGTTCTATGTCCAGTTCTAACTGTTGCTTCCTGACCTGCATACAGATTTCTCAAGAGGCAGGTCAGGTGGTCTGGTATACTGGCAGTTACCAGTAGGGAGTACAAAATGTTTTTGGCCTATAGCTGGGATAGAAAATCTTTTTTCTTAAAGTTGAAGATAATAAATATGTTAGGCTTTACTCTCCATTCTCTCTGTATCACAATCTTGTAGTCATAGTTACTAATGAATGAATTAGTAAATGAATGAGCATGACTGTGTTTATGGACACTGAAATGTGATTTTTATATATTTTCCATGATCATGGGATACTCTTCCTTCTTTTTTTAAACCAGTAGATGATGTAAGAAATGCTTCTTAGCTCATAGGCTATACGAGAGCAATTGTATTTGGCTTGTGGGATACAGTTTCCTCACCCCTGAGTTTCATGATGGGGTTATCTGTTGGAGTGATTTGGGAAATTACTGTGTGGAGATTTTTACTAAAAACCCTGCAAATTATGAAATACTATGGTATATATTGTGTAGTACATGTACTCTATAATACATAATCGTTATATATTATTATTATGAATATATACTATGCATATTTTTGTGTATACTGAAATTATAAAGTAAATGAAAATGAGATTGATTAAGTAGAACACAGCAGTGAAATGGTAGAGAAACCACAGAGTTAATCTCTTTAAAATCAGCCCTATTCTACAAATATCAACTGTATTTAGAAAAAAATGGCATCGGTGAGACCATCTAAAGTATGAGTATAATTCTAACTTTACTTTTTGTTTTAAAAAAGAAAAAATCACCAGAATTTCCTCTTAAAAATTATTAGTGGGGAATATATTTTCTGTTCAGTTCTTTTTTGCCTTAAAATTTGGAAGTTTTTCAGTCAAAGCATAATACAAGCTGCAAGTATATTTCTGACATAAAATACTGCATTTATTTAATTTGTTCCATACTCTTTTGATAAAAGCTTTTATTGTAATATTTGAAAAACACTTAAAAGCCATGGTGTGATATTTTTAAAAGTCACATTTTATTGGAATTGTTTAAAGGTTTAGGTGAAGTTGAAAGTGCTAAGTCATTCTACCCTCAATTCGAAATGGAATTTTGAGTGTATAGCATTTTGAAGTTTTAAAAAACACTTTTTTTGGCATAGTATTTTTATTTTAAGGTAAAATTTACATATAATAAAATGCACCTTAAATATAAGGTTGATGAATTTTGAGAAGTATGTTCACCTATGTAACCAACATCTTAATCAAATACTTTGCATTTCTCTAATAATTAATGGTGTTGGGCCTCTTTTCATGTGTTTTTGGCCATCTCCATGTCTTAATTGGAGAAATGTATGTTTAGATCTTCTGCCTATTTTTTGATTGACCCTTTTGTTATCTTTTTATCTTTCATAGTATCTTTTGAAGAACAGAAGTTTTTAATATTGATAAAAATCCAATTATCAATTTGTCATTTTGTGACTCATGCTTTTGTGTTGCATCTAAGAAATTATTATTTAAAACAAAGTTATAAATTTTTTCCCCACATGTTCTTCTGATTCATAGCTTTAAATTCTGCATTTAGATTAATGATCTATTTTGAATTAATTTTTGAATCTTATGTGAGGTGTGGATTAAAGTTGAATTTTTGTGTGGAGGGGGACATATAGATATCCCACTGTTTCAACACAATTTATTGAAAAGATTACTCTTTCTCCACAGAATTGCTTTTGTACCTTTGTAGAAAATTGATTGTCCATATCGGTGTTGGTTTCTTTTGTTCCATTAATCTATTTTTTTCTCTTTACATTCATACTCCTTTGGCTTGATTATTGTAGCTTATTAGCTGTGATTTCTTGTTTCATTATTTTAGCAGTGGCTTTAGGATTTAGAATATAGGTCTTTAACTTAATATAGTCGAACTGATGTTATACCTCCAACTGACATTTCACCACTACATGTATACTGGAAGAAATTCATAGCTATATACTTACACATCTCCCCTTTCGCCAAGTTTGGTATTAATGTCATACATTTTATGTTATAAACCTATGTTATAAACCCCACACTTTATGGTTATTATTTTTGCTTTAATTAGTCAATAAATGTTTATCCTTTAAGTTAAATTTCATTTCTTTGTGTGGAACCAGACTTCTATTTACTATCATTTTCTTTTTGTCTGAAGGACTTCCTTCAGCATTTTTTTTCTCTAAAGGAAGTTTCTGCAAGTTTGATTAATGATAAATTCTTTCCATTTTGGTGTGCCTATAAAAAGCCTCTATTATATGTTTATTTTGAAAGATATTTGTATTGAATATGGGATTTAAAAATCACAATTTTTCTTTCAGTACTTCACTGTTGCCTCATTGTCTTCTTGCTTATATTATTTCTAACTTGCTTTATTGATTCTAACTTATATTGATTGCTAACTTGCTTTAACCCTTATCTTTGTGTCTCTGCTATAATGTAGCTTTTCCCCCCCAGAAGCTCTTTAAGCTGGGTGTGCAAAACAGTTTACCTCAATTTGGATTTTGTGTCCTACATTTTAAATATATCTAGTGCTTTCACATCTATGTTAATACATAGCTCTTCTTTTCTCATGTAGGCTTGACGTGCTAGAAGAGTCACCTCTGCTCCCCCAGACAGGCAGTTTTCAGATTGTTCAGTGCAACTGCAGTGTTCATGAGTGTTGTGAATGTCGTGTGCCCGTGCCGACAGCCAAGCTCAATAGCACCCTTCTTATGTATTTGAAAATCACATCTGGTGGAGTCGTTTTTCCCTCACCTCCAATGTCAGCTCAGCCCATTAATGTTGGTAAGTTGTGCCTAAGAAAGATAATATCTTTAAACATCAGTCATATAAACAGTTTGAAAATTGTTTACAAGATGTTTCATTAGCGTATCTCGTTTTTACCAACACTGTAAGGATGATAGCTAATGTTCAGTCGCTCAGTCATGTCTGACTCTTTGCGACCCCATGAATCGCAGCACGCCAGGCCTCCCTGTCCATCACCAACTCCCGGAGTCTACCCAAACCCATGCCCATCGAGTCAGTGATGCCATCCAGCCATCTCATCCTCTGTCGTCCCCTTCTCCTCCTGCCCCCAATCCCTCCCACCATCAGGGTCTTTTTCAATGAGTCAACTCTTCGCATAAGGTGGCCAAAGTACTGGAATTTCAACTTCAGCATCAGTCCTTCCAATGAACACCCAGGACTGATCTCCTTTAGGATGGGCTGGTTGGATCTCCTTGCAGTCCAAGGGACTCTCAAGAGTCTTCTCCAACACCACAGTTCAAAAGCATCAATTCTTCAACACTCAGCTTTCTTCACAGTCCAACTCTCACATCCATACATGACCACTGCAAAAACCATAGCCTTGACTAGACGGACCTTTGTTGGCAAAGTAATGTCTCTGCTTTTAAATATGCTATCCAGGTTGGTCATAACTTTCCTTCCAAGGAGTAAGCGTCTTTTAATTTCATGGCTGCAGTCACCATCTGCAGTGATTTTGTAGTCTTAGGGGGTATAAAAAACAGCCTCTAGAATTATTTAACAACAGTATAGATATTTCTGCAATTGTAACAAATTCATTTTGAAACCAGTTTGATTTCTTTAAATCCTAGGTCAGTCTAATGGATATGTTTTATTTGGTTATTACTTTTTCACATCTCAGATAACTATTTCTGAAAATAACTAAAAGCTCTTTTTTACCTGACTTTATGCCTTCAGTAAATATTTTTTAGAGACTCATGGATATCAGTCACTGCTCTAGGAGCTGGGGGAAACAATGGTGAGCGAGACAAAGTGCCTGCCTCACAGAACAGGGGCAGACAATACTGGGCAGAGAGAAATAATAAAAACATAAGCAAACTCATTGGCTGTACAAATCTGATTAGAAGAAAAACTTATATAATAGACAAGTGCCCACATTATTAGTGCAAAGATTCCCCAGATTTCTTTGATCAACTTGAATATATAATTATAAATATTCAGTGTATTCAGTTATATTATTCAATGTGAATAATATAGATGAATGTTAAATTATTAATTTATTAACTCAGTTTTGTGTGTATGTGTTAAATTATATGTTACATATGATACATAATTTAATAGTGTTACTGTTTTACATTATTGCAAATTCTTTATGTGCTTCTCTGCATCATTGTTTTTGCCATCACTGGAACCAGTTTTTCAGATATCTGACACCATATTCTTTACAACTTCATCCTCACTTCTCTTTATATACTAAGGGTATAGCATGTTTTGAATCTACATATGATATCATTTTTAACATTAGGACTTTTAAATAACTTGTCCTTTAGGGATATATTTGTGATTTCCACGTGATTGCTATGACATCCAAGCAATTCAGTCATGATGTTATACCATAGGGAAAAAACAAAAAAAATCTATAAAATGTCATCATCTTCTCTTTTTAAAACCAATTCTATCAGGTGGTTTTTTAGAGCCAACATTGAATTAAATTGTTTTTAAAAATAAGGTAGTTAAGACAAGGTGCTGTAATAGACTTTATAAGAAACTTTAAAAAATTTGTCTTATTTCAGATAATTTTGGGGAAAAAAATCTCTGTTTTGTTTTGTATATGGGTATATGTGATTAAGATCTCAAAATTGAAAGAAATAAAATAAGACAAGTTGTACGATAGAGAATGTCAGGTGTAGGGGTCTATTATTTCAGCTGTGGAAGTCCTCTTTTAGGAAATAGCATTTAAACTGAAAGAAAAAGAGATAACTATGCAAAAATCCAGAACTAAAGGTGCTCTGAGCAGGAAGAATAGCACTCACAAAACTCCTGGGATAGAATGAGCCCAGAATTTGGAAGAACCAAAGACAGGAGCCCTTTGCTTGGAGTAACTAAGGTAGGAGAACATTCAGAGATGTCGTTAGAGAGTCATCTGCATCCAGGTCATACCACAGGCTATGGTTACAAAGTTTGGATTTTATTCTAATTGCAGTGGAAGCTTTTGTACCAGGAGAGTGATGTGATCAGACATGTGTGTGTGTGTGGGGGGGGGCACATGCAAGCACACATGCGTGCTCGTGCACATGTTTAAAATGTATGCTATATTGAAGAAGTGAATTGATGGGGAAGGGAAAAAGGGTACTTGCAAGAATGGAAGCAGAGGACTCAGGCAGCTGCCAGAGTTGTCCAGTTGACTTAGGGTTGTTGCAGTGGAGAGGTAAAGAAATGTTCAGGCTTGGGATCTGTTAGGAGATGGTGCTTCCCTCATACTCAGTTGGTAAAGAAGCGCCTGCAATGCAGGAGACCCCAGTTCAATTACTGGGTTGGGAAGATCCACTGGAGAAGGGATAGGCTACCCACTGCAGTATTCTTGGACTTCCCTTGTGGCTCAGCTGGTAAAGAATCCGCCTGCAATGTGGGAGACCTGGGTTCAATCCCTGAGTTGGGAAGATCCCCTGGAGAAGCTATAGGCTAGCCACTCTAATATTGTGGCCTGGAGACTCACATGGACTGTATAATCCTTGAGGTTGCAAAGAGTCGGACACAACTGAGCGACTTTCACTTTCACTTTTCAGGAGATGGTGCAGACTGAAGTGGATTGGGTATGAAGGGTGAAGGACAGAGAGGAGTCAAGGATGACACTTAGGCTTGGTATAAGCCTAGGATGACACTTAGGACCTGGTTAGTAGCAGAATAGTGTTACCAAATGGGGATATTGGAGATAATTAACTGTGTGACTAATTATATTTGAGATGCTTATTAGAAATCAAAGAGACATTGAGTAGGTAGTTAGATATTTGATTCTAGAGTTCAGGGGAGATACGTATTTGGGAGTCTCTAGCATCAGATGTTTATGGGATTGTATGAGGTCATGCATTTAGAGTCCAGTGAGAGAAAGATTGAGAAAGATTGAGAGGCAATCAGAGAGAAGAGGAGTAAAGGAATGTGACGGCTGGAAACCAGGTGGACAAAGTATTTCTGCTTGTCCGCTACTCACAGAATAAGCAGTTGGGACACTGCTGAGAGATGGAGTAAAATGTATCAGACAGTTGACGCTGGATTCAGCAAAGAGTAGTAACCTTGATAAGAGTAGTTTCAGTGGACTGGCAAGAAGGAAGACCTGATCAGAATAGGTTGGTTAGGAAAATGGGATGCAAAATGGAGAGTAAGGAATTTTCCCCTGAAAGAAGCCAGTGTGTGTGGTCTGGGACTGAGTACCTAGGGGATCCAGGGGAAGATTTATTTTTAGATTTCTAATACAAAGACATATGTGTATGCATATAAGAAGTGTAAAATAGTTTATAATTTTATGATTTCACTTCTGTTTGGTGTCTGTTTTTTTTCTATCTTTTGGGTCATGAATTTCACCTGTTACTTCTAGACTTTAGAGTTTAGCCATTCCTGCTTTAAAGTAACTAAAATTTGTAGTATGTCGCAGAGAATAAAACTTCACTAATTTTGACTTGAGGAAAAGGAAAAAAACTATGACTGAATTCTTGAAATTATGGAATGTAGAAAATATTAATGTGCCATTATTTTTTGAAAATAAAATACATGTCAGTAAATATTTCAATGTAATGATGATGTCTATGTTTATGAGTAATTCTTGTTAATCATAAAAATCTTGAAAGCATAGAGATGCACACAGAAGAAAAATGCATCATTTATTTTCTACTATTTTGACATCTTTTCTATTTTAATGCATATTAACACATATCCTTTTATTTGTTCACATTTTAATGAATTCAAGTATATATGTTGCTTAATGGGCTTCCCTTTAAGCCCATTAAGATGGCTTGGATGGTAAAGAATCTGCTGCAGTGTAGGAGACCCGGTTCAATCCCTGGGTTGGGAAGATCCCCTGGAGAAGGGAATGACTACCCACTCCAGTATTCTGGCCTGGAGAATTCCATGGACTGTGTAGTCCATGGGGTCGTAAAGAGTCGGACACGACTGAGCGACTAACACTTTCACTTTCACATTGTTTAATAAACTTTCAAAACTAGCAATATTAAACTTTTTCAACATTCTTCTCTAATATGATTTTAATGACTATAAATTACTCTTAAGGGTATGAACTGTTACTTGTTCATCAGTTCTTTATTGTAAGATGTTTGTGTTGTTTCTACAGATGATTTAAAGTTTGTTGTATGTTTTAAATTGTATGTTTTATTTTTTTTTATTTTATTTTATTTTATTTTTTTAATTTTTAATTTTTATTTTTCAGTGGGTTTTGTCATACATTGATATGAATCAGCCATAGAGTTACACGAATTCCCCATCCCGGTTAAATTGTATGTTTTAAACTCCACAGCCATAAATCTCCACATATGTATTTACACAAATGCATATGCATACATAAAACACATAGACATATAAACTCAGAAATTAGATGCTGAGTTAAATACACCATTAGGAAAAGAACTCTATCTCCATTTCTGGTGACAAGCCAAGTCCTGCTACTACTGTGTTTACTGCATGTAAATTGTGTATGCTATGGGTTATTTGAGTGGGTATGTCTCGATTTGTTGAATTTGAAAATTAATGTTTACTGTTTTACGTACAGATTTACATGAATCTGCATGCGTATATGCATTGATTTTTGCATGCAAAATTTATATGCATTTTCCAAGTAGTGCTCTGCAAATGCTTGTTCTCCTTGTCATTCACTAAAACAGTGGGTTTCATCAGGGGAGGCTTCAAATAAGTGTGGGAAAAGCTAGGTTCAAAGTTAAAGTTAAGCAGGGCTTTTTTATAGCAGGAATTCACATTTGTCAAAATAACATCATTTTCTGATTTATAGTTTTTACCAGGTAGGGAGAAGGAAACGAAAATATATGGATTGCTATGGTAAGGTATAGTAGTAGAATATTTTGGTTCTGTAATTAGCCTTTGGATAAGGACTCCTTAGTTTAAAATATAGGATATGCTAAAAATTCATTTTGACTTCATTTCATGATTATCATAAAAATAACTTGACTTAAAAGTGTTCTCTTTTTTTCTTAAGTGAAGCCTGATCCACCATTAGGTTTGCGTATGGAAATCACAGACACTGGTAGTTTAAAGATTTCGTGGTCCAGCCCAACACTGGTACCATTTCAACTTCAATATCAAGTGAAATATTCAGAGAATTCTACAAAAAATATGAGAAAAGTAAGTATATTTTAGTAAATAAAATGAAAAGTTGAGAAGCAATTAAAGAAAAGGTGAGATGCCCTCCAAGTCCCATAGAGAATGCCTCTCATGTTTTTGAGGCGATTCAGTCATACTTCAATATCATACCACTGGCTTTCACTCAAGATCAGCAAAAGAAATGAGCATGCACACAACATTTCTGTATCTTCTATAAAATTATTTTAGAAAAGCTCTTCAGTGTTACTAAATATCTCTTACATGTGGATCCATGTTATATTTTGATAAGCATGACAGATTTCTCCGAGAATTTACTGCCAGAAAAAGTTCCTTTTCCAAAAGCTTATGTATACTAGATTAATTCTCTTTTTTCCCCCCTCACTCTCCTTCTCTGTCTCGTTAACACAGACAGACAGACACACACACACATGACTAATGACTACAAGAAGTCCAGATACAGAACTATTGAATTCATAATCATAGTATTTTCACTTAAAGACCTTCTTGGGCTTTTGATTTTACATGCCGTCCTTATTTTTCTTATTACTCAATATATTTGTTTATATGCAGTCCATGCATTTGTACAGTATAGTCTGTCAAACCTTTTCTTCAGAGGGTGTTGTGCACCCACTAGGTGTCAAAAACTCAGGATACACTAGTAGAACAAGATAAGGGAAGCTTGGAAGTGCAAGTGGAGAGGATGGGTTGTAATATTAATTAGAAGGAGGGGAAGATCTCTTTAAGAAAGTGATATTTGAGCAGGGATTTGAAGGAGGTGGTGATGCAGGGAAATTAGGGTCTAAATAGAGGAAATAGCAATTTAGAGGACCTTAGTTGGATGGGAAGTTGGAGGTCAGGGCAGTGAGTGAGATTAAGTGCAGTAGTGGAGGGGTAGGAGAGAAGGAGGAGTCGTGAAGAGCCTCATGGGTCGTAACTTTGGCATTTTAATTTGCAAAACTAATTGTTATATAACTTAGAGGTAAAAACTTGTCTTTTTAGATCTGGGCTAATTTTCTAAGACTTGCAGTTTAGTCACTCAGTTGTGTCTGACTCTTTGCGACCCCATGGACTGCAGCATGCCAGGCTTCCCTGTCCATCATCAACTCCTGGAGCTTGCTCAAATACATGTCCATCAAGTTGGTGGTGCCATCCAACCATCTCATCCTCTATCATCCTCCTCTCCTCCTGCCTTCAATCTTTCCCAGCATCAGGTTATTTTCCAGTGAGTCAGTTCTTTGTATCAGGTGGCCAAAGTATTGGAGTTTTAGCTTCAGCATCAGTCCTTTCAATGAATATTCAGGACTGATTTTCTTTAGGATTGACTGATTTGATCTCCTTGCAGTCCAAGGGACTCTCGAGTCTTCTCCAGCACTTCAGTTCAAAAGCATCAATTCTTCGGCACTTAGCTTTCTTTATAGTCCAACTCTCACATCCATGTATGACTACTGGAAAAACCATAACTTAGACTAGATGGACGTTTGTCTGCAACGTAATGTCTCTCCTTTTCAATATGCTGTCTAGGTTGGTCATAGCTTTTCTTCCAAGGAACAAGTGTCTTTTAATTTCATGGCTGCAGTCACCATCTGCAGTGATTTGGAGCCCCCCAAAATAAAGTCTGTTACTGTTTCCATTGTTTCCCCATCTATTTGCCATGAAGTGATGGGACCAGATGCCATGATTTTAGTTTTCTGAATGATGAGCTTTAAGCCAACTTTTTCACTCTTCTCTTTCACTTTCATCAAAAGGCTTGTTTGTTCTTTGCCTTCTGCCATTAGGGTGGTGTCATCTGTGTATCTGATGTTATTGATATTTCTCCTGGCAGTCTTGATTCCAACTTGTGCTTCTTCCAGCGCTGCATTTTGCATGATGTACTCTGCACATAAGTTAAATAAGCAGGGTGGCAGTATACAGTCTTGACATACTCTTTTCCCTATTTGGAACCAGTCTGTTGTTCCACGTCTAGTTCTAACTGTTGCTTATTGACCTGCATACAGGTTTCTCAAGAGGCAGGTCAGGTCATCTGGTATTCCCATCGCTTGAAGAATTTTCCAGTTTGTTGTGATCCACACAATCAAAGGCTTTGGCATAGTCAATAAAGCAGAAGTGGATGTTTTTTTGGAACTCTCTTGCTTTTTTGATGATCCAAAAGATGTTGGCAATTTGATCACTGGTTCCTCTGCCCTTTCTGAATCCAGCTTGAACATCTGGGAGTTCATGGTTGACGTACTGTTGAAGCCTGGCTTGGAGAATTTTGAGCATTACTTTGCTAGCGTGTGAGATGAGTGCGATTGCGCGGTAGTTTGAACATCCTTTGGCATTGCCCTTCTTTAGGATTGGAATGAAAATTGACATTTTCCAGTCTTTTTCCAGCAGTGGCCACTGCTGAGTTTTTCAAATTTGCTGGCATATTGAATGTAGCACTTTAACAGCATCATCTTTTAGGATTTGAAATAGCCCAACTAGAGTTCCATCACTTCCACTAGCTTTGTTCGTAGTGATGCTTCCTAATACCACTTGACTTCTGGATTTTAAATATAGGCAATCTGATATTGTTTAATGTATTGCTGAGGCTTTTTGCCATTTTTGGTCTGTGTTGCCCCACAGTCGAATGGGCCAGGAAGTTCAATAGCTTCGGAATACCTTATTGGTTGTTTTATGAAGTTACGTCTCTTATATGTTTTTACTCTGGTTTGTAAACTGTATTTTGATTGACTGTAGCTGATCATCATGGAGAAGGAAATGGCAACCCTCCGCAGTATTCTTGCCTAGAGAATTCCATGGACAGAGGAGCCTGGCAGGCTCTAGTCCATGGAGTTGCAAAGAGTCAGACACGACTGAGCAATTAACCCACACAGCTGATCATCAGACCAGGGTTCTTAAAATTATTCATGCCCTCCTTCCGTGCCCCATTGCTCTAGGAAGGTTTATAGCTCTCTGCCTACCCTGTACATCATCTTTTTTTTTTTTTTTAATATTTGCTTATTTATTCGTCTGTGTCAGGTCTTAACTGTAGCATGCAGGATCTTTGCTGTGTCAATTGGGATCTTTCATTATGCTGTGTGGGTTTAGTTGCTCCATGGGATGTGGGATGTTAGTTCCCCAACCAAGGATCAGACCTGTGTCCCCTGCATTGCAGGCAAGTTCTTAACCACTGGATGATCAAGGATGTCCCTCTGTGCATTGTAGTCTATTAATATCTTGTATGTTATTGATGTCAGCAAAGGCGTGAAGCTTCCCACTGATTTTAACTGTTCCTCTCCAAGTTTGAAAAGTCAGTATTCATTATCAGTTAAAAATATATGCTGATTATCACTGTGATTTTTTTCCCTTGAACTTACAGGCTTTTAAAAATACTATTGACTAATGTCAGTCAAACGTTTGTTACTGGGTTATTGATCTCTGTTAAATTCCACTGTGTCCAGCTAACTCCTCTGTAAGATTTTAATTCTTTGAAATTTGTAGAGACCTGCTTGTAATCAATTTTGGCAAAGGTTTCACATCAACCTGATGCTCTGATGTTTTCAAATGATATTTAACAGGCTGATGAGATTGTCTCTGCTACATCTCTGCTAGTAGACAATGTGCTTCCTGGGTCTTCATATGACGTGCAGGTGAGGAGCAAGAGATTGGATGGCCTAGGACTCTGGAGTGACTGGAGTGCCCTTCTTACCTTTACTACACAAGGTAGGTTTTGTAGGAGTCACTTCTGTTCATAGGGGAGTATGATTCCCAAATTGCCTTTGGCATATTATACTTGTCTTAAATTTTGTGGTGATAAACCAAAAGGAGGAATGCTGTTTTAACTTCTAATTTAAATTTTGAACAAGGTAATCCTTTAGTGAAAATTTGTGTGAGAGTTCCCTCATTTATGTGCATCCATAACAGTATCTTGCTGAATTACTCTTTCTTACTCAAAAGACAGAATTGATATAAAAGTTCCAAATATACAAATTCAGAACACTGCTTGTTCTTATGTTTCCTGAATTTACACTTGAAAATCAAATATATTTATTTGGTATAAGTTTTAAATATTGAAGTTTTATTTGAATATTATATATGTTATATAATAAGCAATTCTTTCCACTCCAGATGCTTGCTTTTCAAAGCTTTTACTTTCAGTTTTCATGTTTTTAGAATAATCTTTAACATCAGAAAAACTGCAGTTTGTTCACAGCTTCCTCATGGAGTTGAGGTGCAATGTTTTACATAGAGGCCCAGGAGTCTAGTGGTGGTAAGCCCTGGCACAAGCCAGGCTGTGAATGTAGGAAGGCAGTTCATAGTTCTTTGACTAGTTTTCAATCTATTAAATGTGCAAATCATTCCCACTCAAACTTGCTCAGGTTGATAGTAGATATACGGAGAAAGCAAGTACCATGTAAAACACTAAACCATGTAAACATGTAGAACACTAAACAGGCTTATTTATCAGTTGCTTACTAGTTAAAAATCATTGATTGTCAAAGAGTAAGTATCAGTAGTAGTTTAAACGCACTGACTTTGGAGTCTGACAGAATTTTGTCAGAGTCCTGGCCACCCCCCTTATTTGGAAAGTTTCTTAACCTCCCTATACCTCAATTTCCTCATCTATAGAATAAGGAATTTTTATATGGATAGAATGAAATGATGCACATAAAGTGTGCTTACTGCAGTGCCTGACTCTTAGTAAGCACTTGTGAAATAGTGGATCACAGTTGATAAATATCAGGCTTGTAAATTGACAAACTCAATATTCAGAATCTCAAAGTCTAATGAAACTTAGAGGCTGACATGATACATACCTAATTGCTTAGCACAAATAACACTGTGAGAAGAGCTAAAGTAAGTGCTAAGCTTTAGAAGGGATTAATTCTCACTGGAAAGTCAGGAACCATGAGTGAACAGATTTAGAAGGCAGGAATTTCTCATCTCTATTCCTCAAATTATTATTGAGTATCACAATGTATGTAATAGGATGCTGAAAATTCAACTTTTGTTCTATCTTGAATTGTATATCACTGACTAATAGGTCTTAATGACCAGCTGTGAAATACATAGAGTGGAATGAATTAACAGCATCAAACTTCAATGAATGTCCCATGGAGGTTTTTATATAGTGGGATTGGGTGAAGTGGGTGGTGGGGTAGGTAGATGACAGGGGAGGTGGAGGCAGCAGCCCCTGCTCCCATTCTGAATGGCCCATAACTTGTACCTTTATTTTGCTGTCTGGTGAAATGTTCTCTTCCACAAGAAAATGGCTTCATTCTTTGCTGTTTTTCTTCTAAATAAGATCTGAGAACCTACCCTCACTGAAGAAAAGGGAAATTCTAAAAGAATCATGATTGTTTTAAAGTTTTCTGATGTTCAAGTCATACATTTATACCTTCCTAGTATAATGACTCCTAGCAAAGTTATGTATTCAGTTGGATTAAATGAAATATTTGATCCAGAATAATTTAGTAACTACTTGTATCACATTTCATATAAGGTCTTATTTTGGGTTGTTCAACTGAGGTTCTTAGACTTTTCAATGGACATATTTTTAGTTCTATTTTGCTTTATGCAAAACTCTTTTATACTTCTATTTCTTTCCTAGTTCATATCAGTATCTATAGGATTAAATTTACTTAGTTTACTAAGATGTTGTATCATATTTTGCTTTCATAATAAACCAGATATTTTAATATATACTATAAGGGGATCGGGATGGGGAATACATGTAACTCCATGGCTGATTCATGTCAATGTATGACAAAACCCACTGAAATATTGTGAAGTAATTAGCCTCCAACTAATAAAGAAAAAAAAAAAATCACATCACTAGCTGAAAAAAAAAAACACATATGTACACATGTATATGCCCTTCCATAGGCAAATATTATGGGTTTTGTTTACACGAAGGTGATAAAGGTATGTTTTGTTGAAAACAAGAATTGCCAGTTTATTTGCTTGTGCAGTTTCCAGTAATTGTTGTTCTTCAGTCACTAAGTCATGTCTGACTGTGACTCCAGGGACTGCAGCACTCCAGGCTTCCCTGTCCTTCACTATCTCCCAGAGTTTTCTCAAATTCGTGTTCATTGAGTTAGTGATGCTATCCAGTCCTCTCATCCTCTGCCACCCGCTTCTCCTTTTGCTTTCATTCTTTCCCAGCATCTTTTCCAGTGAATCAGCTATTCTCATCAGGTGGTCAAAGTATTGGAGCTTCAACTTCAACATCAGTCCTTCCAATGAGTATTCAGGGTTAAATGATTTCCTTTAGGATTTACTGGTTTTATCTTCTTCCTGTCCAAGGTCAAGAGTTTTCCCCAGCATCACAGTTCAAAAACATCAATTCTTTGGTGCTCAGCCTTCTTGATGGTCCAACTCTCACATCTGTACATGACTATGGAAAAATTATAGCTTTGATTGTATGGATCTTTGTCGACAAAGTGATGTCTTTGCTTTTTAATATGCTGTCTAGGTTTGTCATAGTTTTTCTTCCAAGGAGCAAGCATCTTTTAACTTCTTGGCTGTAGTCACCATCCACAGTGATTTTGGAGACCAAGAAACAATATTACCATTAATAGCCAGCCTTTTACTTATTCAACACAGATGTCCTTTTAGTGACTGTAGACATTCCAAACAGAAAAACCTGAAAATGAGGAAGGAATGCAGACAGTGAGTAAACAACTACCTCAAAGGCCAGAATTTGTTGATGTAGCAGTGAATGTGAGGTTAAGCTTACTAATGTAACCAATTTGGATAGCTCAGATGCCATGAGTGATACCATGTGATAATCAAGGGAAAGACAGAAACTTGTCAAATAGAAAGTAGATTAGGACACCGGTAGAGGGGAGGAGAGCTTATATTCTTTAGCATCTCCCAAGCACATTTTTATATTCCAGTATTATCTGCTGTAATGATGTAACATGTATTAAATCACAAATAAAAGGTAGAAGTAGATTGAGAACTCCTTCTTGAATAATAATAATATTGACAATTATAGGGTGCTTCCTGTGTTTCAGGCACTATGTGCTTTGCACATACTAACATTTTATCCTTTCAATGACCTGTGGGATAAGTACTGTTATCCCTCTTTTATAAACAAAGAAGTTGAGAATTAGATAGGGTTAAGTACTTGCAACAGTTGATACAATTACAAAATAGCCTAACTCCAAAGTTCATGTTTATAACCACTAGTAAGGTAATTAAGTGCATAATGTATAATTATACAAGATTTCTGGTAGCCCTAAAAATTGACCCTCAAAGTTAGTAAGCAGTAAATTTAATTATATAGGGCATTTTATTGGAACACCTCATTTCCTTCATGATTCCTGGTAAATGAGGTTTTAGTGTTGCTTAGGTTTTTTGGTTTAGGTTTGCTGAGTTATGCTGGCTGCAATGTCTGCACTTTCTAGTGCTGACTACACTTGAGGCTCGTTTCCTGAAAGCTGTGCAACAGCAAAATATGTCTCCAAACTCAGGGACTTCCTATTCCTGTGTAAAGAGATTCGAATCCTTCTCCCTTAAGTCTAGCTACCATTGTTCACTGTCCAGCAAACAGAAACATTCCATGAGACTGAGGCGTTAATTTGTTTAGAATGTGTTAGCACACCTGTTTTATTATTTCCAAACACTTAGAACAAAGGTTACTTGATGTAAATATTGCTGCAGGCAAAATACTAATTCTCAGAACCTTTGTAACTGCTGCGTTTTATTCATTAATGCATTTAAGCTGTACCTACCAAGTGCATAGTTAATGAAGCATTGACTATTCCTAGTCAAGGAGTTCTTATGGATTCTTTTTTTTCAAAAACTAATTCATTCATTTTTAATTATCATTGAAAAATGGCTAATATGTCACTTGTTAGTAAGGCAGAAATCACCTGGTTTTTAGTTTAGGCCTCCTGTTATTATCACAGGTTTCTTTTTTTTTTTTCATTTATTTTTATTAGTTGGAGACTAATTACTTCACAGCATTGCAGTGGGTTTTGTCATACACTGACATGAATCAGCCATGGAGTTACATGTATTCCCCATCCCGATCCTCCCTCCCACCTCCCTCCCCACCCGATCCCTCTGGGTCTTCCCAGTGCACCAGGCCCGAGCACTTGTCTCATGCATCCCACCTGGGCTGGTGATCTGTTTCACTATAGATAATATACATGCAGTTCTCTTGAAACATCCCACCCTCGCCTTCTAAAGTCTGTTCTGCACATCTGTGTCTCTTTTTCTGTTTTGCATATAGGGTTATCATTACCATCTTTCTAAATTCCATATATATGTGTTAGTATGCTGTAATGTTCTTTATCTTTATGACTTACTTCACTCTGTATAATGGGCTCCAGTTTCACTTATGGATTCCTTTAAAGTGAATTTAATAGGTTCTTTCTCTATAGCTGCTGGGAGATGCTTTTCAAGGAAAACCCAAGACTTACCAGAACTTATGAATATTGCAATTTACATACTAAAAACAACTTTAGAAGTGCTGAATTCCTGTAGTAACTTTATTAACTGCATTCTTGTTGCTGTGAAAGAAGAGGAGAAACAGATATTAGATAATATCTACATTTCTTGTGCAGCTCTTATACCAGGTTAGAGAAAATACTTTTTTCTTAAAGAAAAATAGGTAATCTGCTCCAAGAATTAAAAAATCTATTTTATGGGGCTATGATAAAGACACGCATTTTAAAATAATTTATCTAAAATGTTTGATTCATGATTTATGTTCTTTTGAGTAATTTACTAATATTTGTCAATAGAATTTCCTTTTTAAATAGAATTCATTAATGCAGATCCTGTAAAGGTATTGATATTTGGTCATGAGAAGAAAATCATTGTTGTCTTAATTAACAAACTGTTGTGTAGTAGTATCTCACATGAGAATAAAAGATAGATATATTTATATTATTTTGAAAATTAAATAGTTTCAACACATATCAATTTCAATACATTTGTTCAATGTAAATTTTATAGATCATCAGGTTTTTAATAACTTGTCTTTTAAGCTATGTTAGCATTTAATTACATGAAAATGCTGTGGCTTTAATTCTGTTTCTCAATTAAGTCTTACTTAGGCTTCAACTTCAAAGTGAAATGCTTTGAGTTTTTTATTATCTTTCAAATTAAAGCTTCAATTTAATTTTGGAAATCTTATTTGTACTCTTCTTTAAAAAGACTGAATTGAGACTTTTGAGGCAGTTGGTAATGAGGTGTGTGGTAAGTGAGTAATCACCAGTGAAGCCTGAGTGCCTCCCTAGGTGAGATTCATAAATATAAGGGCTAACTTCCATCCAGTAATTTCATGCTATGAAGTTTTTTCCTGTTTATACTTGATTGTAGACATAGCAAATGCAAATATCTTCTATAGATTGTAGATATTAAGACACTGGAGTTTAACATACTATTACAGAAAAGAGAAAAATAGTAAGAACTAATCAAAGTTTTTGAATTTGTTTTGAGGGTAATTCAAAGGATATATATGGACACAGATATTCATATTCCACAGCATAAAATAGCTTACCTTAAATTTTACAACTGAAATATCCTGTTTTCATAATGCAATATGGCAGAAATAGTTTCTTCCTGTGTAAACATTCATTTACTTTTATTCTGTTTCTAATTAAAGAAAAGAGAGACTTAACTATGGCTTCCCAGGTGGTGCAATGGTAAAGAATCCACCTGCCAATGCAGGAGACATGGGTTTGATTCCTGGATCGGGAATATAAGTGGCAACCCACTCCAGTACTCCTGCCTGGAGAGTTCCATGGACAAAGGAGCCTGCAACAGTCTGTTGGGTCACAGAGTTGGAGACACCTGAGCACACAAAGAGAAAGAAAATGTTTCCAATAATAGGAGACTGAAATAGCACTAGGGAATAGTGTATAGATGTTAAAAATAATATTTTAGAGAAATATTGATTCCCCTTGTCCTCAACCACACGACACTGGCACTAAATAAAATGATGTTACAGAACAGTATTTGCAGTTTTGCCTGCCTTATTTGCTGGTGTATCATTGAGTTTTCATTTCCTAACAAGTTTTCTTATTTAAAGCTATTTCTCTACTTGCTTACTTGAAATTTTCATGTATTCAAATGAGAGAAGGGCTATCACCATGTCTTCTTTAGGATTTTGCTTTGTAGGGATTTGATTTGAAAACTTGCCGAACGTTCACTGATTCTGAAAGCAGAGTCTGATGAAAGACATGCCATGGTAGAATTAGACTATATTTCATCTTCACTAATTTTCTGCCTATCAACAAGTGACAGTTATTCACTAAAACATATTTTATAATGAATAAATCTCTGTTCTTAGAAAATTCTGAAGACATTTGTGGACACTAAAGTCATTTGAGAATGAGAATGCTTGGGATGCTTACTCACTATACGTGAATGGCAGCTACAGTTCTGCAGTCTGTCAGCACACTCATTTTATTTGGGGCAGAATAATCCTGAATGCCTGGTGAATCCTTTTTACGTGGTATCAATTACTTATGTGATGGTTTCTTTCTTGATCTTATATCCTATCTTTCTTCCCCCATTACAGATGTCATATACTTTCCACCTAAAATTCTGACAACGGTTGGGTCTAACGTTTCTTTTCACTGTATCTATAAAAATGAAAAGAAGATCGTTTCCTCAAAAAAGATTGTTTGGTGGTTGAATTTAGCTGAGAAAATTCCTCAAAGACAGTATGATGTTGTGGATGATCATATTAGCAAAGTTACTTTTCCCAACTTGAATGCAACCAAACCCCGAGGAAAGTTCACCTATGATGCAGTGTACTGCTGCAATGAGCAAGAGTGCCACCATCGCTATGCTGAGTTATATGTGATTGGTAAGAATCCCAGGCTTGTCTTCTTTCTTTCCATGAGATACATTTTTATTATGGACTCTATTTTAGAGTCCCATTGAAGATGCTAAGGAAATTTTATTTTCATTAAGAAATGTTTTGGTGTTTTTGCTTTATAGTAATATTTTAATGTGTTTTAAATAGATGTCAATATCAATATATCATGTGAAACTGATGGGTACTTAACTAAAATGACTTGCAGATGGTCACCCAATGCAATCCAATCACTTGCAGGAAGCAATTTGCAGCTGAGGTATCATAGGTATGTATTATTTTTGTTATTTTATTCTTCTGTGGATATGGTGAGATAAACATTTCTTATAAAAATGTCATGATAGTGATAGCCTTGTAGGTTTATTCCTGAAAGAGGAAAGTAGAATATACTTAATTAGGAAATTTTTGAGGAGTTAAATAAATTGGTGATTCTTGAAAAAATTCACACACAAAAAGTTGTAATTTGTTTTTACTTCAGATTATTTTTTCTGATGATCAGTTAATTCTCCACAATTGCTTTTAATGTGGAAAAATAATTAATATGTTGTTAATGAATGAAATCCCCAAAACTAATGTCTATACATTTTTAATTTGACTTGGAGAACTGACTAGAGGAAAATATAAAGGATTATAGAAGCCTCATATCATTTGCTGAAGATTAAGCTTTTAGAAAAAATTGGAGGTAGTGGCACAGAGATTGTGAGAAACAATATGAGTGGTTTTTATAAATAGGTAAGATTATTTTTTTAATTGAACTGTAGTTGATTTACAGTGTTGCGCTAGGTTCAGGTGTGCTGCAAAATGATTCAGTTATGCATATATATGTGTGTGTATGTGTATATATATTCTTTTTCAGATTCTTTTCATTATAGGTTATTATAAGATACTGAATATAGTTCTCTGTGCTACATAGTAAATCCTTGTTGTTTATCTATTTTATAAACAGTAGTATGTGTCTGTTAATCTCAAATTCCTAAATTATTTATTTTTTCCCTCCTTTCCCCTTTGGTAACCATAACTTTGTTTACTTCACAATGCTTAAACTATTCTAGTAAAGAGTAATTTCATTTGTTTTTTACCCTTCTCTGTTTTAAAAAGAATTCAAGTTCATTGTCTTCCTATAATACTCTCCTTCTCTTTGTAAATGCTTTTATCTAAAATGTGTTGATTAGGACAAGATAGACATATTTTCATTTTTATAATACTCTTTAGTAATTTTCAAGAATGTGTACTACTCTTAAACACCCTGTCTCCATTTGTATCAGGACTTTCAGTTTTATAACTTGTGCTCATTTATTTTTAAAATCTAAAGTTACTACTTGAAAAACAAGCACATTTTCTCAAATAATGTGTTCTGATCTATTCCTACTGCTACCAATCTATTCTTACGTAGTATTAGAAAAAATGGGGCAATTTCTTCATCTCTCATGTGGGAATAATAGCTGTCTTCATCTTACTTGATGAGTATTTTAAAATCAATAGGATGTTCACTGTATACCACATTACTTTTGTAATCTCTTTACTTTCTTTCCATGACATTTTCAGTGGTGTTTGTGGATGATTGTTCTCTAAGCATTTTGAGTCATTTATCTTCCCTAGTATTTTCAGAAGAACCATGAAACTAGCTGCATATGCTTGGTCGAGTTTTTTAACCTCTCTAAGCTTCATTTTCCTAATCTGTACAATGGAACGAATAATAGGACTTGAAGGGTTTCTGTGAGAGTTAATAATATTTTATTTAATTATAATCAAGTGATGTGATTTCTTCTGGTAAACATTCAATAAATGTTTGTATCTATCATAATGATAGTGATGCTAATCTTTGAATTCCAGGTGGACTGCTAATATGCTTCTGTACAAGATGATGAATCCTCATCCCACTTTCTCATCTAACCTCACCCATCACAGTCTTGCACATAAACACACACATACACAAACTCACACATGGTTGTAATTTTTGAGGAAATAGGAAGAAAAAGGTGTCACAAAAAATGGAAAATAAGGGACAGAAAAATATAGATATTCCATTTTCATGTAACCTCCTTACTCCCATTCCTAAGGAAATAATAACTGCTACCTTTAGCACTTAACTACTATATTTAAAGCAAATAATGGCAGAAGAGTTATTTCAAAGAAGAGGTGAAATGCTTTATATTCTGTAAGGTATAGTGTTGATTGGGATGTAGTGATAAAAATATTTTCTTAATTTTCTTCTCTGAGAAAATAAGTGATATACCTGACTATATGCCTGCGTGCTCATTCATGTCCAACTCTTTGCAACCCCATAAACTGTAGCCCACTAGGCTCCTCTGTCCTTGGGATTCTTCAGGCAAGAATACTGGAGTGGGTGCCATTTCCTTCTCCAGGGTATTTTTCCAACTCAGAGGTTGAACCCATGTCTCCTCTGCACTGGCAGGTGAATTCTTTACCACTGGGTCACTTGGGAAGCTCATCTGACTATATATAAGTCAAGAATTGGTATTATTTTAATTATATTGCTTTGAACTAGAATATATCAGGGCCATGTCAATTAAGATATAATTTGCTATCAATTATGTTTTCAATTTGTGGTAGAATTTAAAGTGCAAGGAATGTACCTTCCTTTCCATCTCAGGAATGTCCCATTATCATTTATGATCTTTATTTTAAAAATTCGATCACTGAGCTCTATTGGCATAGCTTCCAAAGTGGTGTAAGTCCTATCTCTAATTGGATCCTTCTCTCCTTACTAGAAAATTGTCATTTACTTCAATTGCATACCCACTTACTGTCAAGTGAAATATTTAATAAGCGTTTTCTATTTTTATGGAAAGATTGTAATATAGCTGGGAATTAAAAAATGCCGTTCCAGTAAGAACAACTACTTTTAGATGGAGCAAAAACTGTCTATTTTAAATAAGAAATCTTCTCAGATATCTTATTGCTTTCATCATTGTTGTATACTTATTGATTGTTTTTGTATCTTTTAAGGAGCAGCCTTTACTGTTCTGATGTTCCATCTATTCATCCTGTATCTGAACCCAAAGATTGCCACTTGCAGAGAGATGGTTTTTATGAATGCATATTTCAGCCAATCTTTCTATTATCCGGCTATACAATGTGGATTAGAATTAATCACACGTTGGGCTCACTGGACTCTCCACCAACTTGTGTCATTCCTGATTCTGTGGGTATGTCAAAAACTATATGTATGTCTTCATTTTTATTAGCAGATTTGGATTCAGACTGATTTGGGGTGACAGTTGAATTTTGCTATTTTCTGATCACACTAGATTAAAAAATTATTTTCCTATTTGCAGTGGGATTGAAAAGACAATCAGCCTTAGACAATTTTACAATTTTTATTTTACTTATATAGCACAATTTTTAGCAATAGGAATATGTTTAGCACATGATTTGCTGAGTTATATCGGTTACTGGGTTTGAAATTTGGTACTAATATTATTCTAAATAATACACTATTTTATGTTTTTTCTCAATATATATATGACAACATCTGATGTTTTTAATCTAAAAGTTTAATTTGGATATTCTGATGGTTTTTGAAATCTGAGTAGTCATAACTCAAGGCTATTTAATTTGTAAGGCTGGATAGGAAGCAGAAGGATTCAAAATAACTCAAGTGAAATAAAGAGAAAATGATCAAGATGATGACATCCATCATAGTATTTTAAAAAGATTTTAATTTCAAAGGACAAAGAGAACCCTTGGAAATTTTGGTATATCGCTCCAAGTATCACTGTGAAATCTTTGAAAAATGGCCCATTTATGATTGTCTGGCAAAGACAGAAGAGTATCTTTTGATGCTGTATACTATTTTGTTGGGAAATTATACCAAAAATTAATATTAGTCCATTGTATTTTCAGATAATTAATACATATCTGACTTCAAATTTAAATTTTGTTAGATATAGGATGAAATTGTCATAATCAAAAAAATTTTCTTTCAATATGAAGTCCCAATTAATTGATCTGCCCTCTTCAGTCCTCTCACTAGTTTAGTTCCATTTTAAGTGATTTTATTGTAAGGAGTACTTCTCTGATACTAAGTATCCTATGATAGCAAAGAATTCTTCTACACCCCTCCCCACAAACATGCACAGATACACCCTCACATCTATTATGTGACAACTGCAGCTTGGATTCAATTTGATATCTGAACAATTTCTGATGTTACTCTTTTCAGTACTAATATAAGGCATTTAAATTGGACTTATATTGCCTGCTAAATATTAGAAGACACTGAAAATTCAACTTTGGGAATGACAGCTTCTCATTTTACTAGCTTTGTTAACTTGGGCTAGTTGCTTAAATGCTCTGAGACTATTTAATCATCTATAAAATGTGGAAAACTCCTTCTACTTCCCTAAGGTCGGTATTCTGGGGATCACATGAACTATTGTACTTCAAATCATTCCTTGTACAAACTAGGCATTCGTGGAATATATAGATGTGATGTCCATATGATTCAGTCAAGTGCAATCACAGATTTAATGCCTTAGGGTCTTTTGGAAGCTCATACTTCTTTTCTTGAGGAGGAATTATTAATACCTTTTCAAAAGGTAAAAAATTTGTCATCATACTGGTTGGTGAAGAATGTCTTCTTGGCATTTGAGGAATTGAATAAGCATGAGATACTGAGTAATAATAAAAAAGTTTAGGAGTTTTGGTTATCCACAGTCTGAAGAAGTATTGTTGATGAAATCTGGAGCTTCGAAGGTTAACACTATTGTGGTTATTCTTTGAGTTATTAGTTCTCAAATACACTGAGTTTGAGTATTGTCTTTTACTATTTTTTTAAAAAGCTCTTGCCATCTGGTCCTCTTTGCTTTTGTTTCTACCTCTAAAAAGCCTATTTTCCTCAGACGGTGAGAACCAAGGCTTTACTCTGCAAGACTACCTCTGACCTTAGCTAGAAATACCTTTTAACAAACAGTAGAAAGGTTTGAAACCACATGTGTGGAAACGGATGAACTATATAGTTTTTGCTTTTAGTTAAAGTTCTATATAGAACAGAGTTTGCTACTAAATTTCTTATGTGTTCAGTATGGTATCTTTTGCATGCAGAGACAATAGCTCCATTTCTAATCAGGTCTTACTATTAATGTGCAGAGTGACATGGACAATAAATTGACCTTTTTTCAATCAATAGCTCTATTTGCAAAATAGACATAATCTCTTTCTTATGTATCACATAAAGTTATAGGGGATAAAATTAGACAATGAATAAGAAAATTATGAGAAAGAGATGTTGCTTTATAAATAGAAGGTATGGAAGATTATTGTTGCTAAGTCGTGTCTGACTCTTTATGACCCTATGGACTGTAACCTGCCAGGCTCCTCTGTCCATGGCATTTCTCAGTCAAGAATACTGAACTGGGTTGCCATTTCCTTCTCCAGGGTATCTTCCTGACCCAGGGATCAAACTCACATCTCCTGCTTGGCAGGTGGATTCTTTACCACTGAGCCTCCTGGGAAGCCCAGTGGAAGATTATAAAATCATAATAACATTTAAAAACATTGTTACTATTTAAATTACTGTTACATAATACTTTAAATTTTTTTCCAGTGAAACCACTGCCTCCATCCAGTGTGAAAGCAGAAATTACTGTAAAAATTGGATTATTGAAAATATCTTGGGAAAAGCCAGTCTTTCCAGAGAATAATCTTCAGTTCCAGATTCGCTATGGTTTACGTGGAAAACAAGTACAATGGAAGGTAATTTTTACCTGGAAATTTCTTGAACTTGCCTCACTAAATATTATTTCTTATAACTGTTTAAGAATTTTATTGCATAAGTTTTATTTTACTGGCATAAAAATACATCCTCCTGTGTTCTGTAGTTCTTTTTGTTAAATTTTTGTTGTTGTTCAGTCGCTCAATCATGTCCATCCAACTCTTTGCGATCCCACTGGCTGAAGCACAACAGGCTTCCTTGTCTTCCACTATCTCCCAGTTTGCGTAAGTTCTATCCATTGAGCTGCTAACCCTTTCAAGGAATGAAATGTCCTGTGATTGATCATTTCCCAAGGTGTTTTTTTTTTTCCCCAAGCTGTGTTTTATAGAACATTGATCCCATAAAATGTTTCTTGAACAAAGATCACATTAAATAAAGTTTACAAACCTTGCATCACTACTTGTCCCTAGTGTAGCATCATGATACTTTGCATGTTAAAGATTTGGAGAAGTCCTAAATTTAGGAGACATTTGTGACTTTATTTCATTCTGTTTCTCAAACTCATTTTACCAAGGAATCTTTTTCCCTCTAACACACATATTCAATGGAACACATTTTGGAAGTTGCTTTTATCAAACAACCAGAATGACACCACAGTGGCAAGTGAATATATGATACCTTTTTGTTTTGGTTTTCTGACAGCAGCCTGCAAAACCTAGAAATAACTTAGAAATAATAAATAATAGGAGCTCCTATTATATCTAGATCACAGTGATTTCAGCTGAATGTGACAGTTTGCCTACTTACTAAAAAGACTGAATATCAGATGGGCCCTATACAGTAGGCCCTATCTGACCACTAATTTAAAATTAATAAAAGTCTGTGGAGAGAGGTTAGCAATAGGGTAAGAGGGTGATTGGGAAGTGAGGTTGCAAGAGAACTCTTGTCCTAGTCTTGTCATGAGATGGAAATAACAAGATGGCTAAGGCAATCCTTAACTTGAAGGAACTCACATTGCAAGCCTAGTAAACTTCTAAAGTCAGAAAACACAAAGTCAGTTCTCTCTCAGTTTTGGAATAGTGTTAGAGTTTAAAATAAAATGCACCTCAGGGTCTTTTAGCTACCTATGGGTTAATAATGATCAGTCTAATGATTTGACTTGTTTTGCAGATGTTTGAGGTATATGATGCAAAGTTAAAATCTGCCAGTCTCCCAGTGCCAGACCTCTGTGCAGTCTATACTGTCCAGGTGCGCTGTAAGAGGCTAGATGGACTGGGATATTGGAGTAATTGGAGCTCTCCAGCCCACACAGTTGTCATGGATGTGAAAGGTCTGTAGAGATTTTGTGAAGTGCCTTAAAAATGCCTAAGTGTGTGCTTCAAATATGACTGAAAGATAATCCTTCCAAGATCATATGTAAAACATAGGCTCCTTGTCATTTTGCAGTTCCTATCAGAGGACCTGAATTTTGGAGAATAATTAGTGAAGACACCACTAAAAAAGAGAGAAATGTCACTTTGCTTTGGAAGGTATTCCTGATTTTCATGTTATTTAAACTTCTACTTCTATATCTTGAAAGATTTGCTTCATTGTAAAAAGATTTACTCAATAATACCATCTTTTGTAAACTCTGCAATCCCACATTTATTTCCGTTTGAAGATGTTGCTTACAGAGAGCCGAGATGTAGAGTAAAGGAAGCACTGATTTGGAGTTTGGAGACTTTAATTCTGCTTTTTGTTGACATGGTGTAGTGAATCAGTGTTATTTTGACAGTCACTTAGACCTTTCACCCTCAGTTTCCTCATCTCTATCAACATAAGATTGGACTGGATAATATCTAGTGTTCCTTCAAGTCCAAAAAATTCCATTAGTGTTTAATTCTAACCTGAGTAAACATGCCCTTCCCTACATACCTCAAGGACATTGAGATTGTTCTTTCTGTATGATGGCAAATATACAGCAAATATTTCTAAAAACAATAAGTATAGAACTTAGCAATTTTGAAAGCATTCTTACTCCCAAATGAATTGATTTCTGTCCCAAGTGAATGTATTTTTTTTTTGTTAGAATTTTCAGGGGATACAAACATTCAGTCCTTACAAACATCATTTGTCATTAGGGAAATCCATACTAGAACAACAATGAGATACACTACATACTTTTTAGAATGGTTAAAATCCAAAAAACTCACATAAATTGTTGACTAGAATGTGAAGCAACAGGAACTTTTATTCTTTGCTGGCGGTAATGCAAAATTGTACAACCACTTTGGAATATAGTTTGATAGATTCTTATAAAAAGAACTTTGGTACTTTCATATAATGGAATAATGTGTGTGTGTGCTAAGTCGCTACAGTCCTGTCTGACTCTTTGTAACCCTATGGACTGTAGCCCACCAGGCTCTTCTGTTCATGGGATTCTGTGGGAAAGAATGAGTTGAGTGGGTTGCCATGCCCTCTTCCAGGGGATCTTCCTGACTCAGGAATCAAACCTTCATTTCTTACCATTGGCAGGCAGGTTCTTTACCACTAGTGCTGACTGGGAATAAATTTCAGTGATAAAAAGAATATAAAGCCACAGAAGATATGGATGAGTCTTTTTTTTTTAATTTTTTTATTTTTTCGTGGGTTTTGTCATACATTGATATGAATCAGCCATAGAGTTACACGTATTCCCCATCCCGATCCCCCTCCCACCTCCCTCTCCACCTGATTCCTCTGGGTCTTCCCAGTGCACCAGGCCCGAGCACTTGACTCATGCATCCCACCTGGGCTGGTGGTCTGTTTCACCATAGATAATATACATGCTGTTCTTTCGAAACATCCCACCCTCACCTTCTCCCACAGAGTTTAAAAGTCTGTTCTGTACTTCTGTGTCTCTTTTTCTGTTTTGCATATAGGGTTATTGTTACCATCTTTCTAAATTCCATATATATGTGTTAATATGCTGTAATGTTCTTTATCTTTCTGGCTTACTTCACTCTGTATAATGGGCTCCAGTTTCGTCCATCTCATTAGAACTGATTCAAATGAATTCTTTTTAACAGCTGAGTAATAATCCATGATGTATATGTACCACAGCTTCCTTATCCATTCATCTGCTGATGGGCATCTAGGTTGCTTCCATGTCCTGGCTATTATAAACAGTGCTGCCATGAACATTGGGGTGCACGTGTCTCTTTCAGATCTGGTTTCCTCAGTGTGTATGCCCAGAAGTGGTATTGCTGGGTCATATGGCAGTTCTATTTCCAGTTTTTAAAGAAATCTCCACACTGTTTTCCACAGTGGCTGTACTAGTTTGCATTCCCACCAACAGTGTAAGAGGGTTCCCTTTTCTCCACACCCTCTCCAGCATTTATTGCTTGTAGACTTTTGGATAGCAGCCATCCTGACTGGCATGTAATGGTACCTCATTGTGGTTTTGATTTGCATTTCTCTGATAATGAGTGATGTTGAGCATCTTTTCATGTGTTTGTTAGCCATCTGTATGTCTTCTTTGGAGAAATGTCTGTTTAGTTCTTTGGCCCATTTTTTGATTGGGTCACTTATTTTTCTGGAATTGAGCTTCAGGAGTTGCTTGTATATTTTTGAGATTAATCCTTTGTCTGTTTCCTCATTTGCTATTATTTTCTCCCAATCTGAGGGCTGTATTTTCACCTTACTTATAGTTTCCTTTGTTTTGCAAAAGCTTTTAAGTTTCATTAGGTCCCATTTGTTTAGTTTTGCTTTTATTTCCAATATTCTGGGAGGTGGGTCATAGAAGATCTTGCTGTGATTTATGTCGGAGAGTGTTTTGCCTATGTTCTCCTCTAGGAGTTTTATAGTTTCTGGTCTCACATTTAGATCTTTAATCCATTTTGAGTTTATTTTTGTGTATGGTGTTAGAAAGTGTTCTAGTTTCATTCTTTTACAGGTGGTTGACCAGTTTTCCCAGCACCACTTGTTAGAGATTGTCTTTTTTTCCATTGTATATCCTTGCCTCCTTTGTCAAAGATAAGCTGTCCATAGGTTCGTGGATTTATCTCTGGGCTTTCTATTCTGTTCCATTGATCTATGTTTCTGTCTTTGTGCCAGTACCATACTGTCTTGATGACTGTGGCTTTGTAGTAGAGTCTGAAGTCAGGCAGGTTGATTCCTCCAGTTCCATTCTTCTTTCTCAAGATTACTTTGGCTATTCGAGGTTTTTTGTATTTCCATACAAATTGTGAAATTATTTGTTCTAGTTCTGTGAAAAATACCGTTGGTAGCTTGATAGGGATTGCATTGAATCTATAGATTGCTTTGGGTAGAATAGCCATTTTGACAATATTGATTCTTCCAATCCATGAACACGGTATGTTTCTCCAACTGTTTGTGTCCTCTTTGATTTCTTTCATCAGTGTTTTATAGTTTTCTATGTATAGGTCTTTTGTTTCTTTAGGTAGATATACTCCTAAGTATTTTATTCTTTTTATTGCAATGGTGAATGGTATTGTTTCCTTAATTTCTCTTTCTGTTTTTTCATTGTTAGTGTATAGGAATGCAAGGGATTTCTGTGTGTTAATTTTATATCCTGCAACTTTACTATATTCATTAATTAGCTCTAGTAATTTTCTGGAAGAGTCTTTAGGGTTTTCTATGTAGAGGATCATGTCATCTGCAAACAGCAAGAGTTTCACTTCTTCTTTTCCTATCTGGATTCCTTTTATGTCTTTTTCTGCTCTGATTGCTGTGGGCAAAACTTCCAACACTATGTTGAATAGTAGTGGTGAGAGTGGGCATCCTTGTCTTGTTCCTGATTTCAAAGGAAATGCTTTCAATTTTTCACCATTGAGGGTGATGCTTGCTGTGGGTTTGTCATATATAGCTTTTATTATGTTGAGGTATGTTCCTTCTATTCCTGCTTTCTGGAGAGTTTTAATCATAAATGAGTGTTGAATTTTGTCAAAGGCTTTCTCTGCATCTATTGAGATAATCATATGGTTTTTATCTTTCAATTTGTTAATGTGGTGTATTACGTTGATTGATTTGCGGATATTAAAGAATCCTTGCATTCCTGGGATAAAGCCCACTTGGTCATGGTGTATGATTTTTTTAATATGTTGTTGGATTCTGTTTGCTAGAATTTTGTTAAGGATTTTTGCATCTATGTTGATCAGTGATATTGGCCTGTAGTTTTCTTTTTTTGTGGCATCTTTGTCTGGTTTTGGAATTAGGGTGATGGTGGCCTCAAGGAATGAGTTTGGAAGTTTACCTTCTTCTGCAATTTTCTGGAAGAGTTTGAGTAAGATAGGTGTTAGCTCTTCTCTAAATTTTTGGTAGAATTCAGCTGTGAAGCCGTCTGGTCCTGGGCTTTTGTTTCCTGGAAGATTTTTGATTACAGTTTCGATTTCCTTGCTTGTGATGGTTCTGTTAAGATCTTCTATTCCTTCCTGGTTCAGTTTTGGAAAGTTATACTTTTCTAAGAATTTGTCCATTTCATCCAAGTTGTCCATTTTATTGGCATAGAGCTGCTGGTAGTAGTCTCTTATGATCCTTTGTATTTCAGTGTTGTCTGTTGTGATCTCACCCTTTTCATTTCTTATTTTGTTAATTTGGTTCTTCTCTTTTTGTTTCTTAATGAGTCTTGCTAATGGTTTGTCAATTTTGTTTATTTTTTCAAAAAACCATCTTTTAGCTTTGTTGATTTTTGCTATGGTCTCTTTAGTTTCTTTTGCATTTATTTCTGCCCTAATTTTTAAGATTTCTTTCCTCCTGGTAACCCTGGGGTTCTTCATTTCTTCCTTCTCTAATTGCTTTAGGTGTAGAGTTAGGTTATTTATTTGGCTTTTTTCTTGTTTCTTAATGTGCGCCTGTAATGCTATGAACCTTCCCCTTAGCACTGCTTTTACAGTGTCCCATAGGTTTTGGGTTGTTGTGTTTTCATTTTCGTTCATTTCTATACATACTTTGATTTCTTTTTTGATTTCTTCTATGATTTGTTGGTTATTCAGAAGCGTGTTATTTAGCCTCCATATGTTGGAATTTTTAACAATTTTTTTCCTGTAATTGAGATCTAATCTTACTGCACTGTGGTCAGAAAAGATGACTGGAATGATTTCAATTTTTTTGAATTTTCCAAGACCAGATTTATGGCCCAGGATGTGATCTATTCTGGAGAAGGTTCCGTGTGCACTTGAGAAAAAGGTGAAGTTGATTGTTTTGGGGTGAAATGTCCTATAGATATCAATCAGGTCTAGCTGGTCCATTGTATCATTTAAGGTTTGTGTTTCCTTGTTGATTTTCTGTTTAGTTGATCTATCCATAGTTGTGAGTGGGGTATTAAAGTCTCCCACTATTATTGTGTTACTATTAATTTCCTCTTTCATACTCGTTAGTGTTTGCCGTACATATTGCGGTCCTCCTATGTTGGGTGCATATATATTTATAATTGTTATATCTTCTTCTTGGATTGATCCTTTGATCATTATGTAGTGTCCTTCTTTGTCTCTTTTCACATCCTTTATTTGAAAGTCTATTTTATCTGATATGAGCATTGCGACTCCTGCTTTCTTTTGGTCTCCGTTTGCGTGAAATATTTTTTCCAGCCCTTCACTTTCAGTCTGTATGTGTCCCTTGTTTTGAGGTGGGTCTCTTGTAGACAGCATATATAGGGGTCTTGTTTTTGTATCCATTCAGCCAATCTTTGTCTTTTGGTTGGGGCATTCAACCCATTTACATTTAAGGTAATTATTGATAGGTGTGGTCCCGTTGTCATTTACTTTGTTGTTTTGGGTTCACGTTTATACAACCTTTCTGCATTTCCTGTCTAGAGAAGATCCTTTAGCATTTGTTGAAGAGCTGGTTTGGTGGTGCTGAATTCTCTCAGCTTTTGCTTGTCTGTAAAGCTTTTGAATTCTCCTTCATATCTGAATGAGATCCTTGCTGGGTACAGTAATCTAGGTTGTAGGTTATTCTCTTTCATTACTTTCAGTATGTGCTGCCATTCCCTTCTGGCCTGGAGGGTTTCTATTGATAGATCAGCTGTTATCCTTATGGGAATCCCTTTGTGTGTTATTTGTTGTTTCTCCCTTGCTGCTTTTAATATTTGCTCTTTGTGTTTGATCTTTGTTAATTTGATTAATATGTGTCTTGGGGTGTTTCGCCTTGGGTTTATCCTGTTTGGGACTCTCTGGGTTTCTTGGACTTGGGTGGCTATTTCCTTCCCCATTTTAGGGAAGTTTTCAGCTATTATCTCCTCCAGTATTTTCTCATGGCCTTTCTTTTTGTCTTCTTCTTCTGTGACTCCTATGATTCGAATGGTGGGCGTTTCACATTGTCCCAGAGGTCCCTGAGGTTGTTCTCATTTCTTTTGATCCTTTTTTCTTTTTTCCTCTCTGCTTCATTTATTTCCACCGTTTTATCTTCTACCTCACTTATCCTATCTTCTGTCTCTGTTATTCTACTCTTGGTTCCCTCCAGAGTGTTTTTGATCTCATTCATTGCATTATTTATTTTTAATTGACTCTTTTTTATTTCTTCTAGGTCTTTATTAAACATTTCTTGCATCTTTTCAATCTTTGTCTCCAGGCTATGTATCTGTAACTCCATTTTGTTTTCAAGATTTTGGATCATTTTTATTATCATTATTCTAAATTCTTTTTCAGGCAGATTCCCTATCTCCTCCTCTTTTGTTTGACTTGGTGGGCCTTTTTCGTGTTATGGATGAGTCTTAAATGAATGTTGCTAAGTGCTAGAAGCCTGTGTAAGTGCTAGTGCTAGAAGCTACATTATGATTTCATTTAGATGACATTCAAGAAAAGATAGATGTAACTATAGAGACAGCAAAAAGATCAGTGGTTTCCAGGTGTTTGGTTGATGGGGAAAGGTTTCAATGGGTGAAGAATAGGGGATTTTTTATGATGGTGAAACTATTTGGTAAAATATTGTCCTAGTGAGTCCATAGCCTTATGTATTTCTCAAAATTCATAAATCCTTATAACATAGAAAGAAAACCTTAATGTATGCAAATTAAAGATAAATTGTTAGGAGGTTAGAGAATCCTAGGATGGAGTTCAGGCTGCAACAAGAGAATCTAACTGTACTACAAGTATATGAAACAACCTTACTGAAGGAGTTGGGCAAAAATGGTCCAGGCCTAGGGAAACTTTTAAATGAGTAGATTCTTAAGAATAAAGTCAAAAGGAACTGTACATAACCATTGTATTCTAGTTGATAAAGTCATTTTTCTCACAAGGTATGGGTTAACAGTTTTGGTATTATTAGATATATAAATTGGAATTGAACAACTAAGTATTGGATGATGGGTGGTAAGAAGGACTCAAGTTTGTTGCTGTTGAATTGTTTATAGATAAGCAAAGAATGATCCATGTGGTAATGGATTAGTATGAACTCATGTTTAGCTTAATATGGATACAGATAGATTCACTTAGAAATTTTCAGTGGGAAGAACCTCCAACCAAGAATACCCAGCAAGACTCCTGTTCAGATTTAATGGAGAAATCAAAAGCTTTCCAGGCAAGGAAAAGTTCAGAGAATTCAGCACTATCAAGTCAGCTTTATAACAAATGATAAAAGAGGTTCTCTAAGCAGGAAACACAAGTGAAGGAAAAGACCTACACAAAATAAACCCTAAACAATTAAGAAAATGTTAATAGATCATACATATCAATAATTACCTTAATGTAAATGGATTAAATGCACCAACCAAAAGACATAAAGTGGTTGGGCGGATGAAAACATATGCATGCATGTACTTCCACTTACCATATCACTCTACTTAACCCCCTAAATTGTATGTAATTAGTTTATATTGTTAGGTTAATTATGTTTCCATTACAACTTGAAATTATAGTTCTCTTTTATCTTTTGTCTGGCTATTGATTGAGAAATTTTCATAGATATGAGTGTATATAGATATAGTACACACACATGCATTTCCTTAATCTGTCAACTGAGAAAGCCATATTCTGGTAGTAAGCAATACTCTCAGATTTGTTTCTAATACTGTTCTCCAATAAAGAAACTAAGGCTCTGTGAAAAAATGCTTGGTAATAGGTCTGGGGCAGGAAATACACAAGATGAGCCTAGAGCAACTTGCAGGACTAGAAAGTAAGGGAGTTTATCATCAATTTTACTTGAGGATTTCAAAAGTAAACATTTGTATATGAAAACTGACAAGATTGTTTAAAACAAAATGCAACATTTGTATGATTTTTCATTTATTTCTTGCTGTGCTGTGCTTAATTGCTTAGTGGTGTCCAACTCTTTGTGACCCCATGGACTGTAGCCTGCCAGGCTCCTCTGTCCATGGGGATTCTCCAGGCAAGGAGTGGGTTGCCATGCCTTCCTCCAGCGGTTCTTCCCAACCCAGGAATTGAACCCAGGTCTCCGGTGTTGCAGACGAATACTTTACCCTCCGAGCCACCAGGGAAGCCCTTATTTCTTGCAGTGACTGCTAATATCTTCTCACCACCTACCCAGCTTCTTCCAAGACTTGCAGCGCTATAGTTATGTGTGTTTGTATTTATGTTTCTCAATTTCTCACTTAGAAGAAGAATCTCAATGACAAAAAAAATGAGAAGCACTGCTCTAGTCTGTTGTATAGTGACAAGCTTTCTAAAGGTTGACAAGGTATTAGTAGCACTTAAATCTTACCTGAAACAGGTGAAGGTGATGGGGAAAGTGGGATGTATTATGCTGTGTAGGATGGAAGGATAGAATTGTACCAATAATGTATTTTACACTGGCATCTCGGTGACCTGGTATGATTTTTTAACTACAGGACAGACGTTCTGGGGCGCCTTGTACACTGTCCTGATGCTGTCTATGACTTGTAGAGTCAGCATGTCATGGGAAGAAGAAAAATGACCAGTCTTACTAAGATTAGTAGAAGTGGTGATTAATTTCATTTTAGCTCTTTCTCATTGCTGCTTTACAGAAACAGAGGGTTATTCCTTTTTTTTGCTTTTTAGATGAAGAAACTCTCAATTCCCAATTAGTCTTTCTTTTCTCTAAAATTAGAGTTAAACTTCCTGGTAGAAAAGTATCCTGTTTATATCCATGCTTCATTATCTTCAAATGATTTATTCTCTGAGTCTTGAAAAAAAAAACAAACCATAAGGAGAAAACAAGTTTCCGATGTTCCATAGTCACCCAGACAGCTTCAGGGAGACTGTCAGAGCAGCCCACACCTCAGCCTTGAATTCATCAGGGCTTGCTCTGGTCTGGCCCCTGCCTACCAACGGGAAATGTTTAATCGGAGTTCTAGGAGCTCGGCTGGTATGAAAAGCACTGTAGCCCTTCAGCTAATCAACTTTTGTGTTTACTGTAGCCCCTGATGAAAAATGACTCATTGTGCAGTGTAAGAAGATATGTGGTAAAGCATCATACTTCCCACAATGGAACGTGGTCGGAAGATGTGGGAAATCACACTAAGCTCACTTTCCTTTGGACAGAGCAAGCACATTCTGTTACGGTTCTGGCCATCAATTCAATTGGTGCTTCTTCTGCAAATTTTAATTTAACGTTCTCATGGTCTATCAGCAAAGGTAAGAAAAGGCATAGGGTATTAAACCTGTGCTCCTTTTAATATTTAATCTTTGCAAACCCCTCCCATTCTAAATGATCTTCCAAGAAGCCTGTGATTCTCTGAATCAGTCTCTTTTTTTACCTTTTATCTCTGCTTTGTCTAAAAAATAATGTAAGAGTATATCCTGATTATGTGATGCGGTCCTTGGCTTTTCACGTGGTAGAACATGGTAGAACATTGTTGAAATCATACTATAATAAATGTGAATGTTCTGATAAATCTAATACTTAAAACTTCTGGGCCAGTGCAGGTTGTAGGTGAATAAATCTCTCTCTCTCTCTTTATATATGTATATACATATGCATATAATGTGTCCATATATATACACACACATATATTACTAGATAAAATACACATGTGTGTGTCATATATACTACCTATATGTATGTGATAGTGTAACATTAGATAGGTACAAGTAATTGCTTAGATTTGAAAATAACTTGTATTTTATTTAATACGTGATGAACCCTCTTTTATTAATTTTGATATATTTGATTAATCAAGGAATTAAGAACCACTTTATATAGGAGCTTGTAGCTTGTATGGTATATTCAAAGTACAATTTTTAATGAAAAATTCAAATTTCACTTCCCTCTACTAATCATGTACCTTCCTGAAATATTTGTTTATTGCTTAACATAGATGTGTCCTATCCTTTTTTTTAAATCTCAGAATACTTTCTACCTTTTCTAGAGTATTTTATATCCTGCGTTATATTGTGATTACTTGTGTACATATAGTGTAAACTTTACCTAAGTTTCACCGCATTTGCACTGTATTTTACACTAAAATTTTCAATCAGTATGTTCTATTAATAGAATTATTTGTTTAATGCTGCACTATGCTAGGTGGTAGAAATTCCAATGTGGGTGAAATTATGATGGTCTCACAGAGTTCAATAGATGAGACAGATTTTAATAAAATAATCATATAAGTTAATGCCTGTTTACAAACTGAGATGCATGTTCCTAGGAAAGGAATATAATTGTATAAAAGGAAAAAAAAAATAGGAGCCTAAACCAGTATTGAGGGTCAGAGAAGTTTTCTTGAGGATGCGGTATAGGAATTGAACTTCCATGAAAAGTGGGAAGAAGAGCTCCCCTGAGAGAGGAACTGTCTGACCAAAAATCCTGCAGTCTAGGAGAGGAGATGAAGGAGGATCGCCAGGGGCGTGTGTGTGTGTGGGTGTGTGCACGCGTGCAGAAAAGCCGACAGATGTGCTGAGACATGGGCCTTAGGGCATTGTAGGCATGATGAAAATTTGTCCTCACTTGTGGAAGTCTGGAGGCTTTGAAGTGGGACTCTGTGCAGAGGGTGTTAAAATGATTAGTTTTGTGCTTTGAAAGCATGATTCCATCAGTGGGAGAGAAGAGCTGGGGGGAATTAGGATGATTAATAGGCTTGTACATTACTACAGAAGAGAACATCTTATGACCATATCCAAAAATCTCTTTTTTGGATTTTAGGTCAAATCTTATTTATCAATAGCATATATTTCCACATCTCTCTGCTTATATAACTTATGTGATACAAAAATAATTGCCATGTTTTATATTTATTTGTGTAAATATCTGCCTTCTCTTCCTTCTTCCTTTTTCACTAGGTTGTAAACTCTAAAGGCAGTTTGGAGATTTTCATTAATGTTGAAATTAAAAGTAAATTTCCTTCTTTCCCCTCAGTAAATATCGTGCAGTCACTCAGCGCTTACCCCTTAAACAGCACTTGTGTAATTCTTTCCTGGACGCTCTCACCCAGTGATTATAACCTGATGTATTTTATTCTTGAGTGGAAAATTCTTAATGAAGACAGTGAAATTAAATGGCTTAGAATCCCTTCCTCTGTTAAGAAGTATTATGTCCACGGTAAGCTTGCTGTATTTTGGTAAGTTTTTCCTATGGGTTAATATGACCCTACAGATTATTAATTCAAATAACACAGTCAGTTAATGAAAACTTCAAAAATATAGATAATACATCTTACTACCTTTAATTCTGTCACCTTGTCACCAGCATTTAATTCTATTTCATTGGTTTTTCACTTAAATATTTATAGTTGTAATCACATTGTATCATTTATAACTTTTCTTCTGGTTGGTTCCTTTGTTATATCACAAACGTGTTTCTATTTTATCCCCAATCCTTTAACCATTATTAATGATTATATAGCATTTTACTACAAAATATACTTAAACCATTTATTTATTTGAGAACATTTATGTTGCTTCCAATTTAATCTTTTTTTAAAAAAAATGAGTTTTAATAGTTTTTGATATCTACTGCCAAATTGTTTTCCCAAATTGTATACCAACTTATGATGCCACTAGCAATGAGTAGGAGGGCCAGGTTGAAGGTCTGATTAATAATTTCCCAAAGGTAGACCAGTTACCCTTTAAGGTGATTAAAGTACAAAATGTAAGTGTACAGTACAGAATCTCCAAGTCCAAGAAAGCTTTAAGCAGGTAAGCTAAGGATTGCCATAGTACTATTTACAATGTCATCCCAAAGGCTCATACTTTTCATTCCAAAGACCCTAGAATTTAGCATCAGAGTAAAGAGAAACAAATGACTGATGGAGAACTAAATTCAGTTCATTATTACCATTGTCCAGGTGGTTACTCTGTGCTTCAAAGGGATTTATCTCTCGTGGAGTAATATTTGTGTGTCATTAGCATTTGTGAAAATGATACATCACCAATAGATCCATTTTGAGCTTTGCTATGGAGATGGCCATCTTCCATAGATCTAAGACAGTTGGATATGTACAAAGATTCCTGGTCCCCATTCCCAAGTTCTTTACATAGGATCTCCTAAAACTTTAATCTCCCAACTCCTTTGAAAAGGGAAGCTGAGTAAACTGAATTCCTATGGAAAGGGATTATTGCTGGCTTTGATCTTGTGGGAAAAGAGGGAGAGCAGATTGTCCTGGAAAGGGAAATGGAACAGCTCATACACCCCGAACTTGAACAAATTGACTGTCGCTGGAACATGCCTTTGAAAAATTGCAATTTTCTATCTCTGGGTAAGATTTTTAAAACATTATTTGGAAAATTATTGGTGTTACTAGGAGAATTTAGAGTGCTCAGATTGTCTTTGAAACTCCCCAATTATATTTCAGTCCATAGATAGCAGTCATCAGTTTTCAATCCAGTTTCAATCCATAAAACATCAGTTTTATGAGCATGAAAATATGAGTCACTTAAAACTTTTATGTAGATTTCACTCATTAATATTAATTCAGTAAGGATGACTCTTTAAAATATTTTTTTCTCCTCAGATCATTTTATCCCCATTGAGAAGTATCAGTTCAGTCTTTACCCAATATTTATGGAAGGAGTAGGGAAACCGAAGATAATTAATAGTTTTGCTCAAGGTAAAAATTTTTACTTTTAGTTTCCTTTTACACAGATATGTGGCTTCTTTCTTAGCAATAATGCTGCCATCTGATTATTCTCTTTCTGATGGAATCATGGAAGAGCCCAGAGTCTTCTGTAGATGTGTCATGGGTGACTGTGTTAAGGGTATATGGCCTCATGGTGTCATTAAGAATAATCAGGCATGATATTGTGCTCTTGTATTGGTAAGTAACACTTTCAGTCTCAAATTGGGTAGAAAGTTGATTGTTGTTTGGTCGCTAAGTTGTCTCCAACTCTTTGAAACCCATGGACTGCATCACGCCAGGCTTCCCTGTCCTTCACTATCTCCCAAAGTTTGCTCAAACTCGTGTCCATTGAGTCAGTGATGCCATTCAATCATCTCATCCTGTTACCCCCTTCTTCTCTTGCTGTCAATCTTTCCCAGCGTCAGAGTCTTTTCCAGTGAATCTGTTCTTCACATCAGAAAATTGATGGAAACAAAAATGGAAATACCCATCTGTGCCACAAAATATATCATCATAAAGGTTAATTGAAAAAATATTAATTTGCTGCACAATTAATATAAGCACACCTACCCCAAACAATAAGCTTTGACATACTTATGGAGTCTTTAAATTTTCATCATCTTCTAAAGGAAAATTTTTCTGAAAATAAAACTGGAGAGACAGTTATAGAGAAAAGTTCACTGGGTGTCATATTTCTGATTCATCTTACTGTACTTGGAGCGGGAACACTTTGATTTTACTGTTATTTTTCAAGTTGTTTTAAAATCTAAGTGACCCAATAATGAAGTTTCAAGAGAGAAATATTTTACTTGGTTTTAGAAGTAAAATAATTATATAACTTCATTCATGTATTGTTCAACAAATATATATTGAACACTGTTCTAAGCATTGGGGATTGAATATTGAACATCAATCTGTGCCCTACATGGAGCTTAAACTCCAGTACTCAAATGACAGATGATAAACAAATAATATAGTGTCACACAGAAATAAGTATATGAAATACAAATAAAAGTAAAATGAAGAGATAGAGTTAAAATGTGGTGCTTTAGTGTGTGTGTTAGTCGCTCAGTCATGTCCTTCTCTTTGTGACCCCATGGACTTTAGTCCACCAGGCTTCTCTGTCCATGGAATTTTCTAGGCAAGAATACTGGAGTGGGTTGCTGTTTCCTTCTCCAAGGGATCTTCCCAATTCAGGAATTGAATCCAGGTCTACCCACACTGCAGGCATCTTCTTTACTGTCTGAGCAGTAATGATGGCCAAAAATGATGGTCTTTTTCTCTAAGAAGGTGATAAGTCCTGCAAGGACAAAGGGGAAGAACATTTGAGCAAGGGGACAGCAAGTGCAAAGACCCTGAAGAGTGAGCATGCTTGTGGTCCAAGAAGCAACAAAGACGTCAATGTGTCTGAAGTGAGCAAGATAGAAGTTGATGGGTCTTGTAGATTGCCTTCTCCAGAAGCAGATGACTGATGCAGAGAGCCATCATAACAACTTTAATTGACATTTTGACTCATATAATTGAAAAGTGATCAGATGGAGAGGGCTGGAAAATAAATACTTTTGAGAAAATGTTTTGCTACATTACGAGAAGCATAATTCTGAACAAAATAGTAATTATTTTATGATCAAAACTATACTTACATCTTTCTGATTTTTGTATCTTTAAAGGTCATTCAGATTTATGATGAAATCAGAAAAAGGTCTGTTATGATTTTTGATACAGAAAGATATTTCTTCCTCAAGATTCTGAGTTGTGTGAATTTTTTCTTTTTTAGATGATGAAAAACACCAGCATGATGCAGATCTATATGTAATCGTGCCAATAATAATTTCCTCGTCAATCTTATTGCTTGGAACATTGTCAGTATCACATCAAAGGTATTGTATATGGTGTTAAAAATCTCAAGCATATTTAAACCACTTTAAACCCAAATCAGAAACACTAAAATATGCTAAATATTTTCTATGTGTTCAGTATACAGTAAGATGGCATAAGAAGAAAAAAGATTCCTTATTTCAGGAATCCACACTGCATTTTGCTAGCACACATAAGCCTCAGGGAAGAAATTAGATTTTTAACAAATGTATATACATTCATGAAATAACAAGCTTATAACAGAAAAGCCTAGGCAGCATATTCTTAGAGGTGACAGCAGTGACTTTCAGAATTGTAAATCTAGGTTGAGGACTTTTAGTTGCAAAGATTTATTTGGAACAGTCAATTCACTTATGGTTAGTAGGCATTCTGCTTTTTAAATTTTAGCACTGTAGAGCTCCATTCTGTCTCATTTGAACTGCTTGAATGGTTCTTTATGTGCCCCATCACTCTGTTCTGAGAGGTCCAGACCATTGAGGTTATTTCACACGTGGCAAATTTCTACAGAAATTTTTGTCTTCTAGCAATGAAGAGGGAAAAGTGATTTTAGAATCTGAATTTATCTTCCAATCAAGTGAGCTGATGGGGCCTGTGCAAAGTATTTAGCACAGGGCTAGGCATACAGTTTTCAATAAATGTTAGCTATTTTTTTTTATTATTATTATAGTGATCATTAACTTTGGTTTAGACAGAAAGTTGATAGAAATTCTTCCTTGGATAGCATATGAAAGTAAAATTGATCCTACTGTGGCATAAACAGTCTGGTAGACTTAGTTTCTAGTTGTTTGCTTATTAACTGTTAGCGTTTTCAATGTGAATGTTCTCTAATTCTAATGCCTTGTTTATCCTTTGTAGAATGAAAAAGTTGTTTTGGGAAGATGTTCCAAACCCCAAGAACTGTTCCTGGGCACAAGGACTTAATTTTCAGAAGGTCTTTTTAAAAATTTTTTTTTAACCTAATATTTTTTAATTAACCTATGTAATATTTCATTTTAGATGCTGTATACCTTTTAGAACTTCAAACATTTTTAAGGTTCAAACCTTTTTTTTAAGGATAAGGTTTAAATTTTATTTTATTCAATTCATCTTAATATGAATCTGTCTAATTTTTTATTTATTTTCATGAATAGGAAGGTGCAGGGATTTGAAAACAGGACAAAACAAAATTCAATAGGAAGTTTATCATCTGAATTAACAATATACATACCTTTCTTCTGTGTCACACTATATCATAAAACAAATATTAGAATGTTAGGTCAAATCTGATGGAGAACAAATATTTATATATACTTTTTGGGTATAAATTGATTGTCCTTTGGAAAAGGCTGGAATCAATATTTTTAACCCTTATAGTTATCTTCATAATTACTTAAATCAATTAAAAACTACATAATCCTTTCCTAAAACACTGCAATCTGAGAAATGCAATTATCATAGTAAAGCTTACATTTTGAAGATAGTCCCTTCCTAAAACACTGCAATCTGAGAAATGCAGTTATCATAGTAAAGCTTACATTTTGAAGATAGTCTCTTGCAAGCTACTTATGAAACAGTCAACTCTAATAAGATAATTTGCACTTACGTCTATTATAGATTTTCTCAGAAAACTCTAGAATTTAACAAATATATCATTAATTTTCCAAGTTTTCCTTGAAGAAGGGTTGGCTTTCTACCTATAAAACTGGGAAAATAGAATTCAGTTTTCATGGCAAAATATCTCAATGATGTTTTGAACAATAATCACATGCGGAGTTATTCAGTCTCAATAATTGTGTCATCATAGTCACTGTTACAAGTCTTCAGTGGTTTCTTTTTTAGCTGCAAGATCGAGTACAGTCTGTTTAAGCTGATTCTCAATGACTTCTCTCTACAATCTGTTATCAACTTATGTCCATTTTTCCTGTCCACGGGCCTTAGTCATGCTGACACTATTTCTCTCACCTCTATAGACCCCTCTATGTCAGCGAAGAGTTTGCTTTAAGCTCTTTCCCCAAACCTTCTGTGAACAAATGTAGTTCAGAAGAAATTCTGCCCCCTCTAAGTTTTCAGAGCATTTTATTATTTATTGTGAAGAGTGTTCTGAGTTCTAGGGCTGTTTTTTAAGACCACATATATTATTGAGCTCCTCCTGCTAAATGCAAAATACTAAAGTCAAGATTCAATAAATGCTGATATCTTATAGTTTGTCAATTTATTTATGTGCAGATCATTGAGATACATATTCTTACATTCATTAAGATTTTTATTTCAATTCTTGGTATCTTGGTTTCCTCTCCTGTAAAATGAGGTTTAATAGAATTTACCTCATTGAGTTGTTTCAAGGAGTAAAGAAGATGGTACTTCCAAATAGTAGTATCTCAGTAAATTATCATTATATTGCATATTTACATGTTTTACATTGTTATTCTTTCAGTTACCCCACAGAATAAGTATTAGCATCTCCATTTATAGAGAAAAAACCCCTAAAACTTATACTGGTTAGGTAGCTTGTTTTAGAGTCTGACTTAGTTTACTAATTTGCCTAATTTTTAAGCCTATTCTATTGTTATTCTTTCAGTTACCCCACAGAATAAGTATTAGCATCTCCATTTATAGAGAAAAAAACCCTAAAACTTATACTGGTTAGGTAGCTTGTTTTAGAGTCTGACTTAGTTTACTAATTTGCCTAATTTTTAAGCCTATTCTATTAGTATTTGTTCTCTCTGGCTTTCCTTTTTTTGACCATGACCCTTGGTGAGAAATATGCTTTACCTTGCAACCTAGTAAATGTATAGATATAAATAATATGCATTCGCAGTGCCCTCTATCTTCAAGATTTTATTTCATTTAAAAAATACTGGTTACAACCCTCTAACTTCATTCACATGCTAATGAATATGATTTGCAATAACAAAATCACTGCTCTACAGTTTACCAATGAACAAGTGAGTGAACAAAATAAGTAATATTGTGGGCAAAACAGTGCAAGCAACTAAATTGTAATCTTTCAGCAGAAGAGACAGTGTTTTATCTTCAGACATGGTAGCACTGTAGTTTCACATGTTTACATGCATACATTATCTTTACAGAAACTTCACTTTGCCTGACTCTAACCAGCCCCACACCCATACACTTCTCAGCTATGCCCTTACTATAAGTCACAGAATCTTCTTTCATTAAAACAGTCCTGATGATTTTTCAATTAGTAAAATATTTATTTCTCTTCTTTCTCTTCCATTATGAATTCTTACAGTGACATTTATTGTAGTGTTAGTGACATTTCAGTCATGTATATTTATTTGTCATTCATTCATTCCTTTGTTCAACAAGCACATAATGAGAATGAGTATTTACATGTAAGTCTAGGATATTGCTAGGCTCTGGGAAAATAATTTTTAAAATATCATTCTTACCATCTAGGCAGTGACAGGGAGGTCATAGAGGAATGACTGGTTAAAAGCAGAATAGAATGCACTTGTCTTCTTTTCTCTCTCTAAAATTGTTTATTCATTTAAAATTCAGTCATTAATTCATTCCATGCATTTATTCAAGGGATATTTATCGAATAGTTATCCTAATGCCAGTCACTCATCTAGGCCTTGGGGTTAAAATGGTGGGAAAATAAAAACTCTTGGAGTGTACAGTCTATGGGAAAGATAAGATTAATCAGTTTATAACTGAAATAACTATATGTGTTATATATAATATATATTATGTTAATATTACAAACACTAATAATGATAAATGTGTTGTGAAATAAAGGGACCCAGTGTGCTGAGTGTATTGTGTGCGATGGGGGGTGGTGAGTGAGTGAAGATAAGAAAGTGACAGTTGAGCTAAGATCTGGAAGATGAACAGTGATCCAGTAGGATTTGTGGTGGAGGGTGAGAGCCCAGGCAAGTCCACCCATGAAAACAAAGCCCAGTGGTAGGAAGGACCTTTGCACATTCACGAACTGAAAATAGGGAGGTTAAAAGACAAAGAGTAAAAAGGAGACTATTTTCTTAAATACCGAGTTTTTTTCCTTCTTTGAATATGAGAGGAGTTTTGTAAAAAAAATCGAAGTACTTATCTAACTAAAAATGTAAACACTTCACCATGTCAGTATATATAAATTCTGGGAATAACAATCTTACTGTCTCAGAGAAGCTGAAACACTCAGTCTTCAAAATGGTAAGCTCTGAAATCTCTACGAACCACCAGGAATAATGGCTTCTAAGTGTTTACCAGGGCAGGGAAATGGTCAGCCCACCTCAGCAAAATGTAGTTTGACCCTGCATCAAGTTTTTCCATTTTCCAGAAAATGCTGGACACAAAAGAATGTAGACTGAGTCAGTGACTCTAAGCCACATGCTACCCCACTGTGTCATGTAGCTCCCTAAGGAGGCGCGTCATGCCACAGCAGATCACCTGGCAGACGTGTGCAATAGACAGAAATATCACCGCATGTCCCCAGGTTCTGGTAAACTGAGAAAGTGTGAAGAATTTCTAAGTAGGGTGGGGGAATGATATTATTTGTAAGATGGATTTTTTTTTACTTTTGCAAATATTAGACTTTAAAATCTTGTAAGATATTCTTTAAGCATAACTAGCCCTCAAGGTGCTCAGTTTATTACTTGGCTTAACAGGTACTCAGTTAGGAATAGATCAGTTTTTGGAATGTATCAGGAATATTTGAAGAGTAAAGAAGAATGTAATTTCAAAGGTTTTACTTATGATAAAAATCTAATCTGCTAAAAATCAATAACTTTAAAAAATCTCACCTTCTACTTTAACCTCCTAACTAAAAGTACTTTTTTGGGGGCAAATAATACAGTATAATTCACATTATATTTCTAAAGAGGATGAGACAATTTACTATCTGCTCTAAAGTTTAATATTCATATTATTTTATTTAATTTGGTCATAGACCTAATAACTTTATATTTTCTGATTACAAAACTGAGGTGCAGAGTGATGTAGCAACTTGTCTTGATCAGACAGCCTGTAGGTGTAAAACCTTGGTTAAACTCAGGTTTATTGTACTCATTGATACCCTTCCCATCAAGTCCTTATTAACAATGGATTGCTTAATAAACTTAATGCCACTAAATTGTGCACTTAAAAATAGTTAAAATAAAAAAAAAATAGTTAAAATAATAAATTTTGTGTATATCTTAACACACAAAAAATTGGCAAAGAATCCGAATAGACATTTCTGCAAAGAAGATGTACAAATAGCCAATAAGGAAAAATGAATATATGGTCAATGTGATTAGGAAAAGATTAGGGAAATGTAAACCAAAAACACAAGATAGCACTTTACACTAGCTAGGATTGTTATAGTAAAAACCACAGGTAATAAGTTGGTGAGAATGTGGAGAAATTGGAACTTTCCTGTACTGCCAACTTGAACGTTAAAATGGTGCAGCCATTTGCTCTTAATTTTTCTGGCAGGTCACCTTTTTATTTCTAAAAATAAGATATTTCTGCCATTATGAGATGTAAATATTTAGCGATTTCTGGCTGTAATGAGGATTTACTTATTATATACATACTTTTTTGCCCCTTCTTTACTCATGCTATTACCATATCATATTGTTAGTCACTTTTTTTTCAGTTCCTTCAGTAATCAGTCTATAATCTCAGAACAGTCTTCTAACACTCCATTTGTTGTTCCATGAAATACAGACTGTTTCTTAGAACCCCCCATTATTAAAATAAAATAAAGACATTAGTACTCTTACCTTTCCCTCCAATTCTCTCCACTTCTCAATCTTTGTCAACTGTAACTTTACATTTTCACTTAAGTCAGGGTAGATAACATGTTCTGTGCTATAATTTGTGAGTTAATTTTAAAAAGTAAAAACCCAATAAACTGTATTTTAATTGTTATGAGTTTATAAATATTGTTCCTTGCAGAACCAAGTAATATAATGTGATTATATTACCACATTTTGTGGTTCCAATGACACAAAATAGTTGAAAAAGATATGTTAGAAACACTCCACCCTGTTGATCTGAATTTTGCCAAATTTTAGTTGGCTTCATTTTTCATTTTTATGTTTTATGTTTGTTTTGCTTTTTCTAGAGCTTCTAATTGCTTCTTAATTTTTTTTTTTAACCTTCTTTGTGCTGTATGTGTATGTGCATCTTCACTGGAGATCTGTTCCCCAGGCACCCTGTCCAGGAACTCCTCTATCCTCCTTCTGTGATCTGGCTTAGGCCTTTTCTAACATTACTACAAGCCATCCCTCTGAATTTTCCCTTAACTGGTTTCTAGTAGGGGCTTCCCAGACAGCTCAGTTGGTAAAGAATCCACCTGCAATGCAGGAGACCCTGGTTTCATTCTGGTGTCAGGAAGATCCCTGGAGAAGGGAAAAGTGGTTTCTAGTGGAAACTGTTCTCTAGACTTTTTTCTTCCTCTTTTTGATTAACTACTTCCTTACATAACCTGCCAGGAAATATTGTATAAGTTGAAGTCTCTCCAAGCCTGAAATTCTTTTTATTGTGCCTTCCTTTATTGATATTTTGGTGGAATAGCAAGTTCTAGGTTGACAAGCCTTTCCAATAAAACTTTGAGACGATTCCTGCCTTATCCTCTAGCATCTGGTATCACTTCTGAGAAGTCTAGTGCCATTCTGATTTTTACTCCTCACTGGTATCATGCAGTTTTCTTGCTTTTAATATATTATCCCTGTTATTGATGTTCTAAAATTTTAGTGGTAGGTCTAAACCTATTTAGGAAGATTCTTTTTCATTTAGCTTTGTTCTTGTTTGAAGACACTTTTGATTCCAATCTCCTGTCAATTCTAAGAAATGATATTATTTCTTTGATAACTTCCTCTCCTCTTATTTCTTTGGATGTCATTCTAGAATATGTATTAGGTGGGTGTTGGACCTTCTGCAAAGATCTATACTTCTTATCTCTTCTCTAATATGTCCTGTTTCTTTGTCTTTTTTTGTGTGTGTGTTTGAGACCTGCCATATCTTGTTCCTTCAGTGCTTCTATTGAACATTTGCTCTTTATAGTTGTAAATTTCCAACTATTCATCTTCAGTGTATCCTGTTCTGACTTTATGCATGAAATATTTTCTTACTAGAAATACTGATTTAGAGGATCATTCTTTGTTTTAAAAATTCTCTTTCCTTTTATTCCTTGAACTCTCTGTGTCTGCTAGGATCACATTCTCCTCCTGTTTATCTTGGCTTTTTAAAAAATCTCACACTTTCCACACATATGTGGTAACCCTTTGTTTTTCTTTCATATTTAAGAAAGGGATTGCTTCCCTGAATGGGTTGGAAAGGGCTCTGCTAGATGAGGAAAGACATGCTCATAGACACCAATACTCCTCAGCTGCTAGATTCCTCCCCAGGTAATTTTTCAATTACTTTTAAGAACAAATCTTCAATTTGAGTGTGGAGAATATGAAGCCTTTTCCATGTGTAGTAGAGGGAGTAGAAGAGCCCCATTCCATATAAAGAATTTCCTGTTTTCAGACAAAGGTCTCATTTCTTCCTGTGTTTTTACCTGCCTTTTCTTCACCCCTCCCCTCATCTCCATTATATCAGTTCAGTCAGTTCAGGCATTTGCTTGTGTCCAACTCTTCGTGATCCCATGGACTTCAGCACTCCAAGCTTCCCTGTCTGTCACCAACTCCTGGAGCTTGCTCAAACTCATGTCCATTGAGTCAGTGATGCCATCCAACCATCTCATCCTCTGTCACCCCCTTCTCCTCCTGCCTTCAATCCTTCCCAACATCAGAGTCTTTTCCAGTGAGTCAATTCTTTGCATCAGGTGGCCAAAGTATTGGAGCTTCAGCTTTAACATCAGTCCATCCAATGAATATTCAGGATTCATTTCCTTTAGGATTAACTGGTTTGATCTCTTTGCAGTCCAAGGGACTCTCAAGAGTCTTCTCCAATACCACAATTCAAAAGTATCAGTTCTTCAGCGCTCAGCTTTCTTTATGTCCAACTCTCACATCCATACATGACTATTGGAAAAATCATAGCTTTGACTAGATGGACCTTTGTTGGCAAAGTAACGTCTTTGCTTTTTAATATGCCGTCTAGGTTGGTCATAGCTTTTCTTCCAAGGAGCAAGCGTCTTTTAATTTCATGGCTGCAGTCACCATCTGCAGTGATTTTGGAGCCCAAGAAAATAAAGTCTGTCACTGTTTCCATGGTTTCCCCATCCATTTGCCATGAAGTGATGGGACTGGATGCCATGATCTTTCTTTTTTTGAATGTTGCATTTTAAGCCAGCTTTTTCACTCTCCTCTTTCACTTTCATCAAGAGGCTTGTTAGTTCTTTGCTTTCTGCCATAAGAGTGGTGTCATCTGCATATCTGAGGTTATTGATATATGATCTCCACTATATGCAACAGGGAAAACTGTCCTTCTCTTCAGCTAGGGCTTCCCTGGTGGCTCAGCTAGTAAAGAATCCGTCTGCAATGCAGGAGACCTGGGTTCGATCCCTGGGTTGGGAAGATCCCCTGGAGAAGGGAAAGGCTAGCCACTCCAGTATTCTGGCCTGGAGAGTTCCATGGACTCTATAGTCCACGAGGTCTCAAAGAGTCAGACAGGACTGAGTGACTTTCACTTTCACCTTTCACTTTCCTCCCATCTCCACTATATGCAACAGGGCAAACTGTCTTTCTCTTCAGCTATAGCCCACCTTGGAGGTATTCCAGTCTGCAGCTCATCTCCTTTGGTCTATGCTCCTCCACTTGTTTTCCATCTATTAGAAATTTGAAATCTCATTCCCTCTTAACCTTCTCAGATTATCTCATTTGATTTATTCATACACTTTCATTCTAACAGAGCCTCTATAGAGATGAGAAAGAAACATGCAAGCTCAAACTGCCAACTTGAACCACAGTACTTTCCTACACCATTTCTCACAATGCTTTAAAAACCAGAATCTTTAACAGTATTGCAATCAATTATACTTCAATAAAATAAATGAAACAAATAAAAATCTCTTTAAAAGTTCTGAAATAGGATAAAAAAAATTTTAAACAATGGTTGAAATTCTTGTTGTAGGAAAACATATTGCAGTAAGTCAATAGCCTTGTTGTTCTTCTAATTCAAAACTTTTTAAAACCTCTTTCTTTAGCATTTTGTCTACTCTGTTAGTTTCTTCGTCTAAATCCAAACCATCTACATTTGAGGTGTGTGTGTGTGATCTAACCCTGCTTCTTTGTTGTCTACATTTATGTCTATTTCCACAAAGTGTACTCCCGCTTAACAACCTAAATACTTTGCATGTTTAAATTAAAATCAAATGGAATTTTTCTTTTGAGTCAAAAAGACTATCCTAGATTCCACCACCTGTTCTAGTTCTCAAAAGAAGCAGCTTAGCAACCCATAAACTCCTAATACCGTTCTCATGGATCTGAGGCAGATTGTCCCTGAAATTGCTAGAACAGCCTTGCAGAAGTGTGAATATTTAGTTTCCTAAAATATGATTTCTGTTTTCTCTATTTTCTTGTCCTTCTTAATATCTATATATGTGCCTTTGGGTCATAATGAATCAGAAGAGATGATAAATTAATCTGCTCAAATCTATCACAGCAAATAGAAAAAGCAAAAGAAAGAACATGTTCTCCTCCCTACTTGTGTTTAAAATATCTTTTCATCTTCCTTTGTATTTTAGACATTGTTGGATTAGAAAAATATTCAGAGTCCTCCCTCTATTTAGCTGTGCAACTTTAAGCCTTGATCGTTTTGTCTATAAAAAGGGAGAAATGTGGACCAGATGAAAGTTCTTAGAACTTTTTTCTAGATTAAAAAAACCATGATAATTTTATTCTTCTTTACTATTTCAAATCTTCTCTATTTTAATTGAAAAAATTATTTTCAGAAATCTACTACTTTATTCTTTCTTGTTCCAAATTCTCTAATATTTGCTGTATTTCCTCCACTTGCTTTTAATTTTCCCAGCTCTTTGTTCTTCTTTGCTTTTACTTATTCTATTATTCCTCTATAGATTTTCTTTTCTGGGATTGCTAAGGCTATCCTTAGAGTGCGATGTTAAGGCATGCCTTAAGAAAATGATAGAGACCACCTTAGTTCAAAATGTTATCGTTTCGTAAAAACGTGCATTACTGTAGTTTAACACAAGAATTTATGATCCACTACCCATGCCTGACAGAACATCTTTTTGATTTCTTTTATTTTTTGCTTTCTGAATGTTTTTTATTTTGCTTCCTTATTTTGTTTTATTTTATCTGAACAGAGAACGGACGTTCTTTGAAGTCTAATCATGATCACTACCGATGAACCTAATATGCCAGCTTCCCAACATTCTATAGAGTACTAGAAGATTTTACATTTTGAAGAAGGGGAGACAATCTAAAAAAAATGGTGAACTATTGAGAACTAAAATATGGTGGATTATGTTGATTTAGAACTTAAAACAGATGGGTAAATTTGGAGTTCAAGACCTTGATCTCAGTCCAGTTCAGTTTGGATGTATGATTACTTCTCAGGTCATCTCAAAAGTAGTATTTATGATATATGGCTTTTGATTTGTCCTTTGTCTGGTCATAAAACATTAAAAAATATGACTGTTGCTTTCAGCACATATCTATTAGATATCATCAAATTTATAATAGACAGTGCTATAACTACAGCTTCTGACACATAACTTGGCAAATGCAATGACTCTAAATATAAAATGTAGCAAAAGTTTTTAGTTTACATCTTATGTCCGATTTTATGTCCTTTTATAGACACTTCAGCCTATAAATTGAACTATTTGGGTATTCTTTATAATGTCTTGGAGCTCTTATATTTATTTAACTCTGATTCATATGGGAATTTTCATTTTAGCCTTGAAAATGACCTAAATGCTAACTTCCATTTCAGATCAAAGACAGTTTGTTCTGGTCGAAGGCCAGTAGAAGTCACAGTTCATTTTGGGATGACCTGACGTATCTAGGTCAGATTGACCAGATAAGGAAACACATCGGCTTCCAATTCGGCATCTTTGTGAAATTCTTGACTAAATTTAATTTATTTACACTGAACCACCCAAAACTTCTAGCAGGCAGGGAAATGGGCAGTGATGCAAAAAGGGAGACTCTCTAAAGCTTTTAGAAATTGCTCAAAGCAAACCCAGGACTTTCCTTCTTGAAAAAAGAGACCACCTCTAATGCTAGTGGTGAATTACCTTGTGTGCCTTGCTGCTCACATTCAAAATGAACCAAAGCCTCTGTTTGATTAACCCAAATAATATTTAAATTTAGGATACATATGCATTACTTACATTTAGATTTCATTCACAGTTTTATTTGAATGTTAAAAAACCTAAAAATCAGGAAGAAAGTGTCCTTTCCCCACTTCACTGCCTTTTAATAGATGTCATTGGAATATAAAATTGAAGTGTGAAAATATGAAAGGATATTAATTCCTTCTAGCTGAGTACATATTTAATATGCTCTCAGACTGTTCTAAAATCTTGAAATGTTAGATGCATATGGTAATCGAAATGATTTTTTAGTACACATACTCTTAATAAATGTCTGTGACCCATTGATAAAATATACTTTAATAATATATGGATATGTGCTTGTTGTTGTTGTCTTCCATTATTAGTGAACTCTTTCATCAAATGCATTTGAAGAAGTAAATTGTTTGGTGTAACAGATTAATTACCGATTATGAAGCTTTAGAGGGCATGAAATATGTCAAACATGTCATTTGAAGAACATCTGTGAGTTTGCATGCTATGTGCTATTCTTATTTTTGTTTTCAGTGTTAATAGTATGCAGTTCCTTTATTTGTAGATCTTAATTTCTTGGTTCATTTAAATTTTATGAAAATCAGTACATATATAGTAGTAACCTTAATAAAAAATAAAATGGGCAAAAAATTTTGAAGGAAATTATATAAATTTAATTATATATTTCTCTCAGAAAAAAACAGGAAGAGAAATAGTTTTCTCTTTACACATTATGTTCATATAATAACAGAAAACTTTGTAATAATACAGTATCTGTTATTATGTAGTATTTTAGTCTCTATATAAATCTATTCCATTATATTTGGTATATTTATTCCTTTATGGTTATAATCACCCATATATTTCATTGAGTTCAACATTATGTTAAATGAATTGTATTTTTATATGGAATATAAATTCCATATAAATTCCATAAATGTCATTATGAATGTTGATTATATTGTTATTTCAAGCAATATATCTGAATTCATTCTATTAGTTTAAGAATTATAAAATTCAAAATTTTAATTATATGTATAGCATAAAATTGAACACATTTTCTGTAGTACTTCATTTAGTTGTGCTAATTTTTCAATCTGCTGTATCTACAGTTTTATTTTGCATTTATTTTTTCAATGTGTTTATATTGTATGAGTTGAGCTTTTTTGCACATAGATGCTTGCTTGCAGCTGCTTAGCAGGGTTTGTTGTTGTAATGTAACCACTGTTCTTATAAAAATATGATGTGCATTTGTTTTGTATCTTTGTCTTCATTCCACATGTCCTTTAGGTTGTATTTTTATGTGAAATTATTTAAAAGTCTGTGATCATCTCTTTCACCTTAATTGTTTTTAGCAAATAGGTATTCTTAGTTCTTATTTTCTGATATTCATAAATAGATTTTTAGTATGATGTAAGGTAGATAAGATCACATATAGTCTCCTTCATATCATGTATTATGTCATGGAGTAGTTATTTTAGTGATCTGTAGCCAAGTTGTATTGCTCCTTTGATTTTTAAAAAAATGTATTTATTCATTTTTGTCTATGCTGTGTCTTCATTGTTGTGTGGGCTTTTCTCTAGTTGTGGGGAGCAGGGGCTACTCTCTGGTTGTGCTAGGGTTTCTCTTTGCGGTGGCTTCTCTTGTTGCAGAGCTTGGGCTCTAGGGCAAGCGGGCTTCAGTAGTTGCAGTAGTTGTGGCTCCCGGGGTCTAGAGCGCAGGCTCAATAGTTGTGGCCCATGGGCTTAGCCGCTGCACGGCACGTGGGATCTCTCTGGACCAGGGGTGGAACCTGTGTTTCCTGAATTGGCATGTGGATTCTTTACCACGGAACCACCAAGGAAGCCCCGCTCATTTGATTTTGTATCAATTTACCTTTTAAACTTGATGTAAGAGATTTCAGTTTGTGGAGGTGTAATTTGCTATACAAAATTAGAAATTCTTCTACAGATAACACTTTCTAATTTCGGTGTCCTCAGTCACATCTGACTCTTTGAAACCTCATGGACTATAGCCCCTCAGGCTCTTATGTCCATGGCATTTTCCAGGCACGAATACTGGATCCCCTTCTCCAGGGGATCTTCCTGACCCAGGAATCGAACCCACGTCTATTGTGTCTCCTGCACTGGCAGGCAGATTCTTTACCACCAGCACCACGCGGGAAGCCTTTGAGAGCTATGTACTTTCAGATACTATTTAATGTATTTCTTGTACAAAGCTATGAGATAAATATTGAACACAATTTTACAGATGAGGAAATTGAAAGGCAGAGGGGTTAATGTACTTGTCCATGATCATAGAAACGGAAAGACTCAAATTTAAGTCTTTCTCATCTCTCTTTTAAACAGTATCTTATACTACCTGTCCCTTATGATTTTTGATCTATTTATTTCAGCCCCAAAATCAGTTAGTTTGTGGTTTATGATTTAACCACAATTAGTATGTGGTTTATATGGTTATGATTAGTTTGTGATTTATGTCCTTTCATTTAAACTTTCACACTTCCATTTCTTCCATGATATCATAGTGAAGCAAAACAAAAATCAATACAATTGAGGATTAAAATGTGTCTTTTCTTTTAGCCAGAAACATTTGAGCATCTTTTTATCAAGCACACAGAATCAGCGACCTTTGGTCCTCTTCTTTTGGAGCCTGAAACCATTTCAGAAGATATCAGTGTTGATACATCATGGAAAAATAAAGATGAGATGGTGCCAACAACTACAGATGCTCTACTTTTGACGACTCCAGATCTTGAGAAGGGTTCCATTTGTATTAGTGACCAATGCAGCAGTGCTCAATTCTCTGAGGCTGAGAGCACAGACATAACCTGTGAGGATGAAAGCAGGAGACAGCCCTCTGTTAAATATGCCACCCTGCTCAGCAACTCTAAGTCAGGTGAAACTGAGGAGGAGCAAGAGCTTATAAATAGCTCAGTCAGCAAATGCTTCTTGAGCAACAATTCTCCACCAAAGGATTCTTCCTCTAAGAGATCATGGGAAATAGAAACCCAGGCATTTTTTATATTGTCAGATCAGCATCCCAATATAATTTCACCACACCTTCCATTCTCGGAAGGCCTGGATGAACTTTTGAAGCTTGAGGGAAATTTCCCTGAGGAAAATAATAATGAAAGGCCTGTCTATTATTTAGGAGTCACTTCAATGAAAAAGAGAGAGAGTGATGTGTTTTTGACCAATGAGTCAAGAGTGTTGTCCCCATTCCCAGCCCACTGTTTATTCACTGATGTCAGAATCCTTCAGGACAGTTGCTCACACCTTGTAGAAAATAACTTCAACTTAGGAACTTCTGGTCAGAAGAGTTTTGTATCTTACATGCCTCAATTTCAGACTTGTTCCACTCAGACTCAGAAAATAATGGAAAACAAGATGTGTGACCTAACTGTCTAATTTCATTCCAGAAACATCTGAGATTTATGATGTAATTGAGTCATATGAAGGTTAATACATTTCACCATTGGTTAGTAGAGTAGAAAAGAAAACAGAGTCAAATTTGAAAATGATTGTTCCAGAACTAATGGTAGCTATACTCACTCAAGTAGTACAGACAGAGGGTGTGAGAAAGCCTTCAAGAGCCTAACGATGTAGACTGACTCTTCTAATGATTTTGCTAATCAGCTACAGTGCGACGGTCTCCAGTGACTTTTGTGTAGCTAGCCATAAACCCAACAGTACTATTTTTGGGGACATCGAACCCATGTAGAAGGAGCTAATCATCCGAATTACATTCACATCTGAAAGACTTGACACTAACACTTGTGAAAATGTAAAAAAGGGTGTGGTTATTTTACCTTGAGTTGTCTTTATTGTGTGCTCAATTACACACACACACACACGCAATCATACACAATAGGCATCCTTGTGCATTTTAAAAGTACATGATGTGTTTGTATTTTGTGATATTAGACTGTGTGATTTGAAAGTGTTTTTATTTAACAGGCTTACCTTGAGCACTTACTCTGTGATCCACCCTCTGCTAAATGTTGCAGATAAATACAGGATATTGCCCTGGGCTAGGGGATATACTTGTGAAGATACAGAGGAAATCAGTCTTTACGTATCAAAATTAAGATCTGTACCATAGAATGAGACTACCTATTAGAATGATGATACCCACAAGTATTTTGATAGCAACACGTATTTATGAAAATATACTGTCTGCCTTAACTTTTCTTTGGCTGCCCTGATAGGTCAGTTGGTAAAGAATCTGCCTGCAAAGCAGGAGACCCCAGTTCAATTCCTGGGTTGGAAAGATCCACTGAGAAGGGATAGGCTACCCACTCGAGTATTTTGGGGCTTCCCTTGTGGCTCAGCTGGTAAAGAATCTGGCTGCAATGCGGGAGACGTTGGTTTGATATCTGGGTTGGGAAGATCCCCTGAGGAAAGGAACGGCTACCCACTCCAGTGTTCTGGCCTGGAGAATTCATGGACTGTATAGTCCGTGCGGTCGCAAAGAGTTGGACACGACTGAGTGACTTTCACTTCACTAACTCTTCTTTACAAAGATGGTGACATGCTCACTTTCTGATACAGTTAGATAGTTAAATGTTACTGTATGTGAGTCTGGAGTCCTTGTCTTCCTCATTCCCACTTGCACATACACTATTTTTTTCTCATTTACTGAGCATTCTCCCTATATATAAACCAACCACTATGCTAATACTTTCCTTGCTGCTGTGCTGTGCTTAGTCGCTCAGTCGTGTCCTACTTGCGATCCCATGGACTGCATCCTGCCAGGCTCTTCCGTCCAAGGGCATTCCCGAGGCAAAAATACTGGAGTGGGTTGCCATACCTTCCACCAGGGGATCTTCGCAATCCAGAGGTCAAACAAAGGTCTCCCACATTGCAGGCAGATTCTTTACCAGCTGAGCTAACAGGGAAGCCCCAATACTTTCCTTACTTTAGGTAAGTTAATTATCGAAATAATTGTATGAAACATATTCTACTATTGCATTCCTTTTAAAGATTAGAAGATTAAGTAATCTTTCCCAAGATCACAGAGTTAGTGGAATTCAGTTATAAACCCAGAACTTTTTAAGCTAGTGATTATGATTTTAACCCATACCTTACATTGTCATCCATTAAAAAAAAAGATCTGCCTGTTATCTAAATAAAATTTCTTTAGTAGAATTCAGACTTAAATTGAAGAAAGTAGGGAAAACCACTAGACCATTCAGGTATGATCTAAATCAAATCCCTTATGATTATACAATGGAAGTGACAAATAGATTCAAGGGATTAGATCTGATAGAGTGCCTGAAGAACTATGGATGGAGGTTCATGACATTGTACAGGAGGCAGTGATCAAGGCCATCCCCCCCCAAAAAAAATGGAAAAAGGCAAAATGGTTTCTGAGGAGGCCTTAAAAATAGCTGTGAAAAGAAGAGATGTGAAAGGCAAAGGAGAAAAGGAAAGATATACCCATATGAATGAACAAGGAGAGATAAGAAAGCCTTCCTCAGTGATCAATGCAAAGAAATAGAGGGAAACAATAGAATGGACTAAAGATCTCTTCAAGAAAATTAGAGATACCAAGGGAACATTTCATGCAAAGATGGGCACAATAAAGGACAGAAATGGTATGGACCTAACAGAAGCAGAAGATATTAAGAACAGGTGGCAAGAATACACAGAAGAACTATACAAAAGAGATCTTCATGACCCAGATAACCACAATGGTGTGATCACTCACCTAGAGCCAGACATCCTCAATTGTGAAGTCAAGTGGGCCTTGGCAAGCATTGCTACAAACAAACCTAAAAGATGATGCTGTTAAAGTGATGCACTTTTATGTCAGCCAATCTGGAAAACTCAGCAGTGGCCACAGGACTGGAAAATGTCAGTTTTCAACCAGTCCCAAAGAAGGGCAATGCCAAAGAATGTTCAAACTACCACACAATTGCACTTATCTGCCATGCTAGCAAAGTAATGCTCAAAGTTCTTCAAGCCAGGCTTCAACAGTATGTGAACTGTGAACTTTCAGATGTTCAAGCTGGATTTAGAAAAGGCAGAGGAACCAGAGATCAAATTGCCAACATCCGTTGGATCATCGAAAATGCGAGAGAGTTCCAGAAAACCATCTACTTCTGCTTTATGGATTACGCCAAAGCCTTTGACTGTGTACATCACAACAAACTGCGGAAAATTCTTCAAGAGATGGGAATACCAGACCACCTGACCTGCCTCCTGAGAAATCTGTATGCAGGTCAGGAAGCAACAGTTAGAACTGGACATGGGACAACAGACTGGTTCCAAATAGGAAAAGGAGTATGTTAAGGCTGTGTATTGTTATCCTGCTTATTTAACTTATATGCAGAGTACATCATGCAAAATGCCAGGCTGAGTGAATCACAATCTGGGATCAAGATTGCTCAAAGAAATATCTATAACCTCAGATATGCAGATGATACCACCCTTATGGCAAAAAGTGAAGAGGAGTTGAAGAGCCTCTTGATGAAAGTGGAAGAAGAGAGTGAAAAAGCTGGCTTAAAACTCAGTATTCAAAAAACTAAGATCATGGCATCTGGTCCCATTACTTCATGGCAAATAGATGGGGAAACAATGGAAACAGTGACAAACTTTATTTTCTTGGGCTCTAAAATCACTGCAGATGTTGACTGCAGCCATGAAATTAAAAGACACCTGCTCCTTGGAAGGAAAGCTATGACTAACCTAGACAGCATATTAAAAAGCAGAGACATTACTTTGCCATCAAAGTTCCATTTAGTCAAAGCTATGGTTTTCCAGTAGTCATATATGGATGTGAGAGTTGGACTGTAAAGAAAGCTGAATGCTGAAGAATTGATGCTTTTGAACTGTGGTGTTGGAGAAGACTCTTGAGAGTCCCTTGCACTGCAATGAGATCAAACCAGTCAATCCTGAAGGAAATGAGTCCTGAATATTCATTGGAAGGACTGATGTTGAACCTGAAACTCCAATACTTTGGCCACCTGATGCGAAGAACTGACTCACTGGAAAAGACCCTCATGCTGGGGAAGATTGAAAGCAGGAGGAGAAGGGGACGACAGAGGATGAGATGGTTGAATGGCATCACTGACTTGATGGATATGTGTCTGAGCAAGCTCCGGGAACTGATGATGGACAGGGAAGCCTAGTGTGGTGCAGTCCATGGAATTGCAGAGTCGAGCAAAGAGACACAACTGAGCAACTGCACTGAACTGAATTGTTAATACTGGATAAAAATTAAGTGAGAATTACACAGATGTTGTCTTTGCCTTTAAAGACTTTAATGTTTATTTTTTATTCTAGTTCTTCGTATGGCAAAAAAAATCCCAAGAAAACATATTGAGTAATAAACTAAGAAACCTGCAGAGACAGTTGTTCAATGGCAGTAAGAATTTCCAGATTATCAGTATCATCAAAATAAATACTTCAGTCCTCAAAGCTTTCCCCATGGGCTGTTAAGCATCACTGTAAGTGAAAGTCATTCAGTCGTGTCCGACTCTTTGTGATCCCGTAAACTCTATAGTCCATGGAATTCTCCAGTCCAGAATACTGGAGTGGGTAGCCTATCCCTTCTCCAGTGGATCTTCCCAACCCAGGACTTAAACTGGGGTCTCCTGCATTGCAGGTGGATTCTTTACCAGCTGAGCTACCTGGGAAGCCCATGTGTCCATGGGGTCACAAAGAGTCAGACACAACTGAGCAACTTTCACCTTCACTTTCAAACATCACTAGTTTCGTACTTAAACTGAGAGAGGATTCTGCTGATTTACTATTACTGAAAATAAAATTCTACCCCCTTCTCGATTCTGGTTGTGGCCATATGAAATGAGTGGTTCTAAAGAGTGACAACCTGTAATCCGTAAAGCTGTTTCATGTCATAAGTACTGTTGAGATATCTCAGTATCTCACATACTCAACCAGTGACTCTTAACGAGAGAAAGGTAGAGGGCCTGTATCAACTCACTGAATGAGTAATTCTGTACAAAGATAAAGAAAGAAAAATTTTTTTCAATGATTTTTAATTGGCTTACAGTTTCAGGAACAATTATTACACATGTGGAAATTTTGGTAAAATTAACCATTATTTTTAATACTTCTCATAGAATATACATATATTAAAATTAAATTTTGCCCCATTCTGCATGTAAATAGAGATTAAACACCAATCAAGTCTCCTGAGACATGACATCCTCTCATTCTCCTGTGGTTTGGGACCCAGAACAACAAGAAAGAGAAACTGATAAATGTTCCAGTCAGCCTGAGGTTTTGCCATGTGTGTATGTATACTGTAGTGAATTCAGAAGTCCCAGGACCACTGGAGTGCTGCAGGTCTGAGTTAAAGGAACTTGGTGACAGCATCTTAGCCTGAGATCACTGATTCCATTCTGATGCAGCTTCAGTTCCCCAAACAAAGACAGTTTAGAAATTGAAACTCCAAGGGAGCCTCCTTAATAGAGAGTGTCCAACGGGTGCAGTTTGACCTATTGTTATATATAGATTTAGATCAGATCATATTTACATATGGGAAAGAATCTGCCTGCCAATGCAGGAGCTGCAAGAGTTGAGGATTCGATCTAGGTCAGGTAGATTCCCTGGAGTAGAAAAAGGCAACCCACGCCAGTATTCTCACCTGGAGAACTCCATGGAAAGAGGAGCCTAGCAGGTTACAGTCCATGGGGTTGCAAAAAGTCAGACATGACTGAAGCCCAGCATGTTATATATGCCATATATAACATGCTATATATGCTATATATATATGCTATATATAACATGTTATATATATGTGGATTGTAGATTGTGCTGTGTGTGCTATGGCACTTCAGTTGCTTTAGCACCACGTGGGAAGCCCAGATTATAGACTAGATCATATTTATTGTCAAGGCTCTAATTTTCATTTTCAAAAGTTCATTTCACTCTACATATTACTGTGTATTATTGGGTCTTTATGAAAATTACCATTCAGATGAAAATTTTTAATGTGTATTTGTTTGATTAGATATTCTCTTTTTCTTTGCAAACATTCTGTAAAAAGAATTTTTAAGGGAGAGAGAAGCTGAAGTATAGGTTTGGACTTTTAAACTTAGGATAGATCTCAAATTTTGAGTATTTCATTTAAGGGCCTAAAATTTCAACACAAGCTATGAATCTGTCTCTAAATCTGAACTTCATGAAAGTAAACCCAGAAATTAATAATTTGAGCTAACAGATTAAACAGTTTTGTTTGAAGATAAATCATTTGTCAAGGTTAATGAGATTATAGATCTCCTAGGTTAAAACCTCTAAAAACAAAGAAGGGAAAAAAGACGAGGTATACTTACAAGTATGAATCGTGCATGAGCTCAGTTGCTGTCATGTCTGAGTCTCTGCGACCCCACGGACTGTAGTCCGCCAGGCTCCTCTGTCCGTGGAATTCTCTAGGCAAGAATACTGGAGCAGGTTGCCATTTCCTTCTCCAGGGGATCTTACTGACCTGGGGATCAAACCTGAGCCTCCTGCATTGACAGGCGGGTTCTTTGTCACTAGCGCCACCTGGGAAGCCCAATGAGTATGAGTGAGTGCTAAGTCACTTCAGTCGTGTCCGGCTCTGTGTGACCCTATGGACTGTAGCCTACCAGGTTCCTCTGTCCATGAGATTATCCAGGCAAGAATACTGGAGTGGGTTGCCATTTCCTTCTCCAGGGAATCTTCCCAACCCTGTGTCTCTTGTGTCTCCTGCATTGGCAGGCAGGTTCTTTACCACTAGCGCCACCTGGGAAGCCCCAGTCAGAATGAGTACAAGCCTCCTATTGGAGCCCTCTGTTCTCATTTAGAGGTTACATGGTGGCAAGAGGAATAGGAGCAGAGGTCTTTTATTTTTAAACCTAGTCTCCAGTAGTAAAAAGACGGATGAAATTCCCAAACCAGTGGGTGATCCTGGACCGAGAACAATGTTTTATGACAGTAAGCATGGCATTCTTCTACCTCCTCTTATTCATTTCCAATAAAATCAACTCCCTCTTTCCAAATATCAAGCATATGGTCATATTCTCTTAGGAATATCCATTTTAACTTCTCAAAAGTTGAGTGGGAAGGTAAACTTCCTCCACAAATTGATACCAGATCCAAAGTTACTTTGGTTGCACAGTATAGAGATGAGGCAGTAAGAGTTGTGCCCACGGGGCTCATGCAGGCTTTGGCAATATGCTAAATGAATTGAGACATGTTGCAGCCATATGTCAGGTAGACATGGCTGAAAAAAAAGACCTCTCCAGATTATCTCCTGTAGTTTTTAAAAGATACACGCTCTACTTGTCATCTTTCAAGGGTCATCTTGATAGATACAGACTCTTCTAAAGTATTTACTATTGAGAAAACACATTCTCAAATTTTAAAACACAAGATTAAAATTGTCCACTCTATTAAGTTGAGAAGAATCACATTGGAGAAAAAAATTAAACATAGTCACCAAAAATGTGAAGAACTGTTTGTAAAAGGAAGCTAGGTAAGTCAGTAGTTTTACTCCTTCTTGAACAATTGTTTAAAACAAAAAAGTGTTCCTGCACCTCATTATGATGTTGGGCAAGCAGCTTACAACACAAAAGACTAAATTAAAACTGAAATATTGTTGCATACATTTGTATGGACATCAAGAAATGGTTTCCATGGGTTTTTATATTGAATGAATTATTTTTATACAAAGTTTATCAATCAATATTGTGGAAAGATGCTGATGTCTGTTTTTCAAAATTAAATATGCTTAAGATGTATGGCATTAAATTCAATTTTGTCAGGATCTTTGATAGGATATTTTAAATAACATGTCCATTCAAAATATCTGAACTGAGAAATAATTTGGGAGATATTTAATTTTATAGTGCAATACTTATATTGTAGATACTGTACTTGTAAAATTTGTCATAAAGTATTTGGCATGCTGTTAACACTTTCTCTTTATTTACAGTTGGTATGTTAATAAATGTTATAAACATAAGTGCTGAGATATGCATCACCAGTTGTTCTATACAATTTAATTGTCCTACTTCACCTTTTTGCCCATAAGTTCATAAAGAAAGATGTGTAAATTCTGATGACTGTGAATTTTTCATCACTATGAATCATAGTGTTGAAATTGATATGAGATCAAATATGAAAAATGGAAAGTGAAAATACAATTCTTATGATTTAAGTTATTTTAGGATTATTTTATCTATTACATGATTACTACTTTCAGGAAAATTTGGAAAATGTGAAGAAATAATTCTTGTAGTTTATGTGAATAGGTAATATATTATTTTTATTCATTGTTAGCATTTGTGCTTTTAAAATTCTTACAAACATGTTTTGCCTTTGGAAGGGATTTGAAAACATTTCAGATCCAAGCATCTCTCTTTATGGTTATTCTCTCTGTATTCTCAATATAACCCCCACATCAAATTCTTGCTGGCATTATAGCCACTTACATGAAAAATTACTCATTTTAAGCAGCAAGAGCTCTTTAGTTTGCCTCTTTATTTCCTTAGGAAATCTTAATGTACAGTGATTTGTAACATTAGTTTCATCACTTAGCTTTCTGGTAATTTGAGTTTGGGTCTAGTATTTGGGTTATTATTCCTATATGTTCTCTTTCTTGCTTAATTTTCAAATGTAATTAAAACAAACACATACAAAACATTTTAAACAGTAGAGAGAAACATAAAATAAAAAGCGTCATCTCCTTCCACTCTCAGTCTTTATTTTCTATTCTTCAAAATAGCCTGTTATTATTATACTACATACTTTTAAAATTGTATATAATTGGGATTATATTCTGCTTGCTGTTATAAAATCACCCTTTTCCTTAATATTTCTTGGTGATATTTCCATATAGGTTCAAACATACTTCATTATTTTAATGTTTGTTTAGTATTCCATTATATCAAAATACAATTGTTTAAGTAAACAGTTCAAAATTGGTGAACATTTAGGTTGTTTCTTTTACTTTTGGGGGCAACATTGAAGTGAGCATTCTTTTTTTTTTTAAAAAAAAGATTTATTTACTTGGCTGTGTTGGGTCTTAGTTGCTCCATGCATGTGGGGTCTTAGTTCCCCAACCAGGGACTGAACCTGCATCCCTGCATTACAAGGCAGACTCTCAATCACTGGACCACCAGGGAAGTCCCTGAAGTGAGCATTCTTATACATAATTATATCTTGGTGTACTTTTTCAAATATACTGTTAGGACTCTTGGTTACAAGTGTAAGAAACCAACTGTAAGTGTCTGAAGTACCTTTTTGCTGTTTTAATTTTAACTTGATGAATGAAATTGAGCATATTTTCATGTTTATAATCCGTTTGTTTTTCTCTACCTTCCTATTCATTGCCTAATTTTCTACTGAATTGTTATAATTTTATTGCTTTCTAATCTCTTTTTTCATATATGTGATCTAAATTTTCATAATTGAAATATGATTTACATACTGTAAAATACACATCTTCACTGTAAGCTTAATGAATTTCCACACATTTTCCCCTGAGTAAATACCTGAGTAAAATAGATAACACACTGCCAAATAATGGCTGGACTAATTTACATTGCTCTTCTGTTGCTTCATATACCAATTCCTAGTCAACATTGATATCATCAGTTTTTTAATTTTAGCCATTCTGATGGTTGTGTAATGGTTTCTTATGGTTTTAGTTTGCACTTCTTTAATGTGTAATGATTTACAAATCCCTCTCCTACTGTTGTTGCTATTTTGTCATATATTTTATTTCTGTGTATTTCATAAACATCTAAAATATTGTTATACTGATGCCTTAGGCAGTACCTAGTCTTTTAAATTTCCCCTTTGTAGTGTTTGTTTATCACTTCTTTCTTCTTTCTGTTTCCATCTGGGATAATTTTCCTTCATCCTAAAGAACTTTATTGTACTGTGGATCGATTGTGACAAGGCGTTGTTTGGGAAGGTTCATATTTTATCTTCAATTTTGATAGATATTTTTTCTGACTACTGAATTCTAAGTTGGCAGTATTTTCCATCTTTGTAAGTTGTCATTTTGCTGCCTTCTGGTATGCATGGGTGTTCTTGAGAAGTTAGCCATCATTTAAATTGTTATTTCTCTTAAAGTAATATGTCTTTTTGTTTGCTTGCTTGCTTTTAAAATTGTTCTCTTTATCTTTTGTTTTTAGAAGTTTGACTATTATGTGTCTAGATGTGCTTTCTTTTTTACTTGTCCAGGTTGGTATTCATTGAGCTTTTTCAATGTGAGGGTTGGGGTGTGTGTGTGTGTGTGTGTGTGTGTGTGTACACGTGCACGCGTGCATGTGCGCTCAGTTGTGTCTGACTCTTTGTGTCCCCATGGACTGAAGTTCACTAGGTTCCTATGTCCATGGAATTTTCCAGGCAAGAATACTGGAGTGGATTGCCATTTCCTTCTCCAGGAGACCTTCCTGGTCCAGGGATCAAGCTTGTGTCTCTTGTGTCTCCTGCATTGGCAGGTGTGTTTATTACTCATTGAGCCACCGGAGAAGCCCATGTATGTATGCATGTCTCCTGAATTGGCTGGCAGGTTTTTTTTTACTAGTACCACCTGGGAAGCCCTTTTATACCTTGATGATTTCATTAAATTTTTGTCCAGCTTTAGATGTCTTGTGGGTGGGGGAGTGTCTGTTTGTTCAAGACTCTCTAGCTTACACTCCTTTTCAAAAGAGAATCCCCACTTCCACTTTATATAATATGTTATGTGGTTTTGGACCCCATCTGATTACTTCAAAGTGTTTTATATCTGAGTGGGAGAAGCTCTTTGATTTCAAAGAATAGTTATGTGAATTTAAGGAGACAAGTGTTCATTTTAAAAGGAAATAACCTTAGCCAGATAGATCTTCTATGGCATGTTTTCCAATTTTCTGGGAATAATGGAACTGCAAAAGAATCACTTTATAAACCTTACTATTTCAAACCTAATGTAACTCTCCCATACTCATGAAGTCTTTAGATGCAAGAATCTTTCCGGGTCATTTGTAGTGAGGTGGATGAACCTAGAGTCTGTCATACAGCATGAAGTAAGTCAGAAAGAGAAACACAAATATTTTATGTTAGTGCATATATACGGAATCTATAAAAATGGTACTGATGAACCTATTTTCAGGGCAGAAATAGAGATGCAGACATAGAAAACAGACTTGTGAACATGGGGTGAGGGGAAGGAGAAGGTGGGATGAATTCAGTGAGTAGCACTGACATATTTACACGACCATATATAAAATAGAGAGGTAAAGGGAAGTTGCTATGTAGCACAGGGAGCTCAGCCTGGAGTTCTGTGATGACCTAGAAAGGCGGGATGGGGGCAGTGGGAGGGAGGCTCACGAGGGAGGAGATGACTTCACACACATAGCAGATTCACGTTGTACAACAGGAACTAACACAACATTGTAGAGCAATTATCCTCCAATTTAAAAAAGAATCTTTCCTACTTGCTTCTTTAGTTTGCTCCAACTGAGCAAAAAATCTTTCATCTTTGCAAAATTGATGTTGTTTGAATGAATGGAGATACTTTAGATTTAATTTTGAAAAATTACACTCTTAGTAGTTATCTGAGGACTGAGTCCCTGGGCTCTAAGCCTGCCTCTTTTTATTTCCCACTGATGATCCATGAGCAACCGCCTATCTAGCCAACTACTTCTGCTTGAGATTGGCGCTGGCACTGGAACTGGGAGCCTGTCAGAGCCCAAGGCAGCTCCTGGGGATGCTAATTTCATGATCTTTGTCCCAACACTGGAGCAGGTTGTCTTTCAGACACCTCTTTTTCTGAACACGTGTAAATTCAAGCTCTCCTCTGTATTCCCCTGTCTGAATAACATAGTGACAGAGTTTGACTGCTTCGCTAGTTTCCAGCAGTCCTATTAGGCAGTCCTTCGCGCTTGTATGCGTGTTGCATTTAGCTTTGTGCCCGCCACTGATACAGTCATTGGATATCAGTGTGAAAAGAATTACCTGTTGCTTCTTCCCTGAAGCAGGGATGGGACAAGGCTTAAAAGTAGAGGTCACTTTGAGTGCTGTGCACACCAAAGCTCTCTATGCCACTTACGCATAACATTATCACACCTTTTACACTTCCTAATGTCATTGAAACATCAAGTGAAAGGATGACTGTATCTAACAAATGAGGTTATTTAAATAGGAAAATGCTGAAAGGAAATGAAAGCTTGGTGAAGTGGAAGAGAGGTGCACAGCAGGCAGTTATTCTAAGTTGGGAGGTGTGGGTCTGCAGTCGAGTGCACTTGAAGTGAGAAATGTCCATTAATTTCTCCAGGGCAACTGTCCATTAATTTCTCCAGGGTAACTGGCCCGGTAGAGGCCTTGCAGCAAATTGACTGCCTCAAATTCCCTAAATAGTCTCCTTTCAGTAACTCCGACAACATGTGCTCAGCACTGTCTGGTACAAGGCTGTCTGCCCTGCATGCTCTGGTCATGAAAACTGAGCAGAGAAACTGCTCCCAGCTGAGATGTGCAGCTGGACTGAACAGCTCCATCAGATGTGTAGGCCAGGCCTGCTGGAGAATAAGGGCATCAGCAGAGGTGTTACAGGGAGTACCCATCTATGGGGTCTCACTGACATGACTTAGCAGCAGCAGAGCAGAAGAGAGAGAATATTTAGGGAGAATAATCAGGCCTGGAAGGAAGGCATTCATGTGGTGTAGTACCTGAGAGTATAGAGATGTAGGTCAGCCATTTTACCCTTAACTTCATCAGAAATATGCACACTTAAACCTGGAAAAATATATGATTCTAAAAAATTCCATAGGAGAAAATTAGTTTTCTAAAAATAAAAACTCCTTACAGATATGTAATGTTAATCTTATTTCAAATAGCTAATGTATTATATATCATTGTATTATGTATTATGATCATTACTTTTGAAATCTTACCCAGCAAAAGGCTTTCATCTTAACCACCAGGAGGCATATGACAAGGAATTTACAAATTGAAAAATGAAGACTTTGGCTTTATAGTGATGGCAAAATGTTAGCTGGAGCTAAAATGTAGCTCTGAATGACTTCATGTGAACCAGGCAAAGGTGGTGTTTTTGTAGGTTCATGTTGTCTGCTTTATTCCATCTGGGATATGCATCAACTTTATAGACAACTCACTTGTACCTCTTGTGTCTGCCTTAGGAGCTGGCTAACTAGGTGAGTATTATGACTCATGACTGGGAAGCAGAGAGGCTGATTCAGTGCCCATGCCCTCTGTCTAAAGTGACTAGTGCAGGTAGTTTTTAAATCCTAAATGGAAAGTATAATTGTTCATTTTGTATAATAACACCAATTCTGCAAAGACTAAAAAGTTTGCATACAGTTGGGACGAACTAAAATTCTAAGTAGGAAAGATTATGGCATATACAAATATGTTGAGCTTCGGAGCTTTGTATTAGATTTGAAAAACTGAGGTTGATAAAGTGACTCTTGCAGCTTTAATATTCTCAGAATATTGAAAAATGCAAAATATTTAGATTATATCCCTTTTCTCCCACGGGTTTTTTGTAGTCAAATAATGATGTAGTCATTCCTTTCTTCCAAAGCTTTGCTATACTAAAAACATCCGATATCAACCAAGGGTGTTCTCTCTCCTTAGAACTGTTAAAGGTGGAGATAAAGCTATAATACCCACCTGGGCATTTACAAATGAACTGGATATCAGATGATATTTGGGAATTATTGTTCAATGTTCTTAGGTTATGTAGGAAAACGTCTTCACTCTCAGAAGAGGTATATTGACATTTTAAGGATGAAATGTCAAAATGACTACAACTTACTTTCAAATGATTGCATGTATATGCATGCATACATGTATATAATCTCCTTAGGCATACATATCATTTAAAATGTAGAAAAATGTAAACAATTATTGAATCCAGGTGGTGGATTTGTGGTGGTGGTGGTGGTGTAGTTGCTCAGTCATGTCCTACTCTTGTGACCCCATGGACTGTAGCCTGCCAGGCTTCTCTGTCCATGGGATTTCCCAGGCAAGAATACTGGAGTGGTTGCCATTTCCTTCTTCAGAGGATCTTCCCAACCCAGGGATCGAATCCACAGACCTGCTTTTACTGCACTGCAGGCAGATTTTTACTGCTGAGCCACCAGGGAAACCCTGGTGGATTTGTGTGCATTTTATCATTCTTTTAACTTTCTATTTGAAAATTTTATATATATTTTAATAAACATTTTATTTATATTTTATATAAAATGTTGAAAGAGAAACATATTTTAAAAAGAAGATACTTTTTAAAGCCAGAAGATGCTGGCTAATAACCTTATTAGTCAGCATATTGTGAACCTAACATACCTTTTCTTCCCAGTAATTTCCTGAATTCCTTATTCCACAGCCATGTACTTATTAAAACGAAGTCATGTCTAAAGCTCGTTAGTCCAAAGAATCAGAGATATATGTTGCTTAGTTGAAGAGGTTACGTTTCAGCTTTGACTTTCTAAGTAAAAAAAAAAGATGTTAAGATTGTGGCCAAAACCAGAGTCTGGGAAGCTTGAACTTCATCCAAAAGAGTCATGCTTTGTTGGTAGGGATAAAGCGCTATATGCAAAGAGTCATAGCTTAGAGGGTTAACGTTAGAGATTATTTTCTAAATCATACAGAAAGAGGTCTTGCCTCCCACCATTAGGGTGGGTGAAATAAATTGAAAGTTTCTCTTATTATAAAAAAAAACTAGAAATGCTCATTAACTATGATAAATATCTTTTAAAATGTGTAACTAACCACACAAAAGTGAAAGCATATTTTCATGGGTGTAAAACAAATAGGAACTGAAAACCAGCACTATAAGCCCCTGAACTTCTGTTGCTGATTCTCTGTGCTGTTTGCTGGTCTAAGTAACACAGGAGCTGTGTTTCAGTAGCATCTTAGGGGCAAATGAGATACCAGGCCTTTATTCATTTGGTGGCTCAGACGGTAAAGCATCTACCTACGATGCGGGAAACCCAGGTTCAATCCTTGCATCAGGAAGATCTCCTGGAGAAGGAAATGGCAACCCACTCCAGTATTCTTGCCTGGAAAATCCCATGGACAGAGGAACCTGGTAGGCTACAGTCCATGGGGTCGCAAAGAGTTGGACATGACTGAGCGACTTCACTTTCTTTCTTTCTTTCTTTCTATTCAGTTCAGTTCAGTCACCCAGTCATGTCTGACTCTTAGTGACCCCTTGGACTGCAACATGCCAGGCTTCCCTGTCCATCACCAACTCCCAGAGCTTGCCCAAACTCAAGTCCTTCGAGTCAGTGATGCCATCCAACCATCTCATCCTGTCATTCCCTTCTCCTCCTGCCTTCAGTCTTTCCCAGCAATCAGGCTTTTGGGAGATATATATTTAGAATTAAGTTCAGGTTCCTTGAAGGATTCCACCCCTAGTCAAATTATTAGATAAAACCTTGCTATCACCAATGGGAAAATAACAGTATTTGTTATTTGTCCTGAGATCCTCTATTTGTCCTGAGATCCGAGTGGAAAAGATATTTCCTCTGACAATTTATAACCAGAGTTCTGTCATTGCACAAGTTTGGGAAATAAATTTCCTCCCTTTGCAAGGTCTGGAACCAACAAGTCAAGATGTTAATGTACATGTGCGTGCTTGCTAAGTCGCTTCAATCATGTCTGACTCGGTGACCCTATGGACTGTAGCCTGTCAGGCTTCCCTGTCTATGGGATTTCCCCAGCCAAGAGCACTGAAGTGGGTTACCATGCCCTTTTCCAGGGGATCTTCCTGATCCAGGGATCGAATTACATCTCTTATGTCTCCTGTATTGGCAGGTAAGTTCTTTACCACTAGCACCACCTGGGAAGCCCCTAATATGCATGTGGTCCTGTGTAATATTCTCACCAAAATCAACTTCAAAACTACTCAAGAGATACCATCTTCAACACAGACTCCACAGGACTACATAGATTTAAATCAGCCAAACATGAATTCAGAGTCCAAAATTATGAAACACATGAAGAAACAGCCTTCCAAGAATAGGAGAGAGAAGACAAACATCAAAATTGGACCATTCTTAGATGCCCAAGAATCTCCAGGAAACCTATGGTCTCCTTTAAAGTGACAGATATCACTCTAAACCCTCAAACCTTCAAGCGTGTGGATGACTTCATGAAATATAGACATCTTTCCCCCCAAATTTGTTGAACAAGTCATAGTTTGTCTTGCTTAAATCTTCTTTCTTTTATTCTTTATTTCCTAGCTATCTTCTCTCCTTATTCTAGTTCACAGATACCATTAAACACTCAAAATAACTTGCTGTTTGGGCTTACAGTAGCATTTGTGTCATTTTATTGCTTTTATTAGACATAAGAGACGTGAGGTTGATCCCTGGGTCATGAAGATCCCCTGGAGGAGGAAATGGCAAGCTACTCCAGTATTCTTGCCTAAAGAATCTCCATGGACAGAGGGGCCTGGCAGGCCATGGTCCATAGGGTCACAAAGAGGCCAACATGACTGAAATAACTTAGCACACAGGCTGGCACACTGCTTTTATTAAGTGCTGTCTCCTGGTCTCTTCCACACCCATATCTATTTTTCCCATATCTATTTTGAAGTCAGGAAACCAATTGCATGGCATCATACTGCATGGTCATTTTCATTCCCGGAGTCCCGTCCCCACCAAGTGCTTCAAGGATGCAAGTGCCCCTCGTGAGGACGTGGTTAGTGCCTGAGGGTCCTCAAGTCCTCTGAGGAGGGTGTGACAAGAGAGGGCTGAACAGGTCACCCTTAATAGATCCATTCCAACCCATCCATTCCTCTCAGGTCACCCATAATAGATCCATTCCAACCCATCCATTCCTCTCAGGTCACCCATAATAGATCCATTCCAACCCATCCATTCCTCTCAGATGTTGGTCTCCTTCTTCAAAAGAATGTCAAGAAAGTAACAGCCAAACTGTTACCATCCTGAGTCCCAAGAGCTGAGGGGATGGAGTTCTCACCAGAGACCATGTGTAAGAGAGAGACAGACAGATGGAATTAGCTGCTTTGAGAGGAGCAGTGGGGTCATTGAGGGACACAGAAAGCTGAGGCCTTGCAGCATCCATCAGGGAGGGAGCCGAGGAATAGCCACCTCAACATTGCTTCCTCACCTTCCTCTGCTTTCCTCCAAGAGTTTCAACCAGCCAAACCCAACCTGAGAAAGAGAACTTGGAGCCCTGTAGATGCCATCACACATCTCAGCCTTATGGGGCAAAGAGGAGCCTGGGTAAGAGGGGAGCATGGATGAGGCAAGGCAGAGAGATGTTTCTATCTTCTCTTCAGAAAAGAAGTATCTTTGTAGTTAGTGCCTTGTTGAAGAAAAAGGTTACATTCCTTCCAGCATGGCAATAATGTATAAATGCTCAAGCAAGCTGCACTAGTATTTTTTGCTCTTCCTAAAGAAAGCTATATGCAGGTCAGGAAGCAACAGTTAGAACTGGACATGGACCAATAGACTGGTTCTAAATAGGAAAATGAGTACATCAAGTCTGTATATTGTCACCCTGCTTATTTAACTTATATGCAGAGTACATCATGAGAAATGCTGGGCTGGAGGAAGCACAAGCTGGAATCAAGATTGCCCAGAGAAATATCAATAACCTCAGATATGCAGATGACACCACCCTTATGGCAGAAAGTGAAGAGGAACTAAAAAGCCTCTTGATGAAAGTGAAAGAGCAGAGTGAAAAAGCTGACTTAAAACTCAACATTATGAAAACTAAGATCATGGCATCTGGTCCCATCACTTCATGGCAAATTGATGGGGAAACAGTGACAGATCTTATTTTGGGGGGCTCCCAAATCACTGCAGATGGTGACTGCAGCCATGAAATTAAAAGATGTTCGCTCCTTGGAAGAAAAGCTATGACCAACCTAGACAGCATATTAAAAAGCAGAGACATTACTTTGCCAGTGAAGATCTGTCTAGTCAAAGCTATGGTTTTTCCAGTAGTCAAGTATGGATGTGAGAGTTGGACCATAAAGAAAGCTGAGCGCCAAAGAATTGATGCTTTTGAACTGTGGTATTGGAGAAGACTCTTGAGAGTCCCTTGGACAGCAAGGAGACCCAACCAGTCCATCCTGAAAGAAATCAGTCCTGAATATTCATTGGAAGGACTGATGCTAAAGCTGAAACGCCAATATTTTGGCCACCTCATGGGAAGAACTGATTCACTGGAAAAGACCCTGATGCTGAGAAAGATTGAAGGCAGGAGAAGAAGGGGACGACAGAAGATAAGATAGCTGGATGGCATCACCGACTCAATGGACATGAGTTTGAGTAAACTCCGAGAGTTGGTGATGGACAGGAAGTCCTGGTGTGCTGCAGTCCATGGGGTCACAAAGAGTTGGATACAACTCAATGACTGAACTGAACTGAACTGAACAGCTTACATAAATTTGACCAGTTCCTTGAAAGACACAAATTACTTAATTAGTCAAAAAGAAATAGTTAACCTGACCAGTTCTGTTCTATTAAAGAAATGGAATTTGTCATTACAAATGTCCCCAAAAGAAAACTCTAGGCCCAGATGTTTCCATTGATGAATTCTGCCAACTTAAAGAAAGATATAATACCAATTCTGCACAATCTCTTCCAAAATTATAAAGAGGAAGAAATATTTGCTGACTCATTTTTATGAGGCTAAAATGCCCCAATACTGAAACAAAAGACATTGCAAGGAAAACAAACAAACAAACAAACAAACAAACTACAAACCCAAGTATCAACATAAAATCGTCAAGAAAATAGAAACAAATCAAATGTCTTGTGTTTGTACCTTCAGGGTCTATGACAGTATGTGTTAGCCAGTAAGTCTTTGGTAACTTTTTATTGAATGTCATTTGTTCAGTCACTCAATCGTGTCCAACTCATTGCTACCCCATGGACTGCAGCATGCCGTGCTTCCCTGTCCTTCATTATCTCCTGGAGTTTGCTCAAACTCATGTCCGTTGAGTTGATGATGCCATCCAACCATCTCATCCTCTGTGTCCCCTTCTCCTCCTGCATTCAGTCTTTCCAAGCATCAGGATCTTTTCCAATTACTTGGCTCTTAGTGTTGGGTGGCCAAAGTATTGGAGCTTCAGCTTCAGCATCAGTCCTTCCAATGAATATCCAGGGTTGATTTCATTTAGGATGGACTGGTTTGATCTCCTTGCTATCCAAGGGACTCTCAAGAGTCTTCTCCAACCCAAGCATCAGTTCCTCAGCGCTCAGCTTTCTTTATGGTCCAGCTCTCATTGCTAGTGCTGGTGTTAGTTGCTCAGTCACGTCTGACTCTTTGTGACCCCACGGACTATATGGACTGTAGCCTGTCATGTTCCTCCATTCATGGGATTCTCCAGGCAAGAATACTGGAGTGGATTTCCATTTCCTTCTCCAGGGGATCTTCCAAAGCCAGGGATCGAACTGGGTCTCTTGCATTGTAGGCAGATTTTTTACTGTGTGAGCCACAGGGAAGTCAACTCTCATTAGATGTTGTTGAACAAGACAGTTTGATGTATTGACAGGCTGGCATTGCACAGCAGGGTTAAAAGTAAATTAACAAAGAAAATACTGGTTTAGAACCATTTTCTCTAACTCTTTTAAACTATTTTAAATTGACACCTCTCCCTGTAATAGATGATCTCTTTACTTACCTTGCCTTTCTGTGGTCTTGGCTAGAGCATCATAGCAGGCACTTACTGAGAACTTCCTGTGTGGCTGGTGGTGTACTGGTGATTTATCTCTGTTCTTATTTTAATCCTTGCAATGGTAAAATCACCAGTGAGAAAATAAATGTAACTTTTCCAATTAAAAACTAGTAAGTGGTTGAGTCAAAAAAAAAAGGGGGGGGGGGTCCAGACCTAAAGATATTTAAAGATTGAAAACAGATTGTCAAATAGTGTGATTCTCATAGGAAAGATCTGTCTTGGAATGTGAAAACTAGCATAGTGGTGGATGAGGACATAGGATCCCTGGACTCCAAATCTCCAAAGAGTTAGGAGACAATCATGGGCAAGACAACTTCAGTGGGCTTCATCAAGTTATCCATGAGGCGAAAAAAGTATCAAATAAAAAATACATATGTATGATGGTTCCAACCCCTGGCTCTCCCAGATTCTGCCAACAGCCTCCTGATTTGAATTGTGCTCTGCTGCCACCTGCTGCTCATCTATGGGAAGGCAGAAGGAAACCACACTGGTTCTCGCTCTGCTGACAATACCAGCCCAGCATTACAAAGTGACTGCGGTGTCTCCGTCACCTGCAGCTGTTCTCAAAGGGATGGTTTGGAAATCCTTGGCCCGTCTCTATTTATCAGGTGTTTCTGAAAATCTCTGAGTGGAGGGTTTGTTGTTGTTTAGTCCGTAAGTCGTGCCTGACTCTTCTGCGACCCCCTGAACTGTAGCCCGCCAGGCTACTCTGTCCATGGGGTTTCCCAGCAAGAATCTCTAGTGGGTTGCCATTTCCTTCTCCAGGGGATCTTCCCGACCCAGAGACTTAACCTGTGTCTCCTGCACTGGTGGGTGGATTCTTTACCACTGAGCCACCAGGGAAGCCCTCTTAGTGAAGGACCCCTCCCCAAAGTCTGATGTTCCAGTCTTCAAACAAGGTGCAGGCAGAGGCTTCTCCCCTGGGTCCCCTGAACCTTTGATATACAAGATGCTTCACCCAGCAGTGCCTGACTGGTGCATAGTGGACATTTTCCAAATAAGAGTTCTTCCTTCTCCCTGCCTCTCCCACCCCCAACAAAAGGAATGGATAGCCCTTGTAGGCCTCCCCATTTAGAGAACACTTAAAGCCTGAAATAGACCCAAGAATTTGGAGCATCCTGCTTGGCATTTAGGACTCCCTTGGCTGAAAATATCTGCCATAGAAGAGAGACTCACCCCATTTGAGGTGCATGCCCTACCAGAGAGTCTGCAGGCAGCTGACCTGGTTATGCCAAGACTTCAGCTAGGAGGGTTGTTGAGGTCAGCAGGGGACTCAGGCTCCAGATTGTGTAGGACTGAAAAACATCCATTAGTCACTTTAGAAGACTGCCTATTATTTTTTTCCACCTAAAATCTTGGAGAGACATTATGAAATAATGTGTGAATGCATATATTCACACATATACAATGAATGTAACAGGTTTAATAAAAGACCAAATATCAACAGTACTTATTTGAGAAGACAAGGTGATGAGATTATTATTTGCCCTTACTGTATTTTATAGTCCCCCCCCACCCCCGCAAAGTGAACATTTATTACTGGTGTAACATTTTTTAACCTACAAAAAATAAAGAATACTTTTTAATCAGAGACCCAGGTACATTGGACATTTTGCTGTGGGTAGAACGGATACAGGTCTCTCAGGCAGGAGATGGGAAAGCAGAAAAGAAAAGGCAAAAAAAAAAAAAAAAGACAATTCTGGGGAGTTCCTTGGTGGCCTAATGGTTAGGATTCTGAGCTTTCTCTGGATTGCCAGGGCTCAGGTTAAGTTCCTGGCCTGGGAACTGAGATCCAGCAAACCAGTGCAGTGACCAAAAGGAAAAAAAAAAAAAAAAGCATTCCTTTTTTCTGATTGCAGCTCACTCACATCAGCAGTTTGAAGACAGCAGACTTATTCGGCCTTTCTTGGCAACACCAGTTTGGCTTGGATGTCAGGTTGCTGGTTCTGGAATCCAGAGAGTTGGCACTCCTCTGTGTCCCCACCTGTTTTCATTTCTGCTTCACCCATGATTTCCTACCACTTCCTCCGTTCCTAGCCCTCCCTGCTTCCAGTAATTGTTCTGTCCTCACTATGACATCTCTTTCCACTACCTGGTAAAATGATTACGAACAAGCGGCTAGAGACAGGTATTGTTCATTCAGTATTAAGTGAAGGGAGAGGGAGGGGACAACAAGGACTTGATTTTTTTGCCATTGGAGATGTCAATATCAGAGTTTAAGACTTAATAACCTATACAGTTTAACATGAACTGAGAGGGGCTAAAATCTAGGCTCTCCCTATTAGTAAGTGAAATACCACGTGAATGAAATCAAACCCAACTTCTCCTCACTCACAATGAGGTCTTTTGTTCCCCTCTTCTCCTTTCTGAAAACAGGGCCATCGCCCTTCCAGAAACCTAAACATAAAACCTGAGGGTTATTTTCGTCCCTTCTCCCCATCTAAACAAGTGTTCAGTCTTGAAGATTCTGTCTCCGGGATGTTCGCATCTTCTCTCTTTCCCACTGTGGTTTCCCTGCTCCATCCCAAAGCCGCAGCTCACCCTGTAGCACTGGCCTCTGAAGACCTTTCATGCTCCCAGTCTGCTCTGGTCCACTCCATCTGACTAAGACGAGGGCCAGTTTTCACCATGCAGCCAAAAGCATTCTCAAATAGGAGTATGGAAGAAAGTTGCCTGCCACATCAGTAAACAAAGGATGCTGCGGCCATCAAGCCATCAGCCACTTCAGACACCCCAGACTACACCCTGAGGGGATGAAGGACGAAGGAAGGCAGGATACTGGCCCTAGTAGTTAAGGTGCACCTCAAAGGAATAATTTTAGTGAGCCTGAGCCCAGTCTCATACATAGAAATGCACTATATTCATTAACTTGAGATGCCTTATTTAATTAACAGTAATCTTTTTGTATTCCTGTGTTTTTGCTTTTGCAAAATCTCCTTTATATTCTGGCTCTTCCCTTACTTCTTTAGAGCAACCCCTCAGAGCTATCTGAGAGGATGCCTTCTGGACTTAAGTCCTCAGAAGTCTGCCAAATAAAATACAATTATCAAGTTTTAGGTTGTGTATTTTTTTTTTTCAGTGGACACCCAGTACTGACCAAATACAATCTGAATTTCAAAGCTTGGCATAGACGTCCCTCCACAAGTCAATCTCAGGCTTATCATCTCCACTTCCCTCCTTGTGACTTTGCTGTTGTTCAATCTCTGACTGTTTGCAACCCTATGAACTGCAGCATGCTGTGCTTCCCTGCCTCTCACTGTCTCCCAGAGCTTGCTCAAACTCATGTCCATTGAGTCGGTGATGCCATCCAACCGTCTCATCCACTATCGTCCCTTTCTCTTCCTGCCTTCAGTCTTTCCCAGAATCAGGTTCTCTTCCAATAAGTCAGCTCTTTATTGTCCATCAGGTGGACAGAGTATTGGAGTTTCAGCTTCAGCCTCAGTCCTTCCAATGAATATTCAGGGTTGATTTCCTTTAAGATTGACTGGTTTGGTCTCCTTGCTGTCCAAGAGACTTGAAACTTAGCAGCTAAAATTTCATGATTATGTTCCAGCCACTCAACTTGACACTGAGTCTGTGGACATGAGCGAGACACGGTGCATCCCCATCAGCAGCATCAAGTCCCATTAGAGAAGCAGCCGCAGTGTAATGAGTTTTCCAGAGGGAGGCCCAAGGCTAGGATGGAGAGCATCAGGCTGGGGACAAGTAAGGAATGGAATTGGCTTGGCAGCTGGAGTGGGTAAAGGGGCTGGGGCACTGTTGACATTTCAGGCAGAGGCAGCAGCTACACAGAGGCATGGATTTGCAAGAGTACACAGCAGGTTTAGAACGACTAAAGCAGTTTAGAATTCCAGCCGCTTTCCTACTAGGTTTTACCAACAGGAGGCACTAGAAAGGGCTGGAGAGAGAGACGCGGAAAACTGATGTCTCCTGTTGTCCCTGTTTCTCAAGAGTCGTGGGCAGTTGGCTGCAGCCTTTCCATGCCCCTTGGGTTCCAGCAGCTGCTGGGTAGTAACCCCTTTAACAGTGAGTGAAACAGCCCTGCTAGTCCTTCACCAGATGAGCCTTAAAATTCCTTGATAATTAGTCCAGGTGGCTGCTGGATTCTCCTTCCTTGGTGGTCTGTGTGCCAGCTTTGCAGAGCTTCCGCTAAGTAGTCTAAATTCCAGGCTCTCAGAATTCCTGCAAGCTCTCTGGTCCTGGAAACATCATAGGTTCCCCAGTTCAAAGAGGAACTGTGGTTTGCTTCCTGAATCTCTTACTTTCTGTTTATTGTCCTTTTCCCCTCTATACTCTCAGCCTGCCGATGCTTGAGTGATCAGTCCTGGAACTAGGTTCCTGCTGTTTAAGAAACTTCATGTGTCTCATTTTTATATCATGTTTATGACTATCTCTCTGTAGGGGAAAGTGAATCTTTGAAGGCACTTAGGCAGAAAACTGACTGTTTGATGCAGACCTTATTTTATTCTGTCTTTTGGCAGCATTTGACTCTGTTGATGGGCTTCCCAGGTCGCACTAGTGGTAAAGAACCAGCCAGCCAATGCAGGAGACGTCAGTGATGTGGATTCAATCCCTGGGCCCCTCCAGGGAAGATTCACCTGGAGGAGGGCATGGCAGCCCACTCCAGTATTCTTGCCTGGAGAATCCCATGGACAGAGGAGCCTGGTGGCCTGTGGCTCTGTTGATAACTTTTCCTTCATTTAAACATTACATTATCTTGGCTTCTATCCTGTCATACTCTCATGGTTCCTCAATAGTTTGACTAGATGGATCCAGATGGCAATGGATGAAACTGGGTTTGGTTTTGTTACTTCCGGTGATTCAAGTGGGTTATGGTGCTTTTGTCCTCCCAACCTTAAGTTCTGCTGTGAGAGGTCCCAATTCCCACATGAGCGGGGGATTCCTCTCCCATGACATGCCTGTGCAGTTTTCTGAATTGGAGGCTGTGGCTGCCACCTTGCCACGCTGGGCTCCTTGTGCACATAACCCATCTGGTGAATAAAAGATTTCCTGTGTTGGTTGTCACAGTGGGTCCTGACCACCACGAGGGGCTAGTATTGCTCCTACACAGTGGGCTGTGGGTACAAAGAAGTATGTTTGAATTCAGAGAATTCATTGAATTTGTTCAAGCCTCTAGATCAGAAGTTAACAAAAAAGTTTTCCTGCAGGGCCAGATAGTAAACATTTTCAGCTTTGCAGAAACATGGTCTCTGTTACAACTATTCAGCTCTACTGAGGTAGCAGTCATACACAAGACATAAATAGACAAGCATGGCTCTGTTCCAAAAAACAAAGTTATTTACAAAAGCAGGCAGCTGGCCTGTGTTTTGGCCTACAGTTTTCTGACTTCTGCTCTAGATTTAACCTCTAGATTTAACTCAAAAAAACTCACGTGAACTCATAGCATTAGGCGTGAACTCATAGATTTAACTCTAGATTTAACCTCAAGAGCGACTAACACACACAGACACGACCAAGAACAAGAGAGCATAGAGGAAGATGTCAAATGGTACCGTGAAGTCAGCATCAGCCAAATCCAGAATGTGAGCAGTTTCACAAAACAAATGACACGTTCTCTTCAACAGACACATGATATGAAAACAAAAGAGGAAGATCCTCTCTATATTAAAATCTATCTAAGAACATGTTAATAAAATTCAATATGTGGAGCTTCAATCATAAAAAATTTTTTTTTAGATTATCAGCGAAAATCAAACACAGGTTGGGAATTACATGATGCTGAAGAATTGAAAGCATTTTACTGGTATGATATTGATATGTGGCATATATGGTGAGGCTGCTGCTGCTAAGTCGCTTCAGTCATGTCCAACTCTGTGCGACCCCATAGAAGGCAGTCCCCCAGGCTCCTCCGTCCCTGTATGAAAAATTTCATAAGATTTTTAAAAGCAGCAAAAATAATTTATATTGGATGAAAATGTTGAAGATGTTTCCATGCCAAATTTCCCTGTCACTTTGCGTAATTATTATTTAGGCATGCACCAAATGAAGAAAAATGTTAGGTGCTCCATTCTTCAACTCCACAACATTCTCAGTTTTCCCAGATGTAGTTGGTTTCTAATCTAAGTCTGGGTAAGTAATTTATTCTACTAAGTCATAATTTCCACAAGTTTAATCTTTTTTTGAAGCTAAAGTTTGTCTGCTGAATATGTAATAAGAGGACATGATAGATGATATCTTCCCCCTTCCCTGAGTCTCTCAGTGAGAAATTTAGGGAAAGAAAATGTTCATTCATTTGTTTTTTTTCAGTTTGAACCTTGGATACACACCCCTTTCTCTGTTCCACACTCCAGACATCCAATTGTTTTACAGTGGTCTGGTTCCAACATTAATCTTACAGGTCTGGTCCCTAAAAGCATTTGAGCTTGGAGCATTCTCTGACACCTCCTTTCATATCTATGAAGTATTTATCTGTCCTTGCTGAGCTAGCATGTGTAGTTCCATCTCTTGTGTAAAGCTTCATCTCTTGTTATAATGTCATCTTTAGATTAGGGAGAGTCTTCAACTTTACCTCCCCTCCCCCATCTTTTTTAAAATTAATTTTTATTAGGGTACATTTGCTTTACAATGATGTGTTCGTTTGTATTGTACAGCAGAATGGAACAGTTATGCATACACTTATATCCACTCCTTTTTAGATTCCTTTCCCATATAGATCACTACAGAGTAGTGAGTAGACTTCCCTGTGCCCTTCCCCATTTTTTTTTTAAGTGTATTGTATTGACTTTTAAGCTTTTAACACCCAAGATGAAGATAATAAACCCCCAGGCCTATGGATTTTTCAAGGACATATCCTGTGGAAAGTCTAGCCTTAAAGGTTTTAACCTTATTCATTATTCAAAGCCAGGAAAGGCAGAGAAAAAAAGACTTATTAATTAGAAAGTTGGGTCTGGGCTGAGAAGTTTAGCCCTCCCTGAATATCCTTTAGTCCAGGTGGGGAGTAGCACAGGCCTCTCCATCTTGAACCTTTAAACTTAGCCCACACAGAACCTCAATCCAACATCAGTTATCCTTGGCTTAACAGGGCAGCTTCTTAGCTCTGAAGCCTCTCTTCCTACCTTCTATCACCTGCTCAATTCTGGTTGGAAGAAAAAAGGCCTTCATTTAACCCAAGAAGGGCGAACATTTTTAAAAATTCATTTGCCTAGAGGGAGACACCTTTGTTCAATTTTGTAGGACTGTCCTAAAGCCAAAAGCTCTAGCTTGCCCAGAGCTTATGAAAATAATCAAGGCCTGAAGAATAAAACATACAGGCTTTAAAATACACAAAGAAAACTGCAAAAGTAAAATGAATAAATGAGTAATTAAATGTCTTCTCAGGAAAAGTTCATCACTGAATTGAAAAATCTTACATATATATTAAATGTAATGTGTAATAATTATAGCCCCTCAGGAATCAGAACAGTGACTGGCCTCATAGCACACTCAAAGTGAGATTTTACTCCGCCCTGGAGTTTTGTTGTCTTTCTCTCTTAGTGTGACCCTGTCTTCCCCTTTCTGAGTCTCCATTTCCTCCTCAAGGAAGTAGAAGAGGTTCAGAAGGAAGTCAGAGCCCTGGGTTCAGGAAGACAAATTTTTTTAAGGTCAGAGTTCAGAGCAGTTCTACAACCAGTGGAAGTAATCTAGAGCAGAAGACTCCTCCCACTCCCACAAGGAGCATCAAGGAGCAAATCTCATTCTCACACCTCTGAATCCTAACATCGACCTCACTGGCCCCCACACACTCCCAGAAGTCCGTTAAGCTCTGGGTTTCTAGTGCAAATGAATTGTCTTGGCTAAAATTGGTTTAAAGTTCTACACAGCACTCTAGCCAGGAGACTTGAATCATAATCCCAGAGTGATATTCTGGTTTCATTTGTCATCTCAATGAGTGACTACCAGGTGGTGTCTTGGTGAAAGAGAAAGAATAAAGCAGCATTTGAAAACAGCCTGTACTTTTAAATATCTCACTTAGCAAACCAATGGTCACCAAACACCTACACTCTGCCAGGTTCCTTGTAGCTCCTGTCCCTGCTTTTCCCAAGGCACCAAACCTCTCCTTCCTCAGCCCTTTATTTTCAATCCAAGTGTTTAACACATTGGTTCAGACTGTATATGGAAGAACAATGGAAAAAGACTGAAGTATCTGCTAGAGTATGCTTGTGTGGAATTCACCTTTGGGTATGTCTCCATTTCATGGAGGCAGTGGGAATAGGATAGGTCTTAGAATCCAAGAGGGTGTGGGGGAAATGCCTGCTTTCCAAGTTATCTGCTGCAGGATCAAGTAGGTCACTTAATCTTCTTGAGTTCCAGTTTCATTCTTTAAAAACAGTGATAATTACAATAATACGTATACATAATACAATAATTACAATAATAATTACCTAGACAGTATTTGAGGGACTAAATAATATATGTAGGCAAATTGCTGGCCCATTATAGATTCTTAACAAACATTAGATTCTTCCCATCCCTCCAACCTCCAGTATGATCTCACTGTGTATTTACCTTGGGTTACATAAGTGCTTTTTATTGAAAAACCCAAACTGACTTAATTCTGATGTTACTAAACTCAGGTCCAGCTGCTCACTGCTTGCAAGCCAATACTTGAGAGATAAGTGTTGGCTGGAAAGGAAAGTTTGCTTTGTTCAGGAGACTAGCAACTTGGGGAAAGGTGGACTCGTGTTCATTCTCGTACACATACTACCAGTGGCCAGTGAACAGAAATAAGGCAGATAGTATTGTAATCACTAATGGGAATGGACTGGGGGAGATGAAAATGAATTGACCAAATGGAAGGAAAATTGTGTCAATTAAAAATTGTAGTCACAACCTGAAAGTAGAGGGTTATTTTATTTGGTGGAAATGTTTAGCACTCAGAGCACCCAGGAGACAACATCTCAGTAGTGCTGAGAAAACTGCTCCAAGGAAGTGGGATGGGCAGCCAGGGTATATACAAGTTTGCAACAAAGGGAGCAGGAAGTCTGAACATCAAAGATTAGATATCAAGTTAAAGAATTTAGCATTCTATTTATGAGAAAATGCAAGACTTTGGGCTCACTGAATTCACTGCTTTCATATGTACCACAGCTTGCTGCTGTCCAATCGCTCAGTCATGTCTGACTCTTTGTGACCCCATGGATTGCAGCATGCCAGACTTCCCTGTCCTTCACCATCTCCTGGAGTTTGCTCAAACTCATGTCCACAGAGTCAGTGATGCCATCCAAACATCTCATCCTCTATTGTCCCCTTCTCTTCCTGCCTTCAGTCTTTCCCAGCATCGGAGTTTTTTCCAGTGAGTCAGCTCTTCACATCAAGTGGCTCAGCTATCATGGGCCAAATCCTCTTTCCTCATTCATAAGGAATGACAGATGGCTGCTTCTTGCATTCCTCCAGCTCCTCAGCAATCACTGTCAGGGGGTGGGGCGGCAGTGGCAGCATCTGTTGGATTACAGTTTTGGGAGTCGTCATTTACTTTTGGAGGCCAGAAATAGCTGATGACTGTGATATTTCTTATTTATTGATATGGCAGGAGATATTTTCATTTCACAATTGTTTTATGAAAGAAATACATGATCAATATCTAAAACAGTTAATAAAGACATACTCTACAGTACAACGAACTCTACTCAATACTCTGTAGTGACCTATATTGGAAAAGAATCTGAAAAAAGAGTGGATATGTTTATATGTATAACTGATTCATTTTGCTATATAGCAGAAACTAACACATTGTAAGTCAACTCTTCTCCAGTAAAAACTGAAAAAGTATATATGACCAGAAATACCATCAAACATTTGTATCATTTATCTCACCTCTTGGCTTTCACTAGACATGGAATTAATTGCTGTATCCCCAGCTATGTATGCATTCAGATTTCACTCACAAAATTTCCACTTTCCAGCAAATGTCTGAATTATTATCACCAAAAGAGACACCCAGGAAGTTCCCTATTTCTAACACAATTTTTCTGAAGAGTATCATTGAAATCAAGCAGAATCCTCCTGGGTACAAATTTTTTTTTTGCATCTCCCATTTCTTGCTTGCAGAAAAAAAGAGTTCTGCTTCCTGGATGTTCCCAGAGTATCAAAGGGCAGATTTAAAGAGTTGTGAAAAAGAAAAGGAAGGGAATGCAGAAACAAAGGAGCAACCATTGAAAAACAATAGTGTAGCAGTAAAACATGATCCTAGTTTCTCCTCAAGGGATATACATAACAATATCTTTGAGTTCTTCAGCATAATCCCAGATGACTCAACTGGTAAAGAAATGCCTGCAATGCAGGAGACACAGGAGATGCTGGTTTGATCCCTGGCTCTGGAAGATCCCTTGGAGAAGGAAATGGCAACTCACTCCAGTATTTCTTGCCTGAAGCCCATAGGATCAGGTCACAGAGTCGGACACGACCGAGCCACTTTCACTTCAGCAGGAACTAAGGCCCCCATCCAAGTGAAGGATGGTAACTTTGGGCCAAGCGCAAAAGTCCTGGAACACTGTCCTGTTACCTCACCACTGGCCAATCAGAAGACAGTCTGCTGCTGCTGCTGCTGCTAAGTTGCTTCAGTCGTGTCCAACTCTGTGCGACCCCATAGACGGCAGCCCACTAGGCTCCTCTGTCCCTGGGATTCTCCAGGCAAGAATACTGGAGTGGGTTGCCATTTCCTTCTCCAACGCCTGAAAGTGAAAAGGGAAAGTGAAGTCGTTCAGTCGTGTCCGACTCTTAGCGACCCCATGGACTGCAGCCTACCAGGCTCTTCCGTCCATGGGATTTTCCAGACAAGAGTACTGGAGTGGTTGCCATGTCCTTCTCCAGAAGACAGGCTACACAGCGTGAAAGATAGTGAAGACTCTAACCTTCTCCCCAGATGATTACCTGTGATTAACTTCCCCTTTCTCCTTTTAGAAACATTCATGGTTGAGCAGAATCTTCAGAGTTGGTTCTTGGACACGAGTCCACCTTCTCCCGAGATTGCAGGCCTCCTGAGCAAAGCAACCTTTCCTTTCCAACCAACACTTGACTTTCAGCTGGCAGCCAAACTCGAATTTGGTAACATCTTGATTGTACATATGTTGCAGGAAGGGGGACCCCTTCCAGGACTCAGAAATGGTCTCTTGTCTAACACTCAGAAATGAATTATCCCAGCAGACACACATGCTGACAAAGTAAGAGATTTTATTGGGGAGGGGCCCCTGGGTGGAGAGCAGGAGGGTAAGGGAAATCAGGAGGACTGCAGTGCCACATGGCTCACAGTCTCAGGTTTTATGGTGATGGAATTGGTTCCCAGGTTGTCTCTGGCGAATCACTCTGACCCAGGGTCCTTCCTGGTTGTGCGCACATCACTCAGCCAAGATGGATTCCAACAAGGAGGATTCTGGGAGGATATATGGACTGTCACCTCCTGTCTACTTTTGACCTTACCCAAATTCTTCCAGTTGGTGGTGGCTTGTTACCTTACCAGGATCTTCTGTTGTAAAATAATCCATGCAAATGGTTACTGTGGTACCTGACCAGGGTGGGTGTTTTCAGTCAGTGTTTATATATACATCAAACACATATACATCAAAAGCCTTAACACGTATACATCAAAAGCCTTAAAATGGACATGCTCCTTAACTTGGCAATTCTAATTCTAGGAAATTATTCAAAGGAAATCATAAATGTGCTAAAAAATATATGAACAAGGGTGCTATTTATAAATTGATATGGAATGTTATGTAGCTATTAAAAATGTGTTAGAGTAGAATCATGACATGGGAAAATAGTCATAATTAATTTCTATTCTGGAAAACAAGTAGGCCATGAGGCATTTTGATTTTTATAACTCATGCTTTAAAATCTGGGCTTTATGGAGTCTAGCAAGAAATAGGCAGATTGTTTAATGATTATTTCTGGATAACAAAATAGGGAGAAAAGTTTTCCTCTGTCCTCCTAGGTTCTTCTGACTGGTCTAAGAATTAAATTGACAAGAGACAGACTAACAGGAGAAAATAAAACAAAAGCTTAATAACATGTATATATGGGAGAGTGGGGCTTCCCAAGTGGCGCTAGTGGTAAAGAACCCATTTGCCAATGCAGAAGATGTAAAAAATGCCAGTTCAAGCTCTGGGTGGGGAAAATCTCCTGGAGGAGGGCATGACAGCCCACTCCAGTGTTGTAGCCACGTGTTCCAGGAAACAAACTCACTCAGAAGCACAATGCAGATAGTGGAGTGCAGTTTATTACATCGGCAGGCCCAAGGCAGAGTCTCCTCTTAGCCAAGGACCCCGACCAGTTATTGTGAAAACTTTATATACCCTAAGTGTTCATACTCAAACCCACCTCCCCAAATTCCTTGAAACTAGTCTGGACAAGGTAAGAGAGAGATACGATCAAAGTTAACCCATGATTCACATGTCACAAGCCTAGGTAGTTAAACAGTGGACATTTATCAATAGGCCTGTGGTCATACCCTGATAAGCATAATGGGATTTACAATTTTGTTCTGTTACAGAGATAATTAGCATATTCCTTTAGGCGAAGGAAAGTCTATGTACAAGTCCTGAGGCTTCTTCATCCGGGGGGATCTGGTTTTCCAGTTTGCATGTCATTTCCATAGATACAGAGCACATTGCTCAAAGTTCACAGTCTGGCCCGAGATGGAGGGAGTCCTGTTTTCAAGATGGAACCTGTTCTGTCTGTTTCCTCCTTCACCAGTATTCTTGCCTGAAAAATCCCATGGACAGAGGAGCCTGGCTAGCTACACTTTCACTAACTTTCAGTTAGTTTCACTTTCACTAACTTTCACTAGCTACAGCCCATAGGGTCTCACTAACTTTCAGTTAGTTTCACTTTCACTAACTTTCACTAGCTGCAGTCCACAGGGTCTCAGAGTTGCAGCTGACTGAAGCACTTAACGTCCATGCACATATACGGGAGAGGAGTAGTAGTAGTGGTGTGTGCTCAGCCATGTCCGACTCTTTTCGACCCCATGGACTGCAGCCCACCACGCTCCTCTGTCCATGGGATTTTCCAGGCAAGGATACTGGAGTGGGGTGTCATTTCCGACTCAAGGATCAAACCTGTGTCTCTTGAGTTTCCTGCATGGGTAGGCAGATTCTTTACTATAGAATTTGTCATAAAATATGTTTCTTTGGCATATTAATTTTTTTAATATGATAATTTTCTGAGAAACAGCAGACATGGGAAGGACTCTGAAAACCTACTAGAATTTGCTGTTTTATAAGAAACACATGTCAGGGAAATCACTTGTAAGGGTGTCTCCCGCTCTGTACTTGGAAGAAGAGGGTGACCAAATCTCTAGAAACTCTTACTGTGAAGAAGACTACAACTTAAATCTGCATTTCAGTCACCCTCATCTGCTACACTTTTCCTAGAAATCTCCTATAGGTGCTCTCCTCACCCTCAACACTCTCTTTTGTCTTTACCTGGAGATAGTATTTACTGTGAAGGCTTCAACCATTTTGGAGAGTTACTTAGTTTTCCTGAGTCTCTTCCACATATGAAAGTGAAAGTGTTAGTCACTCAGTTGTGTCCAACTCTTTGTGACCCCGAGGACTGTAGCTCATGAGGTTACTCTGTCCATGGGATTCTCCAGGCAAAAATACTGGAGTGGGGACTTCCCTGGTAGTCCAGTGGCTAAGATGCTGACTCCCAATGCAAGGGGCCTGGGTTCAGTCCCTGGTCAGGGAGCTAGACCCTGCATGCCAAAACTAACAGTTCACACGCTACAACTAAGACCCAGTTCAGCCAAATACATAAATAAAATACAAGATAGATAGATAGATAAAGAATACTGGAGTAGGTTGCCATTTCCCTCTCCAGGGGATCTTTCCTGACCCAGGGATCAAATGCATGCCTCTTGTATCTCCTGCATTGGCAGGCTGATTCTTTACTGCTAGTGCCACCTAGGAAGCCTTCACTTACCACAACCTGTTAAAACTGCTGGTTTGCTTCTATGCACTTTACTCCCTCCTGCACCTTGAGTTTTTGGGGACAATAGGGACTAAATCCTCAGCACCAACCATTCTCAGAGATAAATATTTGCAGAATATATAAAATCGGTCAAGACTTGAATCAGGAAATAGATGGTATCCAGGTTATACAGTTACAATTGGCCGCCTGTTTGCATTTCGTGGGGGCACAAAGAAGTAGGCTTCAACCTGGATACTTATAACAGTTAGTGTTTCTTTAGACAAGAGATAGGTGGGCTTCAGTTAAGGCATTTACAATCAGCCTCCAGCCCTCTGAAATGGAAGCAACAACAGAAACACGGTAGATAGTCAGGCTTTGTCTCTTGCAGAGACCTTAAGGTAATAGTCATAGCAAGGACAAAGAGGGACAAACCCTGTTTGAATAAAGGATTAATGGATCTCCGCTACCCCCTCTCTTGGGACAAGGGAGACACTACACATGCACAGAAAGGCTCCTTGTGAGTCAAAAGTCAAGGGATAACATAATGAGTCTTGTTCATCCCAGAAGCCTTCACTTCAAGATCTATCTTGGCTGATGGGTGTATGTACACCCAGTGGAGGGCCCCAGGGTATGGGACCAGAACCCAGGTAGTTGGCCTGGAAGAATACACAGACCTGGAAGAACTGGCCTATATAAATGACTTAAATACCTCTTTACAATACTTCTCCTCACTGGGGGGGGGGGGGGGGGGAATGTCCACACCCTTTCTTTTAGGGTGTGTATCTCTGCCTTGCTTCTGTCTTAACTAAACTGTTTCTCTCTCACCTAGAGCTAGACATCCTGGAGTGCAAAGTCAAGTGAGCCTTAGGAAACATCACTATGAACAAAGCTAGTGGAGGTAATGGAATTCTACCTGAGCTATTTCAAATCCTAAAAGATGATGCTATGAAAGTACTGCACTCAATATGCCAGCAAATTTGGAAAACTCAGCAGTGGCCACAGGACTGGAAAAGGTCAATTTCCATTCCAATCGCAAAGAAAAGCAATGCCAAGGAATGTTCAAACTACTGCACAACTGCACTCATCTCCCATGCTAGTAAAGTAATGCTCAAAATTCTCCAAGCGAGGCTTCAACAGTACATTCACTGAGAACTTCCAGATGTTCAAGCTGAGTTTAGAAAAGGCAGAGGATCAGAGATCAAATTGCCAACATCTGTTGGATGAGAATTCCAGAAAAACGTCTACTTCTGCTTCAGTGACTATGTTAAATCCTTTGACTGTGGGATCACAACAGACTGTAGAAAATTCTTAAAGAGATGAAAATACCAGACCACCTTACCTCCCTCCTGAGAAATCTGTATGCAGGTCAAGAAACAACAGTTAGAACAGGACATGGAACAAGAGACTGGTTCCAAATTGGGAAAGGAGTATGTCAAAGGGGTATATTGCCACTCTCTTTATTTAGCTTATATACAGAGTGAAAGTGAAAGTCACTCAGTCATGTCCAACTCTTTGCCACCCCATGGACTATAAAAGTCCATGGAATTTTCCAGGCCAGAATACTGGAGTGGGTAGTCTTTTCCTTCTCCAGGTGATCTTCCCAACCCAGGGATCGAACCCAGGTCTCGTGCATTGCAGGTGGATTCTTTGCCAGCTGAGCCACAAGGGAAGCCCATATGCAGAGTACAGAGTGCATATTGGGAAATTCCCTGGCTGGATGAAGCACAAGCTGGAATCAAGATTGCCGAGAGAAATATCAATAACCTCAGATATGCAGATGACACCGCCCTAATGACAGAAAGCAAAGAGGAACTAAAGAGCCTCTTGATGAAGTTGAAAGAGGAGAGTGAAAAAAGTGGCTTAAAACTCAGCATTGAAAAAACCAAGATCATGGCATCTGGTCCCATCACTTCATGGCAAATAGATGGGGAAACAGTGGAAACAGTGGCTGACTTTATTTTGGGGGGCTCCAAAAGCTCTGTAGATGATGACTGCAGCCATGAAATTAAAAGATGCTTGCTCCTTGGCAGGAAAGTTATGACCAACCTAGATAGCATATTAAAAAGTAGAGACATTACTTTGCCAACAAATTTCCATCTTGTCAAGGCTATGATTTTTCCAGTGGTCATGTATGGATGTGAGAGTTGGACTCTAAAGAAAGCTGAGCACAGAAGAATTGATGCTTTTGAACTGTAGCATTGAAGAAGACTCTTGAGAGTCCCTTGGACTGCAAGGAGATCCAACCAGTCCATCCTAAAGGAAATCAACACTGAATATCTATTAGAAGTACTGATGCTGAAGCTGAAGCTCCAATACTTTAGCCACCTGATGTGAAGAGTCGACTCATTGGAAAAGACCATGATGCTGAGAAAGATTGAAGGCAGGAGGAGAAGGGGAAGACAGAGGATGAGATGGTTGGATGGTATTACCGAATCGATGGACATGAGTTGGAGCAAGCTCCAGGAGTTGGTGATGGATAGGGAAGCCTGGCATGCTATAGTCCATGAAGTTGCAAAGAGTCGGACACGACTGAAATGCCTCTTTACAGTGCTTCTCCTCACTGGGGGAGGGGGGTGTGTCCACACCCTTCTTTTTGGGTGTGCATCTCATCCTTGCTTATGTCTTAAATAGATTGTTTCTCTATGTGCTCTCTGACTTGTTGTTGTGCTATATCTCTAATAATAAACTTTGTACTTGCATTTACAGTTTATGCCTCTTTGATAAATGCATTTTTCACTGGTGGCAAAGATCCAGAGAAAAATAGCTTCTAGTCTCTGGTCTTTGCTGGTCTGGTGGTTAGAATTTCTGATTCTCATCCAGACTACCCAAGTTTAATTCCTAGGCAGGGAATTAAGATCTTGATTTGCACCACTGCTCACTACTGTCTTCCTGAGTTCAGACTTACCAGCGCTATTAAGTACTGAATGAATATTTATTATGATAGAAAAGAAGTGGTAGGAAGGGGAGGAGAAGGAAGAGAAAGAAAAGGAATAAACAGAGGAAGAACAGAAAAATGGGTTTGCAGAAGTAGTAAAAAAAAGTATCTGAGGCTTTAGGGCCATACAACAGATGGTCCACTCACCTCCATTTTGTAGAAATCCAACTCAGTGATTTAGAAACAATTAAAAAAAAAAAAATCAAGTGAAATATTGTACTCAAGACAAACATATAAAACAAATGACGTTAGGGTGGAACTTGCTGTATTCATCTGGACAATTCCTAGTCTCACTTGGCCCTGCTCCAGCTCTGAGACAGTTCTGAAGAATTGTTAGGATCTGAGAACAATTTGAAGCCCCTGACATAATTCATTTCTGGATGGTGGTCACAAGTGTGCCTTTGTGAGTAGAACCCTTATCTCCTACAGGATCAATGTTACAATCTGTGATCTGTTTTTGAGATCCCATTTCAAACCCTACTAAACCCAAAAACAGTCATTAAAATAAGGGTAAAGAAGATGAAAGAGGTATGTAACATAGTATTTGTATTAAATATGTTCCCTTTGGAAGATTTTTTTTCCTATGTGAGTTTTATTGTCTGACGAATATATTTAACTTGAGCCTTGAATGATAAACATTCCTACATCAAGTATAGGCCATCTCATTATTCCTAGGATTTTCAAACTGCTTTCAAAATTAGTATTATTTATGCTGAAATTTTATACAGTCATTTGATATACATGAATGCCTTTGAAAAGCTTTGCATGAAATAAGAAAAGGTGTGGAAAATTTTCCAAGGTCACTATCTTCTTCATTGATTCCTTGCTCAAAACACAGAATGTATCTGACTTCAACCAGCTGTTTTTTTCATTGCTTCAGTAGGCTCCATAATAGAATTATCCAAAGTCATTAGCAATCATACTTCAAAGTGTGGATCATTACAGTGGGGTTTTATTTATGATAAAGAAGAATGCAAAAGCAAGATTTTTCCAGTCAAATTAATATACTGACTTCAGTCCTCATTTTAGTCTATAGCTACTCTTGAGTGAACAAGTTATAATGTTATTATCAGCCGCAACAGGCATGGATAGGTGTTGAGAATGGTGTTTATAGACGATGTGGAGGAGATATTTGTGGAACATAGGTTATGTTTCAGATGTCTTCTCTACAGTTTACACATCTGGGATAGGATGTGTAAAGTATAATAGAGCTAGTACAATGACGGGAGGCTAGCTTGTGGTAAATTCATGCCATTAATGAGGAAGGACTCTTCAAGTACCTACCTTATAATCACATATCCTTTAAATAAGGATTGCATTTGTAAATAAAACAACTTTGATATATCTTTGATATTTCAATTGTTTGGTGAATCAGAAAAATATTTATTAAAAACTATCTAAATGCAATCATCATTATTAATTTGACATGCATCAGCAGATTTTTATCCTCAAGAGAACTTTTTAGTAGGTACCATTAATGTCCATTTATAAAACTGGCTCAGAATCTTTGACTTGCCCAAGGTGACACAGCTGGTAAGAAGTGTAGGGCTGGAAAATTTTACCTTCTTCCCTTTTAGGTTCTTTGTCTGGTCTAGTAATTATATTGACATACAACACACTAACAGATGAAAAGTAAATTTAATTTTATATACACGAGAGTCCCAAAGATATGAGACCCAAGGGGACGTTGACGCAAGTTGTGCCATCCTGAGCTAAGGAATGGAATAGGGGCCTGGAGTTTAAGGCAGGGAGGAGGGAAATTCACAATACAATAAAATGAGCAGAGGTTTGGTAATTAAATGTCCATCCGACCAGTTCAGATTAAAAAGTTAATCTCTGGTATTAGCTCTTTTTCCCAGCCAGGCCCCCAATAAAAATTCTTTTAGGGAGTTATGGGAGAAGTAGACATTTTTCTTGACTCTGCTGATCTTGACTGCCTTCAGCACAAAATGATCCACATGCCAAAGTGGCATATTTTGGGATTGTATATTCTGCTCCCCTTTAGAAGCATGGTCAGAATTCAAACCCGTCCATTTGACTCTGAAGCCCATGCTCTTGACTGCCCTGCTAAATGAATGTGTGCAGTGTTTTCCAATTATATCTGTATCTTTATTCATTGTACTAATTCTTCCACAGTCTGGCACATATGCATTTAATAAATGTTTGTCTAGAGAATTAATGAATAAAAAATGAGTTGAGAATAATCAAAATAATACACCAATTACTTCTTAAATACAACTAGGCTCTACTTACTTTTTTTCCATTGTATTGTCAGTAGTAGGTCAAACCTCCAACTGTTTGACCTAGACTACTTTAAAACTTGATTGCCTCCAGTCTATTCTCACTGTAGCAACCAGAGACAGCACTCTGAAATGCAAAGCTGTTGCCCCTTCACCCTCAGAAAAAAAATCTTCAGTGGTTTTCCCTTGCTTCTAGGATTGAGTCCAAAATCCTTAACACTGGATACAAATGCCTTTCAGCCCTATCTCATACTGTGTCGCCCCCAGCCCTCAGCAGTCCCCCTGCTTGGGCCTTCAGTTCTCACAGTGTTGCTTCTGGCCTCAGAAATTTGCCCAAGCTCTTTCATGTGTTGGAAATATACTTTCCTCTTCCCTCCATCCTCTACCTCTAGTAATTCTTCTGAGATCTTTAGATCTCAGGTCAATTGTTCTTGCCCAGAAAAGACCTTCCAGATCCCTGTGTGTTAGTTCCTCAGTGGGATCCAACTCTTAGCCCATGGACTATAGCCCACTAGGCTACTCTGTCCTTGAGGTTCTTTGTCTATATCCATTCCCTTCTCCAGGGGATCTTCCCTTCCTGGGGACTGAACCTGCGTCTCCTTCGTTGCAGGCAGATTCTCTACCTTCTGAGCACAAGGGAAGTGCCCCACCCCCCACTCCAGACCTCTAAGTCTAGATGAAATCTTAAAATTCCTGCCTTTGGCATCTGGAGCTTCTTATTGGCAGTGATCATTACTACAAATTCACATTCATTTGATTTATTTTCCCCATTTAAATGTAACTTCCATGGGGCAGGTCTCTGATTGTTTTTACTCTTTTTTTGTGAAGACTGTCAGTGTCTGCCCCACAGTAATCACCCAATAACTATTTAATGTTTAAAGGTTTGTTTGAATGTATGAATACAATTAGGGCTTTCCTGATAGCTCAGCTGGTAAAGAATTCACCTGCAATGCCAATGCAGGCGATCCTGGTTCCATTCCTGGGTCTGGAAGATCCCCTGGAGAAGGGATAGGCTACCCACTCTGATATTTTTGGGCTTCCCTTATGGCTCAGCTGGTAAAGAATCCACCAGCAATGTGGGAGACAGGCTTGATCCCTGGGTTGGGAAGTTCCTCTGGAGAAGGGAAAGGCTACCCACTCCAGTGTTTCTGGCCTGGAGAATTTGCGTTGCTTTGATTCTTTGCAGCCCAGGGGTTGCAAAGATTCAGATGCGATGTGACTTTCACTTTCATGAATACAATTGGGGTATTTCTATTGGATTTTCTCATGTTCCCATCTTTATTTTTATGATCTAACATTTCTGAAGCAAACATTTTGCATAGGGCACAGTGGTGTTTAGAGTGGATTTAAACTATTTGCACATCTGTTATGAGGGCTCAAGGCTAGGGAAGCTCGCAGAGTTAGGGTTAGAAAAAGCAAAGCCAAGTGTGACAGGAAGGCCATAAAGGTAAGCCGCAGTCCCAGCACAGCTGGGTCAGTGTCCGCCTGTGAGTTGCCTTCATTCTCTTCTCATGACCACCCTCCATTCTCCTTCAAGTGAGAAAACAGGCAAGTACAAAATGCAGACAGCCTGCTGGCTGCCGAGAGAGTCACTGATTAAAGCTGGAGATGGAACTCTTTTTCTCAGTTTCATTTTCTTGAACCTGATACCAGCTGGGTTTCAAGCTGAGCTACCACACACATGCTGGGAAAGCGTTTGCTACCTGATGCTTGAAAAGGACGGCCTTCACTCCTTCGAGTGTGAGAGATGATCAGCTCGTTAGGAGGCCAGAGGAAGAAAAAGAGTTTTTTAAATTGAGTGTGCGTCTTTCACGTTCTGCCCAGTTAAAGGGTTAAGAACAGAAGTGTGTGTGGGAGAGGGGTAGTGAGGGGTATATGTTGAACAGTGTTGATGCGAAACTCTCTATTTCCCAAGCATCTATCACTGTGGGCAAATTTAATTTCACAAAATTCAAATCGTGGATGCCATGCTGGCTCTTGAAGGTGCCACTGGCCTGAAGCTCTGGAGTCTCTCCTCTGCTCTGTCTCTGACCCTTCTGGCTCCGTTTGGAAAAGTAGAATTTAGAGAGGCAGAATGTACACTCTTTCCTTGACTACATTTTTAAAAAGCAAGGTTTCTTACCAAAAAAGAACAGACAGAAGACAAAGAGAAGAACAAAGTTTTCCTGTACTGGGCACAGAATGTTTATTTTCAAGAACCTTTTAGAACTTCCTAGAGGGAAGAAAAAATTTGATATGCAGTTATCTTTCTAAAGGGAAAAATGAAATGTGCTAAGATGGCTATTTCTATTTATATATGCACATCATATCTGCCCTGCATGATTAGCACTCTCAAGGAGTAAGAATTTTGTTTTTACTTTTTAAAAAAATCCTCTTTCATGATTTGGATTTACAAGTATTAGAATATTAGGTGCTGCCCGGGGTTGAGAGGTTTGGAGTCAGATTATAAAATGTATAACCTAAATATTTCCTACTCTGATTTTTAGGATACCAGTCAAACAAATTTGTGGAAGCCAGCAGCTCCCCTTCAGAGTAAAGAACATTTACCTTTCTACATTGTCATTGTATGTTTTTAAGGGTGATACATTTGGCACATAGCACAGAATTCATCTGGACCTGCTAGACCATGTCTATTTTGTTCTCTATTGGATTCTCGTTGTAAAGCATAGAGCCTAGGTCATAGTAGGCCCTCAAGAAAATGTTTTGATGAGATGAGTAATTGATTCAAAGAAAATGATTCTTTCATCATCATTATCACCATCAACTCTATCCTCCTGAACACCCAGATTTTGTAAGGGACTCAGAAAGGTCCTTTCTTCCACTCTGCTTAGCTATAGCATCAATGACCATCATCCCATAGATGAGCACCCAACTCCATCCCTCAATCTGTGGGTTAGAAGACTTTGTCAAATATCATTTCCTCACTGGTGGGTGAATTCTGGAGTAAATCATGTTGCTTTAAGTCCAGCATCTGCTGTATCTGGATGAAACCTCAGCGTGAAATACCAGGAGATGCTTAGACCTCCCAGCCTCATTCCTGCACTTTGTCATCTGTCCCTCTGTTACTGTCTTGCAGGGGTTTTGCTACAATAATAGTCAACTGATAAACAGCCTTAGACAGTCTAACTTCAAGTTTCACCTCTGTCTGGTGCCTCCTACCATGCTGGGTGCACAGATTTGACCTTGTAACTCAGAGAAATTAACAAATATAACCAAAGCTCACTGAGCATTTATGTACTCGGTATAATTCTAAATGTGTGTTTATTCTAGAATATTTCATCTTCTTAACAGCACTGTGAAGAAAGTACTATTTTTACATACTCTTCAAAGATAAGGAGATTGGATACAGAGAGTCAAAGAAAATTTTCTGTGGTTAAACAGCCACATGATTCAATGCAGTTTATTTCATTGAAGAGCACATATTCCTGTATTAATGTCCTAACTAGTATCCTCTTAGGCAGGGAGAATATTCAGCCAATACTTGCAAACATTACAGGTCGTGACCATTCTGACTGGTTGGGAGTCCGCTCTGCTTCAGTATTTTGAGTATCAGCTCTTCCCTTTGTGAGGGAATTTGTTGGCCATCTTTTGGAACCTGCTATATAGCTAAGTTCCATGATGCGTCTCCATCTGGCTCTTGATTTCATTCTTTCTCAATTTGTTCTACACAGTAAGGGTGCATGACTATAGACAATATGGACAGGAACAAGGCAAGGTCTTTGATCTCAATCTTGTTAAGAGAGGCCATGAGTATCATATAATAGACAGTGCCTGGTTAGAGGTATCTACCAGTTACAAAACACCAGCTCAGAGGTATAGACAAAGCCACACAGAAGCCCAGAGAGGGAAATATCACTGAGGCTTCTCATAAAGGAGGTGGGACTTGAGCTGAGTGTTGAGGGAAAATTTGAGCCAATAGTATGAAGAGAGACTGGCATCTTTGGCATCAGCCATTTCTTAAGTAACTTTAATCCAAAGTGATCCATATGTGCTTGAGACATATTTAGTGGTGGGCTATCCTAGGCTCAACACTATCATTAAGTCTGCCATTGTTCTCTTAACTTTTTTTTCTTTTTTTGAGAGGAAATAATGTCCTTTTCTTTCATAAAACTTTATTTCTGTCAGGTCCCAAGAGACAATTCTGTCTCATTAACTTTCAGTCTGGATCATAAGTTTAAAATATCCAATCCAATATTGATTTTCACTTAGATGATAATTGAAAGGTTGGACTTTGTCTAGTTTATGAGTCATCAGCTTTCAGGGTCTCTACTCTCTGTTTACCTCCTGACCAAGGAGCCACTGCTGTTTCTGTCCTTGGCATAGGGCTTCATGATCTTCAAGGGGACTCACTTTTGGGGGGCTTTTGTGGCCTCAGTGCAGCTCCCTTGATGCAGGCAGTGCTTTGGTTTTTTCTCTCCACCCCACCTCATCATGCCATCCTAGTTCCTTGTTTCCCAGCTCTCTCTTCAGCAGATTCTCCTCATTGGAGTTCTTCACCCTTGTAGACATTCCCCCAGAAGAGGCTTAGTGTAGCTCCAGCCTGGCCTTCTCTCTTGTCTGGTTCATATCAGGCCCACAAAGAACAGGCACTTGTGTCTCACCGTGACAGCCTGGGAGTGCTGGCTCAGAGCAGTGCAGTGGCTTTTATCCTCTACCGGCAGGTCATTGTCATCTTTCTCACATGAGACTTTAAGCCAACCTTTCTTACTGTCCTTCAATTTTAGATACCTAATCGAAAGCTCTTGTGGAAGCCAGTGAATGCCCCTTCAGTAACTAAAGGGAACAGAGATAAACCCTTTTTTCATTTGGTGGTGTAGGTTGGGGTTTCACAGGAAATCCAAACTTTTTCCAAAGAAATTTCTCTACAAGTTCTGTCTTTATATCCACCCTCTCACCCTTTTTATAGGCTGAACTTGCAGTTTGATATCTGCTATGTACCATTGTAGCCAAAACTGAGATGAAAATATCTCATTTTAACATTATGTTACTATTATTTTTTAAATTGATTTATTTTTAACATTTAAACATTTATTTATTTATTTGACTGCACCAGGATCTTTAGTTGTGGTATGCAGGATCTTTAGTTGTGCATGTAAACTCTTAGTTGTGGCATGAAGTATCTAGTTCCCTGACCAGGAATCAAACCCGGGCATTGGGAGTGCAAAGTCTTAGCCACTGGACCACCAGGGAATTCTCACTATTATTTTTTAATCACAAATGGGGATGGGAAAATCTGCAAAATTTTATTTTTCCCTTTTGCCATATCAAGGACCTAGAGATTCAGCTAAGGAAAATGTCTGATAATCTCTCCATTTTGAAGAATATTGGTGAAGAATCACCTATATAGAAACAAAAAAGCTGGGTCAAGTTTCAGTCAGAAGAGGGCAGAAATCCCATGTCTTAATTAATTAGAAGAGGTTTCATGTGGTCCAGAAGCAAGGAAAAAAATCCAAAGATAAAAAAATACATCTACCCAATGTTAAATACAGATGAGAATAAGAGAAAAACAAAGCTTAGTGCTAATGGAAAAGACAAAACTGTAATCTTCTCAATGAATGTTATCGATCTCCTGCTAACCTCATGGTTCTGTGCAGCAAAGAGTCCCTGAGATACCTAAGGCAAAAGGATAAGGTAAAAGAGTTTTTAAAAAAAAAAAAAAATGACACATTTTATATTTGAATGAAGAGTTCAATTAAATTTCCTAGATTCTGAATAAATATCTGTCCCCAATAATTCACCTATTAATGTCAATAGATTTTGAATTCTATTTTATTTTTTAACTGAGTTAGGTAAAATTGGTCTTTTAGTTTTTGCATGTTTCTCTTCTAGAAGATATCAGTTATCTTCTAGATATTATCTATGTAATTAACATAGAGCACATGGTGGTTTCATTCTATTTGGGTTCATTCAGCTAAAGCCTCCTGAATGACCTTTATTCCAAACCCCCATTTGCCATGCAAGTGTATTCTTCTGCAAGGCAAATGTTTCTAAGGAAACTATGGAAGTGAAAAAGCTCCAAACAAATCATCTCATATCCAAAGGAGAAAATGACACACCCATTAATAACAAATGTGATTATCTCAGGCTCAATGAAGTAAGTTTTCGATGTTATGTTCACGATGGAGACCAGTAATTAAAAGGGATTCCCTAGCTCTGTTCTATATGCCAAAAGAGAAATGTGTTCACATTGTGAGCTGTAAACCATGAAAGGGAGACAGGTTTGTGGGAATAAATGGAAAGTCACTAGTAAGTCTCTGTTAAGAAGGTAAGGAAGCTAACGAATTAAGGCCAAACTGACTTTTCAGATTATGTTTATCAAATCTGTCACCTTCCTCCATCAACCCTCTCACCCTCTTTGCTTTCTCTTTTCAGTTCATCTGATCCTTGGCCTGTAAGAGAAAGAAGTTGTTAATACTTAAATTCTATGGGTAAAATAGCTGACCAACCCAGAATAGGCAGTACAATATAACAGGAGAATGACTGACATTACCTATCAGTAAGGCTTACTATTAAGCCACAATAATCAGCACAGTGCAGTATATGAATAGACAAAAAAAAAAGAAAAAGAATATAGGAAAAGATCAATGGATCAGAGTAGAAAGCTCAGAAATAGACCCTCACAGATATAGCCAGTTGATGCCTGATAAAAGAGCAAAAGCAATACAGTGAAGCAAAGACAGTCTCTTCAATAAATGGTGCTTGAATAAATGATGTCCATATGCAAGAAAAAAAAGAATCTAGACACAGACCTTACACTCTCACAAAAATTAACTCAAAATGAACTGTAGACCTAAATGTAAAGCACAAAAATATAAAACTCCAATCTCTTATAAGATAATATAGGACAAAACCTAGATGACCTTGGATATGGTGATGTCTTTTTATGTACACCACCAAAGATATGATACACAAAAGAAACCACTGATAAGCTGGATTTCATTAAAATTTAAAATATTGCATTTGTAAAAGACAATGCCAAGGGAATGAGAAGATGAGCCATAGACTGGGAGAAAAATATTTTCAAATGCCATATCTGATAAAGGATAGTTAGCCAAAGTATATACAGAGTTCTTAAAAGGCTCCCCAGGTGGCTCAGTGGTAAAGAATCCTCCTGCCAATGCAGGAAATGCAGGAGACATGGGTTCAATTCCTGGGTTAGGAAGATACCCTGGAGAAGGGAATGGCAACTCACTCCAGTATCCTTGCCTAGAGAATTCCATGGACAGAGAAGCCTGGCGGGCTATAGTCTGTGGGGTCACAAAGAGTCAGACATGACTGACGTGACTGAGCAACTAAAGAAAATAACTTCATTAAAAAATGAGTCATAGACCTTAACAGACAGCTCACATGGAAGATACACAAATGGCAAATAAGCATATGAAAAGATGTCCCATATCATATGTCATCAGGAAAATGAAAATAATGAGATACTGCTGTGCATCTATTAGAATGGCCACGATATGAACACTGACAGCAGCAAATGCTGGTGAGAATGTGGGAAAAGAGTAACTGTCATACAATACAGTACAGTGCATGCTCAGTCATGCCTGACTCTTCGGGACTCCATGGACTGTAGCCTGCCAGGCTCCAAATGTAAAATAATAGAATTACTTAGGAAGACAGTTTGGCAGTTTCTTACAAACTAAACATACTCTTGTCATAAGATCTAGTAATTTCTCTCCTTGGTATTTACTCAAAGAGTTTGAAAACTTATGTCTCTATCAAAATCTGCATCAGGATGTTTATAGCCACTTAGTTCCTAATTGCCAAAACTTGGAAGCACTTGAGATGTCCTTTAGTAAGTAAATGGACAAATAAATTGTGGAACATCCAGACAATGGAATAGAATTTAGTAATAAAAAGAAATAGTTATCAAGTCATGAAAAGATATGGAGGAATCTGAAATGCATATTGCTTAGTGAAAGAAGTCAGTTTGAAAAGACTATGGATGCTTTGATTTCAACTATTTGATCTCTATGGGCTTCTCACGTGGTGCTAGTGGTAAAGAATCTGCCTGCCAGTGTGGAAGTTGTAAGAGACTCGGGTTCGATCCCTGGGTCAGGAAGATCCTCTGGACTAGGATATGGCAACCCACTCCAGTCTTCTTGTCTGGAAAATTCCATGGACAAAGGAGTCTGGCAGACTACAGTCCTTGGTGTCACAAAGAGTCTGGACATGGCTGAGCAACTGAGCACACACACATTCGATCTCTGGAAAAGTTTAAAATGTAGACAGTAAAAAGATTAACGGTTGCTAGGGAAGAAAAGATGAATAGGCAGACCACAGAGGATTTTTAGGGTGGTGAAATATTCTATATGATATTATAGTGATGGATTCATATCTATATGTTTGCCCAAACTCATAGAAGGTGCAACACCACTAATTATCTCTAAAGTAAACTATGGACTTTGGGTGATTGTGATGTATAATATAGGTTCAACCTCTGTAACAAAGGTACCACTATTGAGTGGTATTGATAATGGAGGTGGCTATGCATGAGTAGGAGCAGGGAATGATGGGAAATCTCTATATCTTCTTTTCATTTTTGTTTTGAACCTAAAACTGCTCTAGAAAAGTAAATTAAAAAAACAAAAAGGGAGAGAGAGAAAACTGAACCACACAATCTGGAACTAAGGTAGGAAGAGAGAAGAACCCTCTCTGTAGAATGGGCTCTATACTAAGTGATATATTCTAAGATTAAAGGATGAAATGACTGGTACTTAGTATGTTCACTATATAAATAGTAACTGAAAAATAATTTGAACAGTTTTTAAGATATATGACAGTTTACCCAATGTTATTTTTGCAAATAAAGTTTATTGGAACACATTTACTTGTTTATATATGGTCTACTGCTCTACAATTGCAGAATTCAGTAGTGTGACAGAAACCATTAGGCCTGTAAAGCCTAAAATATTCACTATTCATAGAAAATGATTGCAAGTCACTGATCTAGAAGGAAAAAAATGGTAAGAGCAGATAAGAACACATTGAAATAAAAATGAGAGGGTGCATATATTTCCACATTTTAATTCACAATAAACAGCTCTAAGATCTAAAGTTTCTTGTTTCCCAGAAACACGTATTTTCTCACCATTTTTAATGCCCTGAAATTAATGTGAATGCTACAATAGATGTCAAAATAAACTTGTCATCTACTAGATAGAATAAGTGCCACAGTTGTTGTTGCCTATACTTGTATAAATTTAACGTTATGCAGAAGGACTGATGTTGAAGCTGAAACTCCAATACTTTGACCACCTCATGCGAAGAGTTGACTCATTGGAAAAGACCCTGATGCTTGGGAGGGATTGGGGGCAGAAGGAGAAGGGGGCGACAGAGGATGAGATGGCTGGATGGCATTGCCAACTCGAAGGGCATGAGTTTGAGTAAACTCCGGGAGTTGGTGATGGACAGGGAGGCCTGGAGTGCTGTGATTCATGGGATCGCAAAGAGTGGGACATGACTGAGCCACTGAACTGAACTGAACAGCATACACTATTCAGTTATAAAAAAATGAATTCACTTCTTTACATAAAAATATAAACATTCTAGGAATATGTCCTAAGGAAAAACTGACACATGTATAAAGATGAATTTGTAAGGACAGTAACACAAATGTTGCAGGCTATAAATAGCAAATGTGATCCAACTTTTATAAAATATATATGTGCCTGTTTATATATACACATTTCTATCCAATCATCTGTCTGTATGTTCTTCTATTAAATCTGGGAGAAAATACAGTAAAATCTTACCAGATGTCTCCAAGTTGAGAAATTATTTGAGATTTCTCACTTTTTTTCTTATACTTTCAGTTATTTTCCAATTTAATAAAAAAGGAATAAAAGCTATTTTCATTAAAATATAAAAGGCAAATGAAAAATTGAAAATTTTGGTAAAGGATATAGCAAATTATTATCATCCTTCCATATCATGTATTGCAAATCAGCTCCAAGTAGCACTGAAACGTGTACATTACTGTATGTAAAATAGATAGCCAGGGGGAATTTACTGGGCTTCCCTGGTGGCTCAAAAGGTAAAGAATCTGCCTGCTCTGTGGGAGACCTGGGTTTGATCCTTGGGTCAAGAAGATTCTCTGGAGAAGGAAATGGCAACCCACTCCAATATTCTTGCCTGGAGAATTTCATGGACCGAGGAGCCTGGTGGAATTTACTGCCTGACACAGGGAGCTCAACCTGGTATTCTGTGACAACCTAGAGGAGTGGGATAGGGTGGAAAGAGGAAGGGAGGTTCAAGAGTGAGGGAGCAAGAATACACCTATAACAGATTACATTGATGTATGGCAGAAAACAACACAACATCGTAAAGCAATTATCCTCCAATTAAAAATAAAAATAGATAAGAAAAACCTGACTCTCCAAATAAACACAGTTAAAAATCTTGAAGAAAAAATTCACAAGAGAATAAAAAAGTTAGCCTTCTAATAACCAAAGGAATGCATTAAAATAACCCATTTTTCTAAGGTTTCTCATCACAAGGAAAAAAATATATATATATATTTCTATTTCATTAATGTTGTCTCTATATGAGAAGATGGATAGTCATTAAACCTATTGTCATCATCATTTCATGATGTATGTAAGTCAAATCATTATGTCACACACCTTAAGTTTATGCAGTGCTGCATATTTCTCAAATATTGTCTGAGAAATCCCATGGAGGGGGACACTGGCGGGCTACAGTCCATGGGGTTGCAAAAGAGTTAGCCACTAGATAACAATGTCAACTATATCCCAATAAACCCAGACAAAAACAAAATAGTAAAATCAAATGAGGCTCTTAGTTTTCCCTATCAAGGTAGAAAATTACTTTTTAAAGCTAAACAATTCCATGTAGAATATTAGCAAACATTTGGGTGGAACCTCCATTTTTTATTTACAGATGGAAGGATTTCAACTTGATTAACACTTCTGGCTTCTTTGTTCCCAGCTCTCTCACTGTCCTCTGCTTCCCAAGGGAGAAGGGGTGACTTGGTGTACTTTGGAGAACCAAGAATGTACGTCTAGAGTCTTTATCTTTTCTGGTTCTGAGCAGGCTCACCTGCAGGAAGCCTCTAATCTTCTATATGTTCAGCTTGCTGGGCAGGACCGCAAAGAGCAGCTTGTGGAAGTTTACTTGGTCCAGGGAGGGAGGCTGTAAATCTGACTGGTTTAGAAATCAGATAACAATCCAGTTTGACTGCAAACCTTAAGCATCATCTTCCAGTTCAGTTTTTATCAGTAATAAAACTGATGTTTTTGGTCTTCATTTGCCTGAATCTTGCATCTCTTAAAAGTCTCAGGAGCAAGGGTGAAAGAATGGAGAGAAGAACTCATAGACACCACTCAGTTCAGTCAGTCATTTCAGTTGCTCAGTCATGTCCGACTCTTTGTGACCCCATGAATCGCAGCACACCAGGCCTCCCTGTCCATCAGCAACTCCCGGAGTTTACTCAAACTCATGTCCATCAAGTCGGTGATGCCATCCAGCCAACTCATCCTCTGTCGTCTCCTTCTCCTCCTGCCTCCAATCCCTCCTGTAGCGATTTTGGAGCCCCCCAAAATAAAGTCTGACACTGTTTCCACTGTTTCCCCATCTATTTCTCATGAAGTGATGGGACCAGATGCCATGATCTTACTTTTCTGAATGCTGAGCTTTAAGCCAACTTTTTCACTCTCCTCTTTCACTTTCATCAAGAGGCTTTTTAGTTCGTCTTCACTTTCTGCCATAAGGGTGGTATCATCTGCATATCTAAGGTTATTGATATTTCTCCCGGCAATCTGGACTCCAGCTTGTGCTTCTTCCAGCCCAGCGTTTCTCATGATGTACTCTGCATATAAGTTAAATAAGCAGGGTGACACTACTAGGGGCAGCTTAAGATAACCATCTTTCTGGAGGGCAATTTCATATTGTGTTACAAAGGGTTTACCTATTCCTGGGGCACTCTTTTTAAGAACACATGCTAAGAAAGCAATTAAAGGAATGGATGAAATATGTGTATACAAATGTTCGTGAGTGAAAGTCATTCAGTTGTGTCTGACTGTTTGTGACAGTCACAAAGAGTCAGACTATACAGTCCATGGAATTCTCCATGCCAGAATACTGGAGTGGCTAACCTTTCTCTTCTCCAAGGGATCTTCCCAACCCAGGGATCGAACCCAGGTCTCCCACATTGCAGGCAGATTCTTTACCAGCTGAGCCACCAGGGAAGCCCAAATACAAATGTTTAGTATCATTTTATTTATAATAGCTAAAATTGTTACCAAGAAAAGGACCCACTTGTCAACACCCATAAAAGCCAATAGTACAGCACTAGCTTTTGAGAAAAGAAAGAGTTTTATTGCAAGGTTGACCAACAAGGAGAAAGGATGCAGACTCTCCATCTGGCATTTAGTCAGATTTTTATAAGAGGAGGAAGGTTGATACATGGAAGTGCTGGTGGACAGGGTTTTGATTGGAAGATTTGGAACTTTGTTACTTATGGTATGATATGATTAAGGGGTTTTAGCACCTGATCTTCCTGGCCAGTGAACTCTTTGCTTCTGAAAGATTCCTGCCTTTAGGCTCTTGCTGTGTCCTAGTTCTTGGTTACTTGGTGGGGGTGGGAGGTGGGGAGAAGACTTTGGTTCTTGGCATTATTCAAGGTCAAAATTTTCCTCTGTGCATGCTTTTGTTGTATGACTTGCACTTTTTTAAAAATTGTTTTCTCTAAAAAACAGCTCAGTATCTTATTAGAAACAAGAAGGACCAGTTTGGGCTTCTTCTGCAGTTACAAAATTGGAAAAAAACAAACAAACAAACAAAAAAAACAAATGTCCAACTACATAGTATAATTAAGAAAAATATATTTGTATGTCATACAATGATATGAAAAATCATATTAGGGAAGAGTATTTTTGGTGGGGTAAGCTGTTCACTATATATTGCTTAATTTTAAAAATGAGCTACAGAATGGTGTATGCAATGTGATATCAACTTTGTAATATATTTATAAACCTTGTAAGTTTGAATTTAAAAATACTGGTAGACTATGGTATGTTTCAGAGAGCTAGAACAAATAATTTCACAATTTGTGTGGAAATACAAAAAAACCTCGAATAGCCAAAGCAATCTTGAGAAAGAAGAATGGGACTGGAGGGATCAACCTGCCTGACTTCAGACTATACTACCAAGCTACAGTCATCAAAACACTCTGGTACTGGCACAAAGACAGAAATATATATCAATGGAACAAAATAGGAAGACCAGAGGTAAATCCACACACCTATGGACACCTTATCTTTGACAAACAAAGCAAGAATATACAATGGAGAAAAGACAATCTCTTTAACAAGTGGTGCTGGGAAAACTGGTCAATCACCTGTAAAAGAATGAAACTAGAACCCTTTCTAACACCATACACAAAAATAAACTCAAAATGGATTAAAGATCTAAATGTAAGACCAGAAACTATAAAACTCCTAGAGGAAAACATAGGCAAAACACTCTCTGACATAAATCACAGCAGGATCCTCTATGACCCACCTCCAAGAGTAATGGAAATAAAAGCAAAAGTAACAAATGGGGCCTAATTAAACTTAAAAGCTTTCACACAATGAAGGAAACTATAAGCAAGGTGAAAAGACAGCCTTCAGAATGGGAGAAAATAATAGCAAATGAAGCAACTGACAAAGAATTAATCTTAAAAATATACAAGCAGCTCATTTCCAAAAAATAAATGACCCAATCAAAAAATGGGCCAAAGAACTAAACAAACATTTCTCCAAAGAAGAAATACAGATGGCTCACAAACACATGAAAAGATGCTTAACATCACTCATCATCAGAGAAATGCAAATCAAAACCACAATGAGGTACCATCTCATGCCAGTCAGAATGACTGCTGTCAAAAAGTCTACAAACAATAAATGCTGGAGAGGGTGTGGAGAAAAGGGAACCCTCTCACACTGTTGGTGGGAATGCAAACTAGTACAGCCACTATGGAGAACAGTGTGGAGATTCCTTAAAAAACTGGAAATAGAACTGCCATATGACCCAGCAATCCCACTTCTGGGCATACACACTGAGGAAACTAGATCTGAAAGAGACACGTGCACCCCAATGTTCATTGCAACACTGTTTGGAACAGCCAGGACATGGAAGCAACCAAGATATCCATCAGCAGATGAATGGATAAGAAAGCTGTGGCACATATACACAATGGAATATTACTCAGCTATTAAAAAGAATACATTTGAATCAGTTCTAATGAGGTGGATGAAACTGGAGCCTATTATACAGAGCAAAGGAAGTCAGAAAGAAAAACACCAACACAGTACGTTAACGAATATATATGGAATTTAGAAGATGATAACAATGACCCTATATGTGAGACAGCAAAAGAGACACAGATGTAAAGAACAGACTTTTGGACACTGTGGGAGAAGACGAGGGTGGGATGATTTGAGAGATAGCATTGAAACATGTATATTACCATATGTCCAGGTTTGATGCATGAGACAGGGCGCTCAGGGCCAGCGCACTGGGATGACCCTGAGGGATGGGATGGGGAGGGAGGTGGGAGGGGATTTCAGGATGGGGGACACAAGTATACCCATGGGTGATTCATGTCAATGTATGGCAAAAACCACTACGATATGGTAACGTTATTATCCTCCAATTAAAATTTTAAAATTAATTTACAAAAAAAATACTGGTTGAATATATGAAAATAATGGTAGTAGTTACTTTTACAAGAGATAGTTGTTTCTTTTTTTGCTTTTGCTTTTCCAAGTTTTGTAATGTACTAATAAAGTAATTAGAAAAATATTATTCAAATATAACTGAACAGTAGCTGCAGCAAATCAATAACTTTATTGTTATTATTTATAAAAAACTCTCTTCCCATTGAATGTCAGTTAGTTAATAAGTATGTTCATGTTTAAAAGAATTTTTAAATATAAAGAAGAAAATTTCTAATTGAAAGGAATGAATTTACTATGGGTCAAAAAGAAGTGGGTTAATGTCCTGGCCTTGTTATTTGTATGAATTTATATCTTCTAAATCTCAGGGGATTATAATATATATCTTGCAAAACTGTGGAGGATGAAAGATCATTTATCAATCAATGAGCCTGAGATGAAATATGATCTCAACAAATGGTTAATATATTATTATGAAAGCATGATGATGGCATTTAGAGGAATGGGGTGGCTTTCACCTGGGGTCTTAAGAAGATGCAAATCCTTTTCCCATAATTCTAGCAGACTTCCATATTTTATTTGCCAGAGAGACTACCTTTTCTAAGCCTATGTTTGGAAAAAGGGATGAGATGATTTCAGTTGGATTGCACTAATTAGAGTTTACCGAAGACTTTTGAGAGTTCCTTGGACTGCAAGGAGATCAAACCAGTCAACCCTACAGGAAATCAACCCTAAATCTTCATTGGAAGGACTGAGGCTGAAGCTGAAGCTCGAATACTTTGCCCACCTGATGCTAAGAGCTGACTCACTGGAAAAGACCATGATGCTGGGAAAGACTGAAGGCAAAAGGAGAAGATAGGAGCAGAGAATTAGATGGTTAGATAGCATCATCGACTCAATGAACATGAGTCTGAGCAAACTCTGGGAGATTGTAAAGGAAAGGGAAACCTGGCATGCTGCAGTTCATGGGGGTCACAAAGAATTGGACATGACTTAGCAACTGAACCACAACAACAACTGGAGTTGACTCCCAAGTGGAGTTTCTTCTGAAGCACATGGCTTGGTGGAGTCATGGTGGTTACTTGTACTAAAGCAGAGTTGTTCTAGAAATTTTTTTAAAAAGTGAGAGTAGTGGGAATTGGGTAAGCAAAGAACAGTGTCTCCTGAAACTTTTACAGAGCTAAACACTTAGCTCTTTTGTTGGAGGGAAAATTATGAGAAAAATTATTCCTGTTAAGATTAGGAGATATACTGAGGAATGAGGAAATGCCCAGATGTGAGGGGGAAAGAGGAGAAATTAGAAAAGAATGAGAGAATATAGAAAGGAACTCTTGACACAAGAATGGCTCAACAGAAGTGTTTGCACAGAAGGTGTGAGTCCTGATAAAAGTGGTTCTGGGAAGCCCTCTGGAGAGGAATCAGGGCACAAAAAACTCAAGATTTACAGAGATATGGGGTGCATTTGGAGGAGTATCTAAAGAGAGACAAGGAATAAAGTGACAGGTAAGAAACAAGAAATAAAAGGGTGAGAAGCCCTGCTGGTCTGTAATGATCAAAGGAAGGTGCTGTTGTTGGGATACCTGTGCAAGGGCTGCTGGGAATCAGGTCTCTGGCAGCTTGGCTCTGAAGAGAAAGAGTGGCTCTTAAGTGGCTGACATCCTTTGTGCTTCTGGTCATTACAAATGCAATTTAATGATGAGGAATTCAGCAGAGCTGTGATTCTGAGGCTATGCATTGTGATTCTGATTCTTGTGCTTACTGTCTGCTAAGAAAAGTTTCCCATTCTCTTTTGCTCCTGGCTGAACTTAAAGCTGGAGTATTTAAGTGTGTGAGGTCTCATCATTGCAATGAATAGTATCTTAGTTCCTCTTCAGAATTTCCCAGAATGTCTGTGTTCAGTTCAGTTCTAATCAGTCACTCAGTTGTGTCTGACTCTTTGCAACCGCATGGACTGCAGCATGCCAGGTTTCCCTGTTCATCACCAAATCTTGGAGCTTGCTCAAACTCATGTCCTTTGAGTCGGTGATGCCATCCAACCATCTTGTCCTCTGTCGTCCCCTTTTCCTCCTGTCTTCAATCTTTCCCAGCATCAGGATGTTGTCCAATGAGTCAGTTCTTTGCATCAGGTGGCCAAAGTATTAGAGCTTCAGCTTCAGAATCAGTCCTTCCACTGAATGTTCAGGACTCATTTCCTTTAGGATTGACTGGTTTGATCCCCTTGCTGTCCAAGGGACTCTCAAGAGTCTTCTTCAACACCACAGTTCAAAAGCATCAATTCTTCATTGCTCAGCCTTATTTATGGTTCAACTCTCACATCCATATATGACTATTGAAAAAACCATAACTTTGATTAGATGGATCTTTGTTGGCAAAATAATGTCTCTGTTTTTTTATATGCTGTCCAGGCTTGTCATAGCTTTTCTTCCAAGGAGCAAATGGCTTAATTTTATGGCAGCAGTCACCATCTGCAGTGATTTTGGAGCCCAAGAAAATAAAGTCTCTCATGGTTTCCATTGTTTCCCCATTTATTTGCCATGAAATGATGGGACCACATGCCATAATCATAGCTGTTTGAATGCTGAGTTTTAAGCCAGCCTTTTCAGTCTCCTCTTTCACTTTCATCAAGAGGCTCTTTAGTTCCTCTTCACTCTCTGCTATAAGGGTGGTGTCATCTGTGTATCTGAGGTTACTGATATTTCTCCCAGCAATCTTGATTCTAACTCATTCTTCATTCAGCCCAGCATTTCTCATGATGTACTCTGAATATGTTAAATAAGCAGAGTGACAATATACAGCCTTGATGTACTCCTTTCCCAAACGGAGGCAGTAAGTTGTTCCATATTCGGTTCTAACTGTTGCTTCTTGACCTACATACAGATTTCTCAGGAGGCAGGTAAGGTGGTCTGATACTCTCATCTCTTGAAGAATTTTCTAGAGTTTGTTGTGATCCACAAAGTTTTTGGTGTAGTATGAAAACAGAAGTAGATATTTTTCTGGAACTCTCTTGCTCTTTCCATGATCCAAATGATGTTGCAATTCGATCTCTAGTTCCTCTGCCTTTTCTAAATCCAGCTTGAACATCTGGAAGTTCTTGGTTCATGTACTATTGAAGAATGGCTTGGAGAATTTTGAGCATTACTTTGCTAGCCTGTGAGAGGAGTGTAATTGTGTGGTAGTTTGAACATTCGTTGGTATTGGCTTTCTGTGGGGAATGAAAACTGATGTTTTCCAGTCCTGTGGCTACTGCCGAGTTTTCCAAATTTGCTGGCATGTTGAGTGCAGCTCTTTCACAACATTATCTTTTAGGATTTGAAATAGCTCAACTGGAATTCCATCACCTCCACTAGCTTTGTTCACAGTGATGCTTCCTGAAGCCCACTTGACTTCACATTCTAGGATGTCTGGCTCTAGGCAAGTAACCACACCATCCTGGTTATCTGGGTCATGAGGATCTTTTTTTGTACAGTTCTTCTGTGTATTCTTGCCACCTCTTCTTAATATCTTCTGCTTCTCTTAGGTTCATACAATATCTGTCCTTTATTGTGTCCATCTTTGAAATGGTCCCTTGGTATCTCTAATTTTCTTGAAGAGATCTCTAGTCTTTCCCATTCTATTGTTTTCCTCTATTTCTTTGCATTGATCACTGAGGAAGGCTTTCTTACCTCTCCTTGTTATTCTTTGGAACTATGCATTCAAATGGGTATATCTTTTCTTTTCTCCTTTTCCTTTAGTTTCTCTTCTTTACTCAGCTGTTTATAAGGCCTCCTCAGACAACCATTTTGCCTTTCTTTTTCTTGGGGATGGTCTTGATCACTTCCTCCTATACAATGTCACGAACCTCTGTCCATAGTTCTTCAGGCACTCTATCAGATCTAATCCCTTGAATCTATTTGTCACTTTCACTGTATAATCATAAGGGATTTGATTTAGGTCATACCTGGATGGACTAGGGATTTCCCCTACTTTCTTCAATTTAAGTCTGAACATTGTAATATGGAGTTCATCATCTGAGCCTCAGTCAGCTCTTGGTCTTGTTTTTGCTGACTGTATGGAGCCCTCATAGTCAACAAAAGAGCCCAAAATGCAGTACTTGGGTGCAAACTCAAAATGACAGAATGATCTCTGTTCATTTCCAAGGCAAACCATTCAATACCTTGTAATTCAAGTCTATGCCCTGATGAGTAATGCTCAAGAAGCTGACATTGAACAGTTCCATGAAAACCTACAGGACCTTCTAGAACTAACACCCAAAAAAGTTGTCCTTTTCATTATAGGGGATTGGAATGCAAAAGTAGGAAGTCAAGAAACACCTGGAGTAACAGGCAAATTTGGCCTTGGAGTACAGAATGAAGCAGGGCAAAGGCTAATAGAGCTTTTCCAAGAGAACACACTGGTCATAGCAAACACCCTCTTCCAACAACACAAGAGAAGACGCTACACATGGACATCACCAGATAGTCAAAACCTAAATCAGATTGATTATATTCTTTGCAGCTAAAGATGCAGAATCTCTGTATAGTCAGCAAAAACAAGGACCGGGAGCTAACTGTGGCTCAGATCATGAACACCTTATTACTAAATTCAGACTTTAATTGAAGAAAGTAAGGAAAACCACTAGATCATTCAGTTATGACCTAAATCAAATCCCTTATGACTATACAGTGGAAGTGACAAATAGATCCAAGGGATTAGATCTGATAGAGTGACTGAAGAACTGTGGACAGAGGTTCGTGACATTGTTACAGGGGGCAGGGATCAAGACCATCCAAATAAAAAGAAAGGCAAAAAGGAAAAATGGTTGTCTGAGGAGGTCTTACAAACAGCTATGAAAAGAAGAGAAGCAAAAGACAAAGGAGAAAAGGAAACATATACCCATTTGAACGCAGAGTTCCAAAGAATAGCAAGAACAGATAAGAAAGCTTTCCTCAACAATCAGTGCAAAGAAATAGAGGAAAACAATAGAATGGGAAAAACCTAGGGATCTCTTCAAGAAAATTAGAGATATCAAGGGAACATTTCATGCCAAGATGGGCACAATAAAGGACAGAAATGGTATGGACCTAACAGAAGCAGAAGATATTAAGAAGAGATGACAAGAATACACAGAAGGACTATACAAAAAAGATCTTCATGGCCCAGCTAACCAGGATGGTATGATTACTCACCTAGAGCCAGACATCCTGGAATGTGAAATTAAGTGGGCCTTAGGAAGCATCACTATGAACGAAGCCAGTGGAGGTAATGGAATTCAGGTTGAGCTATTTCAAATCCTAAAAGATGATGCTGTGAAAGAGCTGCACTCAACATGCCAGCAAATTTGGAAAACTCAGCAGTGGCCACAGGATTCGAAAAGGTCAGTTTTCATTCCAATCCCAAAGAAAGGCAATGCCAAAGAATGCTCAAACTACCACATAATTGCACTCATCTCCCATGCTAGCAAAGTAATGTCCAAAATTCTCCCAGCTGAGCTTCAACAGTACGTAAGTCATGAACTTCCAGATGTCCAAACTGGATTTAGAAAAGGCAGAGAAGCCAGAGATCAAATTGCCAACATCTGCTGGATCATCAGAAAAGGGAGAGAGTTCCAGAAAAACATCTATTTCTGCTTTATTGACTATGCCAAAGTCTTTGACTTTGTGGATCACAACAAACCGTGGAAAATTTATCAAGAGATGGGAATACCAGACCACTTGAACTGCCTCCTGAGAAATCTGTATGTAGGTCAAGCAGCAGCAGTTAGAACTGGACATGGAACAACAGACTGGTTCCAAATCGGGAAAGGAGTACATCAAGGCTGTATATTGTCACACTGTTTATTTAACTTATATGCAGAGTACATCATGAGAAATGCTGGACTGGATGAAGCACTGGAATGGGCTAATTTAATTCAGATATTCAAGAATATTCATTCTTGCCATTTCCTGTTTGACCACTTCCAATTTACCTTTATTCATGGACCCAACATTCTAGGATCCTATGCAATACTGTTCTTTACAGCATTGGACTTTACTTCCATCACCAGTCACATCCACAGCTGGGCATTGTTTTTGCTTTGGCTCAGCCTCTTCATTCTTTCTGGAGCTATTTCTCCACTGATCTCCAGTAGCATATTGGGCACTTTCTGACCTGGGGAGTTCATCTTTCAGTGTCATATCTTTTTGCCTTTTTATGCTGTTCATAGGTTTCTCAAGGAAAGAATACTGAAGTGGTTTGCCATTCCCTTCTCCAGTGGACCACATTTTGTCCGAAGTCTCCACCATGATCCATCTGTTTGGACAGCCCTATACAACATGGCTTATTGTTTTATTGAGCTAGACAAGGCTGTGATATGTGTGTTTCTAAATCATAAACCACCATTGTGTTCCTCTGGAGTACTCTCTGAGAATAGCACAGAAGCAGATGCTTTCAAGGAGTCTTCCAATCCTCAGATCTTCATCTCCTGTAATCTCTATATGTTGTATTTTTAGTTTTATAGTTGTTGTTGTTCAGTTGCTAAGTTGTATCTGACTATTTGCAAACCCATGGACTGTAGCCCACCAGGCTCCTCTGTTCATGGGATTTCCCAGGTAAGAACACTGGAGGGGTTGCCATGTGTTTGCATTCAAAGGCAGCTGACTTGCCTAAGCATGACGTTGCAAAAAGATGGAAAAAGTCAGCCTTAGAAAACAGCCCTTTTCTGGTACCTGCTTATTCTATCATTTTGTGAGGTTTTGATTCTCACACATATATTCCCACTGCTATCTCTTGGCTGTTCTTCCATGTTCTGTAACCTGTTTACATTCTACAGATTATCTTTATATCTCACTTCTGTTTTCAACTTTCCATTCAAAATTTTCCTCTACTTCAAGCTCCCATGGATGTCTGTAAAAAAGTTTACTGTAACAGCTCTGACTGTCCTGGCCTTAGTTGCAGATATTGTAGAAGAAAGCCAGATAGCTGGTATAAATGTTCCAGTGCGAAAGATCTCTTCAGCTTTCAAGAGCTAAGCACTGAATGTATCCAGAAGATGTGGTATGCTGATTGTTTCCATTGTTGTTACTTGTTTATAGGATGTATTTGAATTAGGATTGAAGCACACGTACTACCTGTGAGCTTGGGGAGAAAGTGGGAGAGAGGCTAGTTTTCCTTTGGAAAATCAGGATTCATTACCAGAAAAAGAAAGCACACATGCTGGGCATCCAGAATAATAGATAATTACCATAATCATCCACATAGATGTTTCAGTAATTTAGTGGGTTATCAGCTCAAGGTGTTTACATTTCAAACCTGCAATTAGATTTTTGAATCTTGAAATAAATTTCAGATCATGGAGCCTGAGGGTCTTCCCAGGTGGTACTAGTGGTAAAGAACACGCCTATCAATGCAGGAGGCTGTAAAAGACTTGGTGTTCCATTCCTGGATTGGGAAGATCCCCTGGAGTAGGAAATGGCACACCACTGCAGTATTCTTGCCTGGAAAATTCCATGGAGAAAGGAACCTGGTGGGCTACAGTCTTCAGGGTTGCAAAGTGTCGGACATGACTGAAGTGACGCTGCATGCACAGAGTCTGAGAAACCCTAGCTGTTTTAGACTACATGTCTTGGAAACCTCATGTTTCCTCTTGATTTTTAAGTTATGTATCTGAAAAGGGCATTATATTTGGCTGACTTACATTTAAAAAATAAAAAATCATGTTACATTCTTTGAGAGACCAAAGCTATTTTTTCCCTAGATTACAGTATCAAGGAGAGCCCTCACTACACCTCAGTATAAATTACACAAATACATCAATTTCCGTACTTGCTTAATTGGAATAATTCCACAAAATGTAAAATACCAGCCAAAGCGACAAAGCAAGTAGTTTAATAGGTATTTAAACTTTACCATGCACGTATAAAGCAATCTAAAGTTTAACTTTCATGTATAAAGCAATCTTTTGAAGAGAGGTGTGGGGCTCATTCCAACCTGTGACGTAGTTTCACTGCATAACAGAGTATAACAGGTTATATTTACTGCAAAGGAATGCTTCAACTAATATTGGGGTGTTATTACAAAGAAATTTGTAGTTCTGATTAGAGAACAAATATCATGTGTTTACTTGCTCCACCAAAACTTTCTAGTTGTGCACCCTGGACACATACCCTGCTACATGCTTGGCAGTATTCAATCTAGAAAGTACTATTATATTAGATAGTCCCCAGATCTACTCAATAGGAATGGAAGAGATTGTCAATCACATTCAGTCTTGACAACCCTTTTTGCACATTCAAGAATGAGAACTAATGGTCATAACATCCCTTCCTTGCTAATACTCAAGGTAGACTAGGTTTTAGTGGATAAGGAAGTCTGTAATCTCAGTTGCTCTTTGTTCTTACCCATGTTGTTTGCAGAGGCCAAAGGGACTCGTCTGAAAGCTGAAAATCTTGGAGATAGTTTACTGATAACTACTTAGTTAATGGGCTTCCCTGGTAGCTCAGTGGTAAAGAATGCAGGAGATGTGGGTTTTATCCCTGGGTCAGGAAGATCCCTTGCAGAGGAAATGGCGATCCACTCAGGTATCCTTGCCCGGAAAATTCCACGGACAGAGAGGCCTGGTGAGCTACAGTCCATGGGGCTGCAAAAGAGTAGGAAACGACTTAGCAACTAAACGGCAAACACTTAGCTAATAAAGTAGAATTTCTCTCTCTTCCTTTTTGGGCAACCTGCACTTGGATATCAGTCTGTATCTCTGAGGCCTATACCAACTATTTTTATTGTTATTTGTGGTCTCAGTTCTACAGTTTTGAGAACTAACAGCTTTCCTTTCTGACACACAGATCATTCTTATTTTGTCAAAGCTTTTGAAGAGGATAAGAGAATAGCAGTAATCTGCTGATATAGATTTGGGATATGGATGGTTAACTATGGAGCTTGAGAAGTTTGTCAGTTGCTAAAGTGATAAAATCAAAAGTACTAGCTGATGTAGCTTGGAGAGGTTGGAGAAAAAATATCATGCAAATTTTATATCATGGAAACTTTTTCTTTCCTGGCTTGTGGGAGTATAGCTGCATTACTTGGCAGAAAGTAAGTGTTTCATAGATATTGCATGTTGAATGAATGAAATATAAAAACACCATGAACATAGGATAGTCTTATTTTCCACTAATAACACCTGGGTAAATCTGAAAGCATAAAGATGAGTCACATAATTTCCTTCTTACTTTTTAATCAAAGGAGGGAAAAGAGCAGTAAAACAAATAGAAATTAGAAATTAGCAAAAAAATCTAACAGGTAAATAGGGATGGCATAACATTTAAAAATATATGGAGCCATAGAAAGAAAGAAGACCTGAGCCTTGTTTTGTTGGCTCCTGACCTGGCTGGCCCAAATTCCACAAAATCACCTCTACTGAAAGAAAAGAGGTCAGTCGAATTCTGATCTTTTATTTTTCCTCTCCTGTCTTGGATAGAATAGAATTAACTTCAAGGACAGGGAAAAAATAGGCAAAGTTAATAACTAGCATATGCTAACTCTGATGAAGTATACATGCTTCCTACTAAATGGTGGTAATACTAAAAGGCCTGAAGATAGCCCTGTGAATAGATTATATGCCCTCCATGTCAAGTAAATAATGATAAGAGATAGTTGACAGAATGCCAAAAAAGAGGACAAAACTAAGACCGTATTACAAAAACTGCACTAAACCAAGATGGTATTTCATGAAACCCATTCCCTATTCTCAAACCACAGTTCGGATAAGGTGGGAAGATAATTTTAGAGAATTTGTCAATAGAATATCAGAGAAATGAAATACATGCTCAGAGTAGTCAACATTAGCATTGGATACATGTGAAAAAATTGTGTGGCAACCATGCAGACAATTTATAAGTTGGAAGTTTAGAGGAATGAAACATGAAAAAGAAAAATGGACAGCTGAGGTTGGAAAGCATATTACTCCAGGGTCAGAAGGCAATCACCTGTGACCATTTTTTGCTATAAAAGGATTAATAAAAGCACACATTTGGTAAAATGAGAGTTCTGATAAATCAACAGAATAAGACAACACAAGAAATTGCAGAAATGAGAAAAAAAAAGTGCTACCAAAATAACACCATTACATAATGAGTAAATAAATGGGAAACACCAAGAACAGAATATATATGACTCACATTCAAATTACTGATGTAGAGAAAAGGGAGGAAATGATCACACTGAGGAGAAAAAGCATGAAGAGTTTCAGGCAGTTTTAGAGATATTTAGAGGTAAAGAAAAAAGATAACAAAACATAGTTACACTTGGTCTTTTTGAAGCAGAGATGCCATCAAAGAAGCAGAAAAGATCTTCAAGCATTAATGGAAAAAAAATTTTTGAAATGAAAGAATCAAATCTGAAGATTAATAGGAAAATCAATTTAGAGTTAGTGACACAGACTGTTTTAAGATCCCTCAAAAATTTAGAAAAAAAGGAAGTAAGAAGTTGAAACCAGAAACCCTTAAAGTTTCTATGCTTCTATAGGATATAGGAGTACTTCTCATGTATTGTTTTCAGCTTTGGATCTTTGAAATGTTAACATGTAAAATTAAAAGTTCTGCTCTTTAATCTGTCCCTGTACATAGGCACAAGAGGTACGGAGTATGACATTCATCTTAATGGATAGAGGAATGTGGCTCAGATATTGTAAACAATTCCCTCTATTTTTTATAATTGGTCTGTATCATGCTACAAATTTAATGCCATTATTCTTTTAAAAGCTTGTACAGAATATTAAAATTTCCCAATTTTCTTATGTATTTATGTATAAAACAGTATCTATTTACAATATCCTTTAAGGAATCCTAAACAAGACAAAAGAACTGAGTTCCAGTATCTGTATCTGCCAGCCTTCTGATATGACCATGGACAAGTCACTTGCTCTTCTTGTTCATTTTCTTTACCTGTCAAATGGGTAGGTATTACTATCCTCTCTTTATAGAAGAGCAAACATGCTTGGAGAGATTTAATGAATTGTCCATGCATAGCAAACTTCCTGATTCAAGACGTTGTGACTTACCCATTGTACTACATGTTGAGATGAAATAAATTAATGGTTTGAAAAGTGCTTGGAAAACTGTGTATGCAAAGCTTATAGTATCAGTTTTGTGGTGGCATCATAGAAGTAGAACTTAGAAGAAGCTTCAAGGATTTTACCTTTTATTTTATTATTTTTTAAATATGAAATTCAAGTGCATGTTTCTATTGCAATGAAAAAGGGCATCTTTTCCTATCATTTTAAGGTGTTTTATGTTCTAAACAGGGCTTCCCAGGTGGCTCAGTGGTAAAGAACCTGCCTGCCAAGCAAGAGACTCTGCTTTGATCCTTGGGTCGGGAAGATCCCCTGGAGAAAGAAAGGGCAACCCACTCCAGTATTCTTGCCTCGGAAATATGGACAGAGGACCCTGGCAGGCTGCAGTCCATGGGGTCGCAAAGAGTCAGACACCACTTATGGATGGAACAACAACAACAGTATTCTAAACAAATTTTGGGGACCAAACACTAGTAATACAGGCAAAAGATGATTTCCTCCTTGTTTAAAAGTGGTAAATAAAGAAACATTTTATTTCTGCCAGGCTCATTTCTGACTCCACTTAGTCTTAACACCCCAGCTTTAGCCTTGTAACAGAGGACACACTTATTTGTCCTCCTTCCCCTTTGGTTGTATGAGTGATCTTCATTTATAGTTCTGTCTGAGCACAGAGAGCAGCAAAGTACATTCACTGGCACAGGCGAAATGATGGCTCTTCCTGTTCCTTCTTTCCACTCCCAAATTGTAGCTGGTTCACCCAACAATAAGAAGGGAAATACGAAAAAAAAAAAAAAAAACCAATACAATATAAACAAAAATAAATGAATAAATAAATAAATAAAATTCAAATAAAATAAAATAAGAAAAAAAAAATAAGGGAAATAGAGCTTACTAGCACATCAGTTGGAGAAGGCAATGGCACCCCACTCCAGTACTCTTGCCTGGAAAATCCCATGGACGGAGGAGCCTGGTAGGCTGCAGTCCATGGGGTCGCGAAGAGTCGGATACCACTGAGTGACTTCACTTTCAATTTTCACTTTCATGCACTGGAGAAGGAAATGGCAGCCCACTCCAGTGTTCTTGCCTGGAGAATCCCAGCCTGGTGGGCTGCCGTCTATGGCGTCGCACAGAGTCGGACACGACTGACGTGACTTAGCAGCAGCAGCACATCAGTACGTGGGATGGAAAAAGAACCCACCAGGAAGAAGGCTTCCAGAAGAAACATTATGATAAGACATTTATTAAATAAAAGTAAACTGAAATATATCTCATCCTTGGAAATCCAATTAAAACATTCAGCCTGGATGAACTTGGTATTTCCAAGCCAATTCTTGTCTTGCTTTCCTGAAGCTATCCAGACCACATCAGTTTAAGATCTTTGCAGTGTTGCAAACAAAACAAAACATCACTACTAAAAAACCCCTATGTTTTCTGTACACTATTTAAAACTGTTGTTGTTGAATCATTCATTCAATCAATTCATTAATTCATATTCAATTCAATTCATGAATCCATCATTCAGTTCCTACTGTGTGTCAGGTACTAAATTAAATAAAAAATGTTCATTTGCAGCAACATGGATGGGCTTAGAGATTATTATACCGAGGGGAGTAAGCCAGACAAAGACAAACATCATATCAAATATCATGTGTTTCCATTATGTGGAATCCAAAAAATGGTCCAAATGAACTTATTTACAAAACAGAAACAGAGTCACAGATTTAGAAAGCAATTTTTTGGTTACCAGGAGTATGAGGGGGGAGGAATAAATTGGGAGATTGGGGTTGACATATACACACTACTATATGTAAAATAGATAGCTAATAAGGACCTACTGTGTAGCACAGGGAACTCTACTCAATTCTCTGTAATGACCTATAGGGGGAAAGAATCTAAAACAGAGTGGATATGTGTATATGCATAGCAGAAATTAACACAACACTATAAATCAACTGTGGTTGATGTAAATCAATTCCAACAAAGGTTAAAACACACATGCACAAATAATAATAAAATACTAACATAGGCAACAAGGCACTCTGCCTGTTGCTAATGGATGAGACTGATTAGTCTCATAGGACTGGTCAATCAGGACTGTCTTGGGTCACCTAAGAAGGGCCAGGCTGGCAGGAACTCTGGCGTGGGGTGCATGTAGGTACTTGACTGTTGAATTACCTCTTCCTTGCTCTCATTCTTGCACTCCCTTTCTCCTTTTCCATCTAAACATCTCCTATTTCTCTCTAGATATTAACTTGGTTCTCCTACTCATGGTCATATACCCACCTCCCAAGGCCAGGAAACTAGGGTCTGTTACCAGGATATGAGACAAGGAGAGGAGAAAAGGATACAGGATTATGTAAAGAATAGTTGTCTCAAAGGTAACGTTTCACTGGTGTTCTGTCCAAAGACATGCCATGAGAAAAACCATCTAAAATTATACATTGCCCGTTTAAAAGCAGATGCAATTTCAATTAAAAGTGTGAAAGACAAATAATCATGAAATCTATAAATGAGGGGGAAAAACTGTCAAAAACAATTTTTGCAATGTCTCACCAACTCACACTAACCACCAAGACTCAGCTTAACGCCCTGAAGACTGGGTGAGTCCCACCTATCATACTGGTACTCCCAAGCAGTACTAGTACCCTTCTTTCCCTACAATTGACACAATAATAACTAATTAGTTGCTTGTTTAAAATCTTTCTCTGGTGAGAATAAAACCTCTATGAAAGCAGGGATATACTCAGAGTCTAACACAAAGTCTGACAGATAGTGAGCACTCAGTAGATGTTAATTTAAAGAATGAAATGAGATGAAAGCAAGAGTTTGATGTAATTCTTGCTAAACTTTGCAAGGAGTTTTTTTTTTTTAAAAAACTGTATTTTGTAGTGGGGTATAGCAGATTTACAATATTGTAACAGTTTCAGGGGAACAGCAAAGGGACTCAGCCATACATACACATGTAAGGAGTTTTAAATTGATCATTTTCAGTGTTAGCTAAGATACTGAAAAAGGACGTTCTTTTTTTTAAGGTTTATTTATTTATTATATTTTTTGTCTGCGACCAGTCTTTGTTGCTGCATATGGACTTTCTCTAGCTGTGGCAAGTAGGTGCCACTTTTCCTTGCAGTGCCTGGGCTTCTCATTGTGGTGGCTTCTCTTGTGGTCTTTGATAAATAAGGCTCGTGGGCTCTAGAGCATGAGGTCAGTAGTTGCGGTGCAAGGGCTTAACTGTTCTGCCGCATGTGGGTTCTTCCAGGACCAGGGACCAAACCAGTGTACCTTGCATTACAAGGTAGATTCTTAACCACTGGACCACCAGGGAAGCCTGAAAAGGACTCTCATATATACTGCTGTGAAATTGTAAATTGACGCCACATTTCTAGAGGATTATTTGGCAATTGGATCTAGAGGTCAAAATGTTCATAGCCTTTTATAATTCAGAAATATATCTTAAGGAAATCATCTTATACACAAGGCTATTCTTGCAAATGCAGTAATGTTCTCCTTGATATCTTCTTAACCACTCCCATCCCCAGCTTTAAACCTATTTAAGTAGAATTTATCATCCACTATCACTTTTTGTGTAAGTTCTTAAAGATTGTGGATTATTCTCTCTTCCTCTTAAAGATTTGTTCTCCTGACTCATTACCAGTATCTCGAACACTGCTCTTGCATTGAATGAATCTTAGTGACTTCAGTATCTGTATTGACAATTCTTTCAAAACCCTGACCTCTCAGTTACTAAACCTCTTCTCCTCCAGTGGTTTCTGTCTCCATCCCGGCTGAGACGCCCATTTCCACGGTTATCTTGTAGACTCCGTCATGCTGCCCAAAAGCATAGTCTCAGTTCTGAGCATCCCAATTCTTTGAATGTCACTTTTGTCTTTACAATTAATTTCCTCTAAGATAGTCTTAGAAAGACTGTGAGACTTAAGATAACTCTATTCTAACAATTCATAAACCCCTCCAGGACCTACAATCCACCTGGTTCTTTTCATGGCCTAATTCCTTCCTCATTCTGCTCTATTCAATGTTGCTGCATATAGGTATTCTCCTGACTTTTTCTCCCTCTGCTGCACTCAAGTAGCTCAAATAAAATTCTGGTTAAAGCATCTTCTCCAGGTATTCCATCTTTGTATTCGAGCTGCTGAACTGACTGGAGAAACATAAAAAGTTTGGTGACTGACTACTCTCAGTTTAATTTTATGACTTGCAGCCACAAGGGGGCTCTTATTACCTGGCAATTCTATGATTTTACACTCTGCTTTTTACTTCCCGTCAGCTTGTTAATCTGTATCATCCTCTCCTTCCTCTTCTGTCACATCTGCTGTTCTTGTTTTCCATATTTGCTTTTGATTTCCCTCCAATGTGCATTTCTTTCCACTCCACAGAAACAGCTTTTATAAAAATCGTCAGTGACCACTGTCTCTAGAGCTAATGATGAATTCTTAGTCTTCAGCTTATTTAAGCTGGGCAGGAAGCATCTGATACAGTTAATCATTCCTTTTTGAACCACTTTTTTCACCTTAGCTTCAGAAATAATCCTTCTTTGTGGTTTTCTTCCTACTTCAGTGGTCATGCTGGTCTCTTTTACTCAATTCTCCTCATCTCCTGACTTCTAAATATTTGCATTACCCAGGGACTCAGTCTGAACACCTTTTCTCTTTTCTATCTATCCTTGCTTCCAAGGTTATTTTTTCCATCCTACTGGTTTTAAATATCATGTTAATGCTGGTGACTTTTCAATTATTTCTTTATGCCAGACTAGTCCCACAAATTCCAGGCTCAAATACCCAACTGCCTACTTGACCTTTCAGCTTGGGAATTTAACTTGCATGTCAGTTTTAACAGAACAAAACCTGACCATATGATCCACCTTGCTACTCCCAGTCTCATTAGATGATAGCACTATTTTTTTCAGCAGTTAAGGTCTAGCCCTTAAATTTATCACTAAATTCTCTCTTTTCTTCAAATCATTTATTTAGAAAATTGACACCACCTCCAATACCCAGAATCTGACTCCTAACTGGTCTCCCTGTTACCACTGTTATCCCATTTTAGTCCACTCAATACAGCATGCAGAGTGATCTTTTAAAAATGGAAGTCTGGTTATATCACTCCTCTGTGTAAAACTCCCCAAGTCTTCCCATCTCCCTCAGGTTGAAAATCTTGGTTTTCACCAATGCTCACTAATATCTGGCCACTAACTCTGTGACCACTCCTCCTACCGTTCACCCATTTGGTCCATTTATCCTTTACTCCAGTCACTCTGATCTCCTTGTTATTTGAACACATGAGTAAAACCCTATCTTAGGGCATGGGCACTGGCCCTGCTTGAGATGCTTCCCATCAGCTATACAGATAGCTCCCTCCTTAACACTTTTTTAAAGTTTTCTATGCAAATAACACATCAGATAAGACCTTACATTACCAGGCTATTTAAGTTATAACTGATTATTTTTAGAAAACTATGTTCATATTCTCTACCTTCTATCTTCTGGTAAGGAGAAATGTTATATATAATTCTTACATAACATATTTTTTGCTTGCTTTTTATATACTTCACTGGAAATGTAATCTTTATGAGACAGGAATTTTGTCAAACGAATGAATGAATGAATGCAAGTGCTTTAGAGAAGTTGAAGAGTTAGAGATATCTACATATCCAATAATATGATAAAGACTAAATGAATCACGGTGTAACTAAATGATTAAACAAACACATTCATCAAAAGTAAAATTAGAAGCCTATTTGGTGAAAGGGAAATGCACTATCTGCTAAATGAAGGAAAATAAAATAATCAAAAATTTCTGTAGAATAGAATAAAAATTCTGTTAAAATTTGCAAACAAAAGTAGTTTGTAAAATAATTTATAATATATAAATTGTATTAACTTTGCAAATACATAAGAATAAAAAGATTGAAAAGAAATACAGCAAAATAATAATGGTGACTACTAATTCTATTGTTGAATATTTCTGCAAAAAGATTAGCTAATGCAATTGGACAAGGTAATTATATTAGCAACATAAATGAAGCAAAAGAGAAAGGAAAACTATCTTTATTGGAAAATGATATGAGTATATAAACTAGAAAATCTAAGTAAATCTGAAAAGCCATTAGAGGCAAAAAGATCACTAAGGTGATGGATTGAAAACTTGTTAAACAAAAATAAATAGCTTAGCAATATATATATTTTAAAAACCCTGTCAAAAAGAAAATAGAATCAAAGCATGGAGATCAGAAGAATGAATATCTAGAAGTAACTCTTAAAAGGAATGTATAAGACCTGTACAAAGAAAATGTTTAGGCTCTCTGAGGGAGATAAAAGAACACTTAAGTAAATGAAGAACAAAGACTATGCAATATAAATACTAATAGAACAACAACAAATTTGGAGAATGAAGAAAACAATACTAAAATTTATCTGGAAAAATAAACATTCAAGAATATCCTGAAAAACCCTGGGGAAAAATCAGTGAGGATGGCTTTGACTTGTTATTTAACAAAATATCAAAACAAATTAGACTACAAAAACAAAATCATTTCAGATTAAGAAATAGAAGTTATGTGGAATAGGGTCCATACATAGATTCAAATATATATCAGAATTTAAGTAAGTTATTTCAAATAAAGTGGAATAAATGGGCTTATTCAATTAATGGTGTTGGAGCAGTTGAATGATAATTTTTAAAAAGATCTTTTACATCAAAAATCAAAAGAAAATATCCACACCAAAAACATTTCAGATGAACCATAATTTTTATATATACGAAATGATAAAGACTTTTGGATAACTGATGGATAAATTTATTTTAATCTTGAAACTGGGAAGGCTTTCCTAAAAAGGGTATAAAATAAAGAAACCATAAAAAAATAGGAATGACACAAAAGACTGACAAACGGTTGTTTTTTGGGGGTTGGGGCAAACCTTGTACTTTGCAGGATCTTAGTTCTACAGCCAAGAATTGAACCTTACTCTGAGCAGTGGAATCATGGAGTCCTAACCATTGAACTGTCAGGGAATTCCTACAACGGGTTTATTCCTTGATTCACACATAGCACATCCAAATCAATTGGGAAAAAGAAGAAATGTTTAATGGAAAAAGTTAAATGGGATAACAGGAACAGAATGCTTATAGAAAAAAAAATTTCTAATACACATACTGAAAAATGCCCATTCTCACTCACAATAAATTCAAATCACAGTCAAAATGATAATAAGATCACTTTTATTCAACTTTCACATTAGGATAAGTTACAGACTTTGATGAGACTGTAACATCTCAGTGCTTGAGATGGCATGAAGAGTGCTATCATACTTTTGGTGAAAAAGGACTTTATTGTAGCTTCTTTAAATGGCAGTTTTATAGTCAAACAACATTTTATGTAAATATGCCTTGTGAATCTAACTGCCAAGAATTTACTCAATGAATATATGTACAAAATCCAATAATATACATAATGATATTTGTCAAAATATTATTAATATTAACAAAATAAAACATAATCATAAAAGTCCCTCAGTGGGAAATTAGGTAAATATTTCAAGTAGTAGAATATAATGTTGCTAGGAAAAAAGAACGACAAGGCTCATTCCATATATTAGCATGAAAGATCAGCAAAAAAGAAACCTACAGGAAGTATGATGCATTTCCTCATATCAAACTATATCACAAAGTCCTAGTAATTAAAATATGGTATTAGTATAAAAACAGATACATAGATCAGTGGGACAGAATAGAGAAACTAGAAATAAACCCATGCAACATGGTCAACAAGATTCAACAAAGGCATCAAGAATGTGCAATGGGGGAAGGACAATCTCTTCAATAAATCGTTTGGGGAAACAGGATATTCACATATAAGAATGAAATTGAAACTTGTACAAAGTTCAAATAAAAATGAATCAAAAAAGAAATCTACAGGAATGTTATTGTTTTAAAAATTCATATGTATATATAACTTTATTTTGTACAGATAATGAAAAAATTTGTATGGAAATATGTACCTTAGTGTTGGCATAAATTTTTCTGAAAATAAACAAAGAAGTATTCCTTGGGAAGAGCAGTTTGTGGGAAATGCATGAGAGAACATAAACTTTTCAATTTCTATATTCTGGACTGTTTGAATATTAAAACAACTTTCATGTTTTATTTTAGTTTTATTAACAATGTCAGCATATGTTATCTACATTATGGAATAATGGTCTTATTTTACTTTTGTTTTTTCATATATGTAAGAATTGTAAAATAATAAATCTTTCTGATTTTTTTCTTTTAAATCCCAGTAGTTTTAGTTTGTTTTTGTTTTTCAGTCACTCACTCATTTCTGACTCTTTGCAAACCAATGAACTGAAGCATGCCAGTCTTCCCTGCCCTACACCATCTCCCAGAGCTTGCTCAAACTCATGTCCATTGAGCTAGTGATGTTATCCAACCAACTCATTCTCTGTTGTGGCCTTCTCCTCCTGCCTTCTATCTTTCCCAACATGAGCGTCCTTTTCAGTGATTCAGCTCTTTGCATCAGGTGGCCAAAGTAATGGAGCTTCAGCTTCAGCATCAGTCCTTCCAATGAATATTCAGGACTGATTTCCTTTAGGATAGACTGGTTTGATCTCCTTGCAGTTCAAGGGATTCTCAAGAGTCTTCTCCAACACCACAGTTCAAAAGCATCAATTCTTTGTTACTCAGCCTTCTTTCTGGTTCAACTCTCACATCCATACATGACTATTGGAAAAACCAAGGTTTTGACTATATAGACTTTTTTTTTGGCAAGATAATGTCTCTGTTTTTTAATATGCTGTCTAGGTTTGTCATAGCTTTACTTCCAAGGAGCAAGTGTCTTTTAATTTCATGGCTGCAATCACCACCTGCAGTAATTTTGAAAAGAAAATAAAGTGTGTCACTGTTTCCCCATCTATTTTCCATGAAGTGATGAGACCAGATGCCATGATCATAGTTTTTTGAATGTTGACTTTTAAGCCATCTTTTTCACTCCCCTCTTTCAACTTTATCAAGAGGTTTTTTAGTTCCTCTTCACCCGCTGACATAAAGGTGATGTCATCTGCACATCTGAGGTTGTTGATATTTCTCCTGGCAATCTTGATTCCAGTGTGTGCTCCAACCAGTCTGGCATTTTGCATGATGTATTCTGCATATAAGTTAAATAAACAGGTTGACGATATACAGCCTTGATATACTCCTTTCCCAATTTGAAACCAGTCTTTGTTCCATGTTCGGTTCTGACTGCTGCTTCTTGATCTGCATACAGGTTTCTCAGGAGGAAGTTAAGGTGGTCTGGTATTCCCTCCTCTTTAAGAATTTTCCATGGTTTGTTGTGATCCACAGAGTCAAAGATTTTAGCATAGTCAATGATGCAGAAGTAGATGTTTTTCTGGAATTCTCTTGCCTTTTCTATAATGCAACAGATGTTGGCAGCTTATCTCTGGGTCCCCTGCCTTTTCTGAATCCAGCTTGAACATCTGGAAGTTCTTGGTTCACGTACTGTTGAAGCCTAGCTTGGAGGATTTTGAGCATGACCTTTCCAGCATGTGAAATGAGTGCAATTGTGTGGTAGTTTGAACATTCTTTGGCATTATCTTTCTTTGGGATTAGAATGAAAATTTGTCTTTTCCAGTCGTGACCACTGCCGAGTTTTCCAAATTTGCTGGCATATTGAGTGCAGCAGTTCAATAGCATCATCTTTTAGAATTTGAAGTAGCTCAGCTGAAATTCCATCACCTCCACTAGCTTTGTGTATAGTGATGCTTCCTAAGGCCCATTTGACTTCATACTCCAAGATGTCTGGCTCTAGATGAGTGATCACACCATCATGGTCATCTGGATCATTAAGATCTTTTTTGTGTATTCTGTGCATTCTTGTCACCTTTTCTTGATATATTCTGCTTCAGTTAGGTCAATACCATCTGTGTCTTTTATTGTACCTATTGTTACATGATGTTTTCCCTTGGTATATCTAATTTTCTTGAAGAAATCTCTAGTTTTTTCCATTCTGTTGTTTTCCTCTATTTCTTTGTATTGTTCACTTAAGAAGGCTTTCCTCCTTGCTATTCTTTGGAACTCTGCATTCAGATGGGTATATAATTCCTTTTCTCCTTTGCCTTTTGCTTCTCTTCTTTTCTCAGCTATTTGTAAGGCCTCCTCAGACAACCATTTTGCCCTTTTGCATTTCTTTTTCTTGGGGATGGATTTGATCACTGCCTCCTGTACTATGTTATGAATCTTTATCCATACTTCTTCAAGCATGCTGTCTATCAGATCTAATCCCTTGAATCTATTTCTCATTTCCACTGTATAATGATAAGGGATTTGTTTATAGACCCAGTAGCTTAGGGTCTGGATAATTCTACATCCTCAAGATAACTCTATAAAATGCTTATCTATGGTAAATGAGTAGGGGATTCTATGGTAAATGAGTAGGGGATTCTATTCTAAAGAATTTTAGGAGATAGATACCAAAAAAATCAAACTTCAATTTGAAAATTGCTCATCAGTAGGTGCTCTTTCTTTTAATAATCAGATAACAGGAGTAGCTGATGTAAAAGCCACTTGTACATAATGGTATAAAATAATTTTCTCTGTGGTAAAGTGATGTGAATCATACTATTCTTTATAGTAAAAGAATATGCAATCATCTTATCCAAATAGAATCCAGTTCACTTAAGAGCAATTTAAAAGTTATAGAATTCCATGTTAGAATATTTTCACTGCCAATTTTTAACTTCCTTTTATTAAAAATAGGCACTAAAAAAAAACCTTCACTGATCACATGTTTGAAAGATAAAGAAAGTGTATTTACCTGGTATTTATTGTGGTTTCATCAATAATATGGAAATAAAGGTCTTTCACACACTTTAATTCATTTAGATTGTCAGAATAACCCTCTGAAATTGGTATTATGATTATTATTTTGTTATCATATTGTTTTTCTGGATGATACCCTGGGGCTTGAAGGACACTAAGTCAATAGGGGAAGGTTTCAGCACTAAGGATAGTACATGGAACCACAGCCATCAGCAGAATATAGTGAATGAATAACTTGCAATTATCATGCATGCGTGCTCAGTTGCTTCAGTCGTGTCTGACTCTTTGCGATACTATGGACTGTAGCTCACCAATCCTCTCTGTCCATGGGATTCTCCAGGTAAGAATACTGGAGTGGGTTTCCCTTTCCTCCTCCAGAGACTCTTCCTGACCCAGGGATGGAACTTGGGTCTGCCTGCATCTCTTGCTCTGCAGGTGGATTCTTTACCCACTGAGCCACCTGGGAAGCCATAAGGGTAAGTAAACCTAGGTCAGAGATAAGGAATATATAATGATCACTGATTATGTGTTATTAACATAATAAGCCTTTTACTTGTGATAACTCATTCAATCTTCACATAAATCTCATGTGGTGAACACCATTATTACCTGATTTGACAAACAGGAAAATAGAACCTGAGTGAGGTTAAGTGAGTTGTCTATGTTCGCCCAGCATAGATGGGCAGCAGTGGCATAGTCAGGAGCTCCAGGCAGCCCGGATCACCGTTCCTGACATCTCCTCAACCCGGTGTGCCCATGCCCCGGGCGCCCGTGGAGCAGGCTGTCCAGCCAGCCAGCCACCTGACTTTTGTCTTATGCAGCAGACTAGAGATACTGCAGCCCAAGCCATACACAGAAGTTCACTAGGCTTGTGAAGAGGGAGGTCTTTCTAGTTCCCAGTTCCAGACGTACCTTCAGGGCCCCTTACTTACACCTCTGCATCCTTATTTATCAGCCTTGGATTGACTGCACCACTGGAAAGTTACTTTTTATGGTCTTCTGATGCAGACACCATGTGCTCCAGGTCATGTTTCACAGTGGAGCTTGTTCCCCTCTGAACTCACTTCCTCTGTGTACCTGCTTCCAGCCTCAGCTTGCCTGCAACCCTTGAGATTGTTTGTGGTTTATCAGAGACTCTGAAGAGTGAAACTCAGGGAGCTTCTTCATTACTTTCTTCAATAAGGTATGAATCACCCTTCCAAGTTTTTCCTTCCTTGATTATTCTCCCTCAATCCTAAAATATCCTTCATAGTTCTCTTTCCAACCTTATACTTACTCATACACGATAGCTGAATAGTTCTTTATGTTAAAATGTGCCTGTTTAAATTACTGTGTAGTTTTTGGTTTCTCACTGAAATGTACCTATACAGAGGTCTTCAAAGGACAGTAAAAGCCTAAAAAAGGAATTGAGAACTCTCCCCCACCATTATTTTAGAACTCAAACATTCAAACTTGACTCATGGGTTATTAGCTTTAAATATTTCTTTGTCTTTCAAACAACTAAGGTAGAAACATATTGATTACTACAATTTACTTACTTTTTGCAAGATGATATACATAAAAATGAACAATAAATAAATAAGGCCTTTTAATCTTATTATATACAAATTATGATTATATTTCTTTAACACACTTCAGGGTTATTTATTATTTATATTTAAGACAGACATAATAATTAGATATGTTTCTAAATAGTAAGTAAATAGCAAGACAAGAGCTTGCAAATGGCATTCCACTTGATAAGTTTATTTGTGTTTTGACAGAATTAATGACATTTCTCATTAGCCAAGGTGGCTGAACTGCAGTCATGTTTAAGGAATCCCTAACAGTTTAACCTGGTTTGACTTGGATTAATGTAGCATAAAGTACAACATGGGGTCACAAAGAGTTGGACACAACTTAACGACTGAACAACAACAACAAAAGTACAAGAGAGCTAAACAGCTTGTTGAGTTTTTAAAGATCACCTTTAGGATATTTAAAGTAGAATGTTTTATTTACTATAGTTATACCCTGCAACTCCTTTTATGTCAACTGTTTTGTTGATCTGAGCTGTAATCCATCAAAAAAAAGCCCCAAGACACTGAGAAAGAGATGCAAACAAGCAAAGCAATATGTAAGTTCCATTTATTGGAAAGTCTATGCAATGAAGAAGACTCAAAGCACAGAACAGTCTAACATGGGGCATGTGCTATGTGTCAAGCACTGTGTTAGCTCTTACAGGAAAAGCTCATATCTCACGGAATCCTCAAAATCTCATTTATTGTACAGGTATTTCTGAATTTTCATTCTGTACAAGCCACTACTATTCTAGGTTCAGAAGATATAGCAGTGAACAAAATAGTTCTTGATGCTATACTTGATGCTTCTTGGTGAAGGATGGCAAAGTCAACTAGCTGTCTACCAAAGACTCAACTCCCATTCTAGAAGCCAGAGATAGGATTGAATGTTGAGAAGCGGTTACTTAGAGAATGTCTTCCAATTCTCCCTCCTGCTTCAACCAGGAGGGTTCATGTGCCTGAGTTTTGCCAATAAATGTGGGTATAAATATTGTGTGCTTCTTCCAGGCCTAAGTCATAAAATCCTTCCATATATCCTCCAAGTGCTTTTCTTTCCCACGTGACTGACTAGATGCTGTAGTCCAGAACAACCATTAAAGACTACAAAGGCTTCAATGACTGGGTTCTTAAATAAATAATTGGTAACAAGGCATTATCTGATGTAATGTTATCTGATATATTTTATAATGTTCATCTGAGACTTTGATAGAGAAAAGAATTAGAGAGGTAAGGTTGAAAGCAGGAAGACCAAGCAGAAGGATATTGCAATTGTTAAAGTGAAAAGTGATGGTGACTTAGCCCAAGAGGTAGTGGCTATAGTGGTAGAAGTGATGTGTTTTATTCCTGAACCTGACCTATAAAACCCTTACATTAATTCTACTTGCTATTCCTCCTCAGTCAGATTTTTTGAAGGTATGCTTGACTCTGACTACCCTCATTTTATAGACAAAGGTATATAAAGGCCCCTCTGGTGGCTCAAATGGTAAAGAATTTGCCTGCAGTGCAGGAGACCCAGGTTCAAAGCCTTCCTAGGTGGCTCAATGGTAAAGAATCTGCCTGCAATGACAGATTGGGTCTGAGAAACAAAAGACAGAGCTTTGACCCCTGGGTCGAGAAGATCCCCTGGAGTAGGAAATGCCAACCCAACTCGGTATTCTTGCTTGGTGGACAGGGAAGTCTGGCGGATTACAGTCCAGGGGGTCTCAAAGAGCCAGACATGACTGAGCATGCATGCACAGAGATAGATGGTTACATAGTTGATGAAAGTGGGACTTGAACATAGGCCAGACTGCATAGCCTGTGTATGGTAGATGATCCTTGAGTGAATCACTGCGAATATTTTAAAAGCGGCAGTTAAGTTCTGGCAAGAAAATGTCTATTTTATTTCATTGTCAAATTGGGAACACTGCAGTGAGTGTAATATACTCAGAGCATGACCTTGCTGCTCTTCAGCTTCTGGATCCATCTACAAAGGCTGGCCAGAGGAACACTTGACTCTGATGTGATTCAATGCCTTAAACCAGAGACTGCCTTGAAGAAAGTAACACAAATCTTTGGTTGAGCATGGTTTCAGAATAGGCAACCACTGCACTTACTAATGTACGAAAAGAAATATTGATAATGTATGAAGCAAATGGGCTACTTTTCCAAAGGTTTTGAGGCAATTCTGGGAAGATAATATCACACTGAAAAGTTATAATTCAGTTCTTTGAGAGATGTGCTTTGATCAAGGAATCTTTTGGTGTCTCCTACTTGAGAGTCCTTATATTTATGTAGCAAATTAAACTTGGTTCTTTGCAGTTTACTGGTGTTACTATGTGGATTTTCTCTCTTTAGCTGTGAAAAATAACGTGAAGTAAGCTGGAGGGTATTCCTCCATAGAAGAGGAAATGAAATTAAAGAGAAGTTACAAATTTCGTCTAAAGAGACCAAATAGAAACTGTACTCATATCTGTAAATTTTTACCCCTGAATTCGTTCCTCTATACCACACTGCCTCTCAAATACCACCACCTGGGAATCAGCCTGGCTTGCTTTCTTATGTGGCAAACCAACTCTGATTGCCAGAATCATCCCATGGTAAATGACTTATTATTGTAGAGGAAAATCTACATTATAAACCTCAGAAAATATGAAGAAAGCCCTATGACTTCAAGAAGTGTTTCACCTTTTTCTCGGTTTATTATTCATACTCAGAGACTATGATCGATACACAGTATGAATCACATTCTGTGTGGTTTTCTGTCTTATTAATTTTATACTCAGTCACCTTTACCTTTTTCACTACATACAATAATATTCACTACTTCACACCTAAAATTACTTTGCCATTGTGCTGTGAAATCTCACCCTTTTGAAAACATGGTTGCTTTTCAGTCATTAAGTGAAGTGAAAGTCGCTCAGTCATGTCTCTTTGTGACTCCATGGACTATACAGTCCATGGAATTCTCCAGGTCAGAATACGGGGTATTCTCTCCCAGTGGGTAGCCTTTCGCTTCTCCAGGGGATCTTCCCAACCCAGGGATTGAACCCAGGTATTCTGCATTGCAGGAGGATTCTTTACCAGCTGAACCATAAGCGAAGTCCAAGAATACTGGAGTGGGTAGCCTACCCCTTCTCCAGCAGATCTTCCCAACTCAGGACTTGAACCGGGGTCTCCTGCATTACAGGCAGATTCTTTACCAACTGAGCTATCAGGGAAGCCCTTTTCAGTCAGTAAGTTGTATCTAACTCTTTTCTCAAGCTCATGTCAATTTAGTTGGTGATGCCATCCAACCATCTCGTCCTCTGCTGCCCCCTTCTCCTTCTGCCTTCTATCTTTCCCAAAATCAGAGTCTTTCCAAATGAGTTGACTCTTTGTATCAGGAGGCCAAAGTATTGGAGCTTCAGCATCAATCTTTTCAATGAATATTCAGGAAATTCACTGTTTTCCTTTAAGATTGACTGCTTTGATCTCTTTGCAGTCCAAAGGACTCACAAGAGACTTCTCTAGCACCACAGTTCAAAAGCATCAATTCTTTGGCACTCACCCTTCTTGATGATCCAGCTCTCACATCCATACATGACTACTAGAAAAACCATAGCTTTGACTATATGGACTTTTGTTGGCAAAGTGATAGCTGTTTGGCAAAGTGTTGGCAACTTTGCTGTTGGCAAAGTGACTTGCTTTTTCATAGCTGTCTAGGTTTGTCATGGCTTTTCTTCTAGCAAGCAAGTGTCTTTAAATTTTCTGGCTGCAGTCACTGTCCACAGTGATTTTGGAGCCCAAGAAAATAAAAATTGTCACTGTTTCCACCTTTCCCCTCTCTGTTTGGCATGAAATGATGGGACCAAATGCATGATCTTCATTTTTTGAATGCTGAATTTTAAGCCAGCTTTCTCACTCTCCTCTTTCACCTTCATCAAGAGGCTCTTTAGTCTATCTTTGCTTTCTGCCATTAGGGTGGTAACACTTGCATATATGAGATTGTTAATATTTCTCCCAGCAAACTTAATTCCAGCTTGTGCTTCAACCAGCCTGGCATTTTGCATGATGTACTCTGCATATGGGGGGCTTCCCAGGTGAGGCAAGTGGTAAAGAACCCACCTGCCAATGTAGGAGACATAAGCGATACGGCTTCGATCCCTCGGTTGGGAAGATCCCCTGGAGGAGGAAATGGCAACCCACTCTAGTACACTTGCCTAGAGAATCCTATGGACAGAGAAGCCTGGCGGGCTACAGTCCTTAGGGTTGCAAAGAGTCAGACACGACTGAAGCAACTTAACATGCATACACACACTTTACATACAAGTTAAATAAGCAGGGTGACAAAGTACATCCTTAACATACTCCTTTCCCAGTTTTGAACCAATCCGTTGTCCATGTCCAGAGACATTAGTATATTACTGTTAAAAACTCTGAAGAAGATTCGATAGTATACATATAAATCACATAGGCATTTGTTAGGAATTAATTGCTCTCATATACCAGGAATGTTCAATAAACAGCCGATGAAAAATTAAAGGGTATCTTAGCAGAGATGAATTATCAGAAAAGTGAGATCTTAACTGTGTGATTGGTCTGTTATGAAAGCATAGTGAGCAGTTTACTTCTTGTAAGATCTGACTCCAAGGGAATAAGAAACATTAAACATTTAGTTTTTGAAAATAATAATTCTTACAAATAGATCCTGAAAGGAATCATATAATCTTCTTGCTTTTTCCACTGACAAACCTGATACAACATAAAGAATTAACCCAAAACCTATCAATGTCTTTTCTTAGGAGCAGGGGTTAAAACTACAAGTCTTGTTTTCTAAACTCACCAGTCATCATTTTAACTTTCTTTTATTGGCCTATTGGCTTTCTAAGCTTCCAGAGATTTTTTTGAGATTAATTTTTAAGCATCTAATCCTTAAGTATAATACATAATTTACTGTATAGTCACACAACAGGAAACCATATAAGAACATCAGAATAACTCAAAGTAGCCTTTCAAAACACACCTTTCTTTTATTTTCTTTTCTACTATGCTCTTTCCCTACCCCCGAAGACCATTTCAGAAGTCACTTCTTATAAATATCTTTGGAATAAATTAGTGGAAACAGTGGCTAGATCTTTCCCTCCTAAGCCTTTTTGACTACATAATCACCAAGAGAGCAAAAATTTTCACTGACTAGGAACAAGAGTCACAAATCACCCAAGCATAGCAAAAGACAGACTATAAACTAGGACAATAAAGTATGAGAAGAAAATTACATTTTAATATTCTTTTTATGTTAATAGTCTCTAAACTATTACTGACAATAGTTACAAGGAATTTAAAATGTATTACCTCTGCACATTTATGCTCCCAATGGTTTAGTATAATATGATCTTAATTTTACAGAATTTTTCCAATTCATTCCTCCAAGATACCATTACTTTGCAGAACAACTAAGAAATAGGTAAGTGCTTACCCAACATACTCTAGATGTTCATCATTAAGCTCTGAAGACTTGCACCTGGAGAACTGAGCTCACTGTACTTAAAAATTAACTGGGTGAGAGGAAAAGTAAGTGTAAGTGCCTTAGAAACAGCTTAGTTGTTTTCTAGAAGAAAGGCCTTGAATTAGGTGTGGGTCAAGAAAAGTTAAGGAGCAGGTTCAGGATATATGAAAAGGATGAAGAGGAAGCAGAAAGAACTAGTGTCCGATGTTGAATATCCCTGAGTTTGTTTATGAAATTTCATGTTTCTAAGTTTTAAATATGTGAAGAGCCCTGTCTTCTCTGTGGTCTTCCTCTCACAGGTGATTGATTCTCATTTTGCTATATTATTACTGCATGTATTGAACACTGCAACTGCGCCACTCATGGTTCCTTACCTAAGAAACACTCTCCACTCACTGCCACTGATGTCCCCTGGCTTCTAGCTAATGAGACCAGGAGAAGAAAAGGGATCTAAAAGATTCCATCCTCAGCCTAGCCAAACTCTCTGATGTCTAGTGAAAGTATAGGCCAGGGATTTGGGGGTAGAAATCTAGTTCTGGGAGAGAGAGAGCAAAGATGGAAAATAATAAAACTCAAAGGTTGAGTCTAGATCAAGAAAAGACTTGAATACCTATTAATTTTATACAAGGTAAAAGGAGGGGTCTCAGAACAGAAAATGGGCAATCAGAAAAACCATCTAAAATATAGAAAGAGGCAAAGAGATTACTGGGCATTCCTTCAGGGTGCTTCTGCTATGGCTTTTTATTGACTAGGGTATTTTATTACTCAGCGGGAACAGAAGTTAGCTTGTAGGTTTTTGTATGGTATAGAGGCAAATAATTTCCACCAGGAGAACAGATACAGTAAAGTTTACAATCTGTTACCCTGGAAGACATTAACCACTCTTGTATCTAAGCTAGCTATCTTACTCTAGAATTTTCGATTCAATTCTCCATATACATATTGCTCTTCAAATGTTCCTTGGGCCAGTTTTAATATCTTTAATATCCTTCTCATTAATTAACGAATTAAATAACAAAACTTAATGTGCTTTTGCTTTGTATTTGTATGAAATCGTGATTTTTTTATCTTTCGAGAATTAGACTTTAACAATTTTGGAGTTCAACCACCAAGGTGTCCAATAAAACTCACCTGGCAAAAGCAAGTGAATTGTGTTGATAGAGGTGTACACTTTATGGGCTACTAAGCCCACACATATCTCTTCTTGGCTGCCAGGGTGAATTCCCAGTGACTTTGCTGACTCTGTTACCTGGGATGACTCTGTCATTTTTTCCTATCTAGTTTTGTCCCCTTAATATCCTCTCCTCACAGCTTCACTTTGAGATGATACAGGTCTTTTCTTCACTGCTTGAAAGATAACAGAATCCACTTTGTCATTTATGTCTATTAGTGATCTCAAATTAATTAAAACTTTCATGCTAACGAGAAAGAAAAACAGTTGCTTGAGACATAAACCAGAGAGGTTTTGTATTTTTATGTTAACATTTGACGTGTGACTGAATTGTTAAACAAGCTTAAAATTCTGTTTCTGTGCACGTGTGATCAGAAAAGTAACTTTCTTGACTGTAGAATATATTAATAAACTAGATGATCGTCTCTCAAAATACAGGAGCTTTGTTTGGATTCATTTGCTGAGATAAATAAGTGCTTTATGAACTAAAATATTTATCAGATCCACAAATGAGAAACTGAATTTCTGATGAGTATAAGTGTGTTAGAAAGTGAAGAAGAACTAAAGAGCCTCTTGATGAAAGTGAAAGAGGAGAGTGAAAAAGTTGGCTTAAAGCTAAACATTCAGAAAACTAAGATCATGGCATCTGGTCCCATCACTCCATGGCAAATAGATGGGGAAACAGTGGAAACAATGGCTGACTTTATTTTTGAGGGCTCTAAAATCACTGCAGATGGTGACTGCAGCCATGAAATTAAAAGATGCTTACTCCTTAGCAGGAAAGTTATGACCAACCTAGACAGCATATTCAAAAGCAGACACATTATTTTGCCAACAAAGGTCCATCTAGTCAAGGCTATGATTTTTCCAGTGGTCATGTATGGATGTGAGAGTTGGACTGTGAAGAAAGCTGAGCGCTGAAAAATTGTTGCTTTTGAACTGTGGTGTTGGAGAAGACTCTTGAGAGTCCCTTGGACTGCAAGGAGATCCAACCAGTCCATCCTAAAGGAGATCAGTCCCAGGTGTTCATTGGAAGGACTGATGTTGAAGCTGAAACTCCAATACTTTGGTCTCCTGATGTGAAGAGTTGACTCATTTGAAAAGACCCTGATGCTGGGAAAGATTGAGGGCAGGAGGAGAAGGGGATGACAGAGGATGAGATGGTTGGATGACATCACCAACTCAATGGACATGAGTTTGGGTGGACTCTGGGAGTTGGTGATGGACAGGGAAGCCTGGCGTGCTGCTGTCCATGGGGTCATGAAGAGTCGGACACAGCTGAGCGACTGAACTGAACTGTACTGAGCATCCTAAATGTTATTACTTGTAAATAAAGTCTATTTTCCTCCTTTGGGAGCAAATACTACTAAACACAGAACTAGAATTTGACTAGCTGTCTAATATAATATTTGGTGCTAGAGCTTTACTATTCAGATACTCTCCCCAAATAACAGAAACTTCGTATCTCAACAGAATAAACTCTGTCTTTAACTCATCCTTATTCAACTGCATCATATCCTTGTTTTGCTGGGTTTTTTCCCCTCTTTTTAAAAAAGCCTTATTTATTTTATTTTATTCATTATTTTTTGGTGGTGCTGAGCCTTTGTTGCTGTGTGCAGGCTTTCTCTAGTGGCAGCGAGTGGGGACTACTCTTTAGTTGTGGTGAATGGGCTTAGTACAGACTCTAGGGCATGGGGGCTTCAACAGTTGTGGTGTATGGGCTTAGTTGCCTCATGGTGTGTGAGATCTTAGTTCCTGGACCAGGGATCAGACCCATGTCCTGCATTGGCAGACAGATCCTTAACCATTGGATCACCAGGGGAATCCCTACTGGTGTTGTTTGTAAAGAACAAAATTTCCTCACTTGTAAAAGAGCTAAGTTTTCATAATGTGCTTATTTGACTACATAGATAACCAAGTGTTATTTCTCAGGGATCCAAGATTTAAATTTTATAGTTGATGCAAAATCTTATATTTGTTTCAGGAGCACAATATAATGACTTACTGTTTATATAGTCAGTAAAGTGTTAGCCACTCAGTAGTGTCCAACTCTTTATGACCCCGTGGACTGTAGCCCATGGGGTTACAGTCTCCTCTGTCCATGGAATTCTCCAGACAAGAACATTGGAGTGGGTAGCCATTTCCTTCTCCAGGGGATCTTCCCAACTCAGGAACTCAACCTGGGTCTCCCGTATATATTGCGAATACTCACCATAATAAATTTAATTAACACCTGTCACTGAACGTAATGAAAAATGCTTTTCCTTGTGATGAGAATTTTTAAGATTTACTCTTAGCAGCTTTCAAATGTGATAGAGTATTAATAATTATAGTCACTGTGCAGTCCATGGGATCCCCTTGACTTATTTATTTTTAACTAAGAGTTGGTACTTTTTGACCACTTTCACCCATTTTAACCACCTCTGACTTGTCTTAATCAAACAACCACATCTCCATAGATTTTTTCCTTCTCAAAACTAGATTCCAATTGGAAAAAAAAAAGAAACAGAAAAGAATCCTAGGATATTTTTCACACCTGAAATTATGTTTGCATTTTCTCAAAAGCCCCTGGAAATTTGCAGATGTTTGTTACTTGCCTAATAAAAATAGGAAAGCTAAAAACAGGTTTGTTTGATTTGTCCCATATTTCTTGTTTAGATTAATACTAGTGTAATTGTTGACTGGGAAGAATTAGAAAAGATGACTAGTCTTTCTCAGGTTAAGTGTATACAGAAAGCATGCTATTCATAGGGATATTTCACCAAATTTACAGTTTGTGGGAAGGCTCTGGAGATTTTTCAATGGTTTCATAATGTATAATATGCTCTTATCCTCAAGGAAATTATCAACTAACTTCCTGGGAAATAGTATTGTACTATCAATAGAAAATTGTACTTTCCTCCATTCTGATATGATTGGTCTTGGGATTAAAATAATCATAAGCACTCAGTCTCATTCTCAAATAGGTTTTTGCATCCCTCTGATACTGGCTTACAAATCCTGCTGTGCAAGCATCAGTACACAATTTATATCTTCAACATATATAGACAGTCTCAGAGTCTTGTAGAAAGGACTGTTTCAGGTGGAACAACTGATGCTCTGAAAAATAAAATGTGGGGTAAAGACCTCCTGGATGACTTCAGTTAGACAGTTTTCAGACTGCACCAGTGTACTAAGTCAGCATCTTCAGGACTTTTTTCCAATTCCTAAAGCTGACTACTGACACAAGATCTAGATCCGTAACAGGACTGAAGAGGGAAATTTAATTGTAGTCTGTTTGGATTATTGTTGAGATTACTTTTAATATACCATTTTTAAATGACTATATGAGGAAGTTCTTTTTCTTTCAATTTAAGCAATTGCTAACCCATTTACTGGGCATACCTGGTGGCTCAGTGGTAAAGAATCTGCCTGCAGATGCAGGAGACACAGGAGATGAGAGTTCAATCCTTGGGTTGGGAAGATCCCCTGGAGGGGGGCATGGAAACCCACTCCAGTATTCTTGCCTGAGAAAATCTGGTGGACAGAGGAACCAGGTGGGCTATGGTCCATGGTGTCACAGAGTCAGACATAACTGAAGCGACTGAGCATACACTTAGTAGACTACAATTTTATAGACCGAAATGAAACATTTAAAAATAGTATTTAATTCTCACTAATCCCTCATAATTTAGCAGTAAATATTTTTTGAGTCTTATTTTTCATAGCAATAAAGTTTATATAATCAATAAGAACTTATCCTTTTTTCTACCAGTGTATGATTAAACAAATCAGTTATGCAACCAAGACTGCACCGGGAGAGCCATATTTGACAGTTCAGTTCAGTTGAGACAGTTCAGTCACTCAGTCATGTCCAACTCTTTGTGACCCCATGAACTGCAGGCCTCCCTGTCCATTACCAACTCCTGGAGTTCACCCAAACTCATGTCCATTGAGTTGGTGATGCCATCCAACCATCTCATCCTCTGTCATCCCCTTCTCCTCCTGCCCTCAATCTTTCCCAGCATCATGGTCTTTTCAAATGAGTCAGCTCTTCGAATCAGGTGGTCAAAGTATTGGAGTTTCAGCTTCAACATTAGTCCTTCCAATGAACACCTGGGACTTATCTCCTTTAGGATGGACTGGTTGGATCTCCTTGCAGTCCAAGGGATGCTCAAGAGTCTTCTCCAGCACCACAGTTCAAAAACATCAATTCTGCACTCAGCTTTCTTTAGAGTCCAACTCTCACATCCATATATGACTACTGGAAAAACCATAGCCTTGACTAGATGGACTTTGTTGGCAAAGCAATATCTCTGCTTTTGAATATGCTGTCTAGGTTGGTCATAACTTTCCTTCCAATGAGTAAGCGTCTTTTAATTTCATGGCTGCCATAGCCATCTGCAGTGATTTTGGAGCCCCCCCAAATAAACTCAGCCACTGTTTCCACTGTTTCCCCATCTATTTGCCATGGAGTGATGGAACTGGATGCCATGATCTTAGTTTTCTGAATGTTGAGGTTTAAGCCAACTTTTTAACTCTCTTCTTTCACTTTCATCAAGAGGCTCTTTATTTCTTCTTCACTTTCTGCCTTAAGGGTGGTGTAAATCTCATTTAATCAAGTATGACAGGCTGACTGATAAAGAACAAGGGTCAATCTTATATGAGAGGCCAATGTGTATACACAGCCCTAGGAAAACTGGTTTGGTACATGGATTAGAGAAATGAGTGACAAAAGGACACTTCTTGGCAAACTACTCTTTAGCAAATTTTGAGGGCCTCAAAAAGAGATGCCACCGAAATTTATAGGCGCTGTAGATAAAATCTGGTGAATAGAGTATCCTGGTATTTTTCTTAAGTCTCGGGAAAAAGGGAAAATAATAGAGACTTCTAAAAATTCAATACAAGATGCCTTATGAAAATCCCCAGACAGAAGTCAATGATTTTGCATTGGCAGCTATTCAGTTCTGTGCAGATCTAGATTGGCAGAATAAACTCATGGAGGTCAAATGGTTATTAGCATTCTTGTTGGATCTATGTAAATAATCAGACTGAATTTTATGAAACTATCTACTTTGTGATCATAAATGTTATTTTGAGATTATTTATAATCCTCAAGGGGAGACGGTCAGAAAAATCATCTAAAATTTGGAAATAATGATTATTTTGTGTATCAAAATAATCAGTGTGGTGCTGGGCTTCACCATATCTTGACCAAGCTGTCTTATAGTTTGGGAGGAACAGAGATTAATTTATAGACTTCCCCCCCCCCCCATACCTTTACTAACTGAATTAAATAATATATTTGACACACACTCATTTTATATTTGTATGAGAATACAAATTTTTCTAACTTCTTGAAAACTATAGTTTAACACTGATAGTGATAATAAAAGTTCTAGAACAGATCTTTGGTATTGCAATATATTATATTGTTAAATGGAATGAGACTTTACTATGGTCTTAAGAGGCACTTGGCTAACTGTTTAAGGATACAACTTATCAAGAATATCAATAATAGTAAGAATCTTCTTTAAAGAGTATTGTGGGATAGTTAATAGTCTTTGCATATATTACCTATTATTCTCACCATAGCCTATGTAGGCTTTCTTTTCTATGTAGAAAGTATATTCCCACTTTCACTGACCAAAAAAAAAACCAAAAAAAAAAATTGAGCATGTGGGCATGTGGGTTAGTATTTTGTCAGCATCATAGGTCTAACCTTCTGGCTGTGGAAGCTACCTTACTGCTTCGTGTTCTAAGTCACTGCTGTAGACTGAATTTTGTCCTCCCAAAATCATATGTTGAAGCTGTAACCCCAAAGATGATGGCATTTGAGGTGGACCTTTGGGAGAACTTAGGTTTAGATGAAGTCACGAGAATGAGGACTGCATTATGTGACTAGAGATCTTTTATTTATTTATTTATTTATTTTTTTTATTTTTCAGTGGGTTTTGTCATACATTGACATGAATCAGCCATAGAGTTACACGAATTCCCCATCCCGGTCCCCCATCCCACCTCCCTCTCCACCCGATTCCTCTGGGTCTTCCCAGCCCACCAGGCCCAAGTACTTGACTCATGCATCCCACCTGGGCTGGTGGTCTGTTTCACCACAGATAATATACATGCTGTTCTTTTGAAACATCCCATCCTCACCTTCTCCCACAGAGTTCAAAAGTCTGTTCTGTACTTCTGCGTCTCTTCTTCTGCCCTGCATATAGGGCCATCGTTACCATTTTTCTAAATTCCATATATATGTGTTAGTATGCTGTAATGTTCTTTATCTTTCTGGCTTACTTCACTCTGTATAATGGGCTCCAGTTTCATCCATCTCATTAGAACTGATTCAAATGAATTCTTTTTAACGGCTGAGTAATATTCCATTGTGTACATGTACCACAGCTTCCTTATCCATTCATCTGCTGATGCGCATCTAGGTTGCTTCCATGTCCTGGCTATTGTAAACAGTGCTGCAATGAACATTGGGGTGCACGTGTCTCTTTCAGATCTGGTTTCCTCAGTGTGTATGCCCAGAAGTGGTATTGCTGGGTCATATGGCAGTTCTATTTCCAGTTTTTTAAGAAATCTCCACAGTGTTTTCCATAGTGGCTGTACTAGTTTACATTCCCACCAACAGTGTAAGAGGGTTCCCTTTTCTCCACACCCTCTCCAGCATTTATTGCTTGTAGACTTTTGGATAGCAGCCATCCTGACTGGCGTGTAATGGTACCTCACTGTGGTTTTGATTTGCATTTCTCTGATAATGAGTGATGTTGAGCATCTTTTCATGTGTTTGTTAGCCATCTGTATGTCTTCTTTGGAGAAATGTGACTAGAGATCTTATAGGAGGAAACATCAGAGAGCTTGTTCCTTTCTCTCTCACTCTCCCTCCATTTCCTTCACACATGGTGGAAAAGTCATGTGAGGACATTTGTTTCAGTAAGGAGAGTTTTCACCAGACACCAGCACCACTGCAACTTGATCTCAAACTTATAGTCTCCAGAACTATGAGGAATAAACATTTAAGTGACTCAGTCCATGGTATTTTGTTGACACCCCAAGCTGACAGTCACCATATAGATACAGAAAACTAGTACCCAATGACCAGAAATATGGGTTAGCTTTTGCCATGTCTTAATTCACAGTTGAACTTGGACCTTAACTATAAGCTGCTACACAGACAAATTATAGCTATGCTTCCTCTAGAAGAGTTAGCAGAAGCCAGATGCTTGACCCAAAGTTCCTTGGCAGATTCTATTTTGGATTAGGCAGAAGCTAAGTGTGACACTTGATAGTCATAGGCAGTCTCGGCGCTCATCGTGTTCAACACTGTATTCTACTTACTCTGCATTGTTCATGGCACATGGGAGCATTCAATATGTGTTATTTGTTTGATGAATGTTGACTGAATGAACACAGAGCAAAGTCTCCTTTTCTAATATCAGCCATTAAATATATAATATATATTTTCTTTTTTTATTTTTTGAAGGTTTACTTTTCAGTGCTACCATTAGAAATGAGGATGTTTTCTGCCCTTTCCTGCCTACATAGTTAATATGATGATATGTAATTGAGCTCTCTGGGGCTAAATATGCTACATTCAAATAGATTGTTTCATACTACTGCTTCTCATTTGTAGGATTAATAGTGCTTTTGTACAGACTAAAAATAACTATCCAAAACCATTTGGCAAACATGCATTACTATAAATTCTCATGAAAATGCAAAGAAAATGCAAGTTTTCATAAATGTCATATCATTAGTTAATAAATCCTGTTCAGAATTCTCCATATTCTTAAATAATGACTTATTGCTATGTAGAAAATGGGAGGATTGGGTTCATTTAATTATGGCTAAGTAAATTGATTCTGTTCACTAGTCTGGAAATAAGTGAACGACTCAATTCATGCCAAAAGCTTTTCAAGCTTTTTCTCACTTAATTTTCCAATAGTCCTCTGCAGTATGTATTATTATCATACATATTACAAATGATCACATACTATAGATATCCAAACTCTCTACAAAATCCTGGCAAATTCTACCACCAGAAGACTACTGTAAATCTCCATATAGAGAAGACTGACATTGCTATTGTTCTGGTTCTTCTTGGAGATGAAATGAGTGCACTTACAAATATCAAGTATCATAATCGAATTAGTGCCTTAGAAACCAGGAGGAACTGAAGTATATTTATGAGATAGGTAGTAGAAGGAAACTTGAAGATTGAATTGTCTCGAATCATGTTTTCACTGTAAAATAGGTCATTGACTGTTTATACTCGCTTTCCCAAAGAATGGGTTGCAGAGGTGAAAACAGAGCAAGTCTGCAGTTTTCCAGAACACAATATGTTTGATTCTGCTCTTCCAATACTCACAATGACTTTAAGCTTTTGCTGTGTGATTCTCTATGAGATAAGCTGGAGATTCTCCTATGGTTGATCTGATCCGAGGACGATTCTTATTTTCTGCTTAAGAGCCAAGGTTTGAGAACCACAGACTTGAATTTGTACATTCTTCAAGTTCATTAAGTAGCTAGGTTCACACCTTCATGGTTTTGAAGTTCATGCTTCAGGCAATTTTGGCCTAAAGTCTAATATAAAAGAATTTTTAAACAGGACATGAGTAAATATATCATTTCTTTAGACATTGTCATCCCTTTTGATACTTGAATACATGATTAATTAATAACAAAGGAAGATTACGCACCTGAAATAACTATGTGAATCATGCCTGCTAACATGATTATACCCTGCATGTGGAAATTAGCTTGACCTATTCATAGGAAGAAAGTACTTGTGGTACTATTGTTGGCACATCACATTTTTTCCCAAATTTAAAGAGAAGATGGCAGATAAACATAATTCACATTGTATCTAATGATTTTAAATTTATTTTACTTAATACAGACAAAAATTATTATGATTTTCAAATCAAACAGTATTAAAAATTCAGTGAAAAGCTTGTTATCATCTCCCAGAGTTAACTACCTCAGCTTGTTGAATATTCTTTCAGAGATTTTTCAAATGCATATTCAATTCAGACAAATATATGTTCTCAATTTTAGCCCTTTGTTATCTAAAGGTAACCTAGTGCTTTTTTAACTTAATGATGTACCTTGGAAAAATTTCCATTTCATTACACTTCCTCTTAGGCTTTATATCTGCATAGTAACATACCATTGTATGACTGTGTTTCTGTTTAAAATAAATAAGAAGACCAAAACAATAACAACAAAAAAATCCCACATTTGAGTTGTTTCCAGTGTGTCATTTCAAATAATGTCACCACAAATAAATTTCCATATATACTATTTTATGAGTCAGTTTTAATAACTGTCAGTGTATTCATACAATATGTTCAGTTTACTTAGTAACTGACATATATTAAAAAATGAGATTTGTGAGTCAGATGGTACATGCATTTTTTTTTTTTTTTTTTTTTTTTTTTTTTTTAATATTATTTTATTAGTTGGAGGCCAATCACTTTACAACATTTCAGTGGGTTTTGTCATACATTGACATGAATCAGCCATATAGTTACATGTATTCCCCATCCCGATCCCCCCTCCCACCTCCCTCCCCACCCGACTCCTCAGGGTCCTCCCAGTGCACCAGGCCCCAGCACCTGACTCATGTATCCCACCTGGGCTGGTGGTCCGTTTCACCATAGATAATATACATGCTGTTCTTTCAAAACATCCCACCCTCACGTTCTCCCCCAGAGTTCAAAAGTCTGTTCTGTATTTCTGTGTCTCTTTTTCTGTTTTGCATATAGGGTTATCGCCACCATCTATCTAAATTCCGTATATATGTGTTAGTATACTGTAATGTTCTTTATCTTTCTGACTTACTTCACTCTGTATAATGGGCTCCAGTTTCATCCATCTCATTAGAACTGATTCAAATGAATTCTTTTTAACGGCTGAGTAATATTCCATGGTGTATATGGTACATGCATTTTTGATGTTAATTTCTGTGGCTAAATAACTGCCTGCCTGAGTTTAATCTGTTTATACTCCCACCACTAATGATTGAGAGTCTACCAAATTCAAATAGTTTATACTAGTTTGTCCTTTACCTTTACTGATAGTGTTTGTTTAATGTTACTTTTCCCTTTTCTTTTTCTTTTTGCCATACAGAACTTTTCTTTTTCTGAGTCAAACTTCAATATACTTGGAATGACTTTTGAATTCGAGTTTTGCCCAAATTTTCCTCTAAAACTTTTCCTCTTAGCTTCTTCCACAAAAAATTTAGTATCCGTTTCCTGGTTCTAAAAAAAAAAAAAAAAAGAAAAAACCAACTTGAGAGAAATTAGTTTAAATTTATAAGTTAATTAATGATTTATTTAATTATTATTGTAATTAAGGATGTTGAATCTACCTATTTAAAACCACGAAATGTCTTTCCACGTGTTCATACTTTCTTCTGTGCCCTTCAACAGTCTACCAAAGTTTTCTGTCTATAGATCTTATATATTTCCTGCCTAATATTTTTCAATTTTTCAGCATTTTTGTTGCTAATATAAATGAGATATTTTATTCACTATTTTATCTCAGTTCAGTTCAGTTGCTCAGTCGTGTCCAACTCTTCACAACCCTATGGACCACAGCACGCCAGGCCTCCTGTCCATCACGAACTCCTGGAGTCTGCACAAATTCATCTCCATTGAGTCGGTGAGGCCATCCGACCATCTCATCCTCTGTCATCCCCTTCTCTTTCGCCTTCAATCTTTCCCAGCATCAGGATCTTTTCAAATGATTCAGCTCTTTGCATCAGGTGGCCAAAGTATTAGAGTTTCAGCTTCAACATCAGTCCTTCCCGTGAACACTCAGGACTAATCTCCTTTAGGATCGACTGGTTGAATCTTCTTGCAGTCCAAGGGACTCTCAAGAGTCTTCTCCAACACCACAGTTCAAAAGCATCAATTCTTCAGTGCTCAGCTTTCTTTATAGTCCGACTCTCACATCCATGCACGACTACTGGAAAAACCAGAGCCTTGACTAGACGAACCTTTGTTGGCAAAGTAATGTCTCTGCTTTTTAATATGCTATCTAGGTTGGTCATAGCTTTTCTTTCAAGGAGTAAGCGTCTTTTAATTTCATGGCTGCAATCACCATCTGCAGTGATTTTGGAGCCCCCCCAAAATAAACTCAGCCACTGTTTCCACTGTTTCCCCATCTATTTGCCATGAAGTGATGGGACCAGATGCCATGATCTTACTTTTCTGAATGTTGAGCTTCAAGCCAGCTTTTTCACTCTCCTCTTTTACTTTCATCAAGAGGCTCTTCAGTTCTTCTTCACTTTCTTCCATAAGGGTGGTGTCATCTGCATATCTGAGGTTATTGATATTTCTCCCAGCAATCTTGATTCTGGCTTGTGCTTCCTCCAACCCAGCGTTTCTCATGATGTACTCTGCATATAAGTTAAATAAGCAGGGTGACAACATACAGCCTTGACGTACTCCTTTTCCTATTTGGAACCAGTCTGTTGTTCCATGTCCAGCTCTAACTGTTGCTTCCTGACCTGCATACAGGTTTCTCAGGAGGCAGGTCAGGTGGTCTGGTATTCCCATCTCTTTCAGAATTTTCCACAGTTTGTGGTGATGCACACAGTTGACGGCTTTGGCGTAGTCAATAAAGCAGAAGTAGATGTTTTTCTGAAACTGTCTTCCTTTTTCGATGATCCAGCATATGTTGGCAATTTGATCTTTGGTTCCTCTGCCTTTTCTAAAACCATCTTGAACACTAGTTGTTATTTGTATATGTAAAGACTACTTTGATTTATATTGATATACTGTTTATTATTTGTAATAGTTTTCAACTCATTTGATTGGGTTTTCCAGATACTCTTATATTTCCTACATTGTGATGGTTTTATAGCCTTAATTTATGAAAAATGGCCATGGATGAAGCCACAAAAAAAATTTCAATAAAATCTGAAAATAAAGAATTATGGACACTATTCTATGACCACAATGCAATGAAACTAGAAATCAATAGAAAAATCAGAAAAAAGCCTCTCCAACTGGAAATTATAAGCAAAAAATTCTCTTAATACTTCTGAACAAAAATTGAAGGATTTTTATGAAATAATGCTAAAACACTACTTCACTGAATTCTGTGACACAGCATTAACTTAATTAACTAAGCAAGCACCAACTCAAAAATATAAAAAGAATACTATTAAATAAAAGGAAGGAAAACAGAAGAAAAGAACTAAGTTCTTTAGAAAAAGAAATAAAGTACTTAGGAACGGGAAATGATCTGAATTAATACATAATTCCAGAAGTTGGGTTTTTCATTGTACAAATAAGATATCTAAAAATATTGTTAATCAAGAAAAAAGATGTAAGCTACTACATATAAAATAGATAAGCAACAAGGCTATATTGTACAGTACAGGAATTTGCAGCCATTAATTTACAATAATTTTAGAGCATAATCTGTAAGTGTACTGAATCACTGTGTTGTAAACCTGAAATTAATAAAATGTTGATAATCAATTAAACCTCAATTTAAAAAGTAAGAAAAAAGATATAAATACTAAAAATTAGAAGTGATAAAGGGGTAAGACATAGAAAAAAAGAATGCTAATATAATCCTAATGATTATTCTAATCTACTATAATGGGGTCCCATAATTTTTTTCATTTTTGCACCCTCTAAGAGAAAATTTTATTTTAAGTTCTTCCTAGTGAGAGAAATTAAATTCTAAGGAATAATATGTCTTGGCTTAACTATCATAAACCAAATTTCTTTATTGCATGTTGTTTACTTTCAACATGTAGATTCAAGTCTTTTTTTAAATTTTCATGAAAATTCTTTCATAATTTTGTTTGAAAGTATTTTCTCTGTTGCATTGCTAAGATTTTCTTCTTTAGAGACACTTTATAGGTATGTTGGCTCTGCATTATATTTGTTCAATCACTGTCATTTTTATGAAATACTTTAGAAATATATATCTCATTATTTTCATTTAATTTTGGCCATTCTCTTATATCTACCTTCCCTGTTTCTTACTTATCCACAGTGCTTTCTTTCTGTGTTTCTTCCAATTTGTGCTGTATTCATTTTTGTGACAGTTTGTTTCTCTTTTCTTCTTCATACCTAATTTATATCAACTCATTTCAAGTCTCATTTCTCTTCCGTGTTTCTTCATTTATGTTTTGTTATCATCCACAATAGACCATGTTGCTTTTTTAACATAATAGTAAATATATTTCATTAAGGGAGGCAATATGACTTAAGAGTTACAAGCTATAACTTAAATAAGAATACAGATACTGGAGAAAGAATGAGCGAATTTCAATACTGGCTTCTACTCTGTGATTAAGCAAATTATTTAATTTTGTGTACTTTAGTTCCTTTCACATATATATTAATAATAGGAATAACAATGATGTCTAATTCATAGGGTTTTGTTTTTGAGATTCTGTTGAGTTCATATCTATAAAGTGGTTAGAATATTGTCTGGCAATAGTAAACACTATTTAAAGTATGATCTATTGTGGGTTTTTTTTTTTTCAATTTTCATTGGCTTTTTGGCAACATTTTTCCTCACCTCTTGGTAAGTTTTGATGCTTCTTTTTAAATTATTATCTTTGTATCCTTTTTGTGCCAGTTTCTTCTTTATCATTTCTCACTACTAAATGAATCATATATTTTTCTGGTGAGTCCTTGTAGAAAGTTTCTGACATGGAGAATTCAAGGTAGCTTTCTTATTCTCTCAATCAAAAAGTTCTTGCTTTCTGTGGTAGATTGTTATATTAAAGACTTCCAACAATAACACCATTCCATATCCATGCCCTCCCATGTTGACTCTAGTCTTAGCTATATAACTTGCTTTAGCCAATGAGACATTAGCAAACATGACATGCAGAATTCTGAAAGGGTGTGAACACTGGGGCCTGCCTTATCTCTTGCTGCTGGGAACTCTTCCACCTCCACGTGGAAAAGCCTGAGCTAGCTTTCTGGAAAGAGGCTCCAGGTGTCCAAGCCTTTCTTGTGTGTATGTGTGTGTGTGTGTGTGTGTGTGTGTGTGTGTGTGATGGATTATTACTCAGCCGTAAAAAGGAATACATTTGAGTCAGTGCTAATCAGGTGAATGAACCAAGAGCCTATTATACAGAGTGAGGTAAGTCAGAAAAAGAAGAACAAATATTGTATATTAATGCATATATATGGAATCTAGAAAGATGGTACTGATGAACCTATTTATAGGGCAACAGTGGAGATGGGAGATGCAGACACAGAGAACAGACTTATGGACACAGAGGGGGTGAGGGGTGAGGAAAGAGAGGGTGGGACAAAGGCAGAAAGTAACATGGAAGCATATACACTACCACGTGTAAAACAGATAACCAATGGGAACTTGGTGTATAACTCAGGGACCTCGAACCCGGGCTCTGTAACAACCTAGAGGAGTGGGAAAGGGTGGGAGGTGGGAGGAAGGTTAAAGAGGGAGGAGACACATGTATACCTATGACTAGCTCATGTTGAAGGATGGCAGAGGCCAACACAATATTGTGAAGCAATTTTCCTTCAATTAAAAATAAGTTTGGAAAAAAAAAAAACAACCCAACAGACAGCTTCCAGTAATTATAGGTCTTCTGTAAGCATACTGTCTTTGAATATCTGAAGTAAGTTTGGCTCAGGAAACCTTTTGCTAACAGTTCTGTGCTCCCCAGTTCTTGCAAACAAGAAACAAGGCTTCTACATCTCACAGTAATTACCTCATCTTTAAGGATTATAGTTTTGCTGACCCTGAGACCTGCTACAGCGTTCCCTGGAAATCCTCTGTGCTTTTTATCCCCTCCACGTATGCCTTTTCTGCCTTACATATTCAGCTTTTGCTCTGGTTCTTGAGTGACAACTGCTTTTGTATTTTATGTTAACTAACCTCCCCCTAACCCCCCACCCAAACTTCTAGGAAATACACCTTTTCTGATGTTTTCTGATATTCCTACTGCTGGTTTCCTCTGACTCTCCTTGGGCCTTTTCCATGTGACTTCTGCTCAAACTCAGCTGGCTTTTAGCAATCTTTACAAGTACTTTGGAGTTTGTGAGTAAAATCTATATGTTTGCTGAAAATGGCATTTAACATTTTTTTCCCATTCTTGTTGTTAGTTTATATAATTTCTAAGGACAAGTGGGAAAGATGTTTAAATGGATGACATCATCTTCATACTAGAGTCCATTTAGTTCTTTTTTTGCAACAATAACCCTTTGGACATATGTTTCTGAAGATGATATAATAACCTTGTGTGCTTTAGTAATTGTTAATATTTTTCAAGGTTCTAACATTCAGAGAGGGGGAGCCTGTCACTCAAACTGGTTCTTTTCTTCCTAGATTGAATCACAATTTAGTTTCCCATCCCACACTATTCGGGCAACAGTCTCTTTATATTTAATGAGTCTGACTAATTAATTGTCACTGAGTTCAGGAAAAAGATTATACTGTCATCATTTTACAGAGACTGTGTCAGAACTATGACTGCATTGTAGGATTTATTGGCTTCCCTCCAAATGCTCATTGCTTCCATCGTATTAATTTTGGCTTTGGGCTCAATTTCAAGCTAGTAGATAAGGTAGATGATATAGGATTAAAAGCAACAGGTCCAAGAAGACAGCATCTCAACTGGGGACGACTGGGTGTTCTATACTGCAAGGGCTAGTGTTTGAAAATGTTTGCTCCAAAACTGTAAAGGGGAAACAGTACAGAACAGGAATTCATCACGTATCTACATTGAAAAGTTTCTCAAGTACGACTTGGAATGAATGGGTATGTAAAGCTGGTTTGGGTTAATGGATGAATAATAAAAGGTTATATTGCTAATTCTTTGGGATGCCCCTATTTGCCCCTTAGTGCACAGTTCAAAAGGGATCTAATTCCCTAAACCCATTTCCCTTCCAACTAGAAAAAACTCTTTCCATTAATGTAATTTGTGTGTGCTTCTGTTGTGTAATACTGGTCCATTCTGGGCTTTCATAGTTGCTTCTCCCACTAGGCTGTGGGCTCCTTCGGTGCAGGAACTCTATCCTAATCATCTCTGTACCCCAGCATCTGGTGCAGTATATTTTGCTTAGTGCAAAATGGGCGTACCCTAATGTTTATTGGAATAAACTGATAAATAGGCCAATTTTATCCATTAGTCTTTCTGGTCTCTAGCTGATTGTAGTGGTTCAACAGGCAAAGTTACTGCATCCTTAATCTTTCTCTTCTTTTCCTTGCCAGCTTTCTTCTCCCTTCTATGAATGCCAGGGTAGGATACTACAACGGGGAAAAAGAAGACTGTCCTCCCCCGCCTCTCTCTCTCTTTCTCTCCTAAGACCCCCATAGCTGGCAGGCCTTCACCCAGCTACGTTCTTTTAAGGTGGGACAATCAGGCTCCCACCTTAAAGGTGCCTGTTGCTCAGTCATATAAAACCTCAAATTGCGCGACCCCCCTCCCAGGGCATCTTGATGGGCCACCTCCGCGGTGGTGATCCGACCGGTGGCCTCAACAGCACTGCGCGGATCCACTCCTAGAGCTCCTTTGTGCCACAGCCGGGCAGCGGGCTCTCGCGGTCACACGGGCTCAGTCCACGCAATTGCCCCACTCGCTCCCTCGCCTCCCGCTACCCCGCGCTCTGAGGGGTCTCCCTCCCCACCCCCCTTTGTGTAACCTTAGGCTGTGGAGCTTCTAGTACTGTATTCGCGGCAGATGTAGAGCGGGTGACTGACACGTTCCAGGGACGGCGAATGGCAGCGCGCGCGGGCGGTTGGGGGAGGGCGCGTAGTGGCAGACGGCCGCTGGGATTATGAATGGGGGCGGGGGGGGGGGCGGCGAGTGTGGGGTTCAAACCAGGATTTTCGGCATCCGGCTTTGGCTAGGCACGCAGGGACTGTGCGTGATCCTTCAGCCCGGATGGGAAGGGAGATGCCGTGAGCTCCTGGCTGAGAGTGAGGGTTATTTTGCAAAACTCCCTTGGTCTCGTGCCGGCGGAGTACTGCGGGCGGTCGGCGAGGTAGGTGGAGAAGGCAAACAAGCGGGGTGGGGAATCCGGGAGAGGCCAGCCCGCTGGGGACCGTGTGACAGGTGGTGGCCTCAGCAGTTAGAAGCTGCCACACTAGAATACAGTCCGTGCAATACGATCCAATTGTTATTCCCCGCGCCGGGCTGAAGAGCGCAGCGCGGCAGACCAAGTGCCGCCGGCGAGCTGTCTCTTCGGAGGAGGGGGGCAGTGGGGGGGCAGAGGGGGGATTTAGGGGGCCAGAGGAGGAGAGAGCAGCTCCTGGGCGCATCGCGGCCGCCCGTGCCGCCCCGGCGGGGTCCGCCACGCCAGCTGGTCCGCGCGCGCTCTGCAGCCGCCCCCGGCTCGTGCGCCCCTCTCCCCGGCCGCCAGCCCCGCTTCGGCGAATGCGGTCTCCCAGTGGCCGGCCGGGCGGCACGCGAGCGGCGCGCCAGCGTCTCCCCAGCGTCTCCCCGCCGCCTCTCGCGCCCCGTGCAGGGCAGCGCGGGAGGCACGCTTGCCTCGCACGGAAGAGCTGCGCCCGGCGGAGCTGCGCTGCCGGAGCCCGGGCGTCCAGAGCGCGGCGGCTGCGGCGGTGCACCCGCGGCGCCCCGGGCAGGACGAGGGCACCTTCCGCCAGGGTAGCCTGAGGTAAGGGCTGCCGCGGAGGCTGCGGGTTTATTCCCCTCCTTCTCTTACTTCGTCACACAGGGAAGCTGAAATGGAGAGTGTGGGTACCGTGGGGTTGATAGGGAGCGCGGGGAAAACGGGGCGGCGCGAGGATGGTCTCCTTGACCGTTACGTTCCTACCGCTGGTAGGAAATCCGCCAACCGGCCCTTACTCTTCGCTCGCTCCTTCTGCCTCTGCCTCCGGCCCTAGACTCCTCGGCAAGTCCCCGGGAAGGAGAGAGCCAAGGGAGGATGGAGAGAGTCAGAAAGATTCGCTCAGAAGTGGGCGATGAATTGGCGCGCGGAGCCCCGTGATTGACAGCGGGCACGGGAGGGGAGCTTGAAGTACCCGAGGGTTTCCAGGGCTGCGGCCTCAGGATGGTCCTGCCTGCCCGGTGGTTGGGGCACCAAGTGGGTGCAGTCAGGCCACGGCTTCACGAAAGCTCCGCTCGGAACTTTTAGGAAGCTCCTGTTTGGGGAGGGGTGCTGGATTGAGCTTCGGGCATGGCCGTTTCTAACCTATGAGTGTGTGTGTGTTTATGTGTCGGTAGGGTACCCCCTCTTCCTTCCTGCCTTCCCTCCTTTACATCTTCCTGTTTTGCTTCCTTCTTCTCTTTTTCACAGACCACCCCCACCCGTTCCAAGTGCTGCCTTTCAAAATAATCTGAACCTGCTGTGGTCAATAGCTTTAAAGCAAGTAATAAAGAAGAGAGCACAGAGGAATAGCTCTTACATAGTGTGGCTCGTTTTAAAGGCGAATATCGTATATAAATAACATATACTAAATTACATATAGTATAATATGTAATATACACACATGCCTGGGTTAGATGTAAAGAAATACTTCGGGACTCTTGCCTAAAGTTACATTACATTTACATTAAGTTTATATCACATGTATATCATGTTACTAAACAGAAATGATAAGTGTGCATTTTATGTCTTTAATCTGTTTGAGATACAACTGTTCTTTGAATCAAATTCATCTTTTTAAATTCAGGGGTTTCTGGTTACTTGAAAGCTCTGAGCTACAGTGTAAGAATAAAAGGCATATTGCATTATTTTTGAAGAAGTACAGATGCTGTTTTTTTTCAGTGGACCATCCACCCTCCCCATCTTCCTTTTACTAAAAGTTGATTGTTATGCAAATAATATTCATAAAAATAAAAATAATCTGAGGACTTCTAAGTGTTTTTACCTAGACCTGAGGTGTAGGGAGGGGTCTGGAAGTTATCTATGTGTGAATTTGACATGAAGTAAATTCAGCTGTTCTTCCCTCTAAAGGTACATCATTTATCTTAGGATCTCCCAAGAGAGGAATCCTCTTAATGTCAACATGTGTCTTTAGCATCACAATAGTGTATTCAACTCTTCAAACCATTAGTTGGATTTGGCATATTTGGCTGTTCCTGTTCTTTTTCAACAACAGGATCCCAATTACACAAAATAAGTGAAGTTGTTAGACTGGCATTTTTGAGAAGGTATGATTGATGCATTGAGGCTATCTATCTGTATATCTACCATCTCTCTATATTTCTCATTACAATTGTGAGGTAATCAAGTTTGCAATATGTCTACTCATGTTTTTCTTCTTAGCCCATTTTCCTTTTATATTCTGACGACATATTTTACAAAGATAAGTTATATTGAATTTCACTAGAGCATGCTTGTTTCTTATGACTAGACCTGGTTTTGATATGAGGTATAAGATATCAATCATATTTAGTTTTCTGACCTTGGAGTCTTTTGCCTGTACAGAGACAGATATTTGGTAATAATACTATAATAATAATATTAGTACTAATATTATAGTGCTAATAATATAGTACTACTACTAATAATACTATAACCCAAGTAAGGGTTTGTGTTTGATCGAAATATTAGACACTGAAATGATATTTTCATTTTGGGTTACAAACTGAAGTTTTAACATTGTGAAGGAATAAAGAGTCCCAGGTTGCTCTTGATATCATATTTGATTTACTTTAATTTGGAAGCAAGAAGTATATGATGTAGTCTAGAGTTAGAAAGATTTGGGGGTTTAGTAATTTGAATTATCTTTTATTATTATGGCATAAAACTTCATTGCTCTTTCTAAGAAAATTCTAGCAGCAGATTTTGGAGAAGGTGTGGGGATATTGATCACAGGACCCATGTGTTTCCTTGAGCATTGTTTTTTGCAGTCACCTTGTGGCAGACACTATGATGTGCCAAGTCCCCCTTCAAGGAAGAGCATGTTGCCCAGCTCTGGGATTGCTACCAGCAGATGGTCTCCAAAGGTCGTCTCTTTGAGGACTGCCCATGGGTCCAGGGTGGCACCCCTTTCCAGGGCAGCTCACATCCAGTGATTGGTCCATGTGGAAGTATAGAGGCCTGACCATATCAACCCAACCCCCAGTCACTCTGCAGGATCATTCGGGCTCTGGAACCACTCGTGGGACTTGCTTTGCAGCACCAGATCTCTCTTGGTTGATTCCGCTTCCTTGTCCATTCTCAGATGTTCATAGCAAGGCAGTCCTTAATAAAATTGCGAGCTCAACTTCATCTTGAAGCCAGCTTCCCTGGGAAGCTATCCTGTAGCAACACTTCCTCCCTGCACGTTCATTTTGCCAGTTTTAATCTTTTATCTTTTAAAATATAGCATCACTTCTCATTGGAGGACATTTCTATGGGCCTGTTCCTCTTCCATCCCTCCTTGTTTTACCATTCTCTCCTGTTAGCGGATTTGTAGTTTCTTTAGTCTCTTTTCAGTCTACTGATTTGAGTACTATATACATTTCTATACTTTTAGTAGTAGGTATTTTTATGTTTTTAACATTCATGTTTTGTCTTAGCAAATGACATTAATCAAAATATCTACTGTCTTCTTGGATAATAAGAGAGTCTTATAATGTTATAATTTTGATCATATGCCATATTGTTTAGTGATATAGTTGTGCCATATTTTTTGCAGCCATTGTGTCAGTTTTATATAGTTTTTCTTAAAAAATTTTTAAGGTCAATGCTTGTTTTAATTTACCCACATTTTCTGTGTTCACTGTTGCTTCTTGCATCCTTCTTCCTTCTGGATTCAAATTCCTCCTTATAGAAGTGTGTATCTATTTGGTAAGCATATGTAGATGATAAAACTCTCTTCATCTTTTTATTGTTGTTGTTTGTTTGAAACTGTATTTGGACTTAACACTTGAATACTAGAGCAGAATTCTATGTTGACAATTATTTTTTTCATCATTTTGGAGATACTGTCTCTCTTGTTGATCATTAGGAGTTTCTTTGCTTTAAGATTATTCTATGAATTAGAATTTTGAGATTAACAGATGCACACTACTGTATGTAAGATAGATAAGCGACAAGGACATACTGTATATCACAGGGAATTATATTTAGCATCTTGTGATAATGTATAATGGGAAGGAATATGAAAAAGTATATATAAATATAACTGAATCACTTTGTTGTGCATCTGAAACTGACACAACATTGTAAATCAACTGTACTTTAATTAAAAACAAAAGAGAGATTACTCTGTCTTTGGTGTTCTGCAGTTTTACTATGGTATGCCCAGGTGTGGGTTTATTTACTATTTCTTCTTAGAATTTCTTATCTTTAGTCAGATGACTCGTGTTTCTTGAATTAAAAATCCACAGTGTATTTCATCATATATTATCTTACCTTTTTTTCTCTATTCTTTCCTCTAGAGTTCTTATGTATATGTTGGACCTTCTTGTTTTATCTCTCATGTCTTTTACCTCTGTATTATTTTCAATTAGGAATTTTTTTAAAAAAAGCATTTGGGTAATTATTCATAACTATTATTCCTTGATATTTATTGTTTTAATTTCCGTTGAGCTATGACTTATTTTTTTATTTCTAGGAGTGCTCTTTGATGCCTTTTTCATATGTTTCTGTTTTTTCCCTGAAGTTTTCTGTCATTTTGTTATGAACTCTATCCATATTTTGTCTTTTTAATAATTATAGTGTACTTATTTTATAATAAGTCTCAGGTTGTTTTCTTACTTGAAATTCTTCTGGGAGTTAGTTATCCCAGTTGGGTCTGCTGGTTCTTCCAGAACTATACATCCACTTAAAGGGGGATCCTTTCCTCATGAGGTTTGTTATTTGGATTATGAACTCATTTTCAGCTGGGTTTCTGCTTTTGGTTTTTCCCTCCGGTAGCCATATTTTTCCTAGTTTTTGGAAGTTTCCCTGTAGAATGGTTCTGTGTTTGTTTCTGTAGATTAGCCTGGGAAATTTGCTGGTCTGGACTCAATAAGATTAAAAAAAAATATGAAGTTATAATTGACATGTAATATAATTGACATTTTATTAGTTTCAGGTGTACAACATAATGATTTGATATTTGTGTATACTGTGAAATGATCACCATGTTTTGTCTAGTTAACATTTGTAGAATCAGTTTTTTCATTAATTTCTTTGCTTGAGATTCCTTTATCATGCAGGTGATGTAAATTCAAACTGTGTGTGGGGGAGGTGGTTAATTCAAAGAATCCTTTTTCCCCTCTTCTGTGCAGAGCCCCAGGTGACACTTAATGGTAAAGAATCCACCTGGCAATGCAGGAGATGCAAGAGGCGGGTTCCATCCATGGGTCAGGAAGATCCCCTGGAGTAGGAAATAGCAACCCACTCCAGTATTCTTGTCTGGAAAATCCCATGGACAGAGGAGCATGGTGTACTATAGCCCATGGTGTTGCAAAAAGTCGGACAGAACTGAGCGACTGAGTACATGCAGAGCCCCAGGAAGAGACAAACTTTCTTGCTGCTTCCAGAACAAACTTCTATTTCTTATTAAACTGAAAGGTTAACTGTCTCAGTGTTCTTTAGGCAGAGATCTCAGTTCCTTCTTTCCACGGGCCCCAAATAAAATTTATTGTCCCTGAACACAGGTGACATCTCTAGCCTGTAGGCTTTCATGCCTGTGTCTAAGTTCTGTATCACTTTGGGTTGCTGTATTACCAGTTTATGTGCCTGCTGGTCCTGCATCTGTTTCCTTTCTTACTAACAGCTACAGATTACCTTTTTCTCTTCAAACTTAACTATTTAACCTATTTAATTTTCCTGGTCTTTAAAAAATCTAAGTATGTATGTGCTTATAGCAGAAAGGAGTTTGGTTCATATGAAGTCAGTCTGCCAAGCTAGTGGCATAAGATGTCTTTCTGTAACTATATACACTGTGAGAATCAACCCTTTTCAGTTATTTTCTTTTTCCCCCCCACAATATCCTCAAATTATTTTAAAAAGCTTAATTATGCTAGTCCACTTATTTTGGTGACATTAACGTTTGTGTTGAGTCCAGGGAAATTGTCTTATAGAGTGTCTCTGAGTATGGATTTGTCTAATGGCTTCCTCACTCAATTAGGTTCAGGGTAAACATTTTTAGCAAGAATACTCCTACATCTGTGATGTGTACTTCCTGTTGCATCAGGAGAGTCTGCTTCTCCTGTTATATGTGACTAAGTCAAATCACTTGAAAGATGGTACCTACAAAATTATTCCTTTTATTTCCTTTGAAATTAATATATACTCTGTATATATTATAGTCTCAAAGTATCAGACTATGTGAAAACTAGCTTCCTCACAAATTCACCCAATATTTTTATTAGATTTTTATTTTGAGATAATTATAGATGTACATGCAGTTTGAGAAACAGTACAGAGAGATCCTGTGTACTCTTCATTCCGTGTTCCCCAAGAGTAATATCTTGGATAACTATAATACAATATTATAACCAGGAACCTGACATTGACAGAATCTATAGATTTTATTCAAATTTAGCAGTTTTATGCTTGTTTGTGTATTGGTTTTTTTTTTTTTTTTTTGGTCATCTAGTCATGTCTGACTCTTTGTGCTCCATGGACTGCAACATGGCTTCCCTGCCCCTCACCGTCTACCAGAGTTTCCCAAGTTCATATCCGTTGCATCAGTGATGCCATCCAGCCATCTCATGCATTTGCTGTGCTGTGTTTAGTCACTCAGTCATGTCCGACTCTTTGTGACCCAATGGACTGTAACCCGCCAGGCTCCTCTGGTCATAGGGATTCTCTAGGCAAGAATACTAGAGTGGGTTGCCATGCCCTCCTCCAGGCGATCTTCCCAACCCAGGAATCGAACCCAGGTCTCTCGAAATACAGGCAGATTCTTTACCTTATGAGCTAACAGGGAAGCCCAAGAATACTGGAATGGGTAACCTATCCCTACTCCAGGGGATCTTCCCGACCCAGGAATTGAACCAGGGTCTCCTGCATTGCAGGTGGATTCTTTACCAGCTGAGCTACCAGGGAAGCACCCTCATGCATTTTGTTCTATGCAATTTTAGCACATGGGTAGGTTTGTGTATTCACCACCACAGTCAAGATATAGAATAGTTCCAACACCACAAGGAGTTTTTTTGCTGCCCTTTTTATAACTGCACCCTCCTCCCTTGCACTCAATGCTCCATTCCTAACCTCTGAGAATCACTAATCTGCTCTTTATCTCTACAGATTTGTCATTTCCAAACTGTTATATAAATGGGACCATAGATTATATAAACTTTGAGGTTGTTTTTGTTCTCCAGTCACCACCATAATCCCCAGAGTATTTCAAGATTTTGTACATGTCAATGGTTTATTCCTTTTTTATTGCTGAGTGGTTTTTTGTTGCATGGGCATACCACAGCTTGTTTAGGCATTGAAGGACATTTGAGTTGTTTCCAGTTTTCAGCATTATGATTAAATCTGGTATGCATGTGTATGTGGAGGTGTTTGTGTGGGTGTAAATTTTCACTTCTCTGGGATCAACAATGCCCAGGGTGTGACTGTTGGGTCCTATGTAGTTACACATTTAGTTTTATAAGAAATTGTTTTCCAAAGAAGCTGTATCTTTACATGCCCACCAGCAATGTATGAATGATCCAATTTCTCTGCATTATGTTTGTCTAACGTTTTATTTAATATTATGTTTTCTGTTTGTTTTCTCAGTTTCTTATTCCTTTGTTTCTCTTTTTCTCACCTTCCTGTGAGTTACTCGAACATTTTATAAGATTCCATTTTGATTTGTTTTTAGTGTTTGTGAATGTATCTCTGTATAGTTTTCTCAATGGTTGCTCTGGCTATTACTATTTTTGTTTGGATCTCTTTCCTGTTCCTTCTTTTATAAGTGCTGTTGTTTTGAATGTAGGACAGTGTTATAGTTTTTTACTTCACTTACTGAATATAAATTAAGCATTTCATATTGGGAAAGAATTTGTGGTTGACAGTTCTTTTCTTTCAGCACTTGAAAAACATGCTGCTTCCTTCAGGCTTCCATGGTTTGTGATGAGAAAATTGTTGTCATTTGAGCTGATGGTCTGCTAAAGGCAATGTGCTATTTCCCTGAGGCTTGTTTAAGATACTTTCCTTGTCTTTAGATTTTTGGAAGCTTAGTGGTGATGTGTCTTGGTGTGGATTTCTTTGGGTTTATTCCATTTGAGATTTGGTCTTATATCCATAGGTTTGTGTCTTGTACCAAGTTTTTCCTAGCATTATTTCTTCAAGTACACTTCAACTCTCCTGTGTTTCTCCTGTCCTGGGATGTGATGATATGAATGTTGGATCATTTGTTACTGTCCCACAGACCCTGAGGCTCTGTTTGTCATCTTCTTTTTTTTTTTTTTTTTTTTTTTGGAGGAAGTCCTAAGTTTCTGTCTGTTGTTCGGTTTGGATAAATTATATTGATCTAGTCTCAAATACACTGATTCTACCCTTTTATCATCTCCACTACTGAGCCCATCCAATGAGTGTTTTATTTTGTTTCTTGTATTTTTTAGCTCTGTAATTGCCATTTGGTTCTTTCTAGCACTTATGTGTCTTTGTTGAAATTTTCCTTTCTTTTTTTCCCAGTGAACTTGCTTGTTGAAGCACTTTTATAATGGATGCTCTAAAATTCTTACTAAAGAATTCTAACATATGGTTCATTTTGGTGTTGATTTTAGTCTATTTTTTTTCTCATTTGAGTTGTGATTGTATCCTCGGTATTTTGGCTACAATATCAAGAGGTTCTGGGTCCTATTGAAATCTTATACTTTAGCAGACAGTCACCCTGTTTAGATTTAGGACACAAGTCCTGAATTGCTTTTGTGGGCTGTAGTTCCAATGACAGTTTAGTTTCCAGAGGCTTTGCGGTACTTACTTCAGGTTGCCTGACTTTGTCTGGTGTTTCTGGAGCTCCCAGTGAGCCCTGCTGATGCCCCTGGAAGGGGCGGAAGGGATCTGCCCAGGCCAGTCCTGCTGAAGCTTGTAGGTGAGGGAAGGGACTTTTCAGCCTTCAGGGATAAGGAGCACTGCTGGGCCTGGAGCTGGTTGTGGCAGGATTCCCCCTGCCAGTGTGGTGAGGCCATCTGGTGTTGTTGGCTGGACCCCAGTTAGATGTGAGGGAAGAATGTAAGCCTACCTATATCACCTACTGCTAGATTGTGGGGCTGCGGGGGTGGGCTGGAGACTCAGGGCCCACATAACCTGCTGTTGGGTGGGGAGTCATAAGACACCTTCTGCTCTGTTGTTCCTCTAGTCCAGGGCCACTAACTAATCCACCTCCTTTTCAGTGTTCTGAGTACGCCTCTGTTTGCCTGTTTCCTTATTGTCAAGATTCATAGTTACATTAAGTGAAGAGGAGGGATGTGTGCTCCATCTTGCCTGCTCCAGAAGCATATGCTTTTTAAAAGCACTCTAACTCCTCAGCCATGTTATCTGTTAATATAGTTGAAAATACTGGTTTGAATTGTGTTTTCCAGTAATTCGCATTTGTTTCAGTTTACCCTCTGTTTAAAAAATCAGCACATATTTTATATTTTGTTTAATTTACTTAATATTGCTGTAATTGGATAGTTAAATGTTATGTCACATCCTGCCAGTGAAATCTAAGCAAAAATCTATGTATGAAGTATTTTCTATGCTGAATCTTTTTCTCTAAGTTGTCTGAAAGCATTTGAAAAATATCAGTACTTATTATCTGTTGCCATCTCTAGCAAATGCTAAAAAGATCCTATATTAGATGGACTTTAAACAGTAGAGAAAATAAATCATATTATTTGCATGAGCAACTTGCTGATATTTTGTGCAGATTAAGGAAAAGATGACAGGATTCTGTTTTTGACTGTCCTGGTTTATACGACAGTGCTCTCATAGAATTACAACCTTTCTAAACTGAAAGGGAGCTTAGAGATCACCTATTTCAATCCTATTGTTCTATAGTTAAGAAAACTGATACCTTGAAAGGCCATAGGGAGCTTAAGTTCCTTTAATTCAATAATGGCAAGGCTTGTTTATTATAAGTTCTTAGTGTTTCTTAATTTTATATATTTTTTAAGAAACCAGAAGCACTTTATTTTGAGAAGACAAAATTTTCTATTGAGGCATGGTTTTTCAGTACCTTTTTCTAAAGAGAAAATAATACTTTCATAAGTTGGGATGGCATGATGATATCTTTAAAAAATAAATATGTTTGAAAATCTGATGAACATATGGACCAATTATCTAGCAAAATTAACATAAACCCAAAGTTTGCATATAATCTTGGAGGTTTATGAAGTCCTAAGGAAGATGCCTAGATTCTATTTTTGTGTTGTTTGTACTGAGTGATATTAGTGGATGGCCTTTCCTGGGACAGCTGGCTTGAATGCCTCATGTTGTAGACAGGCTCCCCTTTAAAGGCTTGTGGGTTGTGGCACAGTGCATTCTCGTGCTGAGGAATTTTTCTTCCTGAAGGTTCTAGAGAGTCAGTAGGTGAGAAGGATATAACAGGACCAGCAGATGTTAAAACAGACTGTTGGAGATAAAAACAGGCAACTCAGCCTGCAATACTGCTCCCACCTCCCCCCACCACACACATACAGAGATCTCATGATGCCTTGGAAAGACTCTTTCTCTGCTTCTGTCTTCTTTCACTGTCTCACTGTATGGAGAAACATTACCCTTGGGGGTATTTTCGCTTCCTCTAATGAGGCTGCTCTGGTGGTCATTTAAACCTTCTTTTACCCATATCACATGTTGTGGGCTCAAAGAAGAGAGCATAGAGTGGCATTTGAAGTATTGACTGGGGACTTTTAAGAGTAAGAACAAAATGACATCCATGGTTTTCTTATTATGCATCATAATAATTTAAGAGCATAGAATGACAAATGTCTCTAAATTCAGAGATAAGGAAGTGAGAACAGTATTAGAATAGTTATAATTACTTCTAGGAAGCTACCTATATATATTTAAAGGAAGCTACTCTATACTTCTCTGTAACTGGTGCAACTCCGTGGATGAGAAATAAAACCCTGAAATGACTTGACGTGCCATGATATATACTAGGTGAAAAACTCAATGCAGAAAAAGGGAGAGTTGTAGGAAAAAAGATAATAGAATAACAGACTTTTCCCCTAGTGCTTTTATCTTTTTTATTTATTTATTTAAACAATTTTTCTTGGTGTATAGTTGCTTTACATTGTTGTGTTAGTTTCTATGTTACAGCAAAGTGAATTGGCTATACATATACATACATCCCTTCTTTTGGATTTCCTTTCTATTTAGGTTACCCCCGAGCATTCAGGAGCGTTCCTGTGCTGTCCAGGAGGTTGTCATTCGTTTAATAGTGTATATATATATATATGTCAATCCCAATCTCTTAATTCATCCTACCACCATCCCCCTTTCCCCTTGGTAGCCATACGTTTGTTCTCTACATCTGTGTACATCTTTTAAAGGAGTTTTGTTATCAGGGTTGCTTTTTAAATAACTAAACAAGTGAGAACTGGGAATCAGAAGCCCTGAGTTCCTGTTCTGCTGTGTCACTAAGTTGGGTACATGACATCCCTGTGTAAGCCTCAGGGCATAATTAAGACTTTGAATTATGATAATAATTTCTAAGATTCTTTTCAGCATTATAATTTAGTGAAACTTTAGGGAGTATTATTAGGGGAATTTTTGGATAAGCCTGTGCAATTAAGTATAGTCAGGATCTGTGGGTTCTGCATCCATGGATTTAATCAACTGTGGTTGAATGAGAGCTGACCTACTACATGGATGTGGAGTCTATGGATGCTGAAGTGCCACTATGCTATGCCGTTATATATGGACTTGATCATTCACAGATGATTTTGGTATCTGTGGGAGTCCTGAAACCAATTCATCCCTCTTCCCCAAACTGAGGGACCACCGTGTTATTCACCCCAGGGAACAAATATTTTTTTAGTTTGAACTTATTGTAATACCTTGATTTGGTCTGAAATTTGCAATGATTAGAGAGGTCATGGTTGAAAGAGGACTACTCAACTATATGGGAATAACACACCACAATTTGTAGAACAAATACTTTAATGCTGATGGTGAAAATGACAATAGTGATGATACTAATGTGCATGGCTGTAAATATGGTTGGTCTGTATGTGTAATGATATTATGGGTTGCTCATGAAGTGTCCATTCATCATCTTTCTCTTTTATCTGTTATACACATTGAAAAGGAAATTATTAAACTTTCCAGTCTCCCATGAAGCTAGGATTGGCCCACATTACAATGATTAGATGGAGATGTCTGGGGATCATGTACAGTTTTGAAAAGGCAGTTTCTCAAGGAGAAGGCTCTTGCCCTTGACCCTTATAACCTTTTTGCTTTGAGGTGAGCAGCTATCTTGCCAGCATGAGGAATAAAACCACTCACTTAGGATGATGAAGCAAAAAGGAAGAAGTAGCTTGAAGTTTTGATGACATCTTAAAGTAGATTTATCATCTCTGCACTGCCTACCTTCACTCTTATTATTCCATGAGAAGAAAAAAAAAAAACAAACCAACTCCTATTTATTCCACTATGTATTAGGTTTCCTGTCACTCCCAGCCAAATAGATTCCCAACTGAATATGTAAGCTGATTGTCATGAATTTGGTCTTACATTTTTTGAAGGATAAAATGAATGTTTATAGATCTTTGTAATTCCTGATCTCGGCCTGCAACATTTAGTATATGGTATAAATATTCTCATTCTGAAGAAGTTTGGGTGTGAAAATTTTGAATAATTTGTAAAATTTTTACTTTATTGTTGATAGCATGAGGAATAGCATAAGACTCAAAGAGTCTCTATTTTGTCTTGCTCAGAGAATATTTCAGATTTTATTCAATGGGTAAAATTTGTGTGAGGAAACTATTTCTGTGAGTCACACCTCCTACTTATCTATAATCTTCAGTAAGATGAGGATACAGCTGGAGAATACCAATGAGTCTTAAATTTTTTTTTCCTCATTTGGATTTATAGGCAAAAATGTATAGCAGAGTTGGTTACCCTTTTTAGTCTAGGTTTGTTTTCTTCTGACTTCACACTTTCACATGACTGAGAAATATTTTAAAGCTGGACTTTAGAGGTTAAAGAAGGAGAGCCATTCACAGCAAGTGTATATAAAAGATGCAAGATAATTTTTGTGTGACATAGAATCTGTCCACATTTGAATTTGCTTTTCTTACGTGTAGGGGATTAATTTTTCCTTACATCATATGATGAGAGAAAAGAATTCGATTGAAATATACTTGTTATTTAATCAAGATTGTATTCATTCAAGAGTAAAAAGTGAAATGTAATAATACAAGTAGGAGTTTATTTGTGTTTTAAATGAAAAAAAAAGTTTTGTATTGGGGTGTAGTTTTCATACATCACAATGTTGTGATAGTTTTCCATGTACAGCAAAGTGATTTAATTATGCATATTCATATGTGTATTCTTTTTCAGATTCTTTTGCCACATAGGTTATTACAAAGTATTAAGTATAGTTCCCCGTGCTATACAGTAGATCCTTGTTGATTATCTATTTTGCGTATAGTAGTATGCATATGCCAATCCCAACCTCCCAATTCATCCCTCCCCTCCATCTTTCCCCCTTGTCAACCACGCATAGTTTATTTTTTGTATGCCATGAGATATCTGGTGGGAGATAGTACAAAGCTGGAGCAACTGCACCATCCTTGAAGTTATCAAGAATTCAGGCTCCTTGCTTTTAACTCTACCATGATTAGCATATAATTTTCCTTCTTTTGGTGAAAAGACAGTTAGTGAACCTCCAGAATAGCTACTGTACTACAGACAGGAAGAGGGGCTGGACAAAAAGATAAGGCATGCATCAGATGATAGTCCTTTATTAAATTATTTATTCCACCCTGTAGCATGTGAGATCTTAGTTCCCTGACTAGGGGACTGTGCCCCTGCATTGGGAGCATGGAGTCTTAACCCTTGGACCACCAGGAAAATCTATAGTCTTTTTAATAAGGAAAATGATAGCACCCAGAAAGATGCATTTGATAGACTTCCACTAATATCTTATTGACCAGAACTGTGTCAGTGGCCATCTCTAATGGCAGGGAGGTCTGAGAAATAAAAGACTTAAAATTAAAAAAAAATTTTAACCTGGGAAAATCAGTACGTCCCCAAATGCCAGGATCCCTTTATCATTAAAAAAGAGGGGGAGAATGGATATTGGGTAGGCAACCATCACTGTCATTGCATATGAAGAATATTTTTCAGCTTTAAAAATAATATTCATTGTGTTATGTCAATAATGTATAGCCTGGTGATTTCTTAAAATATTGCAGCTTAAAAATAGTTATTAATTATTACTTGCCTTAAAGTCCTAGAAGATTCAGTCATTTGAAGTTTTGTGTCAGTTGTCACTTTGTGTCAAGAATGGCTGACTGACATGTAAAACTCAAAATATATATTAATAGTCATTAGGATTAAGCTAATTGTGGGCAGAAAAGGTCATAATTTCCTTCTGTAATGACATCTGTAAGTATGCAATTCTGAGATATCAGTGAAAATATGTAATAGTATAATTATACTATTATATACTGTAATATATATTCTTACAATATTATATACAGAATATATATAATTCTATTCATTCATGAAATACTGTTCTTTATTTTTTGTTTAAATTTGCATTTATATATTTAGGGCTATTTTGTTGTCCCAAAAGGTTTAATGACATATATGAATAATATCTAAGAACAGGCATTTATTTTAAAATGAATAAAATTGGCAGAATTGCAGTATTTCTACTTTGCTGTTCTCATTCAGGATATTGACAGAGATATTCTGTAATTGAGGGTTTATTCTTCAATTGATGTAGATATTCTTCATAGAAGCTGTTTATCCACATCAAGTATAATGGATCTTTCCTGGTTAAGTTTTTTCCATTAAAATAGGTTGAGGCAACTGTTCTCACCACACTTCAGAGGAACGGTACAAAGATAAATGGAATAATGGATGTGAAGTGCATTTTTTCCTTTGAACAAGGATGTTACATAAATTCTATTAATAGTATCAGTAATGTGTAAATAAGATAATGGGTGAGCATTTCCAAAAGTGTGTATCATAACCAGGAATTCTGAGTGTGGTCCTCAATGCCTGTTTTTTTCAAAGAAGAGCAACATAGCAACACACTCTTACATCCTTGCATTGAAGTATCAAAGGTAAGCTTCATTGTGAGGGGAAGAGAATGTATAGAAAGAGTTTAAAAAGAGGGATTTATTAAGTAATGCAATATAGTAATAGGTTTTTGTCTAGGTGTAAAAGGTCTTATGACCAACCTAGATAGCATATTAAAAAGCAGAGACATTACTTTGCCAACAGAGGTCCGTCTGGTCAAGGCTATGGTTTTTCCAGTGGTCATGTATGGATATGAGAGTTGGACTGTGAAGAAAGCTGAGCACTGAAGAATTGATGCTTTTGAACTGTGGTGTTGGAGAAGACTCTTGAGAGTCCCTTGGACTGCAAGGAGATCCAACCAGTCCATCCTAAAGGAGAGTCAGTCCTGGGTGTTCATTGGAAGGACTGATGCTGAAGCTGAAACTCCAGTACTTTGGCCACCTCATGCAGAGTTGATTCATTGGAAAATATCCTGATGCTGGGAGGGATTGGGGGCAGGAGCAGAAGGTCCGACAAAGGATGAGATGGCTGGATGGCATCACTGACTTGATGGGCATGAGTTTGAGAAAACTCCGGGAGTTGGTGATGGACAGGGAGGCCTGGCGTGCTGCGATTCATGGGGTCTCAAAGAGTCAGACATGACTGAGTGACTGAACTGACTGAAAAGGTCTTTGGGTCTTTTAAATGGTTAAAGAAATGGGAAAACTCAGATTAAAATGTGAACACTGGTTGTAACCTAGAATGGAACTTTCAGTGGTTCTATCTGGAAAATAATGAGACTCTGCTTGACTCATAAAAATCTTCAAAAAAGCTTTTTGTAATATCTTTGTAAAGGTTTTTGTCATCCTGTGGCCCACATTTTTTTTTTGAAGGATAATTTGAGAAAGGAAGTTTTCCCTTATTTCGGACTTAGCCACAATGCTTTTAATGTGCTGACCCCCATTAAGGATGAATTGCATTGTGTGATGATAAGAACCCTTAACTTTGAGCCAGGACTAGGGTTCCTGTCTTAGGTTTGCGCCTAATTTATTTTTGTAACTGGGAAAGTTTTTGAATAGCTTTGTGTGAATAAATACCTTTAGGTTGTATCCATCTCCTCTTGGCTGACCAATTGAGGTCGTGGGAAGAAGTCATATTTCTCTGGGAAGAAGGGGCCTTTCATGTCAGTCTTATGTGAAGTGTGTTCAGTCATGAAACTGGCATGAAAGCTGATCTGGAAATGGGTACGAGGAAGGAAGTTTGCTTTTTTCTGTCTTGTTTACTTGGATGATTTGTGGAAGGTAATGTTTAGGTGTGGGCTCATTGGTAGATGCTAAAGAGACAGTGATTGAAAGTGGAACAAAGTTTGCCTTTTCATTCTGTTCATGGGGTTCTTAAGGCAAGAATACTGAAGTGGTTTGCTGTTCCCTCCTTCAGTGGACCACATTTTGTCAGAACTGTCCACCATGACCTGTCTGTCTTAGGTGGCCCTACGTGGCATGGCTCATAGTTTCATTGAGTTAGACAAGGCTGTGGTCCATGTAATTAGATTGGTTAGTTTTCTGTGATTGTGGTTTTCATTCTGTCTGCCCTCTGATGGATAAGGATTAGAGGCTTATGGAAGCTTCCTGATGGGAGAGACTGACTGTGGGGGAAACTGGGCCTTCTTCTGATGGGTGGGGCTAAGCTCAGTAAATCTTTAATCCAATTTTCTGTTGATGGGTGGGACTGTGTTCCCTCCCTGTTGTTTGACCTGAGGCTGAACTATGGTAGGGGTAATGAAGATAATGGCAACCTCCTTCAAAAGGACGCACTGTTGTATTCAGCAGGCCACTGTCGACCCTACAGCAGGCCACTGTCGACCCATGCCTCTGCTGGAAACTCTGAGACACTCACAGGCAAGTCTGGCTGAGCTTCTTGTGGGGACGCTGTTCCTTTCTCCTGGGTCCTGCTGTGCACAGGTTTTGTTTGTGCCCTCCAAGAGTCTGCTTCCCCAGTCCTCTGTAAGTTCTGTAATCAAATCCCACTGCCCTCCAATATCAAGTTCCATGGGGGTTCTCAGTCTCTTTGCCAGATCCCCAGGTTGGGAAATCTGTTGTGGGTCCTAGAACTTTCTTAACAGTGCAAGAATTTCTTTGATATAATTGTTCTGCAGTTTGTGGTTCGTCTGCTCGGCAGGTCTATGGTGTGGCTAATGGTGACCTTCTCCAAGAGGGCTTTTGCCACATGCTGTGTGACCCAGGTCTGCTGCACCCAGAGCCCCGGCCCATGATGGACAGAGCCCCTGCCCCTGCTTTCCTGTTGGACAGGAAAGCCTGGGGTTGCAAAGAGTCGGACATGACTGAGCGACTGAATTGAACTGAAAGTTTGCCAGTTAAGGAAAGCATGTCCTGCTTTGTAAAGATTATTCAGATTATTTTATCTATGTATCTGTTTATCTGTTTATTTACTGGAGCAGTAACTGACAGCCCACTCCAGTATTTTTGCCTGGAAAATTCCAGGGACAAAGGAGCCTAGTGGGCTACAGTCCATGGGATTGCAAAGAATTGGACGTGACTGAATGCACACACACACACACATACACACACATCTATGTATCTATTTATCTATCTTTATTCTAAATCTATAGAAAGTCTTGTTTAATTATCTTACCTGTTTTATGAAAATTCAGGGGACTGTCCAAGTTTTGCAACAGCTATTGTAAGAAGAGTACCCCCATCTCAAACCAGTGTGGTAATAGCAGTAGCAGCAACAATGATTAACTAGTATGAAATTCTCAAGAGAAAGTGTGGAGGAGATTATAGTAGAAAATGAGCAACTGTGGTTGTCAAACAACATGGGAGGTCTAGCTCCATTTTCCAAATGAAGGCTCCTCTTCCACTGCACTGTCAAAGCTTGAGGTTTACTTTTCTTGATGATGGTAGCAGATTCAGGGTAGTGTTGCAGTTTTCTCATCTAGAAAATGAGAGGATTAGGCCTGGTTAGTTTCACAGCCATTTTAATTCCTGCCCATCTCCCTGACTCCCTTATTTTGAAAATATTTTGTCTATCAAACTATTTCAGTAGTTGTATCTTTTTAAAGTAATCAGTAACATATAAAGCAGTCCATTAGGACTTCCAATTAACATGAGATAGATACTGTTACCTTTTTGGAGAAGTTATAATTCACCCTAAAGCAAACAAATTTTATATTTTTTATTTATTCAAAAATGCAATAAATGTCGAAACAATTATCAAATGGCTTATTAGCAGTTTAACATGTTATCTCAAAGCAGTGGTTCCCATTGCCCTTCCCCATCTCTGATTCCTTGCTTCTAGAGGCATCATCTTCAGGTAGTTCACTGTTTCATCATGTTTGACTCCATTTTGTGAGAACAAGATGCTCATGATGCTCTTTCTTGATTTCGTTAGTTTTCTTCTTTATATAGTTATTTCCTGGTATGACTGATGATACACGTACATTCTCCTACTTTGCTTCCTCAATTTAATTTTTAAATTGCTCTGAGTGTAACTTTCACTCATAACTGAATCCTTTGGCATTGTGAAATGATTACATTTCCTTTCTTATAAATGTTTTTATTTTCCCATATTTTATGACTGTTTTAATTATTTTATTTTGCTCAGTTTTCAAAGTCTTTCTCACTATTTTACCCTCCAAGTCTCCATCTAAGTTGTAAATCTCTTCTTAATACATTTAGTTGAATCCGACAACATATACGTTCATATTTTTCTTGGGCACATGCATCCTCAAGATGTTCAAACATTGGCTCACTGTTGTCATTTTGGAATCTTTCTTTTCCATCTAAATTAGTTAGGGTAATCTTAGGCAGAAGTAATCAATAGTCCACAAATGAATAATGGTTGAAACACAGCATAAATACATTTCTCACGCAAGTAACACTACTGAGCTCTTCCCGGTGAGTAGGGTGGGATGCGTCTCTCTTTCCTGCAATCACCCAGGGACCCTGATGAGAGGAACTACTGTTCTCAGTATGTGAGCTCCACAGCAGTCACAGTCAACTCCATTTAGTCAAGGCTAGTACATGGAGGCAATCTGGATGTCCACTGGCAGATGAAGGGATAAGGAAGTTGTAGTACATATACGCAGAAGAATATTGCTCAGCTATAAAAAGGAACATATTTGAGTCACTTCTAATGAGTTGGATGAACCTAGAGCCTATTATACAGAGTGCTGCTGCTGCTGCTAAGTCACTTCAGTCGTGTCCAACTCTGTGCGACCCCACAGACAGCAGCCCACCAGGCTCCCCCATCCCTGGGATTCTCCAGGCAAGAACGCTGGAGTGGGTTGCCATTTCCTTCTCCAATGCATGAAAATGGAAAGTGAAAGTGAAGTCGTTCAGTCGTGTCTGGCTCTTAACGACCCCATGGACTGCAGCCTACCAGGCACCTCCATCCATGAGATTTTCCAGGCAAGAGTACTGAAGGCAACTGGGGTGCTGTTGCCTTCTCCAATACAGAGTTCAGTCAGTCAGAAAGGGAAAGACAAACATCGTATATTAACACACACACACACACACACACACACACACACACACACACACACACATATATATGGAATCTAGAGAGGTGGTACTGATGATCCTGTGTGCAGGGCAGCAAAGGAGATACAGACATAAAGAGCAAGATTTGCAAGAAGAGGGTGGGATGATTTGAGAGAATAACATTGAAATGTATACATTCTATATGTAAAATAGATAACCACTGGGAGTTTGATGTATCTTGCAGGACATCTGAAGTCGGTGTTCTCTGACAACCTGGAGGAATGGGCTGGTGAGGGAGGTGAAGGGAAGGTTAAGGAGGGAGGGGACACACATATGCCTATGACTGATTGATGTTCAATTCAGTTCAGTACAGTCGCTCAGTCGTGTCTGACTCTTCACAACTCCATGGACTGGAGCTCACCAGGCATCCCCGTCCGTCACCAACTCCCGGAGCTTACTCAAACTCATGTCCATTGAGTCAGTGATACCATTCAACCATCTCATCCTCTGTCATCCCCTTCTCCTCCTGCCTTCAAACTTTCCCAGCATCAGGGTCTTTCCCAATGTGTCAGTTCTTTGCATCAGATGGCCAAAGTATTGGAGTTTCAGCTTCAGCATCAGTCCTTCCAATGAATGTTCAGTACTGATCTCCTTAAGGATGGATTGGTTGGATCTCCTTGCAGTCCAAGGGACTCTCAAGAGTCTTCTCCAACACCACAGTTCAAAAGCATCAATTCTTTGGCACTCAACTTTCTTTATTGTCCAACTCACATCCATACATGACTACTGGAAAAACCATAGCTTTTACTAAACAGACCATTGGCAAAGTAATGTCTCTCCTTTTTAATATGCTGTCTAGGTTTGTCATAGATTTTCTTCCAAGATTTTCTTCTTTTCATTTCTTGGCTGCAGTCACCATCTGCAGTGATTTTGGAGCCCAAAAAAGTAAATTCTCTCAGTGTTTCCATTGTTTCCCCATTTATTTGCCATGAAATTATGGGACCAGATGCCATGATCTTAGTTTTTTGAATGTTGAGTTTTAAGCCAGCTTTTTTGCTCTCTTCTTTCACTTTCATCAAGAGGCTCTTTAATTCTTCGCTTTCAGCTCTAAGGGTGGTGTCACCTGCATATCTGAGGTTACTGATATTTTTCCCAGCAATCTTGATTCCAGCTTGTGCTTCATCCAACCCGGCATTTCGCATGATGTACTCTGTATATAAGTTAAATAAGCAGGGTGACAATGTACAGCCTTGATATACTCCTTTCCCAATTTGGAACCAGTCCGTTGTTCCATGTCCAGTTCTGACTGTTGCTTCTTGACCTGCATATAGATTTCTCAGGAAGCAGGTCAGGTGGTCTGGTATTCCCATCTCTTGAAGAATTTTCCAGTTTGTTGTGATCCACAGTCAAAGGCTTTGGTGTAGTCAATAAAGCAGAAATAGATATTTTTCTGGAACTCTATCTCTTTTTTGATGATCCAATGGATGTTGCAATTTGATCTCTCGTTCCTCTGCCTTTTCTAAATCCAGCTTGAACATCTGGAAGTTCACGGTTCCAGATGTTCAAGTCTGTGTTTGAGAATTTTGAGCATTACTTTGCTAGCGTGTGAGATGAGTGCAATTTTGCAGTGGTTTGAACATCCTTTGACATTGCCTTTCTTTGGAGTTGGAATGGAAACTGACCTTTTCCAGTCCTGTGGCCAATGCTGTTTTCCAAATTTGCTGGCAAATTGAGTGCAGCACTTTAATAGCATCATCTTTTAGAATTTGTATTAGCTCAACAGAATTCCATAACCTCCAGTAGCTTTGTTCGTATTGATGCTTCCTAAGACCGACTTGACTTTGCACTCCAGGATGTCTGGGTCTAGGTGAGTTATCACACCATTGTGGTTATCTGGGTTATTAAGATCATTTTTGTATAGTTCTGTGTATTCTTGCCGCCTCTTTTTAATATCTTCTGCTTCTGTTAGGTCGATACTATTTGTTTCCTTTATTCTGCCTATCTTTGTATGAAATGTTCCCTTGGTGTCTTTAATTTTCTTGAAGAGATCTCTAGTCTTTCCCATTCAGTTATTTTCTTCTATTTCTTTGCATTGATCATTGAGGAAGGCTTTCTTACCTCTCCTTGCTATTCTTTGGAACTCTGCATTCAGATGGGTATATATTTCCTTTTCTCCTTTGCTTTTAGCTTCTCTTATTTTCTCAGCTATTTGTAAGGCCTCCTCAGACAACCATTTTGCCTTTTTGCATTTCTTTTTCTTGAGGATGGTTTTTTATCACTGCCTATTGTTCAATGTCATGAACCTCCATCCATAGTTCTTCAGGTACTCTGCCTATCAAATCTAATCCCTTGAATCCATTTGTCACTTGAGAACCCTATGAACACTATGAAAAGTCAAAAAGATAGGACGCTGAAAGATGAATTCTCCAGGTTGATAGGTGCCCAATATGCTGTGGGAGATAAGTGGAGAAATAACTCCAGAAAGAATGAAGGGATGGAGCCAAAACAAACCAATGCCCAGTTATAGATGTGACTGGTTATGGAAGTAAAATCTGATGCTGTAAAGAACATAGGAACCTGGAATGTTCGGTCCATGAGGCAAGGCAAATTGAAAGTGGTCAAACAGGAGATTGCACGAGTGAACATTGACATTTTATGAATCAGTGAACTAAAATGGACTGGAATGGGTGAATTTAGCTCAGATGACCATTATATCTACTGCTGTGTGCAAGAATCCCTTAGAAGAAATGGAGTAGCCATCATAGTGAACAGAATAGTCTGAAATGCAGTGCTTGGATGCAATCTCAAAAACGACAGAATGATCTCTGTTCATTTCCAAGGCAAACCATTCAATATCACAGTAATCCAAGTCTCTGCCCCGACTAGTAATGCTGAAGAAGCTGAAGTTGAATGGTTCTATGAAGACTTACAAGACTTTCTAGAACTAACACCCCCTGAAAAAGTCCTTTTCATTATAGGGGACTAGAATGCAAAAGTAGGAAGTCAAGAAATACCTGGAGTAACAGGAAAAATTAGGCTTGAAGTACAAAATGAAGCTAGGTAGAGGCTAACAGAGTTATTCCCAGAGAACTCACTGGTCATAGCAAACACCCTCTTCCAACAGCACAAGAGAAGACTCTACACATGCACATCACCAGATGGTCAATACTGAAATCTGATTGATTATATTCTTTGCAGCCAAAATGGAGAAGCTCTATGCAGTCAACAAAAACAAGACACGGAGCTGACTGTGGCTCTGATCATCAACCCCTTATTGACAAATTCAGACTTCAATTCAAGAAAGTAAGGAAAATCACTAGACCATTCAGGTATGACCTAAATAAAATCCCCGATTCATGTTGATATATGACAAAAACCATTGCAATATTGTAAAGTAATTATCCGCCAATTAAAACTTTTAAAAAGTGAAACTGCATTAAATAATGATGAAAAAAGAATAGAGGTGGTCCTGGAAGTGACTTACATTCCTCTCACCTGGATATCTTTGCCTAGAACTCAGTCTTGTGGCTAAGTCTACAAGAGCGGCTGAGATAAAGTTGTCTAGCTGTGAGTCCAGAGAAGAGGGGATGGATTTTGGTGAAGAGCTGATAGTATCTGCAGTGTAATCATTCTGCAGATTTTTTTACCTCCTTCTTATGTTAGGTCCTTAGTTTCCTGATTTCCACATCTCTTGCTTTAACTTGATTTAGTTTCATGTTTTGAGGAATAGAGCACATCCTCCAGTATCTTCCTAAGAATGGGTATCTTGATGGTGAAGCTTTTGAGATATTTTATATCTGAGAATATTTTTATTCTGTTTTACACCTGATGGATAGTTTATCTGGATCTAGGATTCTTTTTACAGGTCATTTTCACTCAGCATTTAAAAGGAAAATTATTGGAGTATAGTTTATTTACAATGTTGTGTTAGTTTCAGGTGTATATCAAAGTGAATCAGTTATACATAGGCGTGTGTGCTAAGTCACTTCAGTTGTGTCCGATTCTTTGCAACCCTATGGACTGCAACCCACCAAGCTCCTCTGTCTCTGGGGATTCTCCAAGCAAGAATATTGGAGTGGGTTGCCATTTCTTTCTCCAAGTTATACATATATGTATGTCCATTCTTTTGGTTTTTTTTTTCGGATTCTTTTCCCATATAGGCCATTGTGGAGTACTGAGTAGATTTCCCTGTGCTAGACAGAAAGTTATTAGTTATCTGTTTTATATATAGTAGTATGTATATATCAATCCCAGTCTCCCCATTTATCCCACCCTTACTTATCCTGGTGACCATAAGTTTGTTTTTTACATCCATGACCCTACTTTGTTTTGTAAATAATTTTTTTTTTAATTCCACATTTAAGCCATATTATGATATTTGTCTTTTGGTATCTGACTTAACTTCACTCAGTATGACAATCTCTAGGTCATCCATGTTGTTGCAAATGGCATTATGTTGTTCTTTTTTACAGTTGACTAATATTGCATTGTATATATGTACCACATTTTCCTTATCTATTCTTCTGTTGATGGACATTTAGGTTACTTCCATGTCCTAGTGCTTCAGTGAACATTGGGGTACATGTATCTTTTTCAATTATGGTTTTCTCCACATATATGCCCAGGAGCGGGACTGCTAGGTCATATGGTAATTCTATTTTTAGTTTTTTAAGAAACCTCCATACTGTTCTCCATAGTGGATGTACCAATTTACATTCCCCTTAACAATGTAGGAGGGTTCCCTTTTCTCCACACCCTCTCCAGCATTTATTGTTTGTAGATTTTTTTGATGATGGCCATTCTGACTGGTGTGAGATACCTCATTGTAGTTTTGATTTGCATTTCTCTAATAATTAGTGATGTTGAACATCTTTTCATGTGCTTTTCGGCTATCTGTATTTCCCCTTTGGAGAAATGTCTGTTTAGATTTTCTGCCCATTTTTTGATTGAGTTATTTGCTTTTTTGATATTGAGCATGAGCTGTTTGTACATTTTGGGATATTAATCCTTTGTCAGTTGATTCATTTGCAAATAGTTTCTCCCATTCTTAGAGTTACCAGTTTGTTTTGTTTATGATTTCCTTTGATGTGCAGAAGCTTTTAAGTTTAATTAGATCCCATTTGTTTATTTTTGTTTTTATTTTCATTACTCTAGAAGGTGAATCAAAAAAGATCTTGCTGTGATTTATGTCAAAGAATGCTCTGCCTATGTTTTTCTCTAAGAGTTTTATAGTATATGGCCTTACATTTAGGTCTTTAATCCATTTTGAGTTTATTTTTGTGTATGTATTAGGGAGTGTTCTAATTTCATCCTTATACATGTACCTGTTCATTTTTCCCAGCACCACTTATTGAAGAGACTGTCTTTTCTCCTTTATATATTCTTACCTCCTTTGTCATAGATTTGGTGACCACAGGTGTGTGGGTTTCTCTCTAGGCTTTCTATCCTGTTCTGTTAATCTGTATTTCTGTTTTTGTGCCAGTGCTATACTGTTTCGATGTCTAGCTCTCCAGGAAAACATTAAACTTGTCAACATTTGAATCATAGGGATCCCTTAAGAAAAAGATAAAAGGCCTGAGAAAATATTTGAAGAGATCATGGTTGAAAATTTTCCTAACATTGTAAAGGAAATAGTTACCAAAGTCCCAAAAGTGCAGAGAATCCCACACAGGATAAACCCAAGGAGGGACATGCTGAGACACATATTAATCAAACTAGCAAAAGTTAAATACAAAGAAAAAATATTAAAAGCAAGAAGGGAAAATGAACAAATGACATATTCAATACAAGGGATTCCCCATAAGGTTATCAGCTGATTTTTTAGCAAAGAAACTCTGCAGGCCTGAAGGGAGAGGCAGGCTATATTTAAAGTGATGAAAAGAAAAACTTATGACTAAGAATACTCTGCCCAGCAAGGCTCTCATTTAGAGGTACCAGAGAAATCAAAAGCTTTACAGGCAAGCAAAAGCTCAGAGAACTCAGTACCACCAAACCAGCTTTACAACAAATACTAAAGGAACATCTTTAGACAAGAAACACAAGAGAAGAGAAGAGAAGAGGAAGGGAAGAAAAAAAACACCTACAAAAACAAACCCCAAACAATTAAGAAAATGGCAGTAGGAACATACATATCAATAATTACTTAAAGTGCAAATGGACTAAATACTTCAACCAAAAGACATAGACTGGCTGAATGTATACACAAACCCATATATTTGCTGTCTACAGAGACTCACTTCAGACCTAGGGACATATACAGACTGAAAGTGAGAGGATGGAAAAGATATTCCATGCAAATCGAAATCAAAAGAAAGCTGGAGTAGCAATACTTATATCAGAAAAAATAGACTTTAAAATAAAGACTATTATAAGACAGACAAGGAAGGATACTACATAATGATCAAGGGATCTATCTAAGAAGAAGATATAACAATTGTAAATATTTATGCACTCAACATAAGAGCACTTCAATACATAAGGCAAATGCTAAACAGCTGTAAAAGGGGAAATCGACAGTAACACAATAATGGTGGAGGTCTTTAACACTCTACTTATATCAGTGGACAGATCATGAGACAGTAAATTAATAAGGAAACACAAATCTTAAATGGCACATAGACCAGGTAGGCTTAATTGACATTTAAAGGACATTACATCCAAAAGCAGCAGAATACATTTTCTTCCCAAGTGCACTCGGAACATTCTCCAGGATAGGTCACATCTTAGGTCACAAATCAAGCCTCAGTACATTTAAGAAAATTGAAATTATGTCAAGCATCTTTTTGGACCGTAATGCTATGAGATTAGAAATCAATTACAGAAAAAAACAAAACAAAACAAAACAAAACTGTAAAAACTCCCTTAGCATTTTGCTGGAGTATTTCAGAGTCTTCTTGGTGCCATTTTAGCCAAAGGGAAGTCTGATGCTGTTCTAACTCTTGAGCTTTTAAATGTGCGCTTTTTTTTCTTCCCTAATTTGAAGCTTTTATTGTCATCTTATTATCCTTGGAATTTTGAAAGTTCAAGATGATGTACCTGACATGATTTTTAATTGATTATGTAGGGAAATGCTCTGGATTTTTTCTTTCTGGATATTTGCCTTTCAGTTTTGAGATTTTTTTCTTGTAGTAGTATTTATTTTATCAATAGTAAAGTCAACTTTCCCCTACAATTTAGCATCTCAAATTTGGTAACCAGGATGCATATTAAATCGATGGTTTCTTATAATAACCATCAGTCAGGTGGCAGTAATGACATGGCTGTGTAAAAAAAAAATTCTGTTGACACTTTCTTATTTTACCAGCACCAAAGAATCTTGTGTTCCATGAAACATGTAAATTCTTTCATTTGGTTTTCTTGATTCTCTTTTTCTAGAACATCTGCTACTATATTTTATCTAATTTAATCTGCTTTCTGTTGTAAGATACACCATTATTTTATGTATCATGAAGAAAAATATACTTTCAATTAAACTATAAAAATATTTTATTGTGTTATCACTTGCAATGTTAATTTTATTTTGATTCAAAGAATATGTTTAAACTTATTTAAATATAAAATGTATCATCTATTTCTCTGGTGGGTACATAAAACAGAACACTCACTAAAATAAATTGGATAAGTTACCCTGAAAACTTATCCATATTCAGAATTCATCTCTCTGAATCCCTTTTGAATTCCCAGTCATTAATGTCTTGCTCATTCATGAAGTATCACTTTGTGTGCCACGAATAGTGCTGGTCCTGATAAGGTGCTTAATAACCATGTAGAGTGAGCTTGCTTTGTGATTCCTTCTTTGAGAACATTGTTAAAAATCCTTTGTTCTCTATTGTTCCTTTTGCTTCCTCACAAGCTTATGGTTTCTAGATGTTAAAAGAGGGTTCCATTATTGTCTCTTGAGTTTTCTTGGAATCAAACTAATACGAATTTTGCAGGTTTTCATAAACGTGCAAGTCATGACAACTAGTTTATTATTGGCAGCTTCTCTGAGAATAATTGTGAGATACTATCGATTCTGAGATGTATCTGATTTCATGGCTATAATAATTCAGAAAATGTGCATTGTATTTAGATGTTGAACCTCTAAAAATGTCTTATTTTTTAAAATCCAATTTTCACATCTTATATATTTATATTGTTATAAATTTCCTTAATTGTAAGGAAGAAGAGCTTGAATTTTGTCAAGATGAAATGGTAAGGATTCCTGGAAATCTTTGATCTCTAAAAGCAGCACATGTGCCAGAAGATCTACCTGAACTTAGAGGTGATCAAAAAATATGAAGTACCATGTTTATGGTTCAGGCATCGTTTTATAGGTGCCCTGGGGAACCATGCCTAAAAGCAGCAGGAAACATTTTTCCAGCTGTCCTTCTGTAGAGGTTCACAATCATAGTGTGCATGCTATAGTGTAACTGAATCTATTCACCCAAATGTAGATTTCCTGCAACTTTATGAATTACTTTATGGTACTCTATTGAATAAATGCACTGTGCTTTATTTAATCCTTTCTTTAGCATCGATCACTAAACTGCTTCCATTTAAATTTTTGTATTAATCAATGCTGTAATAAACATCCAAATATAAATGTTTGTAATTTGTTGAGTTAAGGGCTATACACATTTTAAAGTCTTTTTTACTATCAAATTGCCTTTCAGAAAGGTTATACCAATTTATATTTTCACCAACTATCCATCAGAATGATCATTTCCACACATCCCTTTAATTCTGAGTTTTGTCAGTCTTTGTTAACATGAGGAGAAAGAAGTGATCTCCTTATTGTTTTCATTTTTAAAAAATTACTTGTAGCCTGAAGAACTTTCTTATGTGCCATTGTGTCCTGTGAAAGAGAAAGAGGCTGCTCGCTCAGGTGGTTGGAACACAGCAGCTGGAGGGGCTTTGGGGTTGATGTCAGTAGAAGGTATCTGGAAGGGAATGGGTAGTTTCTACTTGCAGGAGGCTTGCAGGGTCTGGGGCACTGTGTGGTTTAAATCCTGTTACCTTGCCAGAGACCCTTGTCATCACCCTCTCTAAATGGCTAGATGCCTTCCAAGTATCATAGGTTTTGTTACTTTGACTATGATGTTTGTGAGAATATATAGCTGCAACCTTCAGGCTGTATGGTCCCCACTAATCCTGAAGAGCGAGTGGTCTTGGGGCAGTAAGTAGGGGAGGTGTAAGTAGGGCTTTGCTTCAATGGAGAGTCCAGAGACGGTCTACCAATCAGGGGAAGAGTGCAGATGAGAGAAGTTTAGACAATTGTCCATATAGGAAAGGAAGGGCAGGTGCATTTGAAAGGTGAACTGAGGTCACATTGTAGACTTTGAGGCACCTTAAAAGTGAGTTTGTGGAATATATTCTTTATGTTGAGGGCAGTGAGGATGCCAGGTATGGTGAGTCCTATTATGGTGAGAATGGACAAATGCCATGATTTAGGAAAGTTAATAGCATTAGATGGCACTGGAGATGGATGCAGGCAATCAAAAGGTTGTATTGCTGGGCTTTACATGTATCATGCAGTTGATAAAGCCTAGAACTTTTTCCATTGTGACTGACTTATGTTTAGTTGGACACAGAATCAGGTGAGTGCTTCCAGTTCAGGATTGTTGTTATTCTCTATTTCCCAAAAATGAAAGTAGGAAGTAGTTCATATTTTGACAGACAGGCCTTTGGAAGAGGCTATAACAGAAAGTAAAATAGTTTTTGAACACCTCATATGGTAGGTGGGTAGATTCTGGACATATAAAAAGGCAAAATGAGTTCAGAAACTGCATTAGAGAACCCTATAGATTTACCATGAGATCATCTACTTTGCCAAATGGCAGCTAAAGTATAATTCAAATGGAACATGCACTCATTAAGCCATTTAGACAAGGAAAGTTTACATGTGTTTCATTTATTTCATTTGTATGGGTACATCTTTTGTACTTGAATATTAGACTAAATGATATCTAAACTTTGCCTTAATTTGATTGGGAAATCATCGTAAGCACATGGTGCAGGATATTTAAAAAGGTCTTCATATTAATAGCTTGGAATTAGATGGCTTATCATTATTTTCATTAAAATTTAAACTGTGTTTTCTGAAATAACATTTATTATGTTCTAAGATATAATCTGCCTTAGCAGTCAGTAACTGAATAAATAATTTCACCTCTGGTATTACTGCCTGACAAACAGTGATTTTCAGAGATGATCACAAAATCTCATTATTTGATTATTTTTTAGAGGTAGAATGGCAAATATCTTCTAATAAATTATGCCTTACTCTTAGCTCATTTATGAATAGTTATTGATAGTTATTGCTGTGGATCTATTTTGTGCTCATAAAATGCGGTTACATTTGTAGTTGAAGAATTCAATTTTATTCTTCCAGTAACTGCAGCCAAGAACTTTATTCTCTTTCAGTCTAGCTAAGTCATAGTGGCATTCCTTGGCCAAAAGGAAGATATTTGTTGAAAGCTGGAGGCTGGTGTGAAAGAAATGCATTGTATGTATAACTTTCCTTTCAAATGCAGAGGACTTCTCCGAGGTGGACTGTTTGCAAATTATGGAATATTCTAGTCCTTCTCTGTCTAGACTTTCTGCTCTAGCAAAGGCAATTTTTATTATTTGTTTTGACCTCAGTAACTTTATTAAAACCTTTTAAAAAACTCTTTGGGGAGAAGATGGCTAAAATTTATTGAATACCCCTGCCCTCCCCCAACCCCATAAGCCAGGCACCTTACTCAGTTCTTTACAATGTTGATTCATTTAATTCTTAGTATAATTTTACAGTATAGGTTTTTTATAAACATTTGAAGATGCAAAGGATGTCTGCCAGATTAAATACCTTGCTTAAGTTTATATAGAAATAAATGGTTTATTTTTCCTTTCTCTAATCCAAAGTCTGTACTTTATCAAGGCCCTGCTTAAGACTCACTATATTAAAAATACCTATTGAGCATTTTATTATGATCCAGGTACATAAATTATCTCATTTAATCTTCACCCAAACAAAAGAGAATTTTATTTTCACTTGAAAAATGAGGAAACCTAGAGGTTCAAAGTCTGAGTAATTTGTTCAGCATCACACAGATCTGGTATTCAAACCTGGGTTCATCAGATTCCAAAGCCTTTGCTCTTACCTACTATATTGCTTTGTTAAATCTTGTCTTTAAAGGTTATGTTTTAAAATCATTATTCCTTTTCACCATTATTTTGAAATTATTGCTATTTTGCTGCTCAAATATGTACACTGCTCACTTTTTATGTAGGTGCAATAAGAGCTAATATGGAGGTGCTACAGACTATTAGTGTTCTGTTATGTGCTTTTTCTACGATGGGGTTTCTCAGCCTCACCACTATTGACATTTAGGGCCAGATGACTCCTTGTTGCTGGGGAGAGAGGGACTGTCCTATGCATTCCAGGATGTTTAAGAGCATCCATGGCATTTTCCAATAGTACCCCACCCCTTTTCTACAGTTGTGACAATCAAAAGTCCCTTCAGGCATTGCCAAATATCCTTCGGTGGGGAGAAAGCACCTGAGATGGAGAACCACTGGTCTGCATTATCTCATCCTATCCTCTGAGTCCCCAGTGAAGCTCACACCCTTATGATCTCAGCTTCACACCAATGAATATTTGCTCAGGGTCGTTTTGCTGGGCAGTAGCACCTCCAGGATTCAAACTCAAGGCTTACATATAACATTGGGCTAATTTTTGCTTTGTTTCATGGATTATATCTTCAAATTTAGCTTCAGAGTTCTAGAAGGCTTTGGGTGTATAGGATTTTCCTTTTGCCCCAAGGGTGCCTGAAAAGTACTTAATATCATAGTGCTTTGACAGCTGTTCATTAACCAAATGGCCCATTTTATGTGGGGCATATTTAAACAAGTCTTTTAAACAAAATTTAGCTTTGTGCAGTAATTAAGAGCAGGTTTGGAATCAGACACATCACAAATTTAAATCTCATCCCTGCCATCTGTTAGTTCTAGGATCCAGGGAAAAGTTTCTGACCTCTTTTAACTTTGGTTTCCTTGTCTACTTTGGGACTAATAATTCCTCCTGTAGATATTGTGAGAAATAAATATCACCTAGCACAGTACGTGGCACGAGGTTTAAAATATTTTAGTAAATGGTAGCCACTAGTAATACAAATAATCATAACATTAATGATAGAAACACTTTGGATTTTTCCTTTATAATATGAGATTGTTACATATACTTAATTTCAATCAGGTTAAAAAAACATTTTCTTTTGTGTCTGTGGAACAACTTGAAAGTTGCTATTGCATTAGCATTAAATAAAAATTACATAAAATAAACAAGCATTTAGAAGAGGAATGAGGAAAGTAGGGAAGAAACATAAAGTAGAAGAAACAAAAAAACATAGAGCTGTTAGATAATATGACATACTGAATTGTTTAGGTTTCAACAAATAATTAAGTTTAGTTCATTTTATTTCGGTAAAGGATGATTAACCCTCTTGGTGGCTTAAAGGAGAACCCTCTTTTGGTGTCAAGAACAGCTGACTTGACTCATCCCTGATCTCAACCCTTAGCCGTCTGCTGGTTTGGCATCTCTTGTTTCCTTCCCCAAGGTGTGACCTTTAGCCGCATTTCCTCTGACTCATTTTTGGGTTCATCTCCTGGCTTTCAGCTTCTGCCCTGAGGATTCCTTTCCTAGGTTCCCAGGTCCTCCAGTTAATTCCCAACTGGGTTTAGTTTCTGTACCGGACTCCTTCCTCCGTGGAAGACACTCCAAACCCCACCATGCCTGAGCTGTACCAGCTGCTCAGGGCCAGGCTTCCTCACCTTCCGCCACTCCTGTTGGCCCTAAGCCAACTTTAATGAATCCCTTCGGAGCACAATTGGCTGTAGTCATTTTGGTTTTAACTATAGGTTGGTGGCGTTGGATTCCCCAGACGGTAAAATGCCATGATGCAAATTCATTGTTTTTAGACTCTTGAGGGTATTTTTGTGCTTGCAGTGCTTCTCATTTTTTCACCTTTTGGCACATTTGGGAAATATTGTTTGTTGGGAATGCTGAGATACATAGGTGAAGCTGTTCTTTGTTCCAGGGCCTGCATGTTTATGGGGGGATGACTATCTCAGCCTGCTATACAAAGTGATATTTTATACTGGGAAATCGATAGCACTGGGGATGGGGTGGTAGAATGTAAACAATTATTCTCCAGCCTCTTCACTTTCTATTTAACTGTTACCTGCTTTCTGAAAGTCCTATTCAGCTCTGGAAAAGCTGCCCCAGGAATAAAAAAAACCTAAGAATGAGAGTAAGGATACAACTTCCAATAGGGGGCAGTGAGGGGAAAGCTAAATCCACTTGAAGGCATGGTGGGAGATGTTAGAACTGGAAGGAGACTGGGAACAGGGAGAGTGAGACAGCTATCGATGGAGTCCCAGAGTGGGATCTTGAGGACTTGGAGTATCGTCTACCAAACTGGAGAGGAATGAGTCACTTGTTTTATTAATACAGAAAAAACTTGCGTGTTTATGATGGGCCAGCATTAGAAATACATTTGCGGGCCTGCGTGCTAAGTCACTTCAGTCATGTCTGACTCTTTGCGACCCCACGGACTATATAGCTCCAGGCTCTTCTGTCCATGAAACTCTCCAGGCAAGAATACTGGAGTGGGTTGTCATGCCCTCCTCCAGGGGTCAAACCCTGAGTTTGATCTATAATATCTATGATATCTCTTATATTGGCAGGTGGGTTCTTTACCACTAATGCCACCTGGGAAGCCTGAGACATACATTTACCACCTCGGCAAATAAAGCTGTAATTACCCCCTTGTTGAATTTTGTCAGGCTACAATTATTACCATTTAGATGTGAGGGGTGTGGGGAAAAAGGAGTTAACAATACTATTCAAGTTATTATGTTAAATAATTGAGGAGATGGGGTTGTGAGTCACTAAAAAACGGAGCAAGAAAAAGATGCAGTTTTGAGTAGGGAGATGGTCTGTTGAGTTTTGAACATCCTGAGTTTGATGTTTGTGCAACATAAAATAAATGCTGTCTGGAGTGTACTTGAAAAGTGGTTCTGGAACTCTCAAGACAGAGTCACATCAGAGAATCCATATTTTAGAAATGAACAGTGTAGAGATCCGGACATTTTTGGTTAGGGGTTGGGGATGGGGGGTGGTCCATGAAAGTGAAAAACTGTTTGACAATGCTGCGTGCCAGTGTGGTTTTTCAGAGGCAAGGGTCTGCTGTGGTTTAAAGGAGTCACTACCTCAGACAGCAAATTAAGACCTGGAGAGTGAATTGGCAGAAATTATTATTTTTAAAGTAAAAGAGGTGAGAATCAAAGATGACTTTTAAAGTTTTTTGTTTTTTTTTTTTTTTTCCTTGGCAGTAATGCTAGAGTGTGAAAAGGAATTGGTTTGGGGAAAATATATGATTAGAATATTGAATATGAGTTGGAATTGAACTTTGGAAACTAGTATGTCCCATAGGCAGGAGTGATTGTGGCAAAGGAAAATGAGTGAGAGATCTGGCATTTAGATTTGTTAGTGTTCCACATCACAGTGATGTTGGAAGCTGTGAGTGTGTTTGAGTTCTCAGCAAAGGTTTCTAATAAAGAGAGAATCATGCAGAAAGCCAAGTTTTGAGCTCTGGGTAATACCAAGAGTAGAGAGCCAGGTGAACAGAAGGACGAGGGCATTCCGGGCACTTGATGGAAAATTCAGTCATGAATTGACTAAAGCACCTGGCTTGCCAGATCCTTGCTTGACACAGCTGCTGTTTGATAGAAACAGCTCGAGAGACATATCATCATTCTTTTTCTCCAGTTTTCTAGATTGCTAGTCTTTAAATCTCCTTGTTCCTTTGTCCTTATAATTAAGTTCATTTAAAGCACACTGTCCCAAACTAATAAGTTAGGAATTTGGGATTAACAGATAAACAGTACTATGCATAAAATGGGTAAACAATAAGGGCTTCTTGTATAGCAGAGGAAACTTGTATTAATCTATCATGGAAAAGAATCTGAAAAACTTACATATATATATAACTGATGAAGTATATACATATATTATATATATAATATATATATAATTTATATATATATATAAAACTGAAGATGTATATATATGAGTCATATATACATATATATATACCTTTTGACTCATTTCCAGGGATTCCTGGCTGGTGTTGCTTGAGGACCATCATGCCTCTCTCTGTGCCAGGAGCAGAACTTAGCAAGACCTGAGTGAAGTGATGTTGTTCCCAGTTTAGCTTCAGTTCTGGTTCATCAGTTGCCCTGCCAGTGGTCTTAAAAATTAGCAGGCACAAATCTGAGAGGATTAGATTAAGGTCAGGGGAAATCTCAGTCATTGCATGCTTTTTAGTAATAGGACAATCAAATCTTAACACCTAGAGGAAAGAGAAAGAGATGAAGGCGTTAATTACAGAAAACCTGTGTAGGGAGGATACTGGAATAGACCACAGCATCACTGAATTTCCCTCCCTTGTGTGAGGAGGGATCAGAACACAGGGTGACACGAAGCTGTCCCAGAAAAGCCAGAGAAAAGCCTACATCTTTGAAGAGCCTCTTTTATTCCAGGAGTCATCTGGCTGAAAAATTTTGCCCAAAGGGAATACTTCCAGAATGAGATTTCTCAGTGTGGGTCCCAAGTCCTGCATGGCTCCACCATCCACAAAGCTTGCTGGGAACTCAAGGCAAACCTTCATTTCTTCAGCGATCACCTCGAGAACTGCTTTGGAGTTCTCGGAGTGATCCCGACCAGGTGGAGGAATAGACACATGGCTAATTCTGGAACGCTAGAAAAAAATTGTTGACCACAGGGAAAGACTGGATCAAAACCTGCCTTTGCGAGGGAAAAGTAGAACCACCACATCACCATGGGGCTAGAAAAGCCTGTGTGTCAGTTGGTCAAAGTGTCAGAACAGCCTCTGCCCTAGGGCACCATTCACGTGGGCATCTCAGATTATCATACACTTTCTGACCAGTTTTCTTGTCCAGAGCTGCCCTAGACTGCTTACTGCCTCACAGCAATCAGATGTCCTGCTTTTCTGAAAAGCAGATGTTCAAATCTCCTGGAACAAATGCTTTGGGAGCTGGTGTGGCCTGATGTCCCACTTGCCAGTGCAGTATTTGCAGCAGGTCAGCAATGGGGGCAGCAGGCACCACACAGCCTTTCTGATGCTCTTTCCAACTCCATGTCCATGACTGGTAAAGGTGACGTGGACCTAGCTTTTGCCCCTCCCCAAGGGACTGAAGTGACTGAGCAGCAGCAGCAAGGGAAAAGCCAGCCCTGCTTCACATCCTAAAGGCAACTTAGTTTCCTCTCTCATTGACTTCTGGAGCCGGGGTCTCACTCTCAAGGCAGTGCGTAGTCACATATTATCTCTTAATGGCTGAGATGTTGCTATAAACAGAGGCTGACTTTTGGAGATGTCGCCTGGTGTGTAGCCTCCTCCTGGTCACCTCCTGGAGTTGGCATCTCTGAAGGATCTTGAGAGCAGGCATTGCTAGGTCAGTCTGTGGACCACTGTACCTTCTGCTGCAGAGATGAAGGCTCATCCTTGAAGCCTTGTGGTGCTGCAGCCAGGAGCGCTGTGCTGTGCATTTTTCTTGTCCTTTTAGCTAACATCTGGTGTGTATCTGCGGGCTCCTAATCACTGAAAGCAAATTGTTCCCCTGAATGAATTTATCAAAGGTTAAGTTCAAGAATAATGTCAAAATAATTCAAAATGTACACATTTTGATGTACACCTGAAACTAACACAACACTGCGAATCAACTATTACTCCATATAAAAGAAAGTTATTTAAAAATTAAAAAAGAGTTCATTAAAAAAAAGCATGCTATCATATGTGTCTGTATATAAATATGTGTGTGTAATGTAGAGAATACATGAAAAAAAACTTTATAAAAATGAAATAATTCATAAAGAATGAGTTTAATATATATGCTTATAACCAATGGATTATTTTGTGTACCTTCTGAAAGGTTTTTAAAGCAACTCTATTGAGGTATTTCTTGTATATGATAAATTGCACTCATTTATAATTTGGTGATTTTTGACAAATGGATTCATTGTGAAACTACCACAGCAATCACAATATTTCTGTTATCTTCAAAAGTTCCCTCCTACAGTGAGTTGTCCCCCTGCCCCAGTTCATGGCAACCACTGATCTTTCTTACACTGTAGCTTAGTGTGTAGTTTTAGAATTTGGTATAAATAGAATCACACAGGATGTATTCTTTTTGTTTCTTTTTTTCCCTCCACTCAATGCCTTTACTTTTAATTGCTATATGGATATACCATACTTTGTTTATCCACTTACCTATTGATTGGAATTTAGGTTGCTCTCAACAATGGGCTATAACAAGTATGCCAGCTACAAACTTTGAAAAAATAAGTCTGTGTGTGGACATATGTTTTCACTTGTCATGGGGAAATACCTAATCATGGAATAGCTTAGTTGTTCTAGCTTATCAAAAAGTGTATGGCTATACTAAAATTATCACATTTCAGAGAAAAAAATGTTCATTCATTCTGCATTTGACACACATTTTTGAGCAAACACATTTTGTGCTTTGAGAGCCAAAATTAAATACTGCATCTCCTCTTTTTAGGAATTTAATTTAAGAAATACCAATTTGGAAGTCACTTATAAGATTAAGTTGGTGTTTCTAGTCACTGGAGAATGCAATTATTACTTGTCAAATGATTGGTCATTTTGGGAGAAGAAATTTAACATTCTTGGCTCTGTAAACTAAATAAAAAAGAAGTATAACCAAAATTAAAAATCAAACTGAGATGAAATGCAATATGGTATCCTGGATTGGATCCTGGAGCAGTAAAAGATGTTAATGGGAAAATGGGTAGACTGTATGTAGGAACTCTGTGCAATCTCTGCCAATTTTCTGTAAGTTTAAACTTATTAGAAAATTTTAAAAAATATTTTAAAGTTTTATTGAGAAATCAAATGCATAATTAAGTTTCTGCTAAATAAAATTATAAGCTGAGAAGTAGTGAGAAAAATATTTGATGTGTATATGACAAAGATACATCCTTATTGAGTAAAAAGCACTTACAAGTTAGTAATAAAATATTAATCTCCTATAAGAAAGATGGGCAAAGGACATAAAGGCTGTCAATAAAATAACTTGTTCATATGACTTATGTAGTGAGTAGATCATACTTCCCTGACTCATGTTTCCACAGGAACGCATCAGTTTTAGGCCATTTCCCCATGTCTCAGTCCATTTTATGTAGGGAGAATTTACTTATCTGGTTTTAAGGACCTGGGGGGAAAATATCACACATGAATGGCTTGGCTGTTTTTCTCTTTTCTTTGGATGTACCTCTGCTGCTTTGATTGTGAGAAGAATCTTGGGACACCCAATTGTTATCTAAAGTTAATCCTTTTTTGATCAGACTAAATATTAAGAAAGTTATTTTAGGCTAGTTTGTTTGACTCCTGCTTAATTTTTAGTGATTATTAATGTGTGTGTGGAAAGTGTTATTAGTTATCCAAAACCCTTATAGCTGATAAACACCTGAAAATATATCAATTCTACATAGTAATTAAAGGAGTGCAATTTAAAACAAAAGGGTACCATTTTTTCTGCTACTAAGTTGATAATTTATGAAAGGTTTCATAGAGAGAGCTCATATTGAGGAAATTGTTATGAAAGCACCTTTTAAACTGTAGATAGGAATAAAAATTGATATAGTTTTTTCAAAAGCAAATATGTCATCGATTTGTATCAATAATCATAAAAGATTCATACTCATCATCATTTTTAGGGTAATCTAAGGTAGTAATCTAAGATTTATAAACAGGAATGTCAATCACAGCATGATTTATAATGGGCAAAAATGGGAAGCAACTTGTCTATAATAAGAAACTTTTGTACTACTTATGATTAAAATCATAAAATGCATTCTTTGAGGCATATTTGAAGATTGAGAAAATGCATATGATCAAGTAGAAATTAAATAAGATATAATACCATATATGTGATCCTACTTTTGTAAGTAGCATTTGTGAAATAAGTTCTGTAAAAAGCATTTTTCTAAAATTATAATTTGAAAAAGAATTTTGGGACTAAACAAAAACAAACATTCAGAAACATAGTCATAGAATATTAGGTGAACAACAGGTATCAGTATCTTCTTTTCTTTTTGTAGGTAAATGTGTATATTATATATATGTTTTTTCAATTTATGTTCTGCTTCTTAGTATAAGGTGTCAGGATGTTGACTGTGTCACATGTAGTGGAGAGATATATATAAGAATGAAGTGAAGTGAAGTGAAGTTGCTCAGTCGTGTCCGACTCTTTGCGACCCTGTGGACTGTAGCCCACCAGGCTCCTCCATCCATGGAATTCCCCAGGCAAGAATACTGGAGTGGGTTGCTATTTATAAGAATAAAGGAGAGTAAATGTTGGGAAAAAAAAAAAATATCCGGTGAGATTATTCTTGTTTTCTGAATTTCCATTTGGGCTCCAAAACTGAGAACAAAGGTGAATTACAAGGTACCCTGGAGAAGTGGTCTTTGAGGAGAGTTCAAGTGTTTGGGAAGAGAGCCCAATAAAAGGGACGTTTATGAAGACACCTGCTTCATGGAAAGCATCTAAAGCCAGGTGTCATTATTAATCAGTGAAACAAAAACCAGGAAAATATTGGGAGATGGATACCAATCTCTCCCAGTTAAACTATGAGAGATTTGCCCCTTTCACCCTCTTTTGGAGGAGTTAACCTTCAAGAGGAAGGAGGTAGAGTGTCAGGATACTTCATTTCACTTTACAGCTTTTAAGAGTCAACTCAAATCTAGCTTTCACTGGTGGCCTGGGAATAGAAGAACTCTGGATGCAGTTTAAATCTGAAATTTTAAAATGAAAGTTTGCTGTTGTTGTTCAGTTGCTAAGTCCTGTCCAAGTCTTTGTGACCCCATGGACTGCAGTATGTCAGGCTTCCCTTCCTGCACTATCTTCCAGAGTTTTCTCAGATTCATGTCCATTGAGTTGGTGATGCCATCCAACCATCTCATCCTCTGTAGTCCCCTTCTCCTCCTGCCTTCAGTTTTTCCCAGCATCATGGTCTTTTCCAATGAGTCGGCTTTTCACATCAGGTCGCCAGAGTATTGGAGCATCACTTCAGCATCACTTCTTGCAATGAATGTTTAGGGTTGATTTCCTTTAGGATTGACTGGTTTGATCTTCTTGCTGTCCAAGGGACTGTCAAGAGTCTTTTCCAGCACCACAATTCAGGGGCATCAGTCCTTTGGTGCTCAGCCTTCTTTATGGTTCATCTCTTATGTCTATATACAACTACTAGAAAAAATATGACCTTGATTATATAGACCATCGTCAGCAAAGCGATGTCTCTGCTTTTTAATACACTGCCTAAGTTTGTCACAGCTTTCCTTCCAAGGAGCAAGCGTCTTTTAAACTCATGGCTGCAGTCACTATTCACAGTGATTTTGGAGCCCAAGGAAGTAAAATCTGTCATTGCTTCCACTTTTTCTCTTTTTATTTGCCTTAAAGTGATGGTACCAGATGCCATGATCTTAGTTTTTTTTTTTTTTTTTTTTTTTACTGAATTTATTTTTTATTGAAGGATAAATGCTTTACAGAATTTTCTTGTTTTCTGTCAAAGCACAACATAAATCAACCATCAGTTCAGTTCAGTTGCTCAGTTTTGTCCTACTCTTTGCGACCCCATGAATCACAGCATGCCGGCGGTCTTGTCCATCACCAACTCCCGGAGTTCAGTCAAACTCATGTGCATCGAGTTGGTGATGTCACCCAGCCATCTCATCCTCTGTCGTCCCCTTCTCCTCCTACCCCCAATCCCTCCCAGCATGGGTCTTTTCCAGGGAGTCAACTCGTCACATGAAGTGGCCAAAGTATTGGAGCTTCAGCTTCAGCATCAGTCCTTCCAATGAACACCCAGGACTGATCTCCTTTAGGATGGACTGGTTGGATCTCCTTGTATTCCAAAGGACTCTCAAGAGTCTTCTCCAGCACTGCAGTTCAAAAGCATCAATTTTTCGGCGCTCAGCTTTCTTCACAGTCCAACTCTCACATCCGTACATGACCACTGGAAAAACCATAGCTTTGACTAGACAGACCTTTGTTGACAAAGTAATGTCTCTTCTTTTTAATATGCTATCTAGGTTGGTCATAACTTCCCTTCCAAAGAGTAAGCATCTTTTAATTTCATGGCTGCAATCACCATCTGCAGTGATTTTGGAGCCCCCAAAAATAAAGTCTGACACTGTTTCCACTGTTTCCCCATCTATTTGCCATGAAGTGATGCCACCAGATGCCATGATCTTAGTTTTCTGAATGTTGAGTTTTAAGCCAACTTTTTCACTCTCCTCTTTCACTTTCATCAAGAGGCTTTTTAGTTCCTCTTCACTTTCTGCCATAAGGGTGGTGTCATCTGCATATCTGAGGTTATTGATATTTCTCCCAGCAATCTTGATTCCAGCTTGTGCTTCTTCCAGCCCAGCGTTTCTGATGATGTACTCTCCATATAAGTTAAATAAGCAGGGTGACAATATACAGCCTTATGTACTCCTTTCCCTTTTGGAACCAGTCTGTTGTTCCATGTCCAGTTCTAACTGTTGCTTCCTGACCTGCATATAGGTTTCTCAAGAGGCATGTCAGGTGGTCTGGTATTCCCATCTCTTGAATTTTCCACAGTTTCTTGTGATCCACACAGTCAAAGGCTTTGGCATAGTTAATAGAGCAGAAATAGATATTTTTCTGGAACTCTCTTGCTTTTTCGATGATTCAGCGAATGTTGACAATTTGATCTCTGATTCCTCTGCCTTTTCTAAAAGCAGCTTGAACATCTGGAAGTTCTTGGTTCACGTATTGCTGAAGCCTGGCTTGGAGAATTTTGAGCATTACTTTACTAGTGTGTGAGATGAGTGCAATTGTGCGGTAGTTTGCTTATTCTTTGGGATTGCCTTTCTTTGGGATTGCAATGAAAACTGATCTTTTTCAGTCCTCTGGCCACTGCTGAGTCTTCCAAATTTTCTGGCGTATTGAGTGCAGCACTTTCACAGTGTCATCTTTTAGGATTTGAAATAGCTCAACTGGAATTCCATCACCTTCACTAGCTTTGTTCGTAGTGGTGCTTTCCAAGGCCCACTTGACTTCACATTCCAGGATGTCTGGCTCTAGGAGAGTGATCACACCATTGTGATTATCTGGTTTGTGAAGATCTTTTTTGTACAGTTCTTCTGTGTCTTCTTGCCACCTCTTCTTAATATCTTCTGCTTCTGTTAGGTCCATACCATTTCTGTCCTTTATTGAGCCCATCTTTGCATGAAATATTCCCTTGGTATCTCTAATTTTCTTGAAGAGATCTCTAGTCTTTTCCATTCTGTTGTTTTCCTCTATTTCTTTGCATTGATCGCTGAGGAAAACTTTCTTATCTCTCTTTGCTATTCTTTGGAACTCTGCATTCAAATGGGAATATCTTTCCTTTTCTCCTTTGCCTTTTGCTTCTCTTCTTTTCATAGCTGTTTGTAAGACCTCCTCAGACAACCATTTTGCCTTTTTGCATTTGTTTTCCATGGGGATGGTCTTGATCTCCATCTCCTGTACAATGTCATGAACCTCCATCCATAGTTCATCAGGTACTCTGTCTATCAGATCTAGTCCCTTAAATCTATTTCTCACTTCCACTGTATAGTCATAAGGGATTTGATTTAGGTCATACCTGAATGGTCTAGTGGTTTTCCCTACTTTCTTCAACTTAAGTCTGAATTTGGCAATAAAGAGTTCATGATCTGAGCCACAGTCTGCTCCCGGTCTTGTTTTTACTGACTGTATAGAGCTTCTCCATCTTTGGCTGCAAAGAATATAATGAATCTGATTTCGGTGTTGATCATCTGGTGATGTCCATGTGTAGAGTCTTCTCTTGTGTTGTTGGAAGAGGGTGTTTGCTATGACCAGTGTGTTCTCTTGGCAAAACTCTATTAACCTTTGCCCTGCTTCATTCCGTACTCCAAGGCCAGATTTGCCTGTTACTTCAGGTGTTTCTTGACTTCCTACTTTTTCATTCCAGTCCCCTATAATGAAAAGGACATCTTTTTTGGGTGTTCTAAAAGGTCTTGTAGGTCTTCATAGAACCATTCAACTTCAGCTTCTTCAGCGTTATTGTTTGGGGCATAGGCTTGGATTACCATGATATGAATGGTTTGCCTTGGAAATGAACAGAGATCATTCTGTCGTTTTTGAGATTGCATCCAAGTAAGTGGATGACCATGATGGCTACTCCATTTCTTCTAAGGGATTCCTGCCCACAATAGTAGATAGAATGGTCATCTGAGTTAAATTCACCCATCCCAGTCCATTTTAGTTCGCTGATTCCTAGAATGTCGACATTCACTCTTGCCATCTCCTGTTTGACCACTTCCAATTTGCCTTGATTCATGGACATAACATCCCATGTTAGGTTCCTATGCAATATTGCTCCTTACAGCATCGGACCTTGCTTCTATCACCAGTCACACCCACAACTGGGTATTGTTTTTGCTTTGGCTCCATCCCTCCATTCTTTCTGGAGTTATTTCTCCACTGATCTCCAGTAGCATATTGGGCACCTATCGACCTGGAGAGTTCCTCTTTCAGTATCCTATCATTTTGCCTGCTCATACTGTTCATGGGGTTTTCAAGGCAAGAGTACTGAAGTGGTTTGCCATTCCCTTCTCCAGTGGACCACATTCTGTCAGATCTCTCCACCATGACCCATCCATCTTGGGTGGCCCCACACGGCATGGCTTAGTTTCATTGACTTAGACACGGCTGTGGTCCTGTGATCAGATTGGCCTGTTGTCTGTGATTATGGTTTCAGTGTGTCTGCCCTCTGATGCCCTCTCTCAGTGCCTACCATCTTATTTGGGTTTCTCTGACCTTGGATGGGGGGTATCTCTTCACGGCTGCTACAGCAAAGCGCAGCTGCTGCTCCTTACCTTGGATGAGGAGTATCTCCTTATGGCTGCCTCTCCCGACCTTGAATATGGAATAGCTCCTTTTGGCCCTCCTGCGCCTGCGCAGCCACCACTCCTCCGACTGGGGGAGCTCGTCTAGGCCGCTGCCCCTGACCTCGGACATGGGGTAGCTCCTCTTGGCCACTCCTGTGCCATCACATCCTGGTGCTCTCGATTGCCACCGCTGACCTTGGGTGAGGGGTAGCTCCTCTCGGCTGCGCTTCTGCGCAGTCCATTGCAGCCGCAGCGCTTATACATATATCCCTACCCTTTTGAACCTCCCTCCCATCTCCCTCCTCATCCCAATCCTCTAGGTTGATACAGAGACCCTGTTTGAGTTTCCTGAGCCTTACAGCAAATTCTTGTTGGCTACCTATTTTACATATGGTAATGTAAGTTTCCATGTTACTCCTTCCATACATCTCACCCTCTCTTCCCGTCTCCCCATGTCCAAAAGTCTGTTCTCTATGTCTGTTTCTCTGTTGTTGCCCTGTAAATAAATTCTTCAGTATCATTTTTTTAGATTCCGTATATATGCATTAGAATACAATGTTTATCTTTCTTTTTATGGCTTACTTCACTCTTTATAATAGGTTCTAGATTCATCCACCTCATCAGAACTAATTCAAATGTGTTCCTTTTTATGACTGAGTAATTTTCCATTGTGTATATGTACCAAACTTCTTTATCCATTCATCTGTTGATGGACATCTAGGTTGCTTCCACATTGTAGCTATTGTAAATAATGCTGCAATGAAAATGGGATACATGTGTCTTTTTCAATTTTGGTTTCCTTAGGATATATGTCTAGGAGTGGGATTGCTGGATCACATGGTGGTTTTATTCCTAGTTTTTAAATGAATCTCCATACAGTCTTCCATAGTGGCTGTATCAATTTACATTCCCACCAAAAGTGCAAGAGTATTCCCTTTTCTCCACACTGTCTCCAGCATTTATTGTTTGTAGACTTTCTGATGATGGCCATTTTGACTGGTGTGAGATGATACCTCATTGTAGTTTTGATTTGCGTTTCTCTAATAATGAGCAAAGTTGAGCATCTTGTCATGTGTTTGTTAGCCATCTGTATGTCTTCTTTGGAGAAATGTCTAAGATATTTTGCACTTTTTGATTGGATTGTTTGTTTTTCTGGTATTGAGTTGTATATTTTTGAAATCAATCCTTTGTCAGTTGTTTCATTTGCTATTATTTTCTCCCATTCTGAGGGTTTGTCTTTTCACCTTGTTTATACTTTGTTTTTCTGTGTAAAAGCTTTTAAGTTTAATCATGTCTCACTTGTTCAGTTTTGTTTTTATTTCTGTTACTGTAGGAGGCGGTCATAGAGGATCTTGCTTTGATTTATGTCATTGAGTGTTCTGCCTGTGTTTTCCTCTAAGAGTTTTATAGTTTCTCGTCTTACACATAGGTCTTTAATCCATTTTGAGTTTATCTTTGTGTATGTATGGTATTAGAAAGTGCTCTAATTTCTTTCTTTTACAAGTAGCTGTCCAGTTTTCCCAGCACCATTTATTGAAAAGGCTGTCTTTGCCCCATCGTATGTTCTTGCCTCCTTTGTCAAAAATCAAGTACCCACAGTGCATGGATTTATTTCTGGGCTTTCTATCTTGTTCAATTGGTCTTTATTTCTGTTTTTGTGCCAGTACCATACTGTCTTGATGACTGTAGCTTTGTAGTATAATCTGAAGTCAGGAAGGTTGATTCCTCCAGCTCCATTCTTCTTTCTCAAAACTACTTTGGCTATTCAGGGTCTTTTTTGTTTCCATGTAAATTGTGAAATTTTTTGTTCTAGTTCTGTGAAAAATGCCATTGATAATTTGATAGGGATCACAATTGAATCTGTAGATTGTGTTTGTTGGTAGTATAGTCATTTTCACAATATTGATTCTTCCTACCCAGGAACATGGAATATCTCTTCATCTGTTTATGTCTTCTTTGGTTTTTTCATCAGTGTCTTATAATTTTCTGTGTACAGTACTTTTGTCTCCTTAGGTAACATTATTCCTAGATATTTAGTTCTTTTTGTTGCAATGGTGAATTGGATTGATCCCTTAAATACTCTTTCTGATTTTTCATCATTAGTATATAAAAATGCAAGTGATTTCTGTATATTAATTTTATTTCCTGCAACTTTGCTAAATTCACTGATTAGCTCTAGTAATTTTCTGACACTATTTTTAGGATATTCTATGTACAGTATATCATGTCATCTGCAAACAATGAGAGCTTGACTTCTTTTCCACTCTGGATTCCTTTTATTTCTTTTTCTTCTCTGATTGCTATAGCTAGGACTTTCTGAACTATTATGAATAATAGCAGTGAAAGTGGACACCCTTGTCTTGTTTCTGATCATAGGGGGAATGCTTTCAGTTTTTCACCATTGAGAATAATGTTTGCCATAGGCTTATCATATATGGCCTTTACTATGTTGAGGTAGGTTCCTTCTATGCCCATTTTTTTGAAGAAATTTAATCATAAATGGGTGCTGGATTTTGTCAAAGGCTTTTTCTGCATATATTGAGATGATATGATTTTTATCTTTCAATTTGTTAATATGGTATATCAAATTGATTTGTGTATATTGAAGAATCCTTTCATTTCTGGAATAAACCCAATTTGACCATGGTGTATAAGCTTTTTGATGTGTTGCTGAATTCTGTTTGCTAAAATTTTGTTGAGGATTTTTGCATCTATGTTCATCAGTGATATTGGCCTGTAGTTTTTGTGTGTGTGTGTGTGTGTGTGTGTGTGTGTGTGTGTGTTGTCTTTGGTTTTGGTATCAAGGTGATGGTGGCCTTATAGATTGAGTTTGAAAGTGTTCCTTCCTCTGCAATTTTTTGAAAGAATTTTATAAGGAAAGGGATTAGCTTTTCTCTAAATGTTTAATAGAATTCTCCTGTGAAGCCATCTGGTTGTGGGCTTTTGTTTTCTGGGAGATTTTTTTTTATCACAGCTTCAATTTCAGTTCTTGTGGTTGGGTTGTTCATAATTTCTATTTCTTCCTGGTTAAGTCTTGGGAGAATGAACTTTTCTAAGAATCTGTCCATTTCTTCCAGGTTGTCTATTTTATTGCCTTATAGTTTTTCATAATAGTCTCTTATAATCTTTTGTATTTCTGCATTGTCTGTTGTAACCTCTCCTTTTTTATTTCTAGTTTTTTAATTTGATTCTTCTCTCTTTTTTCTTGATGAGTCTGGCTAAAGGCTTGTCAATTTTGTTTATCTAATCAAAGAACCACCTTTTAGTTTTATTAATCTTTACTATTATTTCTTTCATTTCTTTTTAATTTATTTCTGCTTGGATCTTTATTATTTCTTTCCTTTTACTAATTTTTTTGTTCTTGTTCTTTTTTCCCCAGTTGTCTTAGGTGTAAAGTTAGGTTGTCTATTTGATATTTTTCTTGTTTCTTGAGGTAGGATTGTATTGCTATCAACTTCCCTCTTAGAACTGCTTTGGCTACATCCCATAGGTTTTGAGTTGTCATGTTTTCATTGTCATTTGTTTCTAGAAATTTTTTGATTTCCCTTTTGATTTTTTCAGTAACCTGTTGGTTATTTAGAAACGTGTTGTTTAATCTCCATGTGTTTGTGTTTCTTACAGTTTTTTTCTTGTATTTGCTATCTAGTCTCATAGCATTGTGGTTGGAGAAGATGCTTGATATGATTTCAGTTTTCTTAAATTTACTGAGGTTTGATTTGTGACCCAAGATGTGGTCTGTCCTGGAGAATGCTCCATGTGCACTTGAGAAGAAGGTGTATTCTTCTACATTTGGATGGAATGTCCTGAAGATATCAGTGAGATCCATCTCCCCTAGTGTATCATTTAAGACTTGTGTTTCCTTATTAATTTTCTGTTTTGATGATCTGTCCATGGGGTGAGTGAGGTGTTAAAGTCTCCTACTATTATTGTGTTACTGTCAGTTTCTCCTTTTATGTCTGTTAGTGTTTGTCTTATGTATTGAGGTGCTCCTGTGTTGGTGCATAGATATTTACAATTATTATGTCTTCCTCTTGGATTGATCCCTTGATCATTATATAGTGTCCTTCCTTATCTCTTGTAGTATTCTTATTTTAAGGTCTATTTTGTCTGATATGAGGATTGGTACTCCAGCTTTCTTTTGCTTTCCATTTACATGGAATATATTTTTCCATCCTCTCACTTTCAGTCTATATGTGTCTTGAGGTCTGAAGTGGGTTTCTTGTAGACAGCACATATATGGGTCTTGTTTTTATATCCATTCATCCAGTCTGTGCCTTTTGGTTGGAGCATTTAATCCATTTGCATTTAAAGTAATTATTGATATATATGTTCCTATTGCCATTTTCTTAATTGTTTTGAGTTGATTTTGTAGATCTTTTTTCTTCTCCTGTATTTTTTGACTATATAAGTCCCTTTAACATTTGTTGTAAAGCTGGTTTGGTGGCACTGAATTCTTTTAACTTTTGCTTGTCTGAAAAGCTTTTTATTTCTCCATCAATTTTGAATGAGAGCCTTGCTGGGTACAGTTATCTTGGTTGTAAATTTTCCCCTTTGAATACTTTAAATGTATCCTGCCATTCCCTTGTGGCCTGTAGAGTTTCTACTGAAAGATCATCTGTTATGCATATGGGGTTTCCCTTGTATGTTACTTGTTGCTTCTCCCTGGCTGCTTTTAATATTCTTTCTTTCTGTTTAGTCTTTGTTAGTTTGATTATTATGTGTCTTGGTGTGTTTCACCTTGGATTTATCCTGTATGGGACTCTTTGTGCCTCTCGGACATGATTGACTGTATCTTTTTCCATGTTGGGGAAATTTTCAACTATGATCTTCAAACATTTTCTCATACTTTTCCTTGTTCTCGTCTTCTTCTGGGACCCCTAAGATTCGAATGCTGGTGCATTTGATATTGTCCCAGAGGTCTCTGAGAGTGTCCTCAGTTCTTTTCATTCTTTTTACTTTATTCTGCTCTTCAGAAGTTATTTCCACCATTTTATCTTCCAGCTCACTGATTCATTCTTCTGCTTCAGATAGTCTGCTATTGATTCCTTCTAGAGTATTTTTAATTTCAGTAATTGTGTTACTTGTCTTTGTACGTTTATTCTTTAATTCTTCTAGGTCTTTGTTAATTGATTCTTGCATTTTCTCCGTTCCATTTTCAAGGTTTTTGATCATCTATACTATCATTATTCTGAATTCTTTTTTAGGTAGCTTGCCTATTTCCTCTTCATCTATTTGGACTTCTGTGTTTCTAGTTTGTTCCTTCATTTCTGTAGTCTTTCTCTGCCTTTTCATTATTATTTTTTTAAACTTATTCTGTTTGAGGTCTCCTTTTCCCAGGCTTCAGGGAAAGTTGAATTCTTTCATTGAAGAAGGTTGAATTCTTTCTTCCTTTTGGTTTCTGCCCTGCTAAGGTTGCTCCAGTGCTTTGTGTAAGCTTGGTATAGGGTGAGGTCCGTGCTGAGCTTTTGTTTATTTGTTTGTTTGTTTTCCCTTTGATGGGCAAGGCTGAGTGAAGTGATAATCACGTCTGCTGGTGATTGGGTTTTTTTGTTTTGCTTTTGTTGTTTAGATGAGGTGTCCTGCACAGGGTCCTGTTGATTGCTGGGTGATGCTCAGTCTTGTATTCAAGTGGTTTCATTTGAGTGAGTTCTCACTATTTGATGCTCCCTCAGGTTATTTCTCTGGTAGTCTAGGGTCTTGGAGTCAGTGCTCCCACTCCAGAGGCTCAGGGCTTGATCTCTGGTCAGGAACAAAAGTTCCACAAGTGGTTTGTTATGGCATTAAGTGAGATTAAAACAAATATCCAAAAATGAGAAACAAAAGAACTCCAGACACATGGCAATTACAAAATCAGGCAAATAATATTAAAATAATGGAATATATACATATACATCTATGAGCAAAGTAAAAACAGTCCAGCAAAAATAGTGTATAGTAGATTGACCCAGCACACAAAGGAAATAAAAATTATATTTACCAGTTAAAGACAAAACTAACTAAAGCACAAACTGGAAAACAAAGCTAAAGTAATGTGCCAATTGGGGAATAAAGCAATGAAAACAAAACTAACAAATATGTTGAGAGGAAAGGAAAGGAAGGAAGAAAAGAAAGAAAGAATAGATATGCAAAGTTAAATAGAGATAGATAAAGAAGATTTATATACATTAAAGATTTACTGCAAGGGGAAAAGAATAGTAGGAAAGGTAAACAAGGGAATAAATGTAGAAAAAATAATAACAGGTTTTAAAAAATTAACATTATTAAAAAGAGAAAAGAAAAAAAAAGGAAAATTCCACAGAATTGCAAAAGCCCAATGTAGAGGTTTATAACAACAGTAAAAAATAACTGAGGAATAAAAGGCTCAAAAGCTTAATTGGCTTTCATGGTGCCCATGAAATCCACAACTACAACAGAACAGAAATAAAAGAAAAAAAAAAAAGGGGAAAAAAATCCAAAACAATCTGCAGAACAAGTCAAAACATAAGAATAATAAATGTTTTTCTTGAGTCACTGCTGTCAGAGTCCTTTTCCTCGCTGGGAGTCACAGTCCACCTCACCTCCCTAGGATACCCTTCAACATTGCTGATCTCTAGACCTTCTGTGGGAGCAGCTCAGATTCTAATCTGGTCCTACTCCTGTGTGTTCTTGTCTCCAGTGTCCACAGTTCTCAGAGCTAGTGCATTTTCTTTTGTGGGAAAATGGTTGTACAGCTGGTGGGAAGGTTTTGGGTCTTCTTCCTTAGCCACACTGCTCCTGGGTTTCAACTGTGGCTTTATTTCCACCTCTGCATGTGGGTCATCCACTGAGGCTTGCTTCTGAGGCTGCCCTGGAGGACTTGGGTTTGCCCCAGTGAGGGCCAGGTGTGGAGGTGGTGCAGCTGCTTGGGTCACAGGGGTTCTGGCAGCACCAGGTACTCAGGGGAGTTGGCGGCTAAGGCAGCAGGAAATATAGTGCTCTAGAAGGGTATGGCAACCAGTATTGGCCAACACACTCCAGTATTCTTGCCTGGAGAACCCCCCTCCCTGACAGAGAAGCCTGGTAGGCCACAGTCTACAGGGTCACAAAGAGTCAGACACTACCGAAGCGACCCTGCGCGCATAGATGCAAGACTTCTTTTGCCTGTGGCAGCTCTGCCCCAGTGAGAGTTGAGCATGAAGGTGGAGCCGCTGCTTGGCTTGTGGGAACTCTGGTGGCGCCTAGTGTGCAGGGACACAGACTGCCCCTGCTGCAGGAGCTATGGACCTATCAGAGTCTTCTTTTGAGCCTCTAGTAGCTGGTGATCAGAAGGCCTCTTTGGCCAGTCTTTCTCCGTAGCTCCGCCCATTCAGGCACATAGAGGGCGCCCCCCACCCCCTGGCTACTCTGTAGTTTGGTGTATCAGTCACTTAAAGGAGCACCCTGGGTGGGGTCCTACTCTGTAGTTCAGTACCTCAGGCGTTTGATGGGCCAGCCTCTCTCTTGTTCAGTTGCCGATGCTGGCCGAGTTTTGCGTGGTTTTCTGTGTACTTTGGCCACCTCATGCGAAGAGTTGACCCATTGGAAAAGACCCTGATGCTGGGAGGGATTGGGGGCAGGAGGAGAAGGGGACGGCAGAGGATGAGATGGCTGGGTGGCATCACTGACTCGATGGGCATGAGTTTGAGTAAACTCCGGGAGTTGGTGATGGACAGGGAGGCCTAGCGTACTGCGATTCATGGGGTCGCAAAGAGTCGGAGACGACTGAAGTCACTGAACTGAACTGAACTGAATGTATTCTTTCCCACTGGTCAGGCACTTCTGTCCACTCTCAGCTGGGGTCTGCATGCACTTCTGTGTCTGAAGGTGTATTCCTGATGTATCCATGGAGAGAGATTTACTCCACGGCCACCTACTCCTCCACCATCTTCCACCCTACAAGTCTATTATTTAAATAAAGGACTATGTAGTATCTCATAGGTTATGAGCTGCACCTTGTTCCAGGTTGGGGTGTTTACAAACTTAGGGGATCATGGACAGGCCTTGTCCTTTGCCAAAAGCCATGCTGGGGTACTGGTAGGACTCCACTGACCGGGTGACCTTTTGCCTCCCAGCCCCAGCAGCCTGCAGGCCATCCTTAGTCCTTAGTTTTTTTTTTAATGTTGAGTTTCAAGGACTGAGCCTGAAATATCAAAGCAAGGCTGTTCTAATAATTGAATGTTAATATGTGTGTATCAGTGGATGTCTAATTTTTTGAGGAGTATTCGTGCTTCTCAGTGTACACAGGAATTGATTTTATTTTTTGCAATACCAATTGGAAAGCTCTAGCCTTCCTTTTTTTATTGCAACTTATTATGTTGACTGGGTTCTATATAAAAGTTTACTTTGAAAATAAAGAATTGTGTTTGTGCTTTGTACACATATGAATGAGCAAAAAGGGCTAGAAGAATATACACTAAAAGTAATGATCGCACATCTGTTGGAAGTGGGATTATTTATGCATTATATTCATATATTTAGTCTTCTCTGTATTTTCACTAACAAAGAAGTATAATTTATAATCTTACCATTATATATAAGGATATGTTGTTTGCAAAATTGTAATTAAGCACGATGCTCATTGCATTACTTTATTTGCATTTTAGAAGGATCCATATACTACTGTCACTCTTAAAAGATTGATACCTCAGGAAAATAAGCTTGTAAGATTCAGATAAACTTGTAAGATTTCTTCTGTCAGATAAAAATATAGGACCTCTTCTGCTTTATTTACCAGAACTCGAAGCTAAATTCATCACTCAGCTGTCACTGCCACTGCTTTTTCTCTCATCACATCTCATCTAGAATGCCTTGGCTGCCTTCTAACTAGTGTCTGCTCTGGTTTCTTCCACCCTCAACACTGCCTTCTGAGGGATGTTTCTTGAATGCAGGTTTGGCTGTGGTTATTTTCCTATTAGAGACCAAATCTGGGTCTGGCACATGGAACCCTTCCCCCTTTGACTCCACCTAAACACCATCCTGTGTGTCTTGCTTCTTTCCTTATTAGAATCCTATTCTTTAGGTTTATTAAACTATTTGTAATTTTCCTAGAGTGCTATGATGTTTTTTCATACTTTCTCTTTGTTTCTCATGCTCTTTTCCTCTTCCCTCCTTCATTCTTGCTACTACTGTCTTTTTCTGTGGTGAAAATTTCAATTTTTCCTTTAATGAGCTTAGGTTTACCTGGCAGAATAATTTATTCCTTTCTTGTATTCCCAGCACCATATGTGCAAAACTGAATTTTTTTGTTTCTATGTGTGTCTTCCTTATAAATATGGAGAAGTACTCAAAGGCTAGAACCATGTTTTCCTCAACTAGCTGAGGGCTTGTTATGTAATGGATGTTTACTACTTATATGTATAAAAGTTAGAAACTTTATGAACATTGTCTTTTTTAATTCCTAGGAAGTGGAAGCTTAGAGACACATTTCTTGTGTTGTCATTTGCTCATAGAAGAGCCTTTGTCTGGAGCATTGCCAGTTGTCACAGCAGAAATAAAAGGCACATGGAGTCACATGGTGGTTTTTGAATATCTGCCCATTTCATTGGCCAAATCAAGTCCCATGACCATTCCTAATCACAACAAGATGGGTATATATAATCCTTCTATGGGGATGGCACCCAAGAGAGAAAAATGAGTTATTTGGCAGACATTAATAAAATCTACCACAGGGAACTTAACTGCTTTGTTTGCCACTGCCTTTTCAGCACTTGCTGCTCTGCCTGGTGTGGTGAAGAGCTCAGTGTCTGGTGAGGGAATGACTGAATGTCACAAAGCTAGTGGTGTTCCAGGGCTGTGATTGGCTAGTCCCATGTCAGAATGACATGACTCTGAATGACTCTGCTATTTGTATTACTTAGTCTCAGGTACTTACTATTATCTTTTTCTCTAATATCTCTCTGCTCGTTTCTCTTTTGTTTACTTTTATTCTGTCAATCGGAGAAGGCAATGGCACCCCACTGCAGTACTCTTGCCTGGTAGAGTAGCCTGGTAGGCTGCAGTCCATGGGGTCTCGAAGAGTCTGACATGACTGAGCGACTTCACTTTCTCTTTTCACTTTTATGCATTGGAGAAGGAAATGGCAACCCACTCCAGTGTTCTTGCCTAGAGAATCCCAGGGATTGGGTCGCACAGAGTCAGACATGACTGAAGTGACTTAGCAGCAGCATTCTGTCAATAGTAGGAAAATATTTGCATTGATGATTGAAGAGGAGAAAGAATGACCTCAGAGGCAGAATGAGGCCAGAGATGCATGGTTTCAGAGAAATTACATTAAGAAAAAAAAATTCAGAAAGGAAAGAACAAGAGCAGGATCAAACATATTAATAGAAAGATTGATTAGAAAGAGACTGTAAGATTTGGTTAGAAAAGGTCTTTGCTGTCAGATACTTCAGAGAGGCCAAAGGGGCAAATAAGTGAGTATTTTCAGATTTGATCAGACTGTAAAAGGCAGAATTGACAGTGACAGTATTTTTCTTTCAGAGCATTTGGAGACAGAGATCCGGGAGGGAGTGCTGTCAAGATCCTGTATCGGAGAGATATAGGTTTTTCTCTCTGCAGTAAATTCGAGTGGTCTAGTTCTTCATTTTCTCAGATACACAGAAGGAAATGTATTTAAAAATGAAGAATGGCTTCTATCCATGAATAAGCACATTTATCTCCTGAATGACTGAAAGAAATCTCAGTAATTCTCTACAGAAAAAAAGTGGACCTTCGTATGTGGTAAGTTAGATAGGCACTTTTTGAAATACTAGGAATTTATTTTATGGGTAAGGTAAAGTATGAAATCATGAAGATTCATCAAATTCATTAAATTGCTTTCTCACTTTTGAGATTAAATTGTGTATGGTGAGAAGTGTGTATTAATACAGGAGATTCAGTGAGGGCAATGAGAATTACCTGATGAGGAGATCTAGGGCAGAGGAATAGCACATGACTTAAGTAAGATGAATCTAGGTTGTATAAAATTTTTCTTAACTTCTTGGATTTTGATTTTAATTCAGCCTGTACTCCTTGATAGCAGAGACTTTGGGGAAATTAATCTCTTTAATTCCTACTTTCTTAATCTACAAATTATTGGGATATTTACCTTGGTATTTTATTTTAGATAATAATATATGTGAAATATTGACAGTCAGTGGTAGCTCTGATGATGTACTAAATGAAATAGCAGTGATAATTACTCATCCACTTTTAGTTCTTAGGAACTTGCAGTATTAGAGAGGTTAGAAAGACAGAATTTGATCAGCACTGATTTATTTTTGGATACTTCCTGTATCCCTGTAAGATAAATCAGGGTTAACAATGGTGCATGGAGGTCCCTGGCAAGGGAAATTTCTTTCCCCAGAGCCTCAAAATCCATTTAGCTATTTGAAAACTTAATAAAAAATTTCCAATACCCTGACCATAATTTGCAACCCTTACAGCTTGTGTGAATCCACTGAGGAAAGACACGTTCAGAGCAGTAGACAGGGCACTTTGTCTCTAGTGATGACTCCAACTTGACCACAGCTTGGGCAGACACAGGGAACGCAGCTCACACTGCCCTTGAAAAGAATAAAGTGGTATGTCATTTATAAACAGCAGCCTTTTTATTCTTAAGATTGTGGCAAAGTAATTACCATAGCAACAGCTATCCCCTCCAATGCAGATAAGTACAAGAATATCCCTTAGTGGAGAAGACTAGAAATTTGGGAGATTCTAATCCTGTTATTATTTACTTAAAAGCCTTTTAATTTTAAAGCAGTTTAACAAGTCCTTTTGTCATGTGTTCCTGGAAAGTGTCATAGATCCCATAGGATAGTTTTTGAGACTGGAGGTTACCTCCTAAAGAAATCTACTTTCTCTCGTCCTGGCCTTCAGTCAGATAAAGATTCTTTATGTAATGAAAATTAACGACTTTATCCAGTTACCTTCAACGAGTGGTCCTGGTCCTATCTGTACCTTAAATTTATCTTGTTCATGGTTCTCCCCGATTCAGTTCTCCTTCTGAATTCCCTATTCTGGTTAATGGTACCTCTTTCTGTCTCTAGAAATAGAAGTTCAAAATTGAGTGTCGTTTGGTATCCTACCCTACAGCCTGAAACTGTTGACCAATTTTGTTGTCCTAATGCAGTGATTCCTAGAAGGTGTTGAGAGTCATTGTGGAGCCTTTTAAAAATACTGCTTCCATCCCTGGATATGTTGGGGTATGAGTATCTATATTTTGTGTTGGGAAGATTTCATAGATATTGAAGAATAAATACACTATAAAATACAAAAATAGGATGTGGATATAATATACTAGCTTTTTTTTCCCCATTTATTTATTTTTCCATTTATTTTTATTAGTTGGAGGCTAATTACTTTACAGTATTGTAGTGGTTTTTGTCATACATTGACATCAATTAGCCATGGATTCACATGTATTCCCCATCCCGATCCCCCCTCCCACCTCCCTCTCTACCCAATCCCTCTGGGTCTTCCCAGTGCACCAGGTCCGAGCACTTGTCTCATGCATCCAACCTGGGCTGGTGATCTGTTTCACCCTAGAGAATATACATGTTTCGATGCTGTTCTCTTGAAACATCCCACCCTCGCCTTCTCCCACAGAGTCCAAAAGTCTGTTCTGTACTTTTTTTTCCATTTATTTTTATTAGTTGGAGGCTAATTACAATATTGTAGTGGTTTTTGCCATACATTGACATGAATCAGCCATAGAGTTACACGTATTCCCCATCCCGATCCCCCCTCCCACCTCCCTCTCCACCCGATCCCTCTGGGTCTTCCCAGTGCACCAGCTCTGAGCACTTGTCTCATGCGTCCAACCTGGGCTGGTGATCTGTTTCACCCTTGATAATATACATGTTTTGATGCTGTTCTCTCTAAACATCCCACCCTCGAAATATACTAGCTTTTTAAAGCTACCATGTACTTCAGGAAGATGGAATGTTACCAATAGAGCTGAAGTCTCTTAAGTACTACTGGCCTCCCATTTCTTTCTCCCTCCCTTCAGGGAAATTTCTATTCTGAATATTTAAGTGTTTTCCCTTTAGATTTCATTGTAGTTTTCTTACAGATACACATCTTCCTAACCAACATATGTCAAATTTTGTTTGTTGACCTTATATCTATACTCTGTGACTTGCCTTTTTTATTCTCTGTTATCATTTTGAGATTCATCTATGCTGTTACCTACAGCTGTGGCTCATTTATTTAATATAGTATGCCTCTTACCAGTACAGCCCAGTTTATTCATCCACTGTCCCATGGATAGATATTTAGGTTGTTTTTTTCTTTTTTCCCGGAGGCACATATTATACAACTTTTAAGGGCATATACCTAGGAGCAGAATTATTGGACTGTATCTTCACATTTACATTTTCAACTTTCCAAAGTAATACCACATTATTCCCCCTCCATAGTGGTTGTATCCATTTAGTTCCAGCCATACCTGAGAATTTGTGTTGTTCCATGTTTCTGTCTTCACTTGTTAATGCCCAAGTTTTGGGTTTTGTTTTTCATTTTCATGCCGGAGGAGGAGGGTGTAAAGTTGAGTCTCACAGTGATTTTGATTTGCCTTTTCTTGATAACTAATGAGGCTGAGCATCTTTTCTTATGTATATTTGCCATTCTTGCTTCTTCTCTTGCAGAATTTGTGTTCTTCTTTTTGTTGTGCATTTAAATTTTTAAAGTTTCACAGGTAATTTGGAAAGTAGACAGGAGTGAGAGTAACCCCCTCTGTGCCTGTCCCTTCCTTGTTGTTCTTACTGTTCTTCCTTATTGTTCCTTATTGTTCAAACACGTGTGTTTGCACGTGTTACGCCCTCACCACCTCAGCACTTCTCATCTATTTGCAGTACTCCTTTCACTGATCTCTGGGCATCCAATCTACCCACCATTAATTCATCTGACCAAGTTCTTTTTCCAGGAATTTGGTTCTGACTGATTATCCAGCTTCTTTGTAGAAAATGTTGCTGGCTTCATATTAGCTGCAAATAAAGTCTGAAATTTTTGTGACTTTTTGATTAATACCTCCCTACACACTGGGTACCTCTAGTTTTATCACACACCTATTACTTCTGTCGATCCTAATATCTTGTTAATATCAACGTGAGCACCATGATTTCTTTTTCCCATGCCTGCTCCACTGTTGTAACATTTTGTTAATTGTGTATATTTTCTTTATTCTACTTATCACATTCTACCTCATGTTATTATCTCTGCCATTTCATGACTCCATGAAGGTACAATCCTTCATTTTTTCCACCCTCATCTCAGTGCTTTTAACATACTAGGTGACAGTAATTTTTTGTGGATGAATGGAATTGTGGAGTGGAAATAAAACCAAACTTTTAGAATTTTGTCTCCTTTTTTTATCTTTTTTGTTAAGCCGGTCAACTTCTCAAGGCCAAGGACTGTGTCTTATGAATTGTGTGTTTGATTTTTCCCAACTAGAGTATCTTTCACATGTTTAGTGTGAAGATAAAAGACGGTTATGGGCTTCATTGTTGACAAATATATAATATATAAGTATTATATAATTTATATAATAAATTATATAGAAAAGGAAACATATACATTATATATAATATTTATATATTATTTATAAAATATGTTATATAGATAATATAAAATATCTAATACATATATTTGACAAATATATAATTTGTCAAAATATATTTTGGCAAATATATTTAAAATTACATAATAAACTGTACCCTTAAGATAAATGATACTTTTATATATTATTATATATTATATATAATGTCTTAATATATAATTGTATATTATATATTATATATAATTATATTATAATTTATATATAATATATAATAAATATATAATGAAATATATAATGTAAATTATATATAATAAATGATATATATTATATATAATATATAATTATATGTATATAATTATAATACAATATATAATGCAATATATATAATATGTAATATCTTGATATATATAATATATAATATACATATATATAATATATATCTAAAATATATATAAAATATAATATATATATGGGCTTCATTGTTGACAAATATATAATATATATAATATTATACATATATATTTTTGACAAATATATAATTTGTCAAAATATATTTTGGGAAATATATTTCAAATTACATAATAAATTCTACCCTTAAGATAAAAGATATTTTGAAAAAAATTCTCAGTGATGAGAAATAGTAAATATTTTAATGTGAGTTTGCTTAAAGAAAACACTTTAAATTTATTAGGAATTAAATCTGGTGACTAAGCTTTTTAAGTAATGGGCAGTTTTACTTATAAAAATACTGACTGAGCTCTGTATGCAAAAAATATTGAAGGATTCATTGTGAAGAAATATAAAGGAATAAGCCTCAGTTTCTTATGTGACTTATAAACTGTCCCTAAAGTCATTTATACATACATGTTCCAAAAATATTTTGAGAGATGACATCATCATTGAAATATATATATTCTCCAACAAAACATCCATATATATATCTGAACTGAAGTGAAGTGAAGTCGCTCAGTCGTGTCCAACTCTTTGCCACCCCATGAACTGTAGCCCATCGGGCTCCTCCGTCCATGGGATTCTCCAGGCAAGAATACTGGAGTGGGTTGCCATTCCCTTCTCCAGGGGATCTTCCCGACTCAGGGATCGAACCCAGCTCTCCCACATTGCAGGCAGGCACTTTAACCTCTGAGCCTATATGTCTAATTTATACATGAATAGATTCTCTTGTTTAAAACCTTTCTTATTTTACAATCTCATCTTACGGTAAACTTTTCTTTGTGGGTTTTTTGTTCTCTTGATCTTGAATGCAACTTCATTGCTGCTTCCTTAGGTCTCTGAGTTGGGTTTGTGTGCAGGCCATAAGGGGGACCAGGTTCAGAAGCTCAGATGAATCAGACTCCTTAGTGATACCCCGTATCATTAGAATGGTTATTTTGAGTGATACCAAAGGTCCAGTAGACCCACCCTATCTCTCAGAACAAAAGTTGAAGAATGTGAATATTTTCTTTAATGAAATCTCCCAATATCACTTAGATCAGTAGCAGACCTGATTGGCTGGTGAAATACTCCAAAGTATTTCTGCCCCTTTCTTCTTTTATGTTTTGTCCCTTTATATTAGAAGTTAAAATCCAGATGTGATCTAAAGACACTTGGTGGAAAGACTATTGAGAAGCTTCTAAGAATGATAATATTCTTCCCGATGAAAAAGATAAGCATAGGAAGAGAGGTCTTTGGCATTCCTTTACTTCTTTCTTGCGATATTGTTGAGATGATGCTATATATGAAATTGTAGCAGTCATCCTGTGACTCCAAGGGCCAAAATCCTGTGCATGAAGCTCGGGTATGGAGCACCAGAAATGGAAAGAGTCTGGCTCATGATGATTCTATTAAGCAACAGAATGAACCTGGGACATGCCACTTCCACACTTGGTAGAAGTGAAAAAAAATTGTCTTATTGTTTACTGTTCATTGGATTTTCTGTTATTTGAAGTTGAATACATTCTAGCTGATAGAATCATCCATCTGTAAGTCTCATACCTTCTTGAAAACATCTATCTGTCCTTAATTTTAACAACCTCTTGCTGAGGTTTTTGCTATCTGTCCCGAAATGAGCTTCACAAGACTCTCCCTTAATTTCTTTTCCTGAGATTTTATAGCAACTTCTTACTCATTCTTTTTATGTACTACATCTTTCTGGCACTGGTTGTGAATACTCTTATGATGATGGTATTATCATCATTATGGAAATCTGACTCATTAAAGTTTCATCATGCTTTACATCTGGACTGCCATAAAATGTTCTGTTCTCATCTACATGTAGGAATGCCTGGTTTACAAAAGTATTGCTAATTTTACCCCTTTACTGAGATTTAACAAACTCTTCACCTACAGAACAGCTATCCTTCCTGAAGTTCACATTTCTGAGGAATTCATGTGGCTTCTTATTTTGGAAAAGCTGCCTTATTGGGGCTAGGTTTACTCAGAAATCTGTGTAATACACCCTTGCAAAATAATTTTAGTAGTGTAAGTGGTTATTTTTGTGTCCATGCTTCCTTAATTTCTGTTGGAGTTGAATGGAATTATTGAACTTAAGCCAAAGATTTCCAGAGAACATGGGGCTTTTTGTTCTAGAGCAGGAGCAGGCAGATTTTTCCTGAAAAGTTTCAGAAAGTGACTTAGGTTTTGCAGGTCATGCATATGGTCACTTTTGCACATTTTTGTTTTTTATAGCCCTTTAGAAATGTAAAAGTGATTCTTAGCTCATAGTTCATACAAAAGCAAAAGCAAGGCATAGTTTGGATTCTGTCCATGGATTGTAGTGTACCAACTCTTTTTCTAAAGGGTTATCCTGGTATTGAAGGGTAGAAATTTCTGCAACCCCCACTCCCAAATAGAAGTAAAATAGCTAACAGTACTTAATATAAAAATCAAGAGAGGGAGAAGAGAAAGAAGAGAGAATATTCTAGTATTTAGCATTTACTGAATGTAATAAGCATGAGGTTAACTTTGGGTTCTATCTAGGAATATTGAGACCTGGAAAGAGTATCATTCTCCTCCTTATAACAAGAATAAAGCTTGACAAGCTGCACATTCATGCCTCTTTCTTTCTTTTGTATTTAGACATATTTTCCTGGCTTTGCCCATTAGTCATTTTGCTTGGACTTAGAGGTCCCTGAGTAGACGCCGGTGTATATCTTTTGGAGGGGTTATTTCTACTGAGAATTATTTTTGCCATTTGTGGTTTCTTTCTGAAGGTTTAATTCTCAGATGGCAACATCAATTCCACTCATGGTAGTCATGGACAACCTCTTTGGATGTGTTAGAAGTCAAAATCAGAAGTGGTGAAAAGTTTGTTTTCTTCCTCAGTCAGTGATTTTCAATAGGGAATAATAGGTGAAACTAGTGGTAAATGTCAGAATTTCATGTGGTACTTTTAAAGATCTAATTTTGCACACTCCTGGTTAAAGTTATTAGGGGGATATAAGTAGTCTACAGCCCATTGAGAAGAAAGTGTAGTAGCCATTAATGCAGCTCATTATTGTTTTCAGTTCTGTTCCTTCTGGGCATAGGAAGTATCCCCTTCTCTGCATTTTTCTTGAACGTGTACCCTTGTCACTTTTGATGAGGAATGAAACAAAATAAGCGATGTCGTCTGAACTTGGAGAACACTTCATGATTAAGAAATAAAATTCTGTCCCATTAAACCACTTAGACTTTGGGGATCATTTGTTACTATTGTGTGATTTAGCCTGTCTTTACTAATATGAGGTTATATATAGTGGTGAAAATTTATAAATTGGTCAGTTCAGTTCAGTTGCTCAGTCGTGTCTAAGTCTTTGAGACCCTGAGGACTGCAGCATGCAAGACTTCTCAGTCCATTACCAACTCCTGGAGTTTACTCAAACTCATGCCCATTGAGTCCGTGATGCCATCCAGCCATCTCATCCTCTGTCGTCCCCTTCTTCTCCTGCCCCCAATCCCTCCCAGCATCAGGGTCTTTTCCAATGAGTCAACTCTTCGCATCAGGTGGCTGAAGTATTGGAGTGTCAGCTTCAGCATCAGTCCTTCCAATAAGCACCCAGGACTGATCTCCTTTAGGATGGACTGGTTGGATCTCCTTGCAGTCCAAGGGACTTTCAAGAGTCTTCTCCAACACCACAGTTCAAAAGCATCAATTCTTCAGTGCTCAGCTTTCTTTATAGTCCAACTCTCACATCCATACATGACTACTGGAAAGACCATAGCTTTGACTAGATGGACCTTTGTCGGCAAAGTAATGTCTCTGCTTTTTAATATGCTTTCTAGATTGGTCATAGCTTTTCTTCCATGCAGCAAGCATCTTTTAATTTCATGGCTGTAGTTACCATCTCTAGTGATTTTGGAGCCCCCCAAAATAAAATCTCTCACTGTTTCCATTGTTTCCCCATCTGTTTGCCATGAAGTGATGGGAACCGATGCCATAATCTTAGTTTTCTGAATGTTGAGTTTTAAGCCAACTTTTTCACTCTCCTCTTTCACTTTCATCAAGAAACTTTTTAGTTCTTCACTTTCTGCCATAAGGGTGGTGTCATCTGCATATCTGAGGTTGTTGATGTTTCTCCCAGCAGTCTTGATTCCAGCTTGTGCTGCATCCAGCCTGGCATTTCACATGATGTACTCTGCATATAAGTTGAATAAGCAGGGTGACAATATACCGCCTTGACATACTCCTTTCCCAATTTGGAACCAGTCTGTTGTTTCACGTCTGGTTCTAACTGTTGCTTCTTGATCAGCATACAGGTTTCTTAGGAGGCAAGTAAGGTGGTCTGGTATTCCCAACTCTTGAAGAATTTTCCTCAATTTGTTGTGATCCACACAGTCAAAGGCTTTGGTATAGTCAATAAAGCAGAAGTAGATGTTTTTCTGAAACTTTCTTGCTTTTTTGATGGTCCAGCAGATGTTGGCAATTTGATTTCTGGTTCCTCTGCCTTTTCTAAATCCAGCTTGAACATCTGGAAGTTTGTAGTTCACTTACTGTTGAAGCCTGGCTTGGAGAATTTTGAGCATTACTTTGCTAGCATGTGAGATGACTGCAATTGTGCAGTAATTTGGACATTGTTTGGCATTGCCTTTCTTTGGGATTGGAATGAAAACTAACCTTTTCTAGTCCTGTGGCCACTGCTGAGTTTTCCAAATTTACTGGCATATTGAGTGCAGCTCTTTCACAGCATCATCTTTTAGGATTTGAAATAGTTCAACTGTACTTCCATCACGTCCATGAGCTTTGTTCATATTGATGCTTCCTAAGGCCCACTTGACTTCACATTTGAGGATATCTGGCTCTAGGTGAGTGATCACACCATCGTGATTATCTGGGCTGTGAAGATCTTTTTTCTATAGTTCTTCTGTGTATCCTTGCCACCTCTTCTTAATATCTTTTGCTTCTCTTAGGTCCATACCATCTATGTCCTTTATTGTGCCCATCTTTGCATGAAATATTCCTTTGGTATCTCTAATTTTCTTGAAGAGATCTCTAGTTTTTCCTATGCTGTTGTTTTACTTTATTTCTTTGCAATAGAGGAAAATTGGTGGAAGTATACAAAATGCAAATATACTAAGTAATATATATATATAAAATATATATAGTTATGGGATTCCCTGGTGGCTCAGAAGTAAAGAGCCCACCTGCAATGCAGGATACCCAGTTTAGTCCCTGAGTTGGGAAGATCCTCTGGAGAAGGGAATGGCAACCCATTCCAGTATTCTTGTCTGGAGAATTCCATGGACAGAGGAGTCTGATAGTGACAGTTCATGGGGTTGCAGAGTTGGTTATGACTGAGCAACTAAGACTTTCACTTTCATATATAGTTATAGAAGTGGATTTCATCTAGGTTTTAACAATAAAAATATTTTCTCAACTACAAATTTAAGGAGATTTCCCATAGTATCATTTCAGTTCAGTCGCTCAGTCATGTCTGACTCTTTGCGACCCCATGAATCGCAGCACGCCAGGCCTCCCTGTCCATCACCAACTCCCAGAGTTTACTCAAACTCATGTCCATCAAGTAGGTGATGCCATCCAGCCATCTCATCCTCTGTCGCCCCCTTCTCCTCCTGCCCCCAACCCCTCCCAGCATCAGGGTCTTTTCCAATGAGTCAACTCTTCGCATCAGGTGGCCAAAGTATTGGAGTTTCAGCTTCAGCATCAGTCCTTCCAATGAACACCCAGGACTGATCTCCTTTAAGATGGACTGGTTTGATCTCCTTGCAGTTCAAGGAACTTTCAAGAGTTTTCTCCAACACCACAGTTAAAAGAGCATCAATTCTTTGGCGCTCAGCTTTCTTCACAGTCCAACTCTCACATCCATACATAACCACTTGAAAAACCATAGTCTTGACTAGACAGACCTTTGTTGACAAAGTAATGCCTCTGCTTTTTAATGCTGTCTAGGTTGGTCATAACTTTCCTTCCAAGGAGTAAGCGTCTTTTAATTTCATGGCTGCAATCACCACCTGCAGTGATTTTGGAGCCCCAAAAAATAAAGTCTGACAATGTTTCCCCATCTATTTGACATGAAGTGATGGGACCAGATGCCATGATGTTAGTTTTCTGAAAGTTGAGCTTTAAGCCAACTTTTTCACTCTCCTCTTTCACTTTCATCAAGGGACTTTTAAGTTCCTCCTCACTTTCTGACATAATGGTGGTGTCATCTACATATCTGAGGTTATTGATATTTCTCCTGGCAATCTGATTCCAGCTTGTGCTTCTTCCAGCCCAGTGTTTCTCATGATGTACTCTGCATATAAGTTAAATAAGCAGGGTGACAACATTCAGCCTTGACATACTCCTTTTCCTATTTGGAACCAGTCTGTTGTTCCATGTCCAGTTCTAACTGTTGCTTCCTGACATGCATATACGTTTCTCATAGTATAAAAAGGTATTAATTGTGCATTTACTTAGAGCAGAATGGCTCCCTCTAGCCAGCCTTCCCATCATTCCCCTCACCAGACTTTGAGCTCTCTGTGATCTTTGGGGCCTATTTTGAACTCCTAAGTCTTAAGAAAGCAAAATTTATAAACCAGTTCAGTAAAAGGAAATACTTTTTCCCAGTCAGAAATATCCAAAGATGGAGGCAGCACTAAAGAGTGAGATGCCATCATGGAAAGTGTTAAAGCAATGATTGGTTGTGCGGAGTATGTGGTAGAAGACATTCTGTCATCAGCTGGCCATTTCTAGCCTCAGGGTTTCTGATTCTTAGGTCTCTTCCAATGGATAACTTCCTCTATTATTCTTTATATCTTCCTTATTTTTCTTTATCTAATCTATCACTTCTGTTTTCATTCTATTAGAAATCGGTCTAGCTATCAATCTATCCAGTACTGTGTTGGAGCCAGGTTGTACTAAGTCTAGAGAACCAAATTTTAAATTCAGGAATTTTTGGAGCTAATTGTTGAACACATACATTATTAAGAACTAAATCATGTAAACATACAATGAAATAATTTATATTAAAGAACAGGGAATGAGACTAAAAACTCATCATTTCCTAATTACTCTGCTGTGTTTTACTATTATCAATATTTATGCTTGAGGTTATTTTTATAAATCACATTCGTATGGTGGAAACATACAAAGGTGTGTTACTAAACATCTTTCTCAATTTTGCCTTCAGTGATGTACATTGGTAGCTTGAAATCAGCATGGTGGGAGTATTTATAACAGAACTCATCAAGCACTACAAGTCAGTCTTCTCTCTGGAGAACTGCTAGTTCAACCTTTACCATACCCACTGTGCCTATCTATATCTCTTTCTGCTTTTAGAATTTAAGCTCTATGAGGATGCAGTCTACCTTTGCTGTTGTTCGTCCTCAATGAATGTTTATTTATTGAATGGATTAATGACAGGGCCAGTGGGAAGTTTAGAACAAGCAAGATTAGAGAAAGCAGGGAACACGAGTGGGAAGGTTTTGATGAGGTTAAAATTGTTTTGTGTTCTTTCAGCTGTGCCTGCCTGGGCTGTATTATACAGCCAGTACATAGGAAATGAATGTTACCTAACATCATTCTTTTGCAATAAGAATTATCCCACCCAGCCCTCTGAAGAGATCTTCTCCAAAGTATCTCTGCACCATTCACAAGTTCCTACAGGAACTTTGTCATCTTTTCTTTGCTTGTGCCGTCAAATGCAGTTGCATTTGCAGGCAGGAGTGCTGATTTTGAGGGCAAGAGACAAAGTCTTCTCTCAGAAAGACCTTAATTCCCAAAACTCATTCAGAGCAAAATCAAAGAAGATAAGGCTGTGATGTGGATTGCCTATCAGTGCAGAGAAGTCAGTACAATTAGGTGGCCATCAAGGGTAGCTGAGCAAGGGAAAATAAAGGCAAATCACACCAACCACTTAAACAGGTTTCACTGAAAAGTTCCCTGGCCTGAATTCTATTGGTTATCTTAATGAAGTCACTAAAAACATCACTTTTGGACCAGTTGACCACATAAAAAATGTTTTGTGAGGACATATGGACTGCTGTCGACCAAGATTCGTGAGCTAGCAATCTGTTGACAGTGTCTGGGCTGCAGATATATTGGATCTGTGTGGGAGTTAAAAAACTCAAATTAGTTTCTCACAATTAAATATCAAGGGATTTGCACTAAATATCTGGATTTCTGACTTCTCTTGAAAATTCAGTATATCCGGTAACACCAGACCTGTATTCCCACAAGGCAAAAATCCACTTAAGAATTGGGTTGACCAAAAAGTTCATTCAGATTTTTCCGAAGATGTTATGGGAAAACCTGAATGAACTCTTGGACCGACACAGTGGTTTTGCTCTCTTGAGATGGGTCACGCACTCTCCAGCTCATCACTTTCCCTCCCAAGTCTCAGTGTTCTGACGTCCATGTCTGGCCTGCCCTGTTCCATCAGGTTATTTGCTTGGTCCTTGTATTCCTTTGATATTGTTGGATAGCCATTTTCCTGTGATACTGATAACGTTTGATGGTTGGGTGGTTAACAGAGGCTGCGTTCTGTGGTTCAGGAGCCAGTAATCCTGCTAGACAGTTCACCTTCCTGAGTCTAATTGGTCTTAAGTATAAGTGAAATGGTTAGCCAGCATGATCACTAAGGCTTCTTACTGCTCTGACCTTCTGTGCTTGCACTGAATAACCTAGACAGTTATCCTATTTTCTTACGGTTTTTGTTTCCATCTCGTATTTCTATCTCTATGCTCTTTCTCCATCTCCATCTCTATCACTATCATCATCCAAAAGGCTATTTTTCTCTTGCTGTGTATTTTAGACCACGGTGCCTAAAGGTTATCTGTGGTAAAGAGAAAGCGTGTGGAGCTTGAAGGAAGTAAAGAAATGTGCCAGACTATCCAGTCTATGTTCTCTCTTCTAAGAGAGACGTTGGCTTTGTTTAGCGTCTGTACAGGGCTTGAAGCAGACAAAAGTGCTCATTCAAAAAGAGGATTCCAGAACTCAGTGAAAATACTTCTTTTTAAAAAAAAATTCCACTGTATTTTCTAAGTATAATTTTCTCAAAATATTAAAGAGTTCAGCTGCTAAAAATGTGCATTATATACTTGTCTAAGTTGAATATAACAATCAGTCAAGTTTTTGCCATAAGCTGTACGGTGCTAGACACCCTGCATGTGTGCTTGCTAAGCTGCTTCAGTCATGTCTGAGCATCAGACCCCTCTGTCCATGGGATTCTCCAGGAACGAATACTGGAGTGGGTTGCTGTGCCCTCCTTCAGGAGGTCTTCCTGACCTGGGACCGAACCCACATTCTTATGTCTCTTTTACCATTGAGCCACCTGGGAACTCATTTGGATGTAAAACATCATTATAGAAATGAAATACTTTTTTTTTAGTTTCATAACAAAATGATAAATGCATAAATTAGAAGTGTATCTTTAACCAGTGAAGACTCTGTATATAATTTGTATTTAAAATGCCTAGGAATTGACTCTTTCTTAACAGGAAAGATATTTAACCAATACTTTTGCTATTTTGCAGATTGTTACTATAATTTTCTAGATTATTAAATAAATGTTCATAATGACAAGAAATGTAATTACCTTCTGATTGCAGAGGATAACATTAGAGAATATCTGGAAATAAAAGCTATAGCAGAAACGCATACTTTTAAGATTTAATAAGGTTTCTAATTTAGAAACAATTTTGTTTGCATAATTTACAGTTTGAACCCACTGATTCTTTCTTCTTCCTCTAGATCACTGCATTTTTTTCTTTTCCATTTCTTTATTGCTGGAGCATAACGTGCTAGTGATTGATCTAGTCCTGGGAGATGACTGGAAAATACCAGAATACTCTAATTGTATTCATTCCTTTACTTTCTTTTACTTTTAATAAGAGCATAAAAAAAATTTGTTTTTCCTTTCCTTTTTTTTTTTTTTTTTTTTGAAAAGCTCTTCTAATGTTAATCATTCCTACTGATTTATAACTTCTTGGGTTTCTGTTAATTAAAAATGACCAGTGTGGGAAAACTGGTCAACCACTTGTAAAAGAATGAAACTAGAATACTTTCTAACACCATACACAAAAATAAACTCAAAATGGATTAAAGATCTAAATGTAAGACCAGAAACTATAAAACTCCTAGAGGAGAACATAGGCAAAACACTCTCCGACATAAATCACAGCAAGATCTTCTATGACCCACCTCCCAGAATATTGGAAATAAAAGCAAAAATAAACAAATGGGACCTAATGAAAATTAAAAGCTTTTGCACAACAAAGGAAACTATAAGTAAGGTGAAAAGGCAGCCCTCAGATTGGGAGAAAATAATAACAAATGAGGAAACAGACAAAGGATTAATCTCAAAAATATACAAGCAACTCCTGAAGCTCAATTCCAGAAAAATAAATGACCCAATAAAAATGGGCCAAAGAACTAAACAGACATTTCTCCAAAGAAGACATACAGATGGCTAACAAACACATGAAAAGATGCTCAACATCACTCATCATCAGAGAAATGCAAATCAAAACCACAATGAGGTACCATTACACGGCAGTCAGGATGGCTGCTATCCAAAAGTCTACAAGCAATAAATGCTGGAGAGGGTGTGGAGAAAAGGGAACCCTCTTACACTGTTGGTGGGAATGCAAACTAGTACAGCCACTATGGAAAACAGTGTGGAGATTTCTTAAAAAACTGGAAATAGAACTGCCATATGACCCAGCAATACCACTTCTAGGCATACACACTGAGGAATCCAGATCTGAAAGAGACACGTGCACCCCAATGTTCATCGCAGCACTGTTTATAATAGCCAGGACATGGAAGCAACCCAGATGCCCATCAACAGATGAATGGATAAGGAAGCTGTGGTACATATACACCATGGAATATTACTCAGCCGTTAAAAAGAATTCATTTGAATCAGTTCTAATGAGATGGATGAAACTGGAGCCCATTATACAGAGTGAAGTAAGCCAGAAAGATAAAGAACATTACAGTATACTAACACATATATACGGAATTTAGATAGATGGTAATGATGGCCCTATATGCAAAACAGAAAAAGAGACACAGAAGTACAGAACAGACTTTTGAACTCTGGGGGAGAACGTGAGGGTGGGATGTTTTGAAAGAACAGCATGTATACTATCTATGGTGAAACGGACCACCAGCCCAGGTGGGATGCATGAGTCAGGTGCTCGGGCCTGGTGCACTGGGAGGACCCTGAGGAGTCGGGTGGGGAGGGAGGTGGGAGGGGGGATCGGGATGGGGAATACGTGTAACTATATGGCTGATTCATGTCAATGTATGACAAAACCCACTGAAATGTTATAAAGTGATTGGCCTCCAACTAATAAAATAATATTAAAAAAAAAAAAATAAAAATAAAAATGACCAGTGTAAGCAAAGGTTTGTGCAACCAAAAAAGACCTTATAGCCATAAAAGACCTTAAATGCTTTTAATAATTTCATTGTGTTGAGTGATGAGCTTAAAATAATTGTATTAGGGAAAATAGCTTATTTCTGAAGACTAGTTGTAACTAGTAGCTTGTGTAGTAGGCATATGTAAGATATGAAATATTGCTCTATCCTTTGGGATTTGGAGGGCTTCCTTGGTGTCTCAGACAGAAGAGAATCTGCCTGCAATGCAGAAGACCTGAGTTTGATCCCTGGGTTGGAAAGATCCCCTGGAGAAGTGAATGGCTACTCACTCCAGTATTCTTGCGTAGAGAATCCAATGGATAGAGGAGCTTGGCAGGCTTCAGTCCATGGGGTCACAAAGAGTCGGACACAACTAAGCAATTAACCCTTTTACTTGGGATTTGTACATAACTAAAATAGCTGTAGTTAAAATCTCATACTTTTGAAGTAAGTCAAAAAGAAAAACACCAATACAGTATATTAATGCATATATATGAAATTTAGAAAGATGGTAACGATGACCCTATATGTGAGACAGCAAAAAGAGACACAGATATAAAAAACAGACTTTTGGACTCTGTGGGAGAAGGCGAGGGTGGGATGATTTGAGAGAATAGCATTGAAACATGTATTACCGTATGTGAAATAGATTGCCAGTCCACGTTTGATGCATGAAACAGGGCACTCTAAGCTGGTGCACTAGGACAACCCTGAGGGATGGGATGGGGAGGGAGGTGGGAGGGGGTTGCGGGGATGCCAAAGCCATTACAATATTGTAAAGTAATTAGCCTCCAGTTAAAATAAATCAATAAATTTTTTAAAAATCTCATACTTTTTACCTTTAGCTTTCCCAGATTAGGTCTAAGTTTGTTGGTTAGATGCTTATTTTTTTGTGATTTTAAATATAGTAAAAATAGAAGCAAACAAAATGAAGGTAATGTATGTATATGTTATAAAACATTAAACAGGAAAAGGTGACCATCAGAGTTAATAAAGAACTAAACTGGGGCGTTACCTGGCTGTCCAATTGCCTGAGTTCAATTCCTTGTCAGGGAACTGACACCCTCAAGCCATGCTACCAAGAAAAAAAATAAAAAAGAAAGTTAAACTGTGAAATATCATGTTCTTAAAATTCAGTTAGTAAATAGTCTAACACTCAGGAAATAGAAAGAAATCCAAGGCATCAGAATTGGAAATAAAGAAGTAAAATTGTTCCTATTTGCTGATGACATGATTGTATATTTAGAGACTCTTAGCAAGTCTATCAAAAAACAGATATAACCAATGAATTCACTGAAGTTGCAGGGTACAAAATTAACATACAAAAATCAGTAGTGTGTGTATATACTAACAGCAAAGTTGCTTGGAAAAAGAAGCAAATGATTCTATTTACAAGAAAAAAAAAGTTCCATTAGTGGATTATTCATCAGTAAATATGGTAAAGATTGTGGCTTAAATATATATATATATATAAAATATAAATAAAACTATGGAAAGAATAAAAAAGTAATGTAAGCAAAGAAGCTATATCCAGTGTGAAAGTGAAGTCGCTCAGTCGTGTCCGACTTTTTGCAACCCCCATGGACTGTAGCCCACCAGGCTCCTCCGTCCATGGGATTTTCCAGGCAAGAATACTGGAGTGGGTTGCCATTTCCTTCTCCAGGAGATCTTCCCAACCCAGGGATTGAACCTGGGTCTCCTGCATTGTAGGCAGACGCTTTACCATCTGAGCCACCAAGGAAGTCCTATATTCAGTGTAGCATACTTCAAAATAATTAATTTAAAAGAATAAAAGTTAAAAAAAAAATGGAACATGTAGTTATGCTTTTTAAACTTGATGTAAAAAATAATAACTAATTGGATTTTAAAAGAATGATTTTCTTAGGATATTAAAAACATTACCTTGATTTTTTAAAATGAATAGCTATTTTTATTATAACCTCTTAAAAGTTAAGATGGATTGTCTTTAGAATTTTTGAATATTATGATTAGCATTAATGATACTAAAATTATTTTTAAAGGCAACAGATTGATGATTCAGTCTAGGAGAACAGAAATAACAAGGAAAAAAATTTTCAAGAAAATATGAGCCATTTAAGGGCATATGCCACATCTTCTATTGTTTTCAACAAAAACCTTAGGAGTACTCATTAGTTACCACATCCTGTGCTGGGCATCAGATGAATTAGACACACTTCCTGTCTCTAAGGACGGATGAACTGATTAGTTTTGTCTCTTGTATGTATATTATTTATCTCTATGCTTTTAGCACCTAGCACAAAGTTCAGCACTTAAAAAAGCAATCAATATCTGCTAGTTGCATTGAATCAAATTTTTGTTGCCAGAGTGAGAAACCAAGATTTTGGACTCATTGAGTTGAGTCATGTTTGTTCTCAGAAATTTTGTAAATGAAAGAAAACACAGGTGTAGGATCTCTTGAACTTGCTAGGATGCAAATTATTTGACAGTATTCAAATAATAGTATTGCATTTAAGCATTGATGGTATTAAACATTTCTGTTTGTTTTAACACTTAGTATAGTGGAAAGAGCAGGAGTCTGAGGGTAAGATACCTTTGATCTTTGATCTTGTGCAAGTGCCTATAATCTTTGAACCTGGGAATTTTCATCTCTAACATGAGGGTCAAAGAAAGTTTTTTAATCTGAAGTCACAAATGACCTTAAGGGAGACCTTGAATGACTTTGTATGGTATAAAAGACATGTTGATATTTGAGAATATATGATTTTACCTGGAGAATAACTTCAATAGATTCTCAGGAGTCTACACCTAAGTTTTCTTTATACCATCCAAGTTTAATTTCTGGTCTAAATTATTGCTAAAGTTTATTTTACTTTAAAAAAAATAGTCTTTAGTGTAACATGCAAAAATTTTGTTCAGCAGATTAAAATTAGGAAAGAAAAAATTTAGCTTGATATTGTACAAGAGAAATCCTATTTTGGGTTGTTCTCTATTTCCTACCCTAATTGAATAATTAACCCATCAAGTACCAATGAATATTTATTGATAACCATTATATATTTTTGCTTCCCAAGTGGTGCTAGTGTTAAAGAACCCGCCTGACAATGCAGGAGACATAAGAGACACTGGTTCGGTCCCTGGGTTGGGAAGATGCCCTGGAGAAGGAAATGACAACCCACTCCAGTTTATTCTTGCTTGGAGAATCTCATGGACAGAGAAGCCTAGCAGGCTACATACAATCCATGGGGTCGCAAAGAGTAAGGCACGACTGAAGCAACTTAGCACGTACATTATATGTTTTGAACTGTTGTAGCAAAAGGAAATAGTAAAGTGTTCTCCAGTATTCTTGCCTGGGAAATCCCATGGACAGAGGAGCCTGGTGGGCTTCATGGTCTTGCAGAGAGTCAGACACACCTGAGCACACAGCACATACTATTATCAAAGAACTCAGACTAAAACCCGAAGACTATATCAAGCTAATCTTCCATTTCAGTGTAGTCTTGCAGATGAATGTTACGCCATGGAAAATTGCAGGGAAGCTATATTTAAGATATACTGGCTATAAGTGAAGCATTATTTATTCTAACTGAGGTATTAAGGAGATATTTCCAAAGTTTAATCCATTGTGTTAATCCATTCATGCAAGGCAAAATTATGGAGCACTGACTATATATCAGGCACAGAAATATGCACTAAGAAATAATATACGATCTTTCAATGACTCACTCCATGCTAAACATTGTGCAAAATAATGAGAACAGATGCAGATAAGAATAACCTGTGCCCTCACATAGCTCACAGTCAAAATGTTATGTGTGTTTCTGTGCTCAGAAACTTACTCATTCCCTTAAGACAGTCCCAGAGAGTCCTTAAGGAAGATACTTAAAAAGATTAGTTTGCTGGCTTCTCCTCCATTATTTGGCTTCACCTTTTGGAGCTAGATACCCCAATTCCTACATGGGAAACTTCACCCGTATAGGAATTAAAGTCATATGCAAAGTACCTAGATACATTGAAGAAGCCTTCACATGGGCATCCTCAGAAAATGGGTAGCATCTAGTAGGATGCATGGGAGCTGTGCAAGAGGGCTGAGGAACGTGGAGGAAGGTGTTCCAGACAGAGGGCATTGAATGTTCTAGGCATGGATGTGTGAAAGTACATGATTGTTGGGGAGATTATTAGATTCCTAGGATCTCAGCAGTAAAGAATCCACCTGAGATGCAGAAGACGCAGGAGACCCAGGTTCGATTCCTGGTTGGGGAAGATTCCCTGGAGGAGGGCCCAGCAACTCACTCCAGTATACTTACCTGGAGAACCTCATGGACAGAGGAGCCTGGCAAGCCACGGTCCATGGGGTCGCAACGAGTCCGACATCACTAAAGCGATTAAGCACACATGCACAGGATCTATATATACATAAAGGAGCAGGGAAAGATGAGACAGGAGATTCAGGTGGAGGCCATTTCTTAAGGAACCATATCTGTTGTGCTGAGAATGCCTGGGGATGTCCCAGGGAAATCCCTAAGGAAGATACTTAAAAAGATTCATCCACTGGCTTCTCCTCCATCATTTGACTTCACTCCTTGGAGATTGCTTGCATGCATACTAAGTTGTGTCTGATTCTTTGTGACCCCATGGACTGCAGCCTTCAGGCTCCTCTGTTCAATGGGTTCTCCAGGCAAGAATAGCTGCCCTTCTTCACGGGATCTTCCCGACCCAGGGATTGAACCCATGCCTCCTACATCTCCTGCATTGTCAGGTGACTTCTTTACCACTAGTGTCACCTGGGAAGCTAAATGGGAAACTTTGAACTTTCCTTTCCAAGGTACAGTTATTTAGAGTGCCCATGAAAATTTCCCACCACTGAAGTCATGGGTGGCCATGAGAGTCACCCTATGTTAACAGTTAAAAACATAAGCTGTATTTTGAACTTTCAGTTTTTTTACTTCCTAGCTATCTGACTTGGGGCATTGTCTGTTAGTATATCTAAATTTGACTTTTATCATCTTAAAAAAATAAGGCTAAAATTTCATAAGAAAATACATTTAATCACTTTGTTAGATTATTTTTAAGTCACTAAATGTTGAAGGATAGAATATATTTTTTCCAAGTTGCTTTTTTCTCCCTTACATTTGCAAATAAGAAGTTTTGTACCCAAACATCATTCTTCCACATTTTTTAAGGATAGATATATATATTTTTGAAAGCAGTCATCTAAAATTTTCTTTCAGTTAAATATAATTATTCTAAAAATGTCATATCTCTGCATATGCTCGCATGGTAAAATTGAATATTATTTGCTTGTTTCTAGAGTGTGACATAGTGGGAGTAAGACAATTATAGATAATTCTGGTAACAACATTGCCATATAAGGTTTATATGAGTGGATGACTTAGTTAGGTTTTTTTGTTTGTTTGTTTCAGGTAGTTGAGGTTATTTTTTCTTGGTTTTTACTTTCTGTTTCATCTTGAGGGAAACAAAATACCATCAAACTGCATGTACCTCAAACATTTCTTGTCTGTGTCTTCAATATATAATCACAGTGCTTCGTACATCTGAAATATCTGACATCTGACATTCATAAATTGCTTTATAAATGTGGATTTAGGCCTTGTGGACAAGAAGGCAAAAGCAGTCGATAGCGTATGAACATTTATTGGATACTAATGAATATACTGGTGCTGGAGGGGTGCTGCAGGAGCTAACAAAATTGAGAAGGAAATGTTTTTCTATGCTTTCAAGTAGCCTACAGTTTAGCCAGGCAATCCAAGCACAAATACTTTTTTGAAGAGGCATAAAAGTAGGGCCCATGGGAATGTGTTCAGAATTGGCTTGGTTATGGGTTACTGAAGAAATGTGTTCTCATCTGGAAACTTGGAGGCTGTTGTGTTCTCTTAGATAAATGGAAGCTTTCCACTTAAACTGGTTTACTCCTTACCATTAACTGGCAGCTGAAGATGGTTTGCAAATTCATTTTGTTTTGAATTTGAAATTCAAAAAAACTGAAACAAAACAAAAACTAATTTGGGTTTCTTATAATCTCTTTTGTCATAGGAGTTTTGTTTCAAGACCGCCTAGTAACCAAACCCAAAAGCCTGCTTTTTTTTTTAACGTGTATTTAAAAACATGCAGTTATTTTCCATTTGACCATATTCCTTGAAAGAACAGCAACTAAAAAAGGGAAATAAAAAAGGAGCAGAGGGGAGACCCAGGACATTCTATTTTGCTGCTTCTTGGCTCAAAAGTCAGAAAGAAGATGTGTATAGTGGTGGTGATTTAGTTGCTAAGTTTCTTCCAACTCTTGTGACCGCATGGACTATAGCCTGTCAGGCTCATTTGTCCATGGGATTTCCCAGGCAAGAATGCTGGATTGGTATTTCCTTCTCACTTTATATATATCTCGTGTTTAATATTTATTTATACACATTTACATATTAATTTTATATATACACATTATATATAATGTTTTTTATATATATATAATGGAATATTACTCAGCCATAAAAAGAAATAATCCCAATTGCAACAACATGAATGGACCTAGAGATTTGCATACTAAGTAAAGTAAGTCATCCAGAGAGACAGATATCATATAATATCACTTATATGTGAAATTTAAAATATGATACATACTCACAGATGTAGAAACTTATGGTTACCAAAGGGTAAAGAGAGGGGGAAAGGATAAATTGGGAATTTGGGATTAACTGATACACACTGCCATATATAAAATAAACAACGAGGACCTACTCTGTAGCACAGGGAACTGTATTCAGTATCTTGTTAACAACATATAATGGAAAAGAATCTGAAAAAAATGTGTGTACATATATATATAAATAACTGAATCACTTTGCTATACACTAGAAACATTGTAAATCAACTATACTCCAATAAGAATTTGTTTTTTGGCTGCACCGTGTGGCATGCATGGGATCCAAGTTCCCCAACCAAGCGTGGAACCCACGCCCCTGCAGTGACAGCACAGAGTCCTCACCACTGAACTGCCAGGGAGGGCCCTAAAAAATATTTCAACAACAATGGTGTGACCAGTTAGACAGCTTTTCAGATTCATAAGCAGAAGAATGGACCAGGTGTTGTTTTCATTATAGAATTGTTAGAGAACTCTGAGGTGAAAGTGATGTGTGAAGCAGCTCTGTTTTGGAGTAGTTGTTCTTAAGTTTGTATCACTTCAGTGGGTTGTAGTTTGACATACACAGTGATAACCATAAGCCTGAACAATCCCAGTTGTTGAATTTGCAACTGCAGTGGAGAGTTCTGCTCAAGCCCCCATCTAACTAAGGGGCTTCTCCACCTATCATTTCTGCGTTCTGTGTTTCTCTGACATGATAAATTGTTTTCTATTTGTACTAAAACAGTTTCTCCTTATCTGGATAATAAATATCTTGGCATCCAACAGAACCTCCAACATAGCATCTTTGGCAGTTTTCAGAAGTGAGTTTATATGACATACTTCTTTCCACAGTTGTCAACACTTGTAAATGACTTGTTAAAGAATATACGTTTATTGCAGTATAAATATGAAATACTTTTATCTTCCAAGTCTAAATATTTAACCGTGCTGTGTGAAATCCCTGTTAGTATCCCTTAACAATACCTTGAATAAATTCTGTAGCTTTCTATTCATTTTCAGTTATTCGACTTAGTTCAGTCTAGTTTAAAACCCTACTCTCATATCTGAATCAAGGCGCCCTCCTTCTATACTGAGGACTGGAGCTGTCACCCTTACTTTATTGTAGAGGTGAGGCACGTCTGTTTCAGAGAAACCTTCTCCACTTTTTTTATTCCAAGGTTGAGCTCTTTTGGTTTGGGGAAAGGTGGGCAGAATGCAGGAAGGCTGAGATCTTGTGGCGTAGCTGGTTTTATTTTGGTGATGCCATGAAGTGCCTCTGCAGGCATTGTAGTCCTTCTTGGATCTGGCTGATCCTGGTAGCCCATTAGTTTGCAGGGATGTCTACACCAGTGCTGTGCATGTGGTCTTTCTTTGGTACTTTATGCTTGTTCCTTTTATCCTCAAGGACCCTTTCAAACTGAGGAAGTCTTATTCTTCTTGAGTTCTACATCTCGCTTCTGTGGATGTGTATCCCATCAGAAATATCCATGAGAACCCTCAAGATCCTCTCCAGTGCTTCTGATGAGCTTATAGAATAGAGGGTTCCCTTCTAGTTCTTCAAAATGCAGTATACCATAGTGTCTTTAAGCTTTGCTACCCTGGCCACTTCAGTGGACTTTCTGGCTTCAGAAACCTCTTTTCCAGAAAAAGGTGTCAGGCTCTCTGGTCACCTATCCATGTGACTTTGGGGACTGTGTTCCCTATCATCTTGCTCAACTCTGTGGCAACCCTCAAGCTAGCCTGCCCATTCCTTGCTCCATTCAGCCAGGATGGATGTCAGGATTTCCTGATCTCTTGTTCTTCCTGAACAAGTCTCTGGGAGCCTCTCTTACTTAGACCCACAGGACAAGGAGAGACTGGCCTCTCTCTATGAGCCCTGCACCCTTCAAATCTTCTAGGGACAGATAGCAAGCATCAAAAGACTTGGTTGAATATTTAAATATTTGCTAAATTATATTTCAACAAATGGATATAGGGGAAGATTGTGAGATTTTAGATAGAGAATGAACCTTCAGGTGAGAATGTATAGGACATGCTTGGACACAAAGAAATATTAATTGTCCAGTTTGGTTGTGGCATAGGGAGGTAAGTTGTAGAAAGGAGAAATATTTGGGTTATATTGTTGACAGTCTCGAATGCTAGGTTGAAGAGCTTCAAATTAATTTAATTTTGGGAGAGTAATGAAGACATTAGGCTTCTCTGGTGGTTCAGTAGTAAAGAATCTGCCTGCAGTGCAGGAGATGCAGGTTCGATACCTGGGTCAGGAAGATCTCCTGGAGAAGGAAATGGCAACCCGCTCCGGTATTCTTGCCTGGGAAATCTCATGGACAGAGGCGCCTGGTGGGCTACAGTTCTTGCGATCATAAAAGTTTTAGACATGGCTTAGTGACTAAACAATAACAAATGAAGACATTATTTTTAACCAGGAAGGATTAGAATTATGGTTTTTTAAAAAACTACTATTTTGTCTTACTATTATTTCCTCAGCCTTCTTCTTACTGGCTGTCCCTCAGTGACTCTCTGACTGTAGCAAATGAGACACCTCTGAAGTGTGGGCCGTGTTGAGGCGTCATGTTTTCTCACAGGTCTCGGTAGCCTGTATGTGAGGGACATGCTGCATTCCCATCCCTGCTTTATTGTCATTCTCACGTTCCTGTAATTATAGCACGTAGGAAATTCAGAGAGAGAGATTATTAACAGAAATTCAGAAAGTGCAACTCCTTTCATATGATGCTGTGTTCTGCTTAGTCATGGTCCGACTCTTTGGACAGTAGCCCGCCAGGCTCCTCTGTCCATGGGCTTCTCCATGCAAGAATACTGGAGTGGGTTGCCATTTCCTCCTCCAGGGGATCTTCCTGACCCAGGTATCGAACCTGAGTCTCCTACATTGGCAGTCGAATTCTTTGCTGCCGTACTACCTGGGAAGCAATATAATATCACCACTCAGTACCAAGTCCTTAGCTTTAAACATCTGGAAACTCAGTTTTGTCATATAATAAAAGTTGAATAAACTCAAGGGGACAACCTCACTGAAATTGAATGAACAGAGACTAAATTATTAACAAATTTTGTGAACTCATTAATTTTCAAATCAACTCTGAGGTATAATTTTTAAACAGTAAAATGGACGCACTTTTAATGTACAATGTGATGAATTTTTAAAAGTGTGTAGACCTGTGAAAAATCAACCAGAGTTAATGTGCAGAACTTTCCATTATCCCTCAGAGTCCCTCTTGCCAACTTCCAGTCACTTCCCACGCCCTACTGTCAGCCTCAGGCAGCCACCGACAGGCTTCCTCTAACCAAAGATTAAATCTTCTTTCTAAAGTTCGGTATAAATGGAATCATGTACTATATACTCTTTTGTGGGTGGCCTCTCTTGTTCAACAAAATATTTCTGAGTTTCATTCATGTTGTTTGACATGTCATTAGTTCCTTCATCTTTATTGCTGACTATTATATCAATACACTAAAAATTGTTTAGCCACTTCCCTGACGAGTATTTGAGTTGTTGCCAACTTTTAGCTATTATAAATGAAGCTACCCTGAATGTTTATGTGCAAGCCTTTTTGTGAATGTAAGCATTCATTCTTTCATCAAGTGTGATGTTAGAAGGAGGTTTTGATAGATTCGTCTTCTGTTGCTATGAGAGGTTTAAAACATTTTAAATCAGGAATCCTTTTTCCAGTACCTATTGAAATAATACCATGTATTTTATATTATTCATGTGGTGAATTACACTGATTGATTTTTGAATGTGAAACTAGCTTTACATTCCTGGGATAAAGCCTTCCTGGTTATGGTGTATACCCTTTTTTATATATTGCTGGATTGTGTTTCCAAAAATGTTTTGAGTTTTTTGTGTCTACATTCATGAAGGATATTAATCTGTAGTTTTCTCGTTTATTTTCTCTGGCTGGCTAGGGTATCTGAGTTATGTTGGCTTCATAAAATGTGTTGGAAATATTTCCTCGTATTCAAATATCTAGAGTTTTTATTGCATTAGTATTATGTTCTGCTTAAATATTTGACAGAAATCTTCAATGAAGCCATCTGGGTTTCAAATTTTTGTTGTTGTTAAGATTTTAATAATAAATTCATTTTGTTTAATTTATATAGGATAAACACAAGAAAAGCACACACATCACAATTAAATTTTCCAAAGGCTATAATAATCGTACATACCTAAAATCAACCAGAAAAAGGTAAGACATATATAGAGAAACAAATATGAGAATGATTACAAACTTCTCAAGCCAGCAGTAAATGGAACAGCCTCTTTAAAGTGAAGAAGATAAACTTTATTAGAACCTAAAATGCACACATTTGTTATCCTGAGTACTGACTTCCTAATACCACTGGGTGGATTGCATTAACGATTGAAAGCTTTCCCGGTGAGCATGGAATCAATATGAACGTATAGGGAGATGGATATTTTCAAGGGTTTGTTTGCTTTAGCCAAGAAAGTCTTGTGAACACTGTCCGTTTCACAAGTATGTTCTTCCCAAGTTGCCCCTCCTCAGATAATTACAGCCTTTCCTTGCTAGTAGGTCATGCTAAATATCTTGGAGGCATCCTTGATATCTCAGTTTCTTTTGCATATCACCTAATCTCTCAGGAAATTCTGTCAGTTCGACCATCAAAATCATCCACTGTCTTATTATTTCCATCACCATGGTGCTTGTTACCGTTAACCGTGCTTGTTATTATTTTGTGCCTAGACTATTACAGCTCCCTGTTTTCTCTACTTTCTCTCTTATAACCTGCACATACTCCTCTCCCCAATTTAATGTTGATGTAGTACCAAAGTAATGCTGTTAAAATTCAAGTCAGATCATATTAAGCATCTGCAATGATTTTCTGTTTGATCCTGACTAAGAGCCAAACTCCTGAGAATAGTCTATAAGGGACTATAGAGACTAGCCTCAGTTGCTTCTTTTTTCCCATCATATAAACATTCCAGAAACAGCAGTGTCCTTTCCATTTCTCAAACACACCAGGCATGCTTTCACTCCAAGGCTTTAGCATTATCTGTTTTCCTTGTTCTTTGCTTTTTGCATCTGGTATACACATTTCTCCTCTTACCACCAGCAGGTGTTTATTCAAAGCCACTTTCTTGGATGGACCTGAAATCTGTTTTATATAGTGAATTAAATCAGAAAGAGAAAAACAGATATTGTATGTTAAGGCACATGTATGGAATCTAGGAATCTAGAAAAGTGGTACAGATGAGCCTGTTTGCAGAACAGAAATAGAGATGCAGAGGTAAAGAAGAGACATGTGACACAGGTGCAGAAGAGAGGATGGGATGAATTGGGATATTAGGATTGACATATATACACTAACGTGTGTAAAATTGCAAGCCCTGTAGCACAGGGAGCTCAGCTGGGTGCTCTGTGGTGACCTAGATGGGAGGGATGGGGAGGAGGCAGTGAAAGGAAGGTTCAAGAGCGAGAGGAGATGTATATATGTATATACATATAGCGATTCACTTCAATGTACAGCAGAAACCAACACAACATTTTATTTTTTTTAAATTTTTTAATTTTTTTCCATTAATTTTTATTAGTTGGAGGCTAATTACTTCCCAGCATTGCAGTGGGTTTTGTCATACATTGACATGAATCAGCCATGGAGTTACATGTATTCCCCATCCTGATCCCCCCTCCCATCTCCGTCTCCACCCAATTCCTCTGGGTCTTCCCAGTGCACCAGGCCCGAGCACTTGTCTCATGCATCCAACCTGGGCTGGTGATCTGTTTCACTATAGATAATATACATGCTGTTCTTTCGAAACATCCCACCCTCGCCTTCTCCCACAGAGTCCAAAAGTCTGATCTGTACATCTGTGTCTCTTTTTCTGTTTTGCATATAGGGTTATCATTACCATCTTTCTAAATTCCATATATATGTGTTAGTATGCTGTAATGTTCTTTATCTTTCTGACTTACTTCACTCTGTATAATGGGGTCCAGTTTCATCCATCTCATTAGAACTGATTCAAATGAATTCTTTTTAACGGCTGAGTAATATTCCATGGTGTATATGTACCACAGCTTCCTTATCCATTCGTCTGCTGATGGGCATCTAGGTTGCTTCCATGTCCTGGCTATTATAAACAGTGCTGCGATGAACATTGGGGTGCACGTGTCTCTTTCAGATCTGGTTTCCTCAGTGTGTATGCCCAGAAGTGGTATTGGTGGGTCATATGGCAGTTCTATTTCCAGTTTTTAAAGAAATCTCCACACTGTTCTCCATAGTGGCTGTACTAGTTTGCATTCCCACCAACAGTGTAAGAGGGTTCCCTTTTCTCCACACCCTCTCCAGCATTTATTGCTTGTAGACTTTTGGATAGCAGCCATCCTGACTGGTGTGTAATGATACCTCATTGTGGTTTTGATTTGCATTTCTCTGATAATGAGTGATGTTGAGCATCTTTTCATGTGTTTGTTAGCCATCTGTATGTCTTCTTTGGAGAAATGTCTGTTTAGTTCTTTGGCTCATTTTTTGATTGGGTCATTTATTTTTCTGGAATTGAGCTTCAGGAGTTGCTTATATATTTTTGAGATTAATCCTTTGTCTATTTCTTCATTTGCTATTATTTTCTCCCAATCTGAGGGCTGTCTTTTCACCTTGCTTATAGTTTCCTTTGTTGTGCAAAAGCTTTTAATTTTCATTAGGTTCCATTTGTTTATTTTTGCTTTTATTTCCAATATTCTGGGAGGTGGGTCATAGAGGATCCTGCTGTGATTCATGTCAGAGAGTGTTTTGCCTATGTTCTCCTCTAGGAGTTTTATAGTTTCTGTTCTTACATTTAGATCTTTAATCCATTTTGAGTTTATTTTTGTGTATGGTGTTAGAGAGTGTTCTAGTTTCATTCTTTTGCAAGTGGTTGACCAGTTTTCCCAGCACCACTTGTTAAAGAGGTTGTCTTTTTTCCATTGTATATTCTTGCCTCCTTTGTCAAAGATAAGGTGTCCATAGGTTCATGGATTTATCTCTGGGCTTTCTATTCTGTTCCATTGATCTATATTTCTGTCTTTGTGCCAGTACCATACTGTCTTGATGACTGTGGCTTTGTAGTAGAGTCTGAAGTCAGGCAGGTTGATTCCTCCAGTTCCATTCTTCTTTCTCAAGATTGCTTTGGCTATTCGAGGTTTTTTGTATTTCCATACAAATTGTGAAATTATTTGTTCTAGTTCTGTGAAAAATACCGTTGGTAGCTTGATAGGGATGGCATTGAATCTATAGATTGCTTTGGGTAGAATAGCCATTTTGACAATATTGATTCTTCCAATCCATGAACACGGTATGTTTCTCCATCTGTTTGTGTCCTCTTTGATTTCTTTCATCAATGTTTTATAGTTTTCTGTGTATAGGTCTTTCGTTTCTTTAGGTAGATATACTCCTAAGTATTTTATTCTTTTTGTTGCAATGGTGAATGGTATTGTTTCCTTAATTTCTCTTTCTGTTTTCTCATTGTTAGTGTATAGGAATGCAAGGGATTTCTGTGTGTTAATTTTATATCCTGCAACTTTACTATATTCGTTGATTAGCTCTAGTAATTTTCTGGTAGAGTCTTTAGGGTTTTCTATGTAGAGGATCATGTAATCTGCAAATGGTGAGAGTTTCACTTCTTCTTTTCCTATCTGGATTCCTTTTACTTCTTTTTCTGCTCTGATTGCTGTGGCCAAAACTTCCAACACTATGTTGACTAGTATTGGTGAGAGTGGGCATCCTTGTCTTGTTCCTGATTTCAGGGGAAATGCTTTCAATTTTTCACCATTGAGGGTGATGCTTGCTGTGGGTTTGTCATATATAGCTTTTATTATGTTGAGTTATGTTCCTTCTATCCCTGCTTCCTGGAGAGTTATTTGTAGTTTCTTTCTGATGGTTTCATTCTCAGATGGCAACTTTAATTTAAACTTCAAAACTCATAGTCACCGATAACCTCTTTGAATGTGTTAAAATTGAGTTCAGTCCAGCTGTGAACATTTGAATTCATATAATCAGTGTTTATCCTTTGCCTCCTCCTTGTTACAAATGATGGTTTGGTGCACAGGCCAACCCACGAAAACCTATTTTACCCTCATGGAGCTGAACAGTAATTCTAATAATATCATTGTACCTACATGATTTCTAATTTTTTTTTTTTTTTTAAATGAGGAAATCTATCAAATTTCTAAGTGGCTGTGAGGTCTATCTGGCTACTAGTTTCAAGTAATTGATTTCACAAATATTTTCAAAATATAGCTTGATGGCATGTTGGGGATTACATTTACTTGGGAACATTTTATTATCTTGGATAAAATTTGACAGTGTTGATTAAATGTAGAATACAGGAATAAGAAGTTCAAAAGCATAAAGTTGTAACATTTAGGATTAATTCTGTAGCTTTTTAATCCTTCTGTTATACAAACGTGGCCCCTCTTACCAGCTTGTATACAGAATTCTCTTTCTTTTGTGCCTGTATCACCTGATTAGCAAATCAGAAACTAGGATTGACCATTTTAATATTTAAAAGACTGGCAATTTTGTTAACAGAAGGAGAGAGAACTTACCACGGAATGGCAAAGGACCTCTCTTGCAGTCCTGATTTTATTTGTCAAGCAATCTTTTAATGGAGAAAATGAGAGACAGGAGATGCAGTTAAGCTCTGAATTCTAATCTGGAACATTTGTGAAGACAATCTATGTTCCTGCCATCATGATACTTAGCTGTGGTCCCTTAGAATCACACAATGATCTACAGACAAAAAGATAGCAATTTCATCCTCTGGAAGAGTGAGCAAACTTCTAATCTCATGATAAGATTAGGCTATGCAATGTCTCTGGGCTGGTTCAATAACTCTGCAGTGAATTGTGTACATGTCCCTATCTTTATTCTCTTCAGCCTTCCTTCTAGTACCTAACAATCCCCATTCCATAGTACACCATTATTGAAAGAGATGAGAAGAGGGAGACTCTTGCTCCCATTTGAGACATGTTCACCTTTGGTAGTATGTGAATACTTAGTTTTCTCTGGAACTGTTTGAGTTTTGCCATTTACTATACTGCCACACTTTATCATCTGTGTATTTAACCTCAGATATTTGTGTGCTCTCTTCTCTGCTCAGTATTTCTGAAACTAACATTTACAGATACCTGGAACCTTGACAATCTAGCTTTGGTTATCCACAAATATAAGGAGAATGTTTAGATTTTATGTTCAATGACGTAAAATAATTTATATAAAATATTCTAAATTATCTGGATACCCATTTTCTGTTGACTTTTCATTTATGTTGGAACAAAGTAAAAGTCAACTGACATCACAATAATTACTGTGAAAGTTTTGCCTTTGTTTGAATTCAGAGAATTGAATCTTCACAGGATACCACTATATAGAAGTCAAATACAAAAGAATGTGCACCCTACCATGTTTATCTTGCATATGAATGTGTTGGGTGATGGGTAGATTCTGTCTTTGTACTATTGCAGCATTCTTTCTTTATCCTTTTCAATTCAGTGAATATATTTTCATAAGCCGTATTTAAGAAACATTGGAATTGCGTTTAGGTTCTTTGTCACATAAAATGACCAATTGGTTTCCCAGTTTGCTACTAAAAAAGGAAAGTTATGAAAATTAATCAATGGTCAAAATATGCTTAAATCAATGATAATCAAGCCAGTAGTAATTGGCATAAAACATATAAATACTGTAGATTAATAGAGCTTTCTACTAGTTTACTCAGTTTTAGAAAGACATTATATATCATGCTAGCTTAATGTGGTTACATTGATTGGTAATTGTTCTGTAATTTCAGTGAGAGGAAACTTCTCCACTTTCCTTATTTTCTGTGTGGACATGTACCCATTAAAGAAACATTCCTGCCATCTTATTCTAACCCTCATTCTTATCCACAGAGGTAGAGTGAATTACCGTGTGGGAAGATAATAAGCATTGATTCCTTTAATAGGTTGTGGCTGCTCAGTAGCCCCTAACTTTCTTCAAGTATGTTGTCCTGAGATCTAGACTGAGAAGAACTGAGCAGGTAATGCTTGTCCTAATACTTAGCCATGTTTCTAGCAGCTTTATCAGTATGAAAAATGATGTTTCAATTTCCGTCCGTCTAACTCTTTCTCTGGATTGGATTCTGGCTTGGGAGAAAGAGGAATTAATCATTATTGAGTATCTTAAACCCTGACAATTTTCTTTTCATTTATTTTGCAAATTTGTTTTATTTTTAAGATTATATGGGAGCAAAATGCAAAGGATTTCATTCCTTTTTAATGTTATATAAATATAAGTAAAATTATAATGAAAATAATTTAAGTCAACCCCAAGAATCCCAGGGACGGGAACCTGGTGGGCTGCCGTCTATGGGGTCGCACAGAATTGGACATGACTGACGTGACTTAGCAGCAGCAGCAGCAGCAGCAGCAGCAGCAGCAAGAATCCCTGATCATGGTTTTCCTTTCACATGCATCCATATGTCACTTAAGTTAGAAGAAATCTGAGATAAAAGAACTGTCATTAACATTATCAAACTCAAAAAATACTAAAGCAATATCTCTTGAAACTTAAAAAATAAAGTCTAAATATTTTTAGAATATAGTAGTGATAATAGCTTGTTATAAAATTTTCCAGAATTCACCATAAAAAAAAAAGCCCCAAAGCAGGTAGGATAGCAATGCCTCAAATCTGTAGAAAGTATCTGTAGCAAAACTAGCTGATGAGGTATGAATTCCAAAATATGATCATCCTCTGTCGTCCCCTTCTCCTCCTGCCTTCAGTCTTTCCCAGCATCAGGGTCTTTCCCAGTGAGTTGCCTCTTCACATCAGGTGGCCAAAGTATTGGAGCTTCAGCTTCAGCATCAGTCCTTCCAATGAATTTTCAGTAGTTGAGCATCCTACTATGTTCTGGTCCCTAGGAACTCTGCTGTATAGTGAGAGACAGAGAATGGTGAACACTATAATGGTATAACAGATTTCCCAGGAGGGGCTAGTTGTAAAGAACCCACATGCCAATGCAGGTAGATTTAAGAGACCTGGGTTCAATCCCTAGGTTAGGAAGATTCCCTGGAGAAGGAAATGGCAACCCATTCCAGTATTCTTGCCTGGGAAATCCCATGGACAGAGGGGCCTGGTGGACTACAGTTCATAAGGTCACACACAGTTGGATGCAACTGAAGCAACTTAACATCATAATGGTATAAGAGTGTACAAGGAACAGAGGGAATTCTGAGTGACACTGCTTGGTAGCTAAGGAAGGGCTTCACAGAGTGTGAAAATTAGTTTGGGTTTCAAAGAATAACATACAGAATTGGGTTAATTTTCCTTCCACTGCCCCTCCCTCTTCCACATAGCTGGGTTTAGCCATATAGCACTCATTTATTTGAGTCATTGAATAAATATTTATTAAGTACCTACTATATGACAGGAACTCTACTAGACCCTGATTCAGCAGGTAAACAGGGTGCCAATCCAGCAAAGAGACAGTATGGGGAATACTGACAATCTGGGTCAGGGTTGGGGAATGGGATAGGATCAGACATTCATAGATCAATTCCAAGTTCAAGAGGATTGGGATTGGGACTCTCAGTCTGATTCTAGGAAGATGCTTTTGTCCTCAGAAATTTGGGGTAGGCTGCTCATAATCAGACAGCTTTGGGAGTGCAAGTGTATAATGCAGGTAACTAATTTTCCACTTTAGGTATAATCAGTATCATTTATGTGGGTTCAAATTGCAAATGTGTAATCTTGGCAAAACTTTTCATTCTGTGCCCTTGTTTCCATATTTTTAAAATGAAAATAAGTGTTACCACCATACAGATTCTTGGGAATATCAAACATAACTTATGTAACTCAAGAATGTTTGTCACTTGGAAGGTGCTCAATAAATATAATCATTTAATATTTGGGGATCTTGAACCGATGTTAGTTACAACGTTTCCAAAAGGATGAAAGAATTAATGCTACAGAAAGAATTAATTTGTGAGTCAGTGATAGTCACCAATCATTGTGGAGTTAAGTTTCAGCTGTCACTTTCCAGTGGTATGAATTTACATCAAGGAGTGTTGGAACTCCACCTTATTTTTCTGAGAGTGAGGTGACATGGTTCTGGTACATTTTTCAATAGCTAAAATCTATTAAAATCCACTCTTTATAGTTTCTGAGGTGATATTTGTATGAGTTTATTTAAGTTTTAGTAACCAGAGTGCTTGGCTAGAGCTGCACTTATTACTTGCCTTTATCACATTTTTTTTTTTAATGTGGAATTTTGTGTATTTCATATGAGAGACAATGTCCCAGTTTAAGTTATAACTTGTGATTTTTTTCATCATCTCACAGAAATTCTCCCATAAAGGCAATTAGAGCCTTTAATCTTTATCTCCAGAACTTTGACTGCTTTCATTAGAGATGTGAAAATGTGAGTATGGTGGTGGGAAGGATTTGAGAACTGAGACAGCTCAAATATGTCATAAGATTAATTTTAGACTAGGTATTTTTTCTATTCAGTGCTCACTTACTTTCTCAATTTTTATAGTATCATGCTAAGATTTAAAATATCCAAGACATTTTTGACCAGAGAAACAGACTTATTTCCCAAGAGGATTGATTCATTGTGCATTTATATTCTTCTCCAAGCTGAATAAATTTCAGAGCTAGGCCAGGAAATGTGTAAAAGGTTTGCATAGTCTAACCATGTCTGTAGAACCAACATATTCATGCTCTTTGATGCTACTTTGTTTTCAAGTCGTGTCCTGGAATGCCCACAATAGCACATTCTGTTGTTTATTGAGCACAAAGTTATTTTATCAAAGGATATAATTTCTTAATAGTTTTCTACCAGTCCCTTGTCTCCCTTGCCACTGGCAAAAAACAATAGCAGCAACACCAAGCCAAAACTAAACTAAAAATGTAAAGGGTAGAGGGTTTTAAAAATCACTTTCTACTTAGAACACATTAAAATCATCCAGATCATATTTGGGGTTTAATTAAAAAAGATAAATTCCCATCTGGGGTCCTTGATGGCACTCCATGGTAAAATGTCTTTTAGACTAACAAGAAATTTAGCAAAATTGTTTTAGTACAGTAACTTATCTTTTAAACCACCAATAGCTAAAGTTTTTAGTGAGAGGACAGGGACTGAGTTTTCATTTTTCCCATGTAGATCAGATGGTTTAAGTAAATTAACAGTAAGATGAGTATCTTATTGTCACTAATGGGTGTGGCTAAGCCTGTCCTTGTTTAATTGAGAGCCATGAAAGATGATCAGAGATTACAGTAATAGATAGCAATATGTTGTGACCTATATAGGTCAAAGTACAAATAATTTTAATGGTCTAAAAGCCAAATTGGTAAGAAAGAAAGTATCTGGGTCAAGACAGTTATAGCTATTAAATTAGAGATGGCTCTATTAGAGGAGGAACCATGCCTTAATCCTAATGTCCAAGGGCAGCACTGCAGCCCTGAAATGTGATCAACATTGAGATTCTGAGCAGACTGTTTAGACCAGGGGGCTATGGTTCGAGGTACAGATTTCCTGCCAAGCACAAGATAAAAGCTTAGCTATTAGGGTAAGACCTTCAGTCAGAACCCTTCAGATGGCAGAGTAATTTGATGTCCTTTGAGTATGCGTTACATCTTCATAAGCTAAAGACAGAGTTGGTCCTGGATCTGTGGTGCTGAACAAGGACTTGCAGATGAGAATTAAGATCTAAAATATTCCTATTCATGATTTATCCCTTAGTGAATCACAGTTTCTCTTTGCTCTGTTCCTAACTGGTCTGTTAGTTTTGACTGCTAACTAATATATAGGATGGTGGTTAAACAGCCCTTCTGGTTTAAGACATATCCCTTCACTAGATTTGGGACCCAGGTCAGGTTGTTTCACTTCTCAAAGCTTCTGTTTCTTTATCTATAGTAAGAGAATAAGAAAATTACTTCACAGGCTGATAGTTAAGCATTGATGTAAAACAGTTGGTTTAATGCCAGGCACGGGGTCATTAGAAATTGCACTCTATTTTTATTTCTAATTAGTTTGGCTGAAGGGTTGATACACAGGCATCTGTTGATACACAGCCTTCCATCATCTGACCACTCAGTGGGTCCCTCCCTCTACCTCCTGTCTTGTGCCTGTCAACCTGGCTGAATTGTATGACACTTCTATAGTAAGTTTCAATAAAAAAACCTGTAACCATGCTTGCTGAGAAACATATCATCTGAATCCTACCTCTAGAGGTCTGTTTAATAGATTAATCAATTTTGCCTAAGCTTTGAATAGGATTTTTCTCTTCTGAATACAATATGGGGAGTTTTTTTTTCCCCTCTGGGTATAATTCTTTTGTGAAAATGTTGAGCATTGTATTAAGAATAAGATGCAAATATGCTTTTAAAACAGGGATAGGCGAAGTTAAAAATTGTTTTCTAAATGGTTAATTGTTTTGGCTTCATGATTAATTTTATGGAGAAACCCTAAATATATACTATTAAGTTATTGTCCAGTTTCTTTTTCCTTATCAAACGTGGTTTTTAAAGATTTATCTGGGCCAGATTTAGCCATATTTTAGAAAATGTAAATTTTTTAAAAAGTTGCTGCCTACGCACAAATTATTTAAGGCTTTGTCTGAAATCATTTTAGAAAAATAGTTATGTGTATGAGTAATGAAATAATGAATGCTTATGTTATGAGTAATGAAATAACATATACAATTTATTGAATAATTGTTAATAATTAATGACAATTAAATGCAGTCAAGAAATAGACTCTAGCCTTGAATAATGGACAGTGCTTAAAATGCGATCATGAGAGATACCTCTCAGTAAGGTTGATGTTTCAGCTGACACTGGGTTCACTGTGACAATGGGAAGTAAAGAAAGAACAGTGGAGGTTTAACTGTACCTTACTTAGTACTTAGATCAAAGAGTTACTAACAATTCAGAACCATAGCAGCCCTGTAATCCTCAGCACTCAATAAATAGATTGCTGAAGTAAAGGTCAGTTTGCTTAATGTCTAGAGAAAAAGAGAAAAAGGCAGCTATTTAGCCATCACAGTTTTCAAAGGAGAAAAGAATGGAGGTGATAATGGATGTGGAATTCTTTTCCAATTTTCAACCATTCAGCATGATTCATTGAATACTTATTGCATGCAAAGCACTATCTGCATAGTACTGTATATTAAGCCTTGTGGAGGGATATGAAAAAAGTATAATAAAAGCATTTGTGTAGCACTTTTCAAGTAAAGAAAATTCTTTCACATGCATCATCTCATGTAACCTTGACAACATCCCTGTGAAGAGGAAATACAGATGTGATTGTTTTTCCCACTTAGAGATACAGTAGTTTAAGGTCTTACAGAATTAAATGATTTGTCCAGTCACCTGTAGCATTGGCATCTGGCTCCACATCTTCATCTATGAATATTCATTCATTTGAAAGTATTTACTGTGGTCCTACTATGTGCCAAGCACGGTGCCAAGTGTTGGTGCAATGATAGAAAGCCCTTGCTCTTCCAGAGCTCACAGTCCAGATGGGGAGATGGGAAAATAATAATAATTCCAAGTAGAAAAAGCTGGGTTCTGTGTGGGTGGTACAGATGTCAAGTGAAATAAACTGACAGTTTAGAGAGGGAAGCCCCTTTCTCTCCAGCAAAAAATGCAGGGCCTTGACATCATTAGAAACATAGACATAGAGAACAAACATGTAGATACCAAGGGGGTGAGAGGGAATGGGATGGATTGGGAGATCAGTATTGACATATATACACCAGTGTGATAAAATAGATGACTAATGAGAACATGTCCAACTTTTTCAACCCCGTGGACTGTAGCCCGCCAGGCTCCTCTATCCATGGGATTTTTTAGGCAAGAATACTGGAGTGGGTTGTCATTTTCTTCTCCGGGGTATCCTCCAGACCCAGGGATCAAACCCACATCTCCTACATCTCCTGAACTGGCAGGCAGATCATTTACCACTGTGTCACATGGGAAGTCCATAAAGTTAAAAGATGCTTGCTCCTTGGAAGAAAAGCTATGACCAACCTAGGCAGCTTATTAAAAAACAGAGACATTGCTTTCTCAACAAAGGTCTGTCTAGTCAAAGCTATGGTTTTCCCAGTAGTCGTTTATTGATGTGAAAGTTGAACCTAAAGAAGGCTAAATGCTGAAGAATTAATACTTTTGATCTGTGGTGTTGGAGAAGACTCTTAACAGTCCCTTGGACTACAAAGAGATCAAAGGATTCAATCCTAAAGGAAATCAGTCCTGAATATTCATTGGAATGACTGATGTTGAAGTTGAAGCTCCAATACTTTGTCCACTTAATGCGAAGAGCTGCCTCATTGTAACAAACCCTGATGCTGGGAAAGATTGAAGGCAGGAGGAGAAGGGGGAGACAGAGGTTGAGATGGTTGGATGGCATCACCAACTCAATGGACATGAGTTTGAGCAAACTCCGGGAGATAGTGAAGGACAGGGGAAGCCTGGCGTACTGCAGTCCACAGGGTCGCAAAGAGTCAGACACGACTGAGCGACTGAACAACAAGGGGAACATACTGTATAGCATAGGGAACTCTGCTTGATGCTCCGTGGCGACCTAAGTGGCAAGGAGATCCAAGGAAGAGGGGGATGCAGATACATGTGTGGCTGATTTACTATGCTGTCCAGCAGGAAATTAACAACATTGTAGAGCAACTATACTCCAAAAACAGGACACACATGGCTTTGAAGTTGTGTGTGTGTGTGTGTGTGTGTGTAGGGGGAAGGGGGTCAGGGGCAACAAAATAGACCCCAGAAAGTGTAAGATAAGGAGTTTTTAAGCATTAGAATGGTCTACAAAAAAATAATGAAGATAAATATGGTAAGGTGTGGTGTGTGGATTATAAAGTGTGAGATAAGAGGTGACAAACTCGTTTTTTTTTTTTTTTAATGATCAGTTTAAAGCATTTATCTTCTAAATTAACTATTTTGTATGAAGCAATTAGTGTAATAGTTATCATAAAACTTTCCTAAATTGTTCTTTTAGAAGACATTTAAAAATATTTGGGGAATTAGAAATTTGATATAAAAGAACTCCATTGAATATATGAAAATGAACAATTATCTTTTGTTATCAAGTTTTTTTTTCATGAGATCAGTGACTAAGATTTATTTTCATAGAAACATTGAGTTCTGCACATGTGTGCTGGGGCTTGACTTGATTTGATACTTCTAAATGGAGCTAGAGATTATTGCCAAATTATGATAATTTTCTTCTCCATACTTTATTCAAGGAGATTTCTCTGTGACTTTTTTCATTTTTCTTTATATTATATTCTGATCTTCATCCTATTGCAGTTCATTCATTTTCATGGACAAGTAGTTCGGAAATTGACACAAGGTGGAGTGACAGGATGAATTTTTTCAGATTTAAAGGACTATATAGATAAAAATTTTTATTATATTTTCTAAACCTCCATCTTTAAACTGAATTGGTTACTAATGTTTTATTGTAGTTTCTTTTCTGGATTTTCTCATTACTAGTCAGTAATACAGTATGATTTTTTTTGTAATCACAAGCATTTCTTTATATAATTTAATGCTGTCCATCTTTGTAAGAATTCAATTAACTAAAACAGTCTCTTTTAAAGTGTCTGTTGTTTAGGATCATCAATTTTCTTATGAATATCATAGAATACAATGAAAAGTACTTAGCATTTTGTCAAATGACCAAAGCAAATATTCACAGATATGTACATATATATAATATGTGTGTAAAATTTTATTAAGTTGACATTGATTAAATTAGAAGAGTAAAGTGGATGTATATTTTCTTTACTATTAAATCTTTTTTTATTAGTGTCAGTTCATAAGCCTAATCCTTTAGAGTCCTCTTCAGTAACTCATTTAAATTATCAGTGGTCAGAGTTCCCAAAATAAATGATCTTAAAACTGTTGATTAATACATATTTATAATTTATTGCACATTGTAGATATGTAGAATTATTAATCATTATTGTCTCTATTTGTAAAATTTGAAATATTTTTGTGGCTGGGAATCATAGTCTGAAAGTATGTTTCTGTGTAACAGTTTCAAATTAACACAATTCACAGAGAAGTTAGTTTTCAGAGTATAAAGTCATTATGAAAAATGTTAGAAAGTACTTAAATATTGAGACAAACTAGTTTGTTGAGGATTTGCTATATGCCAGGTGTTACCTGAATTCCTTTCATACTTATCTTCATGTATATTCTATGAGATAACTATTATTATTTTAGAAATAAAGAAGTTGAAATGTAGAAAACTGATATCCTGGTTTTTCTCTTCCTCTTCCTTCCAGTCTTCTGTCAGTGTTTCTATTGGATGAACCCAGCCATAAGCCATCTGTCAGGGCTTCTTGGGAAATAGAGTAGTCAAAGTTCAATACCCCTGAAAGACACCCCAAACTAGGGAGGGGCGAAGAGTGGCTCCCAGGGCAAACGGGCCCAGAACTAACACATGCCTATTGTGTAGCAAGCACAGGTGTATGCTGTTGTTTGCCAAGGTTTCATATGAAATACTATTTGGTCATTCATTTCTTTAACATTAACTACCTGCTAGTGAATGTGATTAACATATATATAAAATAAACTGCTTAGTAAAGGAAGAGTTAGGTTCCTAAATAAACACAGACAAAGCATAAATAATAAAAAGTAAATGTATATGAAGAGTGTTACAGAAGAGCAGATGAGAAAAGATTTAATTCAGACCAGAGGAAGCAGAAGTGTGAAAGCTGCAGAAAAAGAATGTGGTTTGAGCTGGATTTTAAAAGAAATGGGAAGATTGGCTGAAAGCCAGTTAGGTAGGCTTTCAGGCACAGAAAAAGCATGAATAGAAACAGTGGAAGATTTAAAGGGAGTTGTTTATCAAGTACAGTGTTTATAGCTGGAGTACAGAGGATATAAAAGAAACTGGAGAAGGAATGGTCAATTCCACTTTAACTCAAGGTCACTCTGCATTTGAAGAGTACTGATTCCTAACCAGACTTCAGGACTATTTACCCTTGCAGATTAGTTGCATCCATCTTTCTCTTCTCACTGCTTGCATAGACCAGCGTAGGTCTAATCCTATTCTTGGTCTGAGTATCTTCCTTGCCTTGTATAAGGACTCTGAAATAGAACGACAAAAGGGAAAAATGCAGCTGGCTTGCCTTCGCCAAGCTTATTATATGCTGCTTCCCCAAGTATTCAGGAGAAGGTGATGCAATGGCTATATTTGAGATCTGACCAGAAAAGAGAATCTGAACAATAACTCCAGCTATGCTGCTTCAATTTCACTCTGACACCTGGACAGAATGAGTCTCCTGTGATAACAGCCACTGAGGACACCTCTGCTGACTTTTGACTAGCGAGGACTTAGAATTTAAGAAAAGTGAATCAGGTCAGGACTGAGTATGTGGCCATCCAGACAATGTAAATCTGAGTAGCAAAATATTTCCCTGCCTGTGCTTTCTCTGTTTGCTCCTCCAAATCCATTCTCTGCTCTTCCTTCTCTGTGTTCTAGGAAGCTGACCTCTAGGTTTGCCTTTTTGGCGCTCCTATGCTTTGGAATCCTGATTTGATTTTGCTCTTTGGGAAGCATTAGTGGAAGAGGAGAGGGAAGATGAAGAGAGTAGAGATGTTTATTACCCCTTGTCTTCCCTCCCAGACCATAGTTTTGCAGAGGCTGTGTTCCTTTAGCTGTAGTCGGTCCCTCGTTCTTGACTCTCTCTCTTGTGAGATTTCGGTGGCACTGTACTCTTATCCTTTCTGGTGGAGGGGTGATAACAATTCCCCACTGTTGCTAGTCTTCAGCTGCCTAACCATTCTTTGTCAGTTTCCTTAATCCTGACTATAGCTCTGTAAAAGGTCCCTTAAATCCCTGGATACTGTGCTGTACCATTGTCAGCCTTCCATCAGAACTGATGAATGGCTCTCAGTTCTCTCAGGAGCTGCCCTCAGCCATCTGCCTTCTCCACAGTTCTGTTCCCTTCCTGGAGCAGCCAGCATCAAGGACTGATCACGGTGGGGCATAGGGCAGCCACAGGCTTGTCTGAGACCTTTGTTAGAACTACACTGAGACTCAGCTTCTTCCCCTTCCAGATCTACTTTCTTTTCCTGAGTTTTAGGAGATAGATCCTGAGAGTGCTCTCTAAAATTGACCTGGAACTCTGATCTCAGACTTCGTATCTGCTTTCACAGAGACCCCAGTTTACAACACTCATTCTTAAAAAAGCATGTGAGCTGGCTGATTCCTGTAAATTGTAATTGTCTTTTTTTGCCTGTAGTGATCAATTAGGCCCACACTGGGCCTAATTTTTTCCTATACCTTCCCCATTCTTTTCCATAGGATCCTTTATGGTCTTCTCATACTCATGTCAATCTGTGCCCTTGAAATTTATCTAACACTAAGCATTGAAACTACCTTAAACTCTAAATTTATGCCTTGTAAGTCAGAAGATATTTAAAAATATAATAGTATCCAGTATTGTTGAAATTGTTAAGGCACAGATATATATATATATATACTGCTGACAGCATTGTTAATCAAAATAACTCGAGAAAAATGCATGCCATTGCACATCATTGTGCTATTTGCCTAATAGTCACTTTCCTGAGAATTTATTCTTAAACAGTAAAAAGGAAAAAAAAATCTGTATCCATAAATTATCATCTTTGTTGAGAGAAGAGACTACCTTTAAATATCTGAAACAAAATACTGAATTTGTTACCATTATAAGGGTGTGAGAGCCTTACATTTAAGGCTCAGCCCTTTCTGAGAAAATCATGTATCTGATTTCGTGAAATTTTTGAGAAACTTGGAGTTTAGGTATTTTCAGACCTAAAATAACGCAGAACTGCTTAATGATTGACTATTTGTTGTAGAAGCATAGTTATTAGTGTATGTCTGTTGTTGACTGGTTTTCAAAAAGTGTGATCACTGGCTTTTATGATCCTGCTGTGTGGCCCAGTTCCTGATGATAGCTTATAGTGAATGGTGTTGGATTTGTGATCTCCGAAGATTTATCTTTGGTACCAGGAACCAGGTTTGATCACTCAAGAGCTTTTGTGTAGCAGAGTTTTATTGAAGTATGAAGAGGGACAGAAAAAGCTTCTGACACAGATATCAGAAGGGGGACAGAGAGTGCCCCCCTCCTAGTGTTAGCAAGGAAGTTATATGCTTTTTAAATTGATTATTACAATAAATCAAAAGACTGTCTCAATGTTGTAAAAATCTTACTAGACTCACTCCCACAATTTACATTTTAAGATAACAGGATTAGAGTTTAACAATAGAAAGATTTTACCAGACCCACTCCCATAATATACATTCTAAGATATCAAGATTAGTCAGAAGGTTTTCAAGAAGGACTTCCCTTGTGGTTCAGCTGGTGAAAAATCTGCCCACAGATGGGAAACCTGGGTTTGATCCCTGAGTTGGGAAGATCCCCTGGAGAAGGAATAGGCTACCCACTCCAGTATTCTGGCCTGGAGCATTCCATGGACTGTATAGTCCATGGGGTCGCAAAGAGCTGGACTCGACTGAGCTACATTCACTTTCAAGAAGGAGAAACTGTCCTCAGGCAGGGTGCATTGTTTTACATAATCCTTAGTACAGAGTTTAAACTGAGTTGTTTGTTGTGTAATCATCAGTTTTAAAGAAAAAAACGTTTTATGTGACTAAGACTAAGGAATGTAGAGAAAAAAAGACGTTGTCCTTTCCTTCTCCTTGAGAATTCCAGACCCCTATCTCCTTCCTCTTTGAGAGCCCCAGACTCCTCTCTTTTCTTTGGGGACCCTGGACTTCTAATCAACCTGCCTATAAATTGACTTTCTCACTAACAGGCCATAGACTGGTACCATGAACACTCTTATGTTATGGGGTGAAAAGAATTAGATGAGATTCCTATGTGAAAGGGCTTTGTAAAACTGTGAAATGTTATGCAGACTCTATTATTAATATCTTGCCTTTCATATCTTAATATTTATACTATTGGCAATTTATAGCTAATTGCTAAAAAATATAAAACTAAATATAAAGTTTTTTGAAAAATAAAAATGCTCCATAATATCAAGTATGTTTAGAATTGAAACCAAGGAAGGCACATGCTGCTGCTGAAAATATTTTTCCAGATAACTCAGCATCTGACTGAGAGTTGGCCGGGGGAGGGACAGGGACATCTCCTTAATACGCTCTAGCGGGCCTCTCATTATGTGACTACCGTGCTGGTGCGGGCCCTAGAACAGACATGCTGCATCACCATTATGGGTTTTAGTGTTCCTTTGCTCAGAAGTTTCCTCGGTTTGGGGCACTGTGTTCAGTAGACATCCTCGTGGAAAAGCTAGAATTCTGTGTTATTGTGTACTACAGAGTATACAATAACTATTGCTATGAACGATAAATGTAGTGCATATTCCTTCCTGTTTTAGAAACTTCACTGGGTTCATAATGCTGCCAAAGGTTGAACATTCCCCAACTGAATCATGCTAAGTTTGAGTAGCTATTAATTTGGTTAACCCAATAGTTTTAAAGTTCAGCTATTCACTTCATGGCAAATAGATGAGAAACAGTGGAAACAGTGTCAGACTTTATTTTTTTAGGCTCTAAAATCACTGCAGATGGTGATTGCAGCCATGAAATTAAAAGACGCTTACTCCTTGGAAGGAAAGTTATGACCAACCTAGATAGCATAATGAAAAGCAGAAACATTACTTTGTCAACAAAGGTCTGTCTAGTCAAGGCTATGGTTTTTTCACTGGTCATGTATGGATGTGAGAGTTGTACTGTGAAGAAAGCTGAGCACCAAAGAATTGATGCTTTTGAACTGTGGTGTTAGAGAAGACTCTTGAGAGCCCCTTGGACTGCAAGGAGACCCAACCAGTCCATCCTGAAGGAGATCAGTCCTGGGTGTTCATTGGTGGGACTGATGTTGAAGCTGAAACTCCATTACTTTGGCCACCTGATGCGAAGAGGTGACTCATTTGAAAAGACCCTGATGCTGGGAAGGATTGAGGGCAGGAGGAGAAGGGGGCAACGGAGGATGAGATGGTTGGATGGCATCAACGACTCAGTGGACATGGGTTTGGGTAAATTCTGGGAGTTGGTGATGGACAGGGAGGCCTGGCATGCTGCGATTCATGGGGTCGCAAAAAGTCAGACACCACTGAGTGACTGAACTGAATTGATCTTCAAATTAAATAGCTAATCTGTAGATTAAAAAAAACAAACCTTATGGCTATCATAAAAAAGGCCACAAATAACAAATGTAGACAGTGTCATGGAGATACTTGCTCATACACTGTGGGAATTTCAATTGGTGTGGCCACTATGGAAAAGAGTATGGAGATTTCTCAAAAAAAAAACCTAAAAATAAAACTATCATATGACCCAACAATTTTACTCCTGGACATTTATCTTAAAAAAAAAATGAAAGCTATAATTTGAAAAGATATATGTACCCCAATGTTCTTTGCAGCATTATTTACAATAGCCAAGATATGGAAGCAATTTCAGTATCCAACAGCAGATGAATGGATAAAGATTAGTCTGCATCTCCTGCATTGGTAGGTATATTCTTTAACACTGTGCCACTTGGGAAGTCCCAGCATGCACAAATACACACATAGACACACACAAATACTTATACAATACAATGGAATAGTGTACAACCATAAAAAGAATGAAATTTTGCCACTTGCAAAAATATGGGTGGACTCAGAGGGTAGTATACTAAGTGAGCAGTTGGCAACCTTTTTGGCACCAGGGACAGGTTTTGTGGAAGACAATATTTTAACAGACAGGGGGTGGGATGAAGTGATGGGAATCCCCTGTAAATATACATGAAGCTTCACTCGCTCACCTGCTTCTCACCTCCTGCTGTGTGGCCCTGTATGGTCTGTGACTCAAGGCTTAGGGACCCTTGTACTAAGTGAAATAAGCAAGACAGAGAAAGACAAATACTGTGTGATATAATTTATATGTGGAATATAAAGAATAAAACAAACTAATGAATATAGCAAAAAGAAAACAAACACACAAAAGAGATTCATAGAGAGCAAACTAGTGGTTATCAGTGGAGAGAAGGGAAGGGGGAGGGGCAATATAAGGGCAAGGGATTAAGAGGTAAAAATTATTGTCACTTATGGTAAAGAATCTGCCTGCCAATGAAAGAGATGTAAGAGATGCGGGTTCAATTCCTGGGTGAGGAGGATCTCCTGGAGGAGGAAATGGCAATCCACTCCAGTATTCTTGCCAGGAGAATCCCATGGACAGAGCCAGGTGGGCTACAGTCCTTGGCATCGCAAAGAGTGGGACATGACAATATCTGAGCATAAGATAAATAAACTACAAGGAGAGATAGTACAACACAAGGAATATAGCCAATATTTTATAATAACTATAAATGGAATATAACCTTAAAATTGTGAATCACTGTGTTATAAACTTCACATTTATATAGTCTGTACATCAAGTATGCCTCAATTAAAAATGTTTTAAAGCCTTAATTTGTACTGTTGAAAATACAAAATGGTTTTCAACTTACAATGATTTGACTTAACAATTTTTCAACTTTACAATGGTGTGAAATCGAAATATATTCAGCCACAAGTTTACTTCTGAAATTTAATTTTGGTCTTTTCCCAGACTAGTTGTATGCAGTAGGGTACTCTCATGTTGTTGGGTGGGGCCAGTGAGGTGCAGCTCTCACTCAGCCACGTGATCGTGAAGATAAACAACTGATACACTTACAACTATTCTATACCTAGATAACTATTCTCTTTTTCACTTTCAGTACAATATTCAATAGATTACATGAGCAATAAATTACATTTTATTTTTAAAATAGGCTTTGTTTTAGGTGATTTGCCAGACTGTAGGCTAATGTAAGTGTTCTGAGGAAGTTTAAGGTAGACTAGGCTAAGTTACGAGGTTCAGTAGGCTAGGTGTATTAAATGCATTTTTGACTTAAGATATTTTCAGCTTACAATTGGTTTATTGGCACATAGCTGCATTATAAATGGAGGAAGATCTGTATGAGCAATTTAGAGTTGCTGGAACTGTAAGGGAATTTCTGTAATTTAAACCTTATGAATTTATTTTCCCCCCTCTATGGCAAAATCCAATATCATCTTTGCTTATTTTTCAAATTCAGTTTCAGTTCTTTTACTTAAATAAAACCAAAAAAAGTACTTGCTTTGTTTGTTTGCATGTTCATGGAAAGGCCATTTCTATGTCCAATCATATGTAATTGTATATTTGAATGTGTGTTTGAGTACATTGAGTTATATGTTTATTTAAATACAGTTAAAATCTAAGCATTTTTTACTTTGGAAGCTAGAGAGTTCTGAAATTTAAGTCAGTGGATACATTAGATACCATAGCAAATGCAAATATTCATATCTCAGTATTACTTCCCCCCCCCCAACTCCCCGGTAACTCAAGTATCCAAACCAACTTAATCTAAAAAACTAGACATTGTAAAAGATTGAAAAATGCATGTTTTCACACACTAGTTTGGAGACAGGGTAATACTGATCAATTATAAAAGAATTGAAGTCTTGTGGCTTAGGATGGTAAAGAATCTGCCTGCCACCTGGAAGACCCGGGTTCAATCCTGGGGTCCTGAAGATCCTCTGGAGAAGGGATGGCAACCCACTCCAATATTCTTGCCTGGAGAATCCCAGGAACAGAGGAGCCTGGCAGACCACAGTCCATAGGGTCGCAAAAGTCAGACTCGATTGAAGCAAATTAGCATGCATGTATGCTGTAATCAGAGTTGAGAGAGGTATAGAGTCCCCTGAGAGAGATGAGATTTAAGTTGATTTTAAAGAATTTGGATATATGGAGGAGAATGGACATGCAAAAGAAAGAAATGTATGCAACCATCTTGAGGGGAGTTCCATCTACTAATGAACACCAGTTAGATTATTTTTATAGCTTATTGTAAATAGCGCTACAGTGAGCATGGGGTATATCTTCTTGAATTAGTGTGTTCATTTTCTTCAGATAAATACCCAGCATTAAAATTGCTGGATCGTATGGTATGTTGTGCTGCAGTCCATGGGGTTGCAAAGAGTTGGACATGACTGAGCGGCTGAACTGGACTGAACTGAACTGAACTGAACAATTGTTCTATTTTTAATTTTTTGAGATACTGTTTTTCTACAGTGGCTGCACCAATTTACATCTCCACTAACAGTGTACAAGGGATCCTTTTTCTCCATATCCTTGCCAGCACGTATTATTTCTTATCTTTTTGGTAATAGCTATTCAAATAGGTGTGAGATGTCATTGTGGTTTTGACTTGCATTTCCCTAATGGATTAGTGATTTTGAACATCTTTTTATGTACCTGTTGGTAATCTGTATGTCTTTTTGGAAAATATCTATTCAGATCCTCTGCCAGTTTTTAAATTGTTTTCTTTTGCTGTTGAGTTGTTTGAGTTTCTTATATATTTTGGATATTATCCCCTTTTCAGATATATGATTTACAAACATTTCCCTTCATTCAGAAGGTTGTCTTTTCATTTTGTTGATGATCTTCTTTGCTGAAAAGAAGCTTTTTAGTTTGATGTAGTCCACATTGTTTATTTTTGTTTTGGTTGTTTGTTTTGGAGTCATATCCAAAAAATTATTACCAAAACTGATATGAAAGAGGTTATTGCCTATATTTTCTTCTAGTTTTATGGTTTCTGGTCTTATATACTTAAGACTTTAATCCACTTTGAGTTAATTTTTGTGTACAGTGTAAAATAGAAGTCTAGTTTCTTTAGTTTCTTTTTTTTCATGTGATATTTGGTTTTCCTGACACCATTTATTGAATGTGTTGTTCACTGTATATTCTTGGTTTTTAAAAAAAATTTTTTTTATATTAAAGTACCATAGATGAGTGTGTTTATTTCTGGGCTGTGTACTCTGTTCCACTGACCTATGTGTCTATTATTGTGTCCAAACCACATGATTTTGATTACTATACCTTTGTAGTATAGTTTGAAATCAGGGAGCATGATTCTTCCAGCTTTGTTCTTTCTCAATATTGTTCTAACTATTTAGGGTCTTTTATGGTTTCATATAAATTTTAGGATTGTTTGTTCTGTTTTTATGAAGAATGCCAATAGAATGTTGGTAGGGATTGTATTGAATATGTAGATTGCTTTCAGTAGTATGGACATTTTAATGATGCTAATTTTTTAAATCCATGAACACAGAATATCTTCACATTTGTTTGTGTCTTTTCAGTTTATTTCATCAATGTCTTATACTTTTCAGTATACAGGTCTTCTACCTCCTTGGCTAAATGTATTCCTATGTATTTTATTCTTTTTTATGCAATTGTAAATGGGAGTGTTTTATTAATTTTGCTTCTCATGGTGTTGTTGTTTAGTTGCTGAGTCATATCTGACTCTTTTGTGACTCCATGGACTATAACCCACCAGGCTTCTCTGTTCATAGGATTTCCCAGGCAAGAATACTGGAGTGGGTAGTCATTTCCTTCTCCAGGGGATCTTCCTGACCCAGGAATCAAACCCAGGCCTTCTGCATTGCAAGCAGATTTTTTACTACTGAGCCACTGGGGAATCCCTTTGCTTCTGATAGCTTGTTATTAATGTATAGAAATACAACAGATTTTGTGTATTCATTTTGTATCCTGCAACTCTTCTGAATTATTTAATTGGTTCTGACACTTTTTTGATAGAGATAGAGTCTTTAGGATTTTCTATATACAACGTCGTGTCATCTGCAAATTGTGACATTTTTCCTTCTTCCTTTCCAATTTGGATGACTGTATTTTTATTGCCTAATTCCTCTGGCTTGAACTTCAATAATATGTTGAATAAACAGTGAGAATTGCTTCTCTTGTCTTGTTCCTGATCTTAGAAGAAAAACTTTCAGCTTTTCACTGCTGAGTATGATGTTAGCTATGGTTTTGTCATATATAACCATTATTATATTATGTTTCCTCTATAATGACTTCATTGGAAGTTTTAAAAATCATAAATGGATATTGCATTTTGTCAAATACTTTTTCTCCATCTATTGAGATGATCATATGATTTTTATTTTTCATTGTGTTAATGCAGTGCCCTAGTTCTTGGTTATCTCCAGAATCTTTGTGATTGTCAAAAAACTTGTTTCATTTTTAATAGCCCCCAGTTTTTCAGGTTGGGCCTAGACTTTTCAGTGTTCCACGGCAGAGTATCTTGGTCAGCATCTAGATTTAGACTGATTGAAAGCCAGACCCTCAGTCAGCAGCTTTTAAAGTATGCAGATATATATACTGTCCTGTGAGACCACAAGAATTAGCCCTGATGGCCAACAGACCAGGTCATCTGGAGGTGTCTCCTGTGTAGCAGTGATAAAAATTGAGGTTCCAAGTATGTAGGCTTCTTTTGGGGAGAATCAGTGCTGTAGTGGGGCAGAGAGAGAGCAAAAGGATGGCGTCCCTGGTCTATGTTTACTGAGAGCCCCTGTGTAGACCTGTAAATGTGCACCATACCTGAAGCCCGTCCCTCGGGCCGAAGCTCCAGATTAAGCAAATAGAATTCTTTCACAAAAAAACTGGAGATGTGTTTCAGTCTGTGGTTGATTTTGTGCCCTGAGGGTGGTAGGCTGCCAAGGACTGTCTTTTCTATTGTTGCAGTCCCATGGGACCCAGAAATCCCTGGACACAAGAGCCAGGCATTCAGAGACAATCTCAGCTGCAAAAACTGGGGCACCAGATGTAAATACTGAGGCACAAAACATGGAGGAACTCCCTTTCAAGAGGTGTTGGCATTTTGGAATGCAGCAGAGGGAGACTGCAAAGATAGTGCCCACCTTCTGAAGTCTCTGAAATGTTGACAGTCAGCCCTTACGTGTGTATTTAATTAGAGGTTGCCCCTCTGGCTGTGGCTATGGTGATTCGCTAATAGGCCTCCTTCACAGGAAAACTGAGCTCCTGGGTCTGTTGTTTCTTTTCTCTTTCAAAAATGCTAAACAGTTTTGAAAAAGGAAGATAGAGGAGTTATAGTAACTAATTTTAGGACAGTGTGATGTACGGATAGATACTAAGGACCACTGGGAATTCATGCATATATGATTAAATAATTTTTAGAGTACAGCACCTAAGTAATTCAATGAGGGAAACAATACTGTTTCAACTCTTTTAAGTGCTGGATATTTTAACTTGCATATGGAGAAACATAATCCGGATCATAATTCATGCCACATATTTAAAAAATTCAGTTTGGAATTTATACAGGAACTGAAATATATATATATATATAATTTCTAGTAGAAGATGTATGATAATCTGTGTGATCATGGGTTAAACAAAAAATTGTTATAACACTAAAAAGCACAAAAAATAAATAAATTGTAAAATATAAAAACTTAAAAAAAACCTTAAAAGAATTGCTTTATAAAAGACACTATCTAGAAAATAGAGCTACATGCCTTAGCTTTGGAGGAAATATTTGCAAAATACATGTCTGGTATAAAATTAGTTTTTAGAATACATAAATAACTTCTACACATCAGGAAAGAGAAAAATAACCAGATAAAATTATAAACAAAAGATTTGAACACATAATTCATGAAAGAAGATATATAGATGAAAAACACATGGAAATATGCTCAGTTTGGGGGAGAATAGCTATGTGTATACCTACAGCTGACTCCCTTCACTATACACCTGAAATTATCACAATATTGTTAATTGGTATACCCCAATACAAAGTAAAAGGTAAAAAAAAACAAACCAAAAATGCAGAATCAGTCTGCTGTACGCCTGCCACTAACACGATATTGTAAATCAATTATACTTCAGTAAAAAGATGCTCCATGTTATTCGTAATTAGGGAAATGTAAATCCAAACCATGATAAGATATCATTACACTCCCATTGAATGGTAAGGTAAGAGAACAAACAAACAAAAAAATCCTGATAACACGTTTTGACAAGGATGCAGAGCATTTGAAACTCTCATTCACTGCTAAGGAGAATGCCAAATAGTTTAGATACTGGTAAACAGCTTGGTAGTCTTTTTTTTAATGAAGTTGAATATACACTTACCCAGTGACTCAAATATCCTAGTCCTAGATATTTACCCAGGATAAATTAAAACATATGTTTTTAACAAATGTTTTATTATATTTGAATGTTTAGTGTAACTGTTTTCATGGTAACCCAAACCCCCAAATAATTCAAATATCTATTAACTAGTTAATGGATAAGCAAATTGGTACATCTATATTTTGAAATACTATTCAGCAGTAACAGTAAAACTCCTGATACACATGACAACATGGATTGATCTCAAAAGCATTATCCCAGATGAAAGAAGCTTCACATGAAAGATTACATGCTATATTATTTTATTCATATTAAATTGATGATGAGGATGAGGGAGGAGAATATTAAATTGTAGAAAAGGCAAGCTTACAGACAGGAAGCATATTGGAGGGTGCAAGAGCTAGTTGTAGGAGAAGAGATTTATTGCAAATGGGTAAGAGAGTACTCTTTGGGATGATGGAAATATTATATATGTTGACTGTGTTTATGTTATAGAAATTTGTACATTATTTAGCTTAAAGTTAGCAAATTTCAATAGGTTATTTTTACTTTAGTTATGTTGACTGGATTAATATCGGAACAACATGACCATTGGTCCTGTCTCCCACCACATATAAACATTAATTTCATATGGACCATAATAGTTAACATAAACAATAGGATTATAAAGTCACGTCTAACTCTTTGTGACCCCCTGGACTGTAGCCCACCAGTCTCCTCTGTCCATGAGATTTTCTAGGCAATAATACTGGAGTGGGTTGCTATTTCCTCCTCCAGGGGAACTTCCCAACCCTGCGTCTCTTGTGTCTCCTGCATTGCAGGCAGATTTTTTACCACTGGTGTCACCTGGAAAGATCATAGTATTTAACATAAAGGATAAGATCATAAAACTTCTAGAAGAACAAATGTGAAAAGCTCTTTGTGACTTTGGGTAGGCAAATATCTTAGAGTATAAATGATACCAAATGTAAAAGAAAAAATTTATAGTGTGAGTTCACTAATTCACTAAAAATTTCTCACTACAAAACACTTTTATTAAACTGAATGGGCATGCTGCAAACTGGAGGAGATATCTACTGAAGAATATATATCAATATATAATGAATGCCAACAAAAATTAATAATAAAACACAGATAACTAAATTAAAATAGTCAATGCATTTGATTAGACACTTCATAAAATATGATATACCAAAGGCCAATGACACTTGACGAAGTTCTCAACAATACTAATCTTATTGGGCAAATGAAAGTTAAAACCACAATTTGACACCATTTCAAGCCTTGTCAAATGTCTAAAGTTAAAAAAATAAAACTGACATTACCAAATGCTGGTGAGAATTTTCAGCTACTGGAATTTTCATATTTTGCTGTGGGTTGTATAAAATATTAAAATCACTGTGGAAAACTGCTTAGTAGTTTCTTTTAAATTTAAACTTACTCTGACTATATTCAGAAATTTCACACCTGGGTAGTTACTAAGAGAAATGAATATATGTGAACACTTAAAACCTGTATAAAACATTTTTAGCAGTTATTCATAAATACCCTCAAATGTAGGAACTCAATTGTTTTTCAGTAGGGAAAGGATAAACAAAGTTTGATATGTTTACAAAGTGGAATGTTAATCAGCACTATACATTAAAAAAAGAATGAAGTACTGGTGGATGTGACAAAACAGATGGAACTCAGTGACATTAAGCAGAACAGAAGAAACTAGACATAAGAGAACAGACTGTACAATTGCAAATGATATACTGATAGGAATTTTTATTTTTAGATGTTTTATTAGTGGCTTATATTTTCTATTAGAATCTACTTTTTTCTAGATTCTTTTTTCACTTTTTCCTGGACCACACTGTAACATTCTTCAATGTTCTTTTATTTCTAACCAAGTTGTCTTAAATCATATGTTTAGATATTTGCTTCATATTAATGCCTTTTTATTTTCTAGTTCCTTTTTCAGAAATATTAATTATGTGTTGCTTGCTTCTTTTTTATCATTATTTCTCTAACCTCTTTAAACTCTTTGTTAATTTCCAATTTACTTAGTGTTCTATTTGTATGTATGTTACCTAATATATTTCAGCATGACCTATTCGGCTTTTTGTTGCTTCCAATTTGGTCTTTTTTTCTGTGTTGATTTTACTATGTGCTTCAGTTCTTCATTAAACTCTGAGAATCCATGTATTCATGTTTATCTCCTTTTGTTGTTTTACAGGTCATTAACTTGGCAGTTCATTTTGGAATGTCTTCTACCAGATATTAGACATTTCTCTCAATTGCTGTGTCTCTTTTATGTAGTCTTTTATAGAAGTGATTTCTCTCTCTTGCTCTCTTTCGTCCATAACTCTATCTTTACACACACATGTGTGTCTGTACTAAGCTGTTTCAGACGTGTCTGACTCTTTGTAACTGTAGCCCTCCAGGCTCCTCTGTCCAAGGGATTATCCGGGCAAGAATGCTGGAGTGGGTTGCCATGCCCTCCTCCAGGGGATCTTCCTTACCCAAGGATCAAACCCATATCTCCTGCATTGCAAGCAGATTCTTTACTGTCTGAGCCACCAGGGAAGCCTGTCTTACGTTGATGGTTGTATAATAATTTTTCAGTAATGTTATTTCCATTTGTCATTCATGAATGGACTGTAGTTTAAAGGGCTTGGGATTAATGCCATTTCAGATACTATATTCTTTGATCTTATGATTTGCCCTTTTGTAATGTTTGTAATATTTACCTTGTCAAATTCATCTTGATCCCCTGGTTGGATCCTTGGAGACTGTCTTTGCCCTGTGAAGCAGTTGTTATATTCTCTTGGTAATAAAATTCAGGCATAAATAGCTCTAGAGCACAGTTATATAAGGTTGTGTTATTTCAGTTGTGTTTTTTTTTTTTTAAAGGAAAGAAGTTGAAAGAGGGCATCTTTGTGGTGAGGTGTCAAGAGATAAAACTTAACTGAAATGTTTTGATGGGATTGTGATTCAGCAAACCACTTAATGAGGATCTATTACATTCAAGACCCTGCTAGGCATCTCTCCCTATTTCATTTAATCCTCACGATAACACTGTGAGATAGGCGGCATTGTGCCTGTTTTTATAAAGAAGAACACAGTCTCAGAGAGGTCATGCAAATTGCTAAAATCCCACAGTATAGTACTTGATAAAGTTGGTTTCTCAACCTAGAATTGAATCCAGTTTCAGAGTGCTTTCCTTATAAAACTACTGGCTTGCACTGAAAATAGTTTATATTGGAGAATCTATAAATGCTTATCATTAAAATCAGAAATATTAACTGCTTTCTTCTTTCTAAAGCATACAACATTTTAGCCATGTTTAGTATTGATCATATATGGTTGCAACCACATCAAAAATACTTACAACGAATCACTGTTTTTCCATTGATAGACATACAAAATTAGAAGGATCAAATGACTTATTAAATATTCTGTAATCATTCATTGGGCTCTTACTAGTAGCTAAAGATCAGTGAGAGGAAGTCTTGTTTTATTTGGGAATTGACTACCATCCTTTACATTCCTGATAAAATTTTAGTTATCCTACAAGAGCATATTTCTGTTTTGTCTTCTCTGTGAATCCTTTCCTGGTCCTCCTTTGCAGTCTTATATAACCTTCCTGTTTGCTGTTACTATATCAATAATATATCAGTAACTATTTGCATCAATTGTTCAATCCCATTCTGCTACTCTGCTTAGACTGTGTAATCTTGAAGACAGAGATCATCCCTTTTTATCGATGTATTCTCAGGGCCTATTCAGAACATGGCCCTCAATAATGCTCAGTTCAGTTCGGTCGCTCAGTCATGTCTGACTGTTTGCGACCCCATGAACTGCAGCACACCAGGCCTCCCTGTCCATCACCAACTCCCGGAGTTTACTCAAACTCATGTCCATCAAGTTGGTGATGCCATCCAGCCATCTCATCCTCTGTCGTCCCCTTCTCCTCCTGCCCCCAATCCCTCCCAGCATCAGGGTTTTTTCCAATGAGTCAACTCTTTGCATCAGGTGGCCAAAGTATTGGAGTTTCAGCTTCAACATCAGTCCTTCCAATGAACACTCAGGACTGATCTCCTTTAAGATGGACTGGTTGGATCTCCTTGCAGTCCAAGGGACTCTCAAGAGTCTTCTCCAACACCACAGTTCAAAAGTGTCAATTCTTCGGTGCTCAGCTTTTTTCACAGTCCAACTCTCACATCCATACATGACCACTGGAAAAACCATAGCCTTGACTAGACGGACCTTTGTTGGCAAAGTAATGTCTCTGCTTTTTAATATGCTATCTAGGTTGGTCACAACTTTCCTTCCAAAGAGTAAGCGTCTTTTAATTTCATGGCTGCAATCACCATCTGCAGTGATTTTGGAGCCCAAAAGTATAAAGTCTGACACTGTTTCCACTGTTTCCCCATCTATTTGCCATGAAGTGATGGGACCAGATGCCATGATCTTAGTTTTCTGAATGTTGAGTTTTAAGCCAACTTTTTCACTCTCCTCTTTCACTTTCATCAAGAGGCTCTTTAGTTCCTCTTCACTTTCTGCCATAAGGGTGGTGTCATCTGCATATCTGAGGTTATTGATATTTCTCCCGGCAATCTTGATTCCATCTTGTGCTTCTTCCAGCCCAGTGTTTCTCATGATGTACTCTGCATATAAGTTAAAAAAGCAGGGTGGCAATATACAGCCTTGACATACTCCTTTTCCTATTTGGAACCAGTCTGTTGTTCCATGTCCAGTTCTAACTGCTGCTTCCTGACCTGCATATAGGTTTCTCAAGAGGCAGGTCAGATGGTCTGGTATCCCCCTCTCTTTCAGAATTTTCTACAGTTTGTTGTGACCACACAGTCAAAGGCTTTGGCATAGTCAATAAAGTGGAAGTAGGTGTTTTTCTGAAACTCTCTTGCTTTTTCGATGATCCAGCATATGTTGGGAATTTGATCTCTGGTTCCTCTGCCTTTTCTAAAACCAGCTTGAACATCTGGAAGTTCATGGTTCACGTATTGCTGAAGCCTGGCTTGGAGAATTTTGAGCATTACTTTACTAGTGTGTGAGATGAGTGCAATTGTGTGGTAGTTTGAACATTCTTTGCGATTGGAATGAAAACTGAATTTTCCAGTCCTGTGGCCACTGCTGAGTTTTCCAAATTTGCTGGCATATTGAGTGCAGCACTTTCAAAGCATCATCTTTTAGGATTTGAAATAGCTCAATTGGAATTCCATCACCTCCACTAGCTTTGTTTGTAGTGATGCTTTCTAAGGCCCACTTGACTTCACATTCCAGGATGTCTGACTCTAGGTGAGTGATCACACCATCTTGATTATCTGGGTCGTGAAGATCTTCTTTGCACAGTTCTTCTGTGTATTCATGCCACCTCTTCATAATATCTTCTGCTTCTGTTAGGTCCATACCATTTCTGTCCTTTATTGAACCCATCTTTGCATGAAATAATGCTCAGTGAAAGATTTTCAGATAATTGGTAAATGAATGAGTATTGAGTACATTGATATATAAATTCATAAATGAATTGCTTTGTCCTGAAGTCTTTTTTGCATGTGTTTTCACATGATCTTTAAAGTGTCAGTACAGTTTTGCTAAAACAAAACAAAAACAAACAACATCCTTTCTGACAATGCATTTTATGTAAGCCCTAAAAAAAAAAAAAAAAAAAAAAAAATTGCTGAAAATTTCCCCCAGATTTGAGGAGGCTTCCTTGATAGATCAGAAAAAAAAAAAAAAAAGAAAAAATCCTTCAATTTAGGGGTAGTAAATGTAAGCACTGTAACTGGAACAACATTTGGACTAAATCCAGGTTACCAGAATTTTAGTCCTTATTATGCCATTGTTAAGTGGATGGCAAGTCACTTTGATTAGGACTCTGTATTTCTTTTGTGAAATGAGGGAACCCCATATGGCAAGTGTTAAAAAATGACACTTGAATAAATAAACTTCGAAAACCTTTGCTCTAAGGAACTGCTCGGAGAGGGGTATTATAGGCAGTACTGGTTTTCAAGCTTTTCTAACTGACAGAACATCTTGTCAAATAAAATCTTCCATGGGACCCCCCCAAATATAAAATAGGTAAAAATTGAGATTTTATGACTGCCAGCATCTTTGTCTTCTACCTGCTCAGTCTGTCCATTCATTCCATATATATATCAGATATGTTAAGTACTGTTCAAAGTCGTGAATGAGTCCATTCTTATGATGAGATCTAATCTTGCATCTTTAAAAATGAGAAAGAAATTATAGTTTCTGAATATAATGATACTTAAGTCCAATAAATATATTTTTGTATGTTCCTTTATGTTCTATTAAAACAATGTTACACAGCATTCTGGTATATGCTGCCTTCTGCTCTTGAAAAATATCCTCTATTTTTCATATGTCAACCTCAGTCTGAACCCCTAGTCTTTCAATATGGCTGGAATAGACTGCTTGGCCCCAAATTAAGTGTCTGCTTCTAAATAGGTGATAATCATGGGCAGAGTTAATATCCCATTTATTCAGTTAATTCAGTAAATATCATGCCATTAGTTCATTTGAGGTCCTGGGAAGATTCCTCACATTTTTGTCATCTTCCTCATAAGAAGTCTGTAATGATGTGGTATTTGTATTTCTGAGGAAGGAGCACACAGAAATTGTGTGTGTGCTTGCTTGCCTAAAATAATAATAAGCTTTGTTACTTCAGTCTTCTTCCCAAGAAAAGAAGAATTTTACATTGATGATGAGTGTGTGAGTATTTGGGGACTTCCCAGGTGGCTCAGATGATAAAGAATCTGCCTGTAACATGGGAGGCCCAGGTTCAGTGAAGAAGATCCCCTGGAGGAGGAAATGGCAATCTGCTCCAGTGTTCTTACCTGGAGAATCCCATGGACAGACGAGCCTAGTGGCCTACAGTCCATGGGATTGCTACGAGTCCGACATGACGGAGTGACTAGTACTTTCACTTTTTTTCTTTTCATGTAAGCATTTGGGATCTTTGAGCCTAAAAAGAAGACTTTGACCAAAATCAGAATCTCCCACGTGTCACACAAAACATGTATGAAAAGCATTATCAGTTCAGTCACTCAGTCATGTCCAACTCTTTGCGACCCCATGAACGCACACCAGGCCTCCCTGTCCATCACCAACTCCCGGAGTCCACCCATACCCATGTCCAACGAGTCGATGATGCCATCCAACCTTCTCATCCTCTGTTGTCTGCTCCTTTTCCTGCCCTCAGTCTTTCCCAGCATCAGGGTCTTTTCCAGTGAGTCAGCTCTTCCCATCAGGTGACCAAAGTATTGGAGTTTCAGCCCAACATCAGTGCTTTCAATGAACACCCAGGACTGATCTCCTTTAAGATGGATTGGTTGGATCTCCTTGCAGTCCAAGGGATTCTCAAGAGTCTTCTCCAACACCACAGTTCAAAAGCATCAATTCTTTGGCGCTCAGCTTTCTTCACAGTCCAACTCTCACATCCATACATGACCACTGGAAAAACCATAGCCTTGACTAGACAGACTTTTGTTTGGCAAAGTAATGTCTCTGCTTTTTAATATGCTATCTATGTTGGTCATAACTTTCCTTCCAAGGAGAAAGCGTCTTTTAATTTCATTGCTACAGTCACCATCTGCAGTGATTTTGGAGCCCATAAAAATAAAGTCAGCCACTGTTTCCACTGTTTCCCCATCTATCTGCCATGAAGTGATGGAACCGGATGCCATGGTTTTAGTTTTCTGAATGTTGAGCTTTAAGCCAATTTTTTCATTATACTGATGGGCATGGCACTTGTGAACCAACATCAAGAGTCTTCTGTATTAACTTAAAATTATTTTTAGATATTAAATCAAAGACCTAATTTAGAAGAAGAAAATACTTGTGAATTCTTGCTCAAGCACAAGAGAAAGCAGAGGCAAATTATTATGCCATTTTAGCTGTTTTAGATCTACAGTTGTTGAATAGGCTAAATTTTTTAATTTGATGTAAATGTGTATGAGATTACATAAAAGAGTAGCTTTTCATAAGCTCCATATGTTCTGCAAACAGCAAAATCTTATCTCTTTTTTGTTTCATTATTTAAAGAAATATGGTTCTTTTCTTGTCCTGAGATCCCACTTTAATGCCCCACTATCCTCTGTATTTTGGTCTTAAACCAGCTTCATTTGCTGCTTGTTCTATAATAAATAATTGTTTGCTGCTTCCAAGAGGCAACAGAGGATAATGGTTAACTGTGTGAACTCTGCAGGCATAGTGCCTGGGTGTGAAATCTGTCTCTATCCTTTCCTAGATGAGTGAGCTTGGATGCGTCACTTACTCTTTCTGTGCTTCAGAATTCTTACCTGTAAAATGGAGGCAAAAGTAACTGTGAGAAGTACATGGTATGCTGTATTTAGATATCATAGAATGTGCCTTTGTGTGTGCTAAGTCACTTCAGTCGTGTCCAACTCTTTGTGACCCCATGGACTGTAGCCCACCAGGCTCCTCTGTCCATGGGATTCTCCAGGCAAGAATACTGGAGTGGGTTGCCATTTCCTCTTCCAGGGGATCTTCCCAACCCAGGGGTCAAACTCACCTCTCTATGTCTCCTGCAGTGGCAGGCAGATACTTTACCACTAGGACCACCTGGGAAGCCCATGCCTAACACAAAGCTAATGGTGTCCCAATCACAAGGGTAAGAATATATTTCCTGTCAACATTGGTTATTTGTAAGCTGGTATTTGTGGTTTACCAGGCATTCTGGTTCTGTCTCTTCCCCCGCTCCTCTAGCTGCTGCCTTTGGATTATCACAGTTTTAGTGGATCCAGGGAGAGGCAGAGGGCATGCCTATTTTATCCACTCAAATGCTTTCCAGTAAATACTGACTGCTCTGCACAGGGAGTAAAGTGACTAGCAATATTCACAATGGGCTTCTGTGAGCTATGCATTCTTACAAACAAATACGTAACTATAATGAATAGTGTAAATAAGGAAAAAAAGTAATGATGTGATAAGACCTTGTGACATGTAGGGGAAGTCAGGAAAGGCTTTTCTGAAGAAATGATATGTAAGTCAAATGCTGAGGGATGAATTAGTCAGGCAAAATGGATGATTACAATCCTTGCCACGGCCTGGAAGGCATGTTGGTAAACCCTGCATGCACTTTGGCTGAAGCTAAATGAGTTAAAGGGGACAGTGGTGTGGGATAAGGTGGAGGAGCCAGTAGCAGCCAACATAGGAAGCTGAGGCTGAAAAGGCAAACTGGGACCAGATCTGAGAGCACTGATGTGTCATATGAAAGGTTTTGTATTACCCCAGATGTTGCAGGAAGCCATGAGGAGTGAAAAGCAGGGAAGTAATAGCAGGAATTTTGCATCTAAAATGAATGTATTCAATTTTATTTTTGGCTACAACTCGGTCTTCCTTGCTGCGAGTGGACTTTCTGTCCTTGCAGGGAGCAGGGGCTGCTCTCGAGTTGCAGTGCGTGCCGTGGCTCCTCTTGTGGAGCACAGGCTCAGTGGTGAGCTACCTTCAGTAGCTGCAGCACGTGGGCTATGTTATTGCAGCTCTCAGGCTCTGGAGCACAGGCTTAGGAGTTCTGCTGTAGGGTCTCAGTTGCCCTGTGGCATGTGGGATCCTCCCAGAGCACGGATGGAACCTGTGTCCCCTGCATTGGGAGGTGGACTCCCAACCACTGGACTACCAGGGGCATCTGGAATTTTGCATTTTTAAAAGATCATTCTGGAAAATGCAGAGAAGGGGCGTAGAAGAGCTTCTTTGTTCCTTAGTTGCAGTGCCTGTAAAAGGACTGGAACCTCCTCTTAGAAGCTTTCCTTGATGATTTTTGCCCATAGAGGTGATCTTGACTCATTTATTCACCTAATGAACCCATTCTAATCTTGTCATAGCAGTCACCATACTGCACTGTGAGCCTGACCCATGCCAAGGATGACTACGTATTATAGAGTGAATAACAACTGATTCATTTCTCTGAAGACTAGACAGTGGGCATTTTAAGGTCAAGGATTATGTCATTCATCTTGTATTACCCACAGCATCTAGTAAGTCTCTTGTCACACGGCAGGTTCTCAATGGTTTTTATTGCTGCTCTTGGGAAACTGAAGGAAAAGAAGTGTCAATATTCATAATGGATGGAAATGGGAATTTTGGATCATAGATGCAATTTAATTTTTTATACCATCATTGAAATTTGATAACATTAATTGGGGTCCTAGAACAGCTGTGGTAGGTTTATGGAAGTTACTAAATAGCACTGAAGGTGGAATTAAAATATTTCAGTTTGAGCCTGAACAGGTACCCGGAAAACACTTAATTGAGGTAAACATTTTTCATACATACTGGCCCTTTACAATTGTTTGTAGACTTTCAGTGGTTCATTTTAGAGAGAGTAAAAATTCCTTCACCGTTTCTAAATCTTCCCTGATCACATCATCACTTTGGTACAATGATAATTCAAAGGTGCAAACCCTCAGATGCTGAGAGAGCTTACAATATAAAATTGTTCATTATTTAAATATATGGCTTGAATTTGTCATTTGAATATAGGACTTCTTTGTTCTTTCCCTCTTATTGAAGATGGAGCCCCAAATGGATGAAAAACAAAGCAATTTATATACCGTCTTATGGCATTTTAAACTATAAAAATTTAATCAGTGTACTAGTTACTTTTTCTGAATAGGAAAAATAACTCAGCCCTTTAAAAATTTTCCACTTAGACACTTTTTATTGGAGAGAAACTCACTAACAAATCCATTAAGACATATACCAGTAGAAACATGGGAATTGTTACTTTCTTGTTCTATTATTGTCAGGAATTAACATTTATCCAAACAAATTATATAATAAGATTGTCTCTTTTTTTCTTGTCAGCATCTGTATTGATTTCAAATTTGTGTTCTATTAGCAAGTTAGAAAGAACACATTTTATAGTAGAAACTGGTTTTAAGTTTCTGGTTTTAAGTGGCTGTTTGGGGGAGATGTTTTACTCAGAGTAGAATTTAGCCTAGCTACTTTGCAATCTGATGACTATTAAAGGATTCCATTATCTCTCTGTTACTTATAATTCTCTCAGGTTTAGCTAATGATTTAAGTTCATATTAATTTTTAGTACTTTTTCTATTTTATCTCAAAATCTTTGATGCTTATTGCCTAACTAAACAAATGGATTTTTCTCTCAGAAATGGCTACATCTAAATGTTGGGTGCTTATAGTTTTAAGAAGTTTTACACAGAATATCTTTTTGGATTACATGTATCTTTTTGATCAACAGTTTTTGCTCTCCATTATTTGTATCCCATTACAGCAGTTTTTGAGACGAAGCACATTTATCTCTTCCCAACAGTCAAATCCCAAATCATGCGCAATTGGGCACAACAGCCCTGAATTTCTGAAAGTTTGATGAGAATCAGTAGATACAAACTCTATCTCCTTTTGCCTTCAATCTTTCCTAGCATCAGTCTTCTCCAGTGAGTCAGCTCTTTGCATCAGGTGACCAAAGTATTGGAGCTTCAATATCAGTCCTTCCAATGAATATTCAGGATTGTACTTTATGAATTAGTAAAATTTCCAAAGAATTAGAGGATTGACATAGAAATTGACAACTTCTAACTCTCTCAATTAAGGCCATAAAGAAACAAAAGAAATGCTCGGGACTTCCCGGTGGTCCATAGGTTAAAAATTTGCATTTCAAAGCAGGGTACATGGGTTGGATTCCTGGTTGGGGAACTAAGATCCCACAGGCCAAGGGGCAACTAACCGTGCACCAGGGAAGCTACTGATCGATCCCACACACCACACCTGCTTCTCACAATGAAGATTCCTTAAGCTGCAACTAAGACCTGATGTAGCCAAAATAAACTTATATAAAAAAAGAAATGCTCATGTCCCATTACATTGTCATCTCAAAAATGGACATTTTTACATCTGAAAGAGTGATGAGTAGGTCTTCTGTTGAAAAAGAAATGGGGACTGTAACCCCAAACAGAGGACCAAGAAACATCCAGATATCCCACATTCTCCAAGGAGAGCTGTGTATAAAAGTGCCCAGGCAACTCGCTCTGAGAGGGAACCAGGTGGGTCCTGACATCAGCCATCACTCCAGCAGCCTCCCAATCCTCATATAAACTGCCTCTGGGTGAGGGGAGGATGGAATGTGAGGGGGTGATGGAGAGGTGAATTACTGACCTACTGAAGAACCACTTCTAGAGATGTGGGATATTTTCAATGAAAAGAAGGTCAGCTTCTGTAGCCCTTAGGAAAACAAAAGTGATTTAATACAGGAAACTGATTACATAAGTATGAATGATGCAAATGAAAGCAGACGAATGAGATATTCCAAAGATTAGTGAAGCAGCTACCATTCCAAGTGCAGAGGGAGAAAGGGATGGTGGTATTATGAAGGTTTAGTGGTGCAAAGGAGGGATCACCACCATAGGAGCTGGAATCACCAAGGGGTCACTCTGAAGCTAGTGAGCAGACATCTGATGGGGTATTGTGTAGCTGCTTCAGGGTATGCCAAGATGGAGGGCCAGTGTTGCCTATGCTCCTGAAATAGGGAGAGAGTTCCTTCTCTCTAATTTCCTTCTTCCACTTTCCTCTTCATAATTCCTGTTGTCAACATCTAAAGGAAGCCAGCCAGGGAGAGAATTTGTGAAATACAATTTGCAATGTCTCAGCCTGCACATTCGCATAGCAGAGTTTAGAATGGTTGGCTTGGGTCTGGAAGACATTGATAAACAACTGACACAGTATCTCATTTATGCAGAAGACTTCTTGAATCTTTTTTTAAATTAGTGAATTTATTTATTTGGCTGTATTGGGTCTTAGTTGTGGCATGTGGGATCTTTCATTGTGGTATACTGACTCTCAAGTTGTACTTAGTTGTGGAATCTTGGTTCCCTGACCAGGAATCAAACCAGCATTCCCTGCATTGGAAGGTGGATTCTTCCCCCGCTGCCCCCGCCCCCCCCCCCCCCCCCCCCCCCGCAATGTAGAATGCCTTTTATCTATGGACAAACACACTATATATTTGATCCTTAAGACATTGTCACCTCCATTTTGGAGATGAAAAGATTGAGATACATGAAGGTTTATAAATAGAATTCCATGCACATGCTCACAAACTTCACTCTCACATTGAGGCACAAGCTCTGGCCAAACTGTGATCAGACCCCCAATTGTTATTTAGTCACTCAGTTGTGTCCGACTCTTTGCAACTTCATGGAGTGCAGCACACCAGGCTTCCCTGTCCTTCACTAATTCCCAGTGTTTACTCAAACTCATGTCCACTGAATCAGTGATGCCATCCAACCATCTCATTCTTTGTCATCCTCTTCTCCTCCTGCCTTCAATCTTTCCCAGCATGAGGGTCTTTTCTAAAGACTTGGCTCTTCACTTCAGGGGGGCCAAAGGACTGGAGCTTCAGCTTTAGCATCAGCCCTTCCAATGAATATTCAGGACTGATTTCCTTTAGACTCTCAAGAGTCTTCTCCAGCACCACAGTTCGAAAGCATTAATGCTTTGGTGCTCAGCCTTCTTTCTGGTCCAAATCTCACATCCATACACAACTACTGGAAAAACCATAGCTTTGACTAGACAGACCTTTGTTGACAAAGTAATGTCTCTGCTTTTTAGTACACTGTTTAGGTTGGTCACTGCTTTTCTTCCAAGGAGCAAGTGACTTAATTTCATGGCTGAAATTTCATGACATGCGGATGCAGTCACCATCCGCAGTGATTTTGGAACCCAAGAAAATAAAGTCTGTCACTGTTTCCATTGTTTCCCCATTTATTTGCCATGAAGCGATGGGACCAAAAGCCATGATCTTAGCTTTTTGAAAGTTGAGTTTTAAGCCAGCTTTTTGACTCTCCTCTTTCACCTTATCAAGAGGCTCTTTAGTTCCTCTTCACTTTCTGCCATGAGAGTGGTTCCATCTACATATCTGAGGTTACCGATCATTTCTCCCGGCAATCTTGCCCACACTGACCACCGGCAGTAGAGTGTCGGTGTGAGAGTCGCTGCCCCACCTCCTGCCTACCAGTAGATTTGGATCTGGGTGTGGAGAGGGAAAAGCTAGCACTAAGAGACCAAGGGAGAGGGGCTGTGGCTGGGATTGCTCTTTCAGGATCTGCCAGAAACAGTCCAAACTGGAGCAGGCCCAGCGTGCTGCGTGCCAAGTCACTTCAGTCATGTCCGACTCTCTGCAGCTCTATGGAGCCCACCAGACTTCTCTGTTGGTGGGATTCTCCAGGCAAGAACACTGGAATGGGTTGCCATGTCCTCCTCCAGGGGATCTTTCCGACCCAGGGATCCACCCTGTATCTCTTGTCTCCTGCACTGGCAGGCAGGTTCTTTACCACTGGCCCAGGGTTACCACCAATTCCAAGAGTCAGGAGCTGAAAACATTGACTGTATACTCCAACTTTACATCACCAGCATATTTAATAACAAGCCACAGGAGTGACGGGGCGGTGATGAGTCATTGCTGGGGCACCCAAGACCTTCAAATATGGGACACTGGCCTACCGCCTTCAGCAGGGACAAGTCACTAGCCTGTCAGCCCGCGGCCACCCAGCACCAGAGACGGGACGAGGCCCAGCAGGTACAAGTCTGTCAGGGTCTGCAGCACTGAGCATCCTGAGGGTGTGGCCACTTCAGTGCCCAGGACGCACAACAGTTGCCAGGGGGCCCATTCTTTCCTGGGGGGCTGACCACCCAGGCCCACACCATGAGCACTTCAGGAGGTTGGATGGAGCAGGTCAGAGGCAGCAGCTGTGTGCAGGAATCCCAGGTTGAGGTCTCACCACAGTCCAGGTTTCTCCCAGGCTCTCATCTGTACTGTGTATGGATCAAAGGTTCCTTGTGTGGCCGGTAGGACTGGAGGAAAGCGCTCTGGGAGACAGACCATGCCAGGTTTGGGAATCAACATCGCGGCAGGGCTCCCCGCTGCAGACGTCGGGTGCTGGGGGGCCGCTCCCTCAAAGTCTGGCGTGGAGTCCACGGACCGCCGGGAGGCCGCGACCCCCGAACGCAGCCGGGCGCCTAGGATTCGTCGTCGTCATCGACGCTGACGCTGCCGGGCTCGCCCTCCCGGGACGAGCACAGCTCTCGGGCCAGCAGCGCCGTTAAACCCTGGGCGCTGGAAGGTGGATTCTTAAACACTGGCCCCTTTCTGATCTGTTCTTTATGTCCCTTGAGCTAGGGAGGAGAACTGGAGAAAGATATCAGGGCAGAGAGAAGAGATAGGAGCAAAGCATCTTAACCTTCATTCCTTGGGTTAACAAGAATGCTTGAACTTATTCTGGATAAATGCACTGTGGCTTGAGCCATCTTGGTTTTACTTCAATTACAAGAACAGACTTACTCAAGGGGACCCTACCAAAAAGAGTTTCAATGTGTACCAATGGGAATGGCAGCTGAGGAGATGAGAAAATTTATTTTTTTTCCCAGCGAAAGCTCCTCCTTATCCCTAAGAAGAGAGCCACCACTTGGACACCTACCTTAGAGAAGGCGTCAATCTATAGTCTCTTTTTGTTAGAGAAGCAGTGACACTCCACAGAGGACTGCAATTAAATGCCCAGTTATATAACAGGGCTTTCTTTTTTAGTAACTCTTCCACTCTGCTGTAGTGTGGAAGCAGGTAGAACCTAGAGAAGAGAGGGGAGAGAAGGAATAAAAGAATAGACTATTCCCTCTTCCCAATCTAAGTCCTACACACTGGCCACAGGTCCTGAACACTGAACTGAGAAAAGGGAAGGAGATGTGGTGTAAAGCTGTTAGTTATAAGTTATGTACTCAGTTTGAACTGTTGTTAAGGAAGAGGATATGGATTTAACATTGCAGATGGAAAGCAGTTATTGGAGAAAAATGAAAACATGTACAAAATGTTCAATAGATCAATTATACAAAAAACAAAATTAAACTCCTTTGAGTATCGTCTCAAAATAAAGAGAAATCTTTAAACTGAAAAAGATAACTATTCAGAACTCAAAGTACTACACTATTTTTTTCATTTCTTCAAGATTTGGTCATTTCATCATGGTTTATATCCATAAAGTAGGATTTTAGAATGACTACCATTATTTATTGAAATTTCTATCATTCAATAATTACTACTGGTAACTGAAACCTGCTGAAAGAGAAATTTACTTGATAGCTGTATCAGTCTGTGTCTTTTCCCTTGTTTTAGATTTTATATCTCTGTGGAAAAGAGGAAAATAACATAATTATATGATGAATACTATAGTCTTAGAAAAATAACAGAATGTTGTGAAAGATTAATATGTTTAAAAGCACCATTTAAGTGGTGAAAGATACGACTACAGGAAAACTATTCATACATGCCAATATGAAATTTATTGTCATCATACTTGCTCATAACTTTAGGAATTCTTGGAAATACTTCATTTTAATGAAGCATATGGCATTTTATGTATTGAGAAGCAAATTTTGCTAACAGAAGAATAGTTTCAGATTAGGAGAACTTATACTTCTTCTCTATGTTTATATTTGCCTTAAATTTGAGGCCTTGTAAAACATCAGTATCTTTTTAAAATTACTCTTTTTTGTCCTAACATGATTAGGGAGCATTATTCCAGAAAACTGATCAACTTAACTTGTAGTCCAACATCAAAAAAAGAAATAAAAATCACTTTTCTACCTTGAAAAGGTGTGAATAATCAGTTGCATAGTGATTGGTGAAGAGGCTTGGCTTAGAAATAACGTCTTAGTCTGAAACAACAGAGCGTGTGACTCTGAGTTTTCATTACTGCTCTGAGCCTTTATTCCCTCACCTGTCACCATAGTCGTGCCCACCTCATTTGGCTGGCAGCGCTAATGAGACATAATTGGACTCATATATGTGTAGTGTTTAAATTGTCACAAGATGAGTTCTCTATCCGTGTTAGTCCAAAGGATAGGCAACTGACAGTTCAGTTCAGTTGCTCAGTTGTGTCTGACTCTTTGCAACCCTGTGGACTGCAGCACTCCAGGCTTCCCTGTCCATCACCAACTTCCAGAGCTTATTCAAACTCATATCCATTGAGCTGGTGACACCATCCAACCATCTCATCCTGTGTCATCACCTTCTCCTCCTACCTTCAATCTTTCCCAGCATCAGGATCTTTTCCAGTGAGTCAGTTCTTCGTATCAGGTGGCCAAAGTATTGGAGTTTCAGCTTCAGCATCAATCCTTCCAATGAACACCCAGGACTGATTTCCTTTAGGATGGACTTATTGGATCTCCTTCCTGTCCAAAAGACTCTCGAGAATCTTCTCCAACACTACAGATCAAAAGTATCAATTCTTCAGTTCTCAGCTTTTTTTATAGTCCAACTCTCACATCCATACATGACTCCTGGAAAAACCATAGCTTTGACTAGAAGGACCTTCATTGGCAAAATAATGTCTCTGCTTTTGAATATACTGCCTAGGTTGGTCATAACTTTCCTTCCAAGGAGTAAGTGTCTTTTTATTTCATGGCTCAGTCACCAACTGCAGTGATTTTGGAGTCCAAAAAAACAAAGTCTGCCACTGTTTTCACTGTTTTCCCATCTATTTGCCATGAAGTGATGGGACCAGTTGCCATGATCTTAGTTTTCTGAATGTTGAGTTTTAAACCAACTTTTTCACTCTCCTCTTTCACTTTCATCAAGAGGCTCTTTAGTTCTTCTTCACTTTCTGCAGTAAGTGTGATGTCATCTGCGTATCTGAGGTTATTGATATATCTCCTTGCAATCTTGATTCCAGCTTGTGCTTCATCCAGCCAGCATTTCTCATGATGTACTCTCCATTTAAGTTGAATAAACAGGGAGACAATATACACCCTTGACGTACTCCTTTTCCTATTTGGAGTCAATCTGTTCCATGTCAACTTCTAACTGTTGCTTCTTGACCTGCATACAGAATTCTCAGGAGGCAGGTCAGGTGGTCTGGTATTCCCATCTCTTGAAGAATTTTCCACAGTTTGTTGCAGTCAGCAATAACATGGCACTTATAATCTCCATTTTTCTATTTTATTTTATTTATTTATTTATTTATTTTTTAATTTTTTAAAAATTTTTCAGTGGGTTTTGTCATACATTGATATGAATCAGCCATAGAGTTACACATATTCCCCCTCTCAATCCCCCCTCCCACCTCCCTCTCCACCTGATTCCTCTGGGTCTTCCCAGCCCAGCAGGCCCGAGCACTTGACTCATGCATCCCACCTGGGCTGGTGATCTGTTTCACCATAGATAATATACATGCTGTTCTTTCGAAACATCCCACCCTCACCTTCTCCCACAGAGTTCAAAAGTCTGTTCTGTACTTCTGTGTCTCTTTTTCTGTTTTGCATATAGGGTTATCGTTACCATCTTTCTAAATTCCATACATATGTGTTAGTATACTGTAATGTTCTTTATCTTTCTGGCTTACTTCACTCTGTATAATGGGCTCCAGTTTCATCCATCTCATTAGAACTGATTGAAATGAATTCTTTTTAACGGCTGAGTAATATTCCATGGTGTATATGTACCACAGCATCCTTATCCATTCATCTGCTGATGGGCGTCTAGGTTGCTTCCATGTCCTGGCTATTATAAACAGTGCTGCGATGAACATTGGGGTGCACGTGTCTCTTTCAGACCTGGATTCCTCAGTGTGTATGCCCAGAAGTGGTATTGCTGGGTCATATGGCAGTTCTGTTTCCAGTTTTTTAAGAAATCTCCACACTGTTCTCCATAGTGGCTGTACTAGTTTGCATTCCCACCAACAGTGTAAGAGGGTTCCCTTTTCTCCACACCCTCTCCAGCATTTATTGCTTGTAGACTTTTGGATAGCAGCCATCCTGACTGGCGTGTAATGGTACCTCATTGTGGTTTTGATTTGCATTTCTCTGATAATGAGTGATGTTGAGCATCTTTTCATGTGTTTGTTAGCCATCTGTATGTCTTCTTTGGAGAAATGTCTGTTTAGTTCTTTGGCCCATTTTTTGATTGGGTCATTTATTTTTCTGGAATTGAGCTTCAGGAGTTGCTTGTATATTTTTGAGATTAATCCTTTGTCTGTTTCCTCATTTGCTATTATTTTCTCCAAATCTGAGGGCTGTCTTTTCACCTTACTTATAGTTTCCTTTGTTGTGCAAAAGCTTTTAATTTTCATTAGGTCCCATTTGTTTATTTTTGCTTTTATTTCCAATATTCTGGGAGGTGGGTCATAGAAGATCTTGCTGTGATTTATGTCGTAGAGTGTTTTGCCTGTGTTCTCCTCTAGGATTTTATAGTTTCTGGTCTTACATTTAGATCTTTAATCCATTTTGAGTTTATTTTTGTGTATGGTGTTAGAAAGTGTTCGAGTTTCATTCTTTTACAAGTGGTTGACCAGTTTTCCCAGCACCACTTGTTAAAGAGATTGTCTTTTTCCCACTGTATATCCTTGCCTCCTTTGTCAAAGATAAGGTGTCCATAGGTTCGTGGATTTATCTCTGGGCTTTCTATTCTGTTCCATTGGTCTATATTTCTGTCTTTGTGCCAGTACCATACTGTCTTGATGACTGTAGCTTTGTAGTAGAGTCTGAAGTCAGGCAGGTTGATTCCTCCAGTTTCATTCTTCTTTCTCAAGATTACTTTGGCTATTCGAGGTTTTTTGTATTTCCATACAAATTGTGAAATTATTTGTTCTAGTTCTGTGAAAAATACCGTTGGCAGCTTGATAGGGATGGCATTGAATCTATAGATTGCTTTGGGTAGAATAGCCATTTTGACAATATTGATTCTTCCAATCCATGAACACAGTATGTTTCTCCATCTGTTTGTGTCCTCTTTGATTTCTTTCATCAGTGTTTTCTAGTTTTCTATGTATAGGTCTTTCGTTTCTTTAGGTAGATATACTCCTAAGTATTTTATTCTTTTTGTTGCAATGGTGAATGGTATTGTTTCCTTAATTTCTCTTTCTGTTTTTTCATTGTTAGTATATAAGAATGCAAGGGATTTCTGTGTGTTAATTTTATATCCTGCAACTTTACTATATTCATTGATTAGCTCTAGTAATTTTCTGGAAGAGTCTTTAGGGTTTTCTATGTAGAGGATCATGTCATCTGGAAACAGCGAGAGTTTCACTTCTTGTTTTCCTATCTGGATTCCTTTTACTTCTTTTTCTGCTCTGATTGCTGTGGCCAAAACTTCCAACACTATGTTGACTAGTAGTGGTGAGAGTGGGCATCCTTGTCTTGTTCCTGATTTCAGAGGAAATGCTTTCAGTTTTTCACCATTGAGGGTAATGGTTGCTGTGGGTTTGTCATATATAACTTTTATTATATTGAGGTATGTTCCTTGTATTCCTGCTTTCTGGAGAGTTTTAATCATAAATGAGTGTTGAATTTTGTCAAAGGCTTTCTCTGCATCTATTGAGATATTCATATGGTTTTTATCTTCCAATTTGTTAATGTGGTGTATTACGTTGTTTGATTTGCGGATATTAAAGAATCCTTGCATTCCTGGGATAAAGCCCACTTGATCATGGTGTATGATTTTTTTTTAATATGTTGTTGGATTCTGTTTGCTAGAATTTTGTTAAGGATTTTTGCATCTATGTTCATCAGTGATATTGGCCTGTAGTTTTCGTTTTTTGTGGCATCTTTGTCTGGTTTTGGAATTAGGGTGATGGTGGCCTCATAGAATGAGTTTGGAAGTTTACCTTCATGTTCAATTTTCCAGACGAGTTTGAGTAAGATAGGTGTTAGCTCTTCTCTACATTTTTCTATTTTATAATGTATCAATAATATATAATGTAATGCTAAGTTATATTGTATACTATCAATATCATATGGGCTTCCTTGGTGGCTCAGACAGTAGAGAATCTGCCCATAATGTGGGAGACCTGGCTTTATCCCTGGGTTGGGAAGATCCCCTGGAGGAAGGCATGCAACTTGCTCCAGTACTCTTGCCTGGAGAATCCCCATGGATAGAGGAGCCTGGCGGGCTACAGTCCATGGGGTCACAAAGAGTCAGACACGACTGAGTGACTAAGCACAGCACATTAATATGATATAGCAGTAGTATAATACAGTCACATAACAGTGTAGTATTACACAACTTTTCCCTGATTTCCCAAACAGAACCACCATTGCCACCCACGAGTGATGACATAGAACTATTTCTGCCTTACAACAGCAACTTGAAATCATGCCTGCTGACCTTCTTTTTGAAAAGCCATAAAACCATTCTAAAACTCCCACTAGATTTACTTACTCATTCTCTGACAGTTGTTTATTGAGACCCTGCTTTGTGTCAGCCACTGCGCTATGCGCTGAGGGGGTATATTTTAAACTGGCCCTCTGGCTTTGTAAAGTTTTTGGACATATCTGTTTTCAGTCAGGGTCTCCATAGGAAATAGATTGCACTCCCACAGGGAATGAAAGAAAATTTAATGAAGGTCATATTTACAATGGGGTATGACTTAGCAGCAGCAGGAAATGGCAACCCACTCCAGTATTCTTGCTTGGGAATCCCATGGACAGAGGAGCCTGGCGGGCTATGGTCCCTAGGGTTCCCAAGAGTCAGACACGACTGAAGCAACTTTGCACGTACGCACTATTTACAAAAGATGTGGACAGGGTTGAGGATAACCCAAAGGTATAACCAAGCGCTATAAGAATAGCAACAGTGGAAAGCTGCCATCAGATTCATGTTTGAAAGGTGGAGTGGGAGCAGTAGTTAATGGAAGTTAGGGAAACCTATCTCCTTAGAGATGGGTGATTGATTATAGGAGCTGTAATCTAGAGAAAGAGCTTTCATTATTGTTGCACCCTGGCCAGTAGAGAGGACCCTTTCTTTCCTCCTGCCTTCCTGCCGTACTTCTCAGGAGCCAGACGGCTAGAGAGCCTATGGACTCAATCTGTGAGGACCAGCCTCCTGTGACAAAACCAAGATGCAGAAGGTGTTGGGGTCTATCTCGAGGAGACAAATGTAAACTACTTAGAAAATAATCTCTTCTTCCCTCGTTTGTCTTGTTTTTTGTAACAGGTGTTGGGTTTTATTTCTGAATGTAAAAGTAATATATTTTTATGTAGAACATTTGGAAAACTGCCTTGTAACTTTTGTAACTTGAGATTTTGCTTTTTCCTAGCCAGGACATGCTCCCAATTGAAGGCACATGAATCTGTCCAGTCAGCTTTCATACTCAGAGTGTTATAAAACATAAGCTTATTTTCATGGCTAAGACCTCACAAAAATACTCTTGCATGCCCCAAATCTACTAATGTTACTCTGGAACATGTTGTCTTTCTGCCTGTCATAAACTTCCTTAGCATGGCATCTTCTTGCATAGTCACAGTCTTAGTACATTAGATTCCTTCCCATATTTTTGCACACCATATTTTTTCCCACTATCTCTGCTAAACAAATTCTACTCATTATTTAAGGCTAAAAGAAAACCTCATTTATTTCCCAGAAACCCAAATATTTTAATATTTAATTATATTCTTTGATTCACCCATTTTACAAATATTTTTGAGAACCTATTAAGTGCATATTTAATATATGTAAGTCTTTCCTGCCAGACTAGACCTAAAATTCTTGAGAGCCATATTTGCATTGAGCTTCATTTAGATCCTATCATAGCTTTGCTCACTTCTAAGAAAATATTGCTAAGGTCTTACCCTTCATTTCTGCTGGGGAAGCTTGATCACAGTTCCTTCCTGCTGAAGACAGCCTCAGAATTTCTATTCCAGTTGTGCTGTTTTATCCTATTTTTTAAGCGCATTTCCTGCCAAGCAAAATGGATCACTTTTTTGGCTTGGAAAAGAATATCACAAAAATTTGGAAAATATGGAAAAGAAAGAAAAATTTCTATGCCTCTTATATAATGTTCACTGTTACAATGTTACACAGCTTCTTTAATATTTTTCTATGCTTATATTTTTGAGAATTATAATCATTGGGTATGTCTAATTTTATATCCTATATATAAAACTTACATCTTGAATCTTGCTTTTTCCTTTAACATAGGGGTATAAACTTTTTTTTTTTTTCAGGTTCTGCCTCAGAGAGGCACTCAAGATTGAATATAACAGAGATAAAATATATGTTATTTGTTGACCTTTGCTAGGTTTCAAGCAGCTTTTGAAAAGGGCTCTAAATGTCTGCTTAGTCCTCTTTGGTCAGTGTTAGAAAAGCTCAATAATTGTAATCATTCCTTGGTGTATGATGAGGAAATTCTTTTCCTTATCATATTGAATTGAACACCTGAAAAGCCTGTGGAGTTCTCTCCCTAGAAGACTTACAAAAGTGAAGTTTCTCCCTCCCCCACTCTCTTGTCTACTGTCAGTTTTGCTGCCAACTTCTGCATAATATAGTCAAATTATGTGTTAGAAATTCAACCCTGGTTTCCTGGGTGATGGTACAATGCCACTACTTAGTATTCCTAGTCACATAGCCACAATTCCATCACTCTGTTAATCTATATATATCTTCATGTTCGAGAAGCAGACTTTCCAAATCCAGCACATATTAAGGGTTTTAAATGTACAAAGTAAGAAAACATAGGAGCTTCTGGATCTCAGCATTGATGAAGCCATTTTTTTATTACTAAAAATTATATTTATTTTTTAAACTTTTTTCTTACAGAAAATCTTAAACACACTAAAGTGGGAGGTTTTTGATATTAAGATTTGAGAATCCACTGTCTGGACCAATATTTTTGGATTCAATGATTTCTGCAGTGTATCTTTTCCATTTCAGTTCTGCAAAGTCAAAACTCTTCATATTCTTTTTTAGACTATTGTATGTCTGAAATTTAAATTTTGGCCTGTTTTAATAGCCTGAGTTTTCATATTCATAAACCAGTGATTCTTTTTCCTCTGGAGTTTGCACAAGTAGGGTGCACCCTTAAATTTTGGAAATGTTATTGAGGTTCTTTGTTTCTGAAGTGAATTCTAGTGATCTACACAAAACAATTGTCATGAAGTGTCTGTTTCAGAATGGCCAAGTTTGTGTGATTTAAACCAGGAAATTCTAGCTCTTTCTACCTCTTGGTTGCTAAATTCTCTGTGATGAATACTTGCATATGTATATATAAGAAGTTTAAACTAATGGTAAAATGGAAATTAAGATTTTTTGGGTCATGCATATTTTTTGTATTGGTTTAGTTTTCCTTTTTATTGGCAGTAGTATCAATGGATTATGGAGAAGGAAATGGCAACCCACTCCAGTATTCCTGTCTGGAGAATCCCAGGGACTGAGAAGCCTGGTGGGCCACAGTCCATAGGGTCACAAAGAGTCAGACATGACTGAAGTGACTTAGCATGAATGCATGCATCAATGGATCATATACCTTAAATTCTAAATCTGCTATGTTTTAATTGTGTTGGTGGTTTAGTCACCAAGTTGTAACACTTATAATCCCATGGACAGCAGCCCGCCAGGCTCCTCTGTCCTTGGGATTTTCCAGGTAAGAATACTGGAGTGGATTGCCATTTCTTTTCTAGTTTTAGATGTGTTAGTTTGGCCAAATCATTTTTCTGATCCTCTATTCTCTCATTATTAAAAAAAGATGAAAACAATTTAACAGATTGTTATGGGGATCAAATGAAATATTGCTTGGGAAGATACTTCGTAAGTATAAAGCCTTTCACTAATACCTAGTATTTCTATAGTCTTAAAGATCATTGATAATTTGGGAGCCTATTACTCTCTATTCTTTTTCTCTCCCCTTAGATATCTTTGTCTTGGATTTTTGCATTTTGTGAACCTCTTTTCTCACAGCTTAGCTTTAGTTAGCTTGGTAAATTGTGATATATTTACTTATCCACATGCATTGTATACCTTCAGATCTTAGTGCGGAGAATACCATGTATTTGTATTTAACTAAGGATACCAAGCTGTTCTTTTTTTTGTGTGTCTCTTTTCCCTGTAGGTCTTAAAAACTGACAGCAAAGCTGCCCTGAAAGACAGACATCCTGAGAGGGGCTGTTTTTCACCTTTATAATGAAGAAAAGCAGGAGTGTGATGACAGTCACGGCCGATGATGTAAGTTCCAAAAGTCACAGAATTGCCGATTCTATCCTCTCTTTGTCTGCCTAATAAATAAGGCACTCCATAATTCTGTTCCAAGGCAGGTAGGGTTGTTTAGAAGTACCACTCTGTCGCTAGATATCTCTGTGATGCTGGACGTTGCCAGCCCTTGGACCCAGAACTCTGCGAGGTAGACAGCAGGCATACCACCCTCGTTGTAGCTTGGAAATGGGCTCAGTTTGAGCTTTGTGGTTTTTATTTACAAAATACCAGTCTAGAAAATTTTCTTTCACCTTGCTTTTCACCATTTCTTGATGACTTTCTTGTACATTTTTATCCATGTATAGCTAATGCTTGAGTTACCTCTTGAGGTGTGGGGTCTTTGACAGCTGTTTGTATTAAGAAGAAATTTGTGAGGTACACATCTTCTAGGACTTAGCTGCTCAGTGTGGGCCTCAGACCAGCAGTGCTAGCATCACCTGTGGATTTATTACAAATATAGAATCTCAGAGCCATACCTTAGACCTATAGATCAAACTTTGTATTAAAAAGTTCCCAGGGAGACCAGATATGTACTTTAAGCCCTGCTCTTGGTCCTTTGAAGAAGTCTATTGACATTATTTTCAATAGCTATCATTGCAATGATTATCCTAATCCTCTCTGAGGTAATGGTTGACACAATCAAAAGACAGGGAAGTTTTCTCAGAAGAATGTGCAGGAAAGAAATGCATATTTGAAGAATATAAACCCCACCTAGAGTGGATTGTTTTTACCTAGATTTGTGCTGTCCAACATGGTAGCCACTAGCAACATGTGACTCTTAAACACTAGTGTGAATGGAGAGGTGCTGTAAATGTGAAATACATTTTGGATCTTGAATTCATAACAGTACAGATAGAAAAGAGTATAAAATATGTCATTAGTAATTTTTGATATAGATTACATGTTGAAATGTCAATATTTTGGGCAATCTAGGCTAAGTAATATATACTATTAAAGGTAATTTCATATTTCTTTTTTTTAATGGGATTACTAGAATATTTAAAATTATACATTTAGCTCCCATTTGTGGCTTGTTCTTTATTTCTAGTAAACAGTAATAATCAAAAACTTTTCACCATGTACCTCAACTTTTCGAATATAGTACAGAAGATCATATCAAATGTTACACACAGCATTTCTTCCCTTACAATGAAAACAACTTGGCAGATACTATGTTTTATATGCCACACTCTGAAGAAAGATTCACCCTTAAGTCAAGGATGTTTTATTATATTCTTAGTTATTTCAGCTCAGCAAACAGTTACTCAATGATTTAAATGTTCACTTGACATTATTTAGCGTCTCTTATGCACCAAACACTGATTAGTTCTAGGGATTAGAGTTCTTGTCCCTTTGAAGTTTATATTACAGAGGGGAGGGCATACATAAATCAATAAATTATAAAATAATTCCAGCTATAATAAGAGCTGTACAGAAAAATGAAGTCGGTCAGGTGGGCAAAGAATAACTGGATGATGACTATAAGTGTTTATAGAAGGATGACATGAAGAGATGACATATGGACAGTGAAGACATATGAGCATCAAAGGAGTGAACTCTGAGAAGATCTGGGGAGGACCATTTCTGGCAAAGAGAACAGTGTGATTTCCAGAAGTAACATTCAAATTAATGATTTTTTCCTCTGTAAATCTTTGATCCGATAAATGATATGGTCAGTCAATATCATGCTGGTTAAAATAGGAAAAGAAATCCAAGATCACAAATTCAGTAGTTTAGGATTGGCAGAATTAGATTTTGCCTTTGAAGGTGTTAGCAAATTGGGGACAGGAATTATGAGTATGGCTTAAGAGTTTGAGGTAATTATATTGATAATGCAACACGGGTTAATGAAGTGTTTGTAAAACAATGTTAATGTTTCCAATATTTAACTTAATTTCTAAAAGGCTATTCCATTATGTTCTTTTGTAGCAATGCATTTTCACATTAATTGAAGTCTTTAGAAAAAATTCTTAAAACTCAAAGAATGACTCCAAATCTCTATTTCAAGTATGTTCACAAGTCAGTATGGGAGATATTTTGTGGTAGGTGGTGACTTTCAAATAACAAGTATCATATAAGTACCCATTTAGTTTATTCACTGCACTTATACCTGGTTGGTAATATTTACTTTCCTAAAAGAGGAAAAAATATCCAATAACTTTATTATAAGACCATTGTGATTTGTGGTTTAACTAAGTGACATTCTCATTTTTGTTCTTTTGTGTAGTATTTCTTGTATAGGTGGTAAAATATTTTCTGAAGATTTTGCTTTCCAGATAATTGGTAATTTCTTTATGTGTATATTTGGAACAAACTGATTTATAAAAGTTCTGACTTTTAGTTTGTTCTTGAATCTCTTTAGGAAGACTTTGTCTCTTCTAAGACTTTCTGTCTCCTCTAGTCTTTTGAGAAAGAAACTTACATATGCTATGTTTTCTTCTCAGCTCTTATTTCTTTTTTTTTTTTCTTTTTCAACTGTTTATGTCAATCTGTCATGATTTTACCACCATAAATGGCAAAATCAAAAAACGATCAACACAGATTTTCTTTCAGCAGGATAATGTCAGCTCTTATTTCTAACACACACAAACACATAAACACACACGTGAGTAAGTGCTGGGCCATGGTAGATTTAATATAATCAGTTAATAAACCAGTTTGTTTGTTTAAACCTAAGGTGGTCTAGTCCCAATTACTAAACAGTTAAATCCTGGGCACATTCCGGAATATTTCAAACTTTGAAAAATTCTAGATTGTTTGATCTTCTTCCTGTTACTGAATTGTGGTTCTACTGAATCTTAAATAAGTGGTATTTGAAAATCTTAAGTCAAACAAAAAAATATGATGATATCCCATTTCCAGGTAGAGAGAGTGGGGCCCCTGAAAATTGTCAGGCCTATGAATGCCCAGATTTTCGTCATGAAAATGTGGCTTTGTATAGATGAGATAAGCATAAATAACTAGAATATAAGTCCTACTGCTTTTTGCTGTTGTACGCTCTCAAAGTAGGACTGTGCAAGATTCTAATAGGTGTACTACAAATATTTGTTGAATGATCCCAGCTAGGCCCTTAAACTTGAGTTAATTATTCTTATATGAGCTAGTATAGGGGATGGGTAGGGGAGTGGTAGGTGGAGAACTTTTGTTTGTTTGTTTGTTTCAAAGGCAAGCTAGGGGAATACGTGTAACTATATGGCTGATTCATGTCAATGTATGACAAAACCCACTGAAATGTTGTAAAGTGATTGGCCTCCAACTAATAAAATAATATTTAAAAAAAAAAAACAAAGGCAAGCTAGTTCCAGGCTCTCCTATTTTGAAGGGCAGTAGGAAGTGCCTGTCTTTTTAAGGGCTACTGAATGACTTCCAGGTGGGAGATCTTGGTCTGGTGTTAGGACTTCAATTATTGCTTGAGATACGAGTGGAGAGTGACAGATATAACTTTTAAACTCCAAGTGGCTATCAGTGGATATTCGCATCGCTGCCACATTTGCTGTCTTTAAGCCAGTATGAGTGGTGAACCAGGCAGAGGCTCTTTTGGGTCTTCTACTCTCCATAGTACCAGGAACCAGAGTCACCAAGAGATATAGGAAGAATGAATAACTCTTATTGTTGATTATAATTCAGTGCTCTTATTTTCTCACAAATATTTCATTTCAGTCAGTCTTAGGGCACATATTGAACATATGGCAGTTCAATTCAGGACCAGATAAAGTATATTCTTCTTTTCTTGAACTCTCATATATTTAATGCCCCTCCCCCCATTGACCCCTAAACCCCTACAACTCTGAGGAGAACTTTTATGAGAAAAAGAAAAGTCAGTTACCCATCACCCACAATTATGAGTATCTTCCTGGTCTGAGATAGAAAATATTTTTCCTTCAAAGCATTGAGCAAGAAATGTTATACTAGAAAAGTATAGCAAGAAAAACTATACTAGTATAGCTTATTCCCATGTTGCAGAATGATAACATCAATATCCAAAATATATTTTCAGTGAATAGCTTTCATTTTAGCAAGTTAAAAAGAGAAAGAAAAAAAAAGAATAATTTAAAAAAGAGAAGATATCCACAGTCCTAAAGATCACCAAGACTATGCATCTGATATGTTTAAAATTTGAGCATTAGCCCCCATGACTATATGTTTTCTCTTAAGCTTTTGATGTCAGTGTTAGATACTGATTGTGAGATACTGAAAAAGGACTTTATGAGTGACAGCTTAATCATTTAGTTTCTTATTTTATTACATTGTGCATCATTTTAAACATTTGAATTTCATTTTCTTTTTCCTCTTTTTTTCTTCCCCTGTGGTTCCTCTAGAATGTTAAAGATTATTTTGAATGTAGCTTGAGTAAATCCTACAGTTCTTCTAGTAACACTCTTGGGATCGACCTCTGGAGGGGGAGAAGGTGCTGCTCAGGAAACTTGCAGTTGCCACCACTGTCTCAAAGACAGAGCGGAAGGGCAAGGACCCCTGAGGGAGATGGCATTTCCAGACCAACCACGCTTCCGCTGATGACACTGCCAAGCATTGCTATTACAACTGTAACCCAGGAGTGGTGAGTAGCCCCCCGTGTAAATGTCAGCTGGAAGTTTTCTTTTCCAGTTACTCCAGATACAATTTTCTTGTTACTAAAATGTTAGTTATCTGTGGAATAACTAAGGCTTTTGACATTTTGAGAATTTGTTTCCCTTTGGGTAGTAAAATGAGACCTTTTAAACAGTGGAGATACTGTCTACTTCTTAAGATTGGGAGGAACCTGTTGAAGAAGGAATGAGATGCATTTTTATTAATGGCAGGGAAAGCAAAATTACTGCCTATGATCGTTTGTTTTTTTTTAAACTTCAGTGAATGTTGACATGTTTAATTTAGAAAAGAAAAATCATATAGGAGTACCTAAAGGAAATATATATATATGAAATATATAAATCGTCTGTACTATATATATGAATGAGAAGAGATATTCTTATTGCTCTACTCAAAATATAATTATTCTTAGTTTCTTTTGCTATAATCCCACTTTAATAATTTCAGTTTGTGATTAGATAGTAAATAAAACACTTTTGTAAATCAAAAGAGGAATGAAAATTGTACTATGGGAGATGCTTGGACTTTTTGCAGAATCTATGCTTGTGAAAGAGACTATTTTAATCTAGTGTTGAAACATTAATCAAGTACATATAATTTATGACTGTGGTTAAAATTGTGCCATGATGTTTCTTCAAATATGTGTTTTTATCACATATTTAGTATCTAGCAGTTTCTCTGGTTTTTCTTTTTCCTTTACATAATCCAAATATTTTTCCAAGAATAGCCTGCTTATATAACATGGAGTCCTGTTCAAATGAAAAATACTTTCTCTGTATTTTATATAATTTTAAATTATAATAATATGGTGCTTTTAAAATGACTTTTAAAGTCATTTTTTAAGGAAAAGAACGAAGCGTTAAATCACTGTGCAATATCGTTGCGTTAAATCACTGTGCAATATCGTTGCGTTAAATCACTGTGCAATATCGTTGCAGTAAATCCTTCAAATCTGTGAGCTTTATTGTGTGCGACATTCCATGACCACATGCTGAGCTGAGCACTGCTGATGAGTGGTCCAGTGTGTGCTCACTGAGTGATGCAGGAAAGCTTTTAGTTGGTGGTTATCAAATACACTAAGAATTAGATCCCTGAGACTTCAGGCATCACAGTTACTAGCACGAAATGGTTCACCAAGCAGTCTGTATATGATGGAGAAGCATGTAAAACATTATAAGTAGAATGGGTTAAAGTTTTGGAAAGCATTAACTGGCTTCTTCTCCTTAGCTGAATTAGCATTACAATAGTCATAACCAATCACTGAGAACTCAGATGGGCATGTGGCTCCCACACCGCTTACTCAGCCACATAGCCTATGTGATCAGTCTTGGTTTGCTTCTACATTATGACAGGTTTGGAATCTAAAATAGAAATCTACGCGGATTTATATTTCAGCAAGTTGGCACCAGTGCAGTAGTACCAGTTGTTACAATATTGAAATGCTTCCTGATGTTGGTAAATATATGCTTTCCTGACCTCTATGATTGTCCTTATTACTATCCCAGACTCTTCCCTAGAAGGAAATTCTTCACAAACCAACAGTAAAGAGGTGATCAGTTGATGACTAGTACAGAGGAGCCCAGTTTCGTTGGACATTGGTGCTTTATCTGTTAGAATAACAGTCTGGATAAAATGTACCTTGCAGTGTTGGAGTTCATTTTACCCAAAGACCCAAATTGGGAGTTATGGAATTGTTCTTTCCTTAGAAATATTGAATCCAGACTCTGACATGTTGGGCACGCTTCTTTACCTCTCTAAGTTGAATGTGTTCATCTGTACAAAGAGAGTAATTGTACTCAATCTCATGGGCTATTGTAAGGATTAGGTATGGTCATCTCTATAAAATGTCTAGTTTAGTAAAAAGCACATGTTAGGCAATCAACAAACATTAGTTTCTCTTCTCTTGATCATTATGCATTAAAGCCTTTTGAAAATGAGACACCATGTTTCAAGTATCAGTAGCCTCAAACTGAGTATCAGTAGTTTAGAATGAAATGGAGGATTTACCCATTATCCAGCTTGTCATGCAGTCAGCCAGCACCACATATGAGTAATTAATTTATGTCTTTTTTTTCCCCAATCACCTGGATACTTTTTAAAGTATGAGAGTATTCAGTCATTGACTCCAAACTTATTTTTTAGTATAAGCAACTAAAAGCATTTCAATTCATCCCTTAGAAATATTTCTTTTGGAATACTGATAGTTAAGAGACTGGAGGAATTGCTGGCAGAGGAATTTCATTGAAAGACCATTTGATTAGAAGTGAGAAAGTAGGGTTCAGATATCATCAGGGCCATCACTTGATGAAAGATCCTAGAGATAAGGAATGCAGCCTCCAACCCTGTGTGGGAAAGAATTATACTCACCACTTAGAGTGCGGAGAATGTGGAATCAACTACATGCCTAGATGATGGGTCAGTAAACTTTTTCTGCCAGTTAGTAAATATTTTGGGCTTTGTGGGCTTTATAGTCTCTGTTGTGACTATTCAGCATCGCCAGTGTAGTAAGAATGTTGCCATAGACAGTGCATAAATGAATGTAGCTGGGCTCCAGTAAAACTTAATTTATGTAAACAGGCAGGAGGCCAGATTTTGCCTGCCAGTCAGTTTGATGACTTCTGTTCTAGACTAGCAAAAACCCCCAAGATATGATGCCCTCTCTGATAATTGCTTTGACAGTGGTAACTGGGTGAAACCAACCTGGAGTTCCTGGTTGGTGTTCTAAATGTGTCAAAGATCTGGGAATATGTGGTATAGATCAAGTCTTTAAAGCTAGTGAAGGAATTTGAATGAGAACAAATAAAAATTACTACCCAGTGTATATAAAGTTAAATATTGGATTGGACAAAAAGTTCCTTTGCGTTTTTTCTATAAGATGTTATGGAAAAACTTGTATAAACTTTTTGGCCAACCCAATAGAAAAGATTGCTATAAATTTAGCTCTTGTTTGGGGAGAGTACATTGGATGAAGGGAGTTGGCCATCATCACAAGCAAAAGGCCTGGAATAGAAGGAGAGTGATTTGATTTACTGTGGAGAAAGGAAGAGTGAGGACCTGAGTCCAGTTGGGTGAACATCCATCTTGCTACCTTTTGGGTGAACTTCATCATTCCACAACAACTCAAATGAATAAACAGAGATAAACAGAGATGATACAATTTTCAGAGTTGTGGTGACAGAGAAAATATTTGCAATGTATGTAGTGTAGTAATTAGCACTTTAGTGGTTATTTTGATATTTTTGTTATTTTATTGTTAAATATTGACCAAACAGCCAACATTATGCACTTTTTATTGCTGGGGATTCTGGGGGAATTTCACCACCTGCATTATTAGAACCATCTTGGAAATATGAAAGAAGAGTTCATATATGAAAGCAGGATGTTATTTTTATTACTGATAAAGTTGATATTGGAATATGTACTCTATGTCTGTGGGCAAGTAGATGTCTAACACTGTGCACCATAATTATACAGACTTACCATGCAGTAATAGGAAGTGCTAGTGCTGGGCAGGCAGATCTTGTCCTCAGAGAAAGAATCTACCTCTATAAAACTTGAACATGGAAGAGTTGTAGAATCCTGCCCAGGTGAGACAGTAGGAAGGAAGGACTGATGTGTGCATGTCTACTTTCTCCTCTGGAAAGACCAATGCAGATTAAATTACCTTCTCCCCATGAAAGATTGAGTAAAAAGGGAGAAAGTGGTTAGGAATAAGATAGTGGCATTTGACACTGGAAGACACATCCAAAAGTGGAAAAAATATGTTCTTCCTGACATTCTCCAACCTTTTCCCTTCTTTTCACCTTTAGTCTGGCATTACACTAGGGACATGGCCAATGCCACATCTCTGGTGATCTTTATTTTTTTAACAGTTCAAGGAGTTTACTAACCTACCAAATTTATCAGTGTCACCACAACCAAATTAGGAAAATGAGTCAATACTCAGCCTTGACTGTCTATAGTTAAATCTATAATTTTAACTTTCCTCCATAAGGCCCTTAGAACTCTTTAAGTCCTTCTAGCCCTTCCTTATTTGCAATTGTTAATTATCTGTTTTTTAATCCGAAAATACACTAGCTCTCTGTTTGGTATCATTTACCTTTTTGCTTGAAGTAAGTCCTTTAGAATTTACTCTCATTTTTCTGTTTGTTTCTCTGAAGATGTCCTTATTTTGTCTCATGCTTGAAAGTGTTTTCTTTTTCATTATGTAGCAGTCTGTTTAATTCAACACTTTCCCCTTCCCTTTTGGCTTCCATTACTGTTATTGGAAAATGGCTCTAATTGTTTTACTATGTAAATAAACTGCATTTGGGGTAGGGGGCCCTGGATTTCTGAATTCCATCTTTGATGTGTCTATGGGTGGATTTCCTTTTATTTATCCTACATGAGATTTACTGGACTTCTTGAATATGTTGTTTGGTGTCTTTTATCATTGGATCTGGAATATTCTTTGTCATTATCTCTTCAAAAATTTTCTCTGTCAGCCTTTTGCTCCTCTGCTATTGGACTTTGTATTTTGGATCTATTGGTATGTATTTTGGATATACTTCTTTATCTTCCATTTCTTTTAATGTCTTTCACACATATGTGGTTAAACAGTATTTGTCTTTCTGGGTTGTATTCTTGTAATTGCTTTTGGTCTGCTTCTGGTTTGCTAATTCTCTTTTAAACTATGTTTAATTTGCTGTTAAACCTATTATATTGCATATGTCAATTTTGATTATTATATTTTTTATTTTTAAAATTTGTATTTATTTAGCTTTTGAGTATGAGGTAATTTTATGTAGTTTTCTTTTCCCTACATGTATTAGTTAACTATTGTTGCATAACTAATAACCCCCAAATGTAATGGCTTAAAATAACAAGCATGTTTTATATTCTGTTTTCTGTGGGCCAGGAATCTAGTTGTGATCTAGCTGGGTCCCTCTGGCTGGGTCTGTCACAAGGCCAGAGTCAAGTTACTAACCAGTGCTACAGTCATTTCAGTGGTTGACTGGGTGGGAGGGACAGCTTACAAGTTCACTCATGTGGTTTTTGACAGCTTCATGTCCTTGTCACCTGTTGACTGAAAACATCAGTTTTTGCTATGTGAACCTCTCTCTTGGGCTACACTTGACATGACGGTTTGTTTTTTATGGAACAAGAGCTTTTGATAGAGAAAGACCAATAGAAATTAAAAATTTTTTAGTGATATCCCATCACTTTTGCACATTCTGTTCATTAGATCTAGCCCATACAAAGGGGAGGAATTGTGCAAGGGCCTGACTGTGAGGAGGTGGGCATCACTGAGGACTACGTTGGAGGTTGTTTATCATATTGCTTCCCAGGTGGTGCTAATGGTAAAGAACCTTCCTGCCAAAGCAGGAGACATAAGATATGCAGTTTTGATCCCTCGGTCAGGAAGATCCCCTGAAGGATGGCATAGCCACCCATTCCATTCTTGCCTGGAGAATTTCATGGACAGAGGAGCGTGGCAGGCTACAGTCCTTAGGGTCACAAAGAGTGGGACAGGACTGATGTGACTTAGCACACACACATCATACTGCAGTTGTTTTCAAGCTTTTAAAAATTTCTCTAAATATAGCAAGAGAAAGGAGAATAGACAAATCCACTATTACGTTGTAGACTTCAACACTGCAGAAAACTGATAGATCAAACAAGGAGAAAATCATTAGAACTATATTTGACCTGAACAGCATTATCAATCAACTTTATTTAATTGAAGTTTTTAGAATACTTCATCCAATAACAACACAATATGTATTCTTCTCAATATTGCATTGAATGCTCACCAAGATGCATCTATTCTGGGCTATAACCCATAGCTTAACAAATTTAAAATAATTAAATGGTCTGTGTCTGTGTTCTCAGACATAGTGGAATTAAATAAGAAATCAACAACAGATACATAAATGGGAAGTTCCAAATATTCAGAGATTAGAAATCCAACTATAAATAATAGACCAAAATAGCCAAAGAGAAATCTCAAGAGAAAATTAAAAGTATTTCGAGCTAAGTAAAAATAAAAGTAATATTTACTATAATTTATAGAATGCAAAAAGCATTGTTTAAAGGGAAGTTTATTTCTATATCCATATCTATCTATATATCCATTTCTATCTCTTCCTGTGTATATATTTGACAAGAACAAAGAACTAAATCAGTAAGCCTTCTGTATAAGAAAACTATAAAGAAAAGGAACAATTTAAGACTCAAGTAAGCAGATGGAAAACAATAATTAAATTAGAGCAGAAATCAATGCAATTGAAAACAGGAAAATAATAGAGAAAATCAGTGGACTCAAAAGATGGTGCTTTGTAAAAGTCAATACACTGATAAACTTTTGACCACTTTAGTCAAGAAAAAGAAGAAAAGACATAAATTACCACTTTTAGAAATGAAAAAGAGAACATTACTATTGATTCCCTGGAGATGAAAAAAATAATAAAGGAATACTGTAAGCAACTCTCCCACATATTAGAAAATTTAGTTGAAATGCACCTGTGCTGAGGATGGGAAGTTGCTTCAGTCATGTCTGACTCTCTGCGACCCCATGGACTGAAACACACCAGGCTTCTCTGTTCATGGGATTCTTGAGGCAAGAATACTGGAGTGGGTTGCCATTTCCTCCTCCAGGGAATCTTCCTGACGCAGGGGTTGAACCTGAGTCTCTTACGTATCATGCATTGGCAAGCAGTTCCTTTACCACTAGCGCCACTTTGTAGGTGAATTGGTAGGTTGTGGTACATACACACAATGCAGTAATTGATACAGAATATAGTAGGAAGTGCACAGAGAAAGATGAGCTTTAGACAATATTAGAAATTTCTTCTTTTGAGACATGTAAATCCAGTGCAGAAAAGAAGGAATGTATTGGAAATGACAAGGGGAGAAATAGGAGAAACTCATTTCCAAAGGTGGAGATCAGTGGTTGTCAAATGTTAGAGTGATTCAGGATCACTTGGATAACTTACTGAAAAACAGATTGCTGAACCCCAACTATAGAGCTGGGACTTTGGCATAGAGCTGGTGATCTGTACTTCTAATAAGTTCCTAGGTGATACTTGCGGGACTGATCTGGGGACCAGATTTTGAGGACTCTGGCCTAGATTTTCTCAGTCGAGTAGGAGGTTAGGTCATCTGCTGAGAACAAGCGAGTGTGGACCCATTAAGCCAAAGGCATTCATTGTTCCAGATCAGCAAACGTGCATTTTTTTGTCTAGGGACATTTCTTCTTCCTGTGCCTTGCCAGCTGACCTGTCATGGGGCTGAACTTCCAGATGTTTGGTAACAGTACTGCTTTAAGAATGCTCACATCTTAATGATGCAACAAAACTACTGTCAGCTGCATTTTCAGTTGGCTAGGAAGAACACAGAGAGAAAGTAGGCAGGGAAACTTTTTTCAGGGTTTTCCTAATGGTACACTTTTTCATAAGAAACAGTTCTGGCTTCTCCTTTGTTATTCCCTCAAAGAAGAGTATAAATATCAGTTTGGTTACCTCCCACCTTCATCTGCCCAAGGGTTGTGCTTTGCCTCTCTAAGTGTTTCAGTTGTGAACATGATGATTCTATTTGGGCATCTATTAACTTAGGTGTGATGTACTTAATGTTTGCTGTTCTGACGCTCACCTCCGTTGGGGAGAGCGGTGTCAAATGCCCTGTTGCTGTGTGGAAGGCTGGGAGCAATTTCAACTGTTCTCATTATCACGGAAGGAGACTGCGGTTAATCTGCTGAGGTGGTAATTCACAAACATGGGGTGTGCTTTTTATTGCTCCCACAATCTGTCACAAGTTTGCTGTCTGATAAGGATTTTAATAAAATATTTTATACCTTGGGGTTGCCTCTCGATTATAGAGCCTAAAGCCCTCTTTTAAATATCAAAATAGCCACAGATGCTGTGCCCAAATGACATAGATTCAACAAACACTGGTGTGAAGATGGGAAATTGATGACACTTTTGCTTAGCTCCCACCAGGCTTTACCGCCCATAGAAATCTTTGGCAACAGAAGCTGCGTTTGTAACTCATGCGTCAGGCATTGCAATCTACAGGTAGGCAATTCACGGAGTACCCCCCCAGACTTTCCCTGTCAGGTATGTGAAATAATGGCCAATGGATATTTAAAATCATGTTTCATCCACTCCATCCCTCATTGCTTATATATTTTGATTATCAGCCAGGTCAAATTTATATAAGCATAAACTAGAATTATGTTAAAATATAAATTATAAAGAAAGTACTTTTAGGATAGAATCTAGTCTGTATGATTGTAGTAATTGATGTAATACTTTACAGTATAAAGATAATGTTCTCACTATAATACATACATAAAGCCCTTTTCATTTCCTATATCATTTAACTCTCAAAACGACCTTGTGAGGTGGACACTTTTACCTTAAGGTAAAGCAAGAACAAACAACAGTGGGTTCAACTGAATCACAATCATGGGCATGAGAGGTTTCATGATACAGAAAGACTCTGTTTTTGACTGTTGATGGCTGATAGCTTTCAGCTTTCCATCTCTCCCCTTTCCCGTTTTCCCCCATTTAGGAAGGATGAGAAAATCTGGATGCTGCCTTCCTTGGTGCCTGTGAGAAGTTCAAACAGTGCAACGTCCTGCTCTCTTTGGGAACCCTCATCTTAGCCCTACCCCCTGCCTCTTGTTAATCATAATAAAACCCTAAGTGGCCTTCCACCTCTCTCTCAGTTTTGTTTCATCTTAGACAAAACCTGAGCCCTTCTCCTTGGAGTATCCTTTTGCTGTTTACTATATGAGTAGTAAACTTATTTCATATCTATCATATGTGTCATTCACCCTGACATCCATACATTTCTGGGCAGGGGCTGCCAACATCCCACAGGGGATGCTATTAACAGATCCCAGAAATAACGGGCTTCTTAGTTTTGGATAAGCTAATAGTGCTTTATTCCTTCAAATATGTGGTCATTTTAGACAACAACAGTAATTAAAAACTCAGGACTAAGAACTGAAAGATGAACAAGATCTGCTTCTTTGTCTTTCGCGTCAGTATAGTCTCATAGAAGGGCAGAGGTGTAAGTTTAAAAAATTACAAAATGGTGCTGTTTTATGCGCAAGGTACTGTGGGGATGCAGAAGAGTGAGTGACCATTCTTCCTGGATTGGACAACATGTGTGTAAAGTCATAAAAGCATGAAAGAGGATGGGATGTTGAAGGGACTGTACTTAGTTGTATTTGGCCATGGAACAGGGTGACCCTGGTGAGATACAGTTGGCAAGGGCCTTGAAGGCTCTGCTCGTATGCTGGATCCAATCCTGAGGATATTGGTAAGTTACTGAAGGACTTTAAAAAATGAAATAAAACAAAAATGTTCTTATTTTAAATAGCTCACTTTGATGGCAGTGTGGTTTTGATATTGAGACAGAAAGGTAATTGAGACTTGCTTGAGTCCAGGTGAACAATGATGATGGCTGAGTTAGGACAAAGTCTAGGAAAATGGTCAGAGGACACATGTGTTAGGACACTGTTCTAGGGGCTGAGATACCGTGGAATATAATAGAGAAATTCTCTGTTTTTATGAAGCTTCCTTTCTAAGGAGGTATATGGGGCTTCCCTGGTGGCTCAGATGGTAAAGAATCTACCAGAGTGCAGGAGATGCAGGTTCAGTCCCTGAGTCAGAAAGATCCCCTGGAGAAGGGAATGGCTACCCACCCCAGTATTCTTGTCTGGAGAATTCCATTGACAGAGAAGCCTGGTGGGCTACAGTCCATGGAGTCACAAAGAATTGGACACGACTGAGCTGACTCCGGGAGTTGGTGATGGACAGGGAGGCCTGGTATGCTGCGGTTCGTGGGGTCGCAAAGAGTCGGACACAACTGAGCGACTGAACTGAACTGAGCAACTAACACTTTCACTTTTTCATAGGAGAGAACGCCTAATATCCTTCCTTTCCTTCTTAACAACAACAAGAAAGCTAGCATTGAAACTGAGCATGCAGTTCCCCAGAAAACAGACAGTTCTTTCAAAGCCATTCTTGCAGCTTCCTCTTAGTCTGGCTGGAACCTACATACACTAGGTTCTGGGAGATCATCCCCCAAATCAAAGTCCATTCACTTCCATTTCCCCCGTATCTGTGGACTGGAATGGGTGCACAGTGGTGAGATTTATTGTACCTTGTGGCCAAGGTAACGCCATGGGCCTGATGGAACAGCAAAGCTGAAGGGCCCTGAGCATGTGATAGCTTCATAGAGAGCTACCACCCACACTGCGTTTTCATGTGAAGTAAATACAATTCTTTTGTTGTTTTGGGCTTCTCTCTGACACAGTAGCTGAAGCTGTATCATAAATAATACTGGGGGAAGTATATAATCGTAGTGGAGGTTTACATAAAGGGAACGCCCAGATCGTGAGTCTCACAAAGGCAGTCATTTAAAAGTATAAATAAGTTATATAAATACGTTGTTTACAGCTGGATGTGTTAAACATAACATATTGTTATTCACAATGACTATTAGCCATACTTTGCATGCAAGGAAGGGTTTTGCAGAATGCCCAAGCTAGTCAGTTGGTTGTTCCTCAGACAAGAAAGATTCACTTGTATAGGTACTTACATCTGAGTGTGCCAACCAGTGTGATGACTGCTGAATATCCCTTCATTATGTCTTCTTATTATGTGGTATATTTACTAATCCAATACTAAGTAAAATGGTTAATTAATTGATAAAGGCATGAGTCTGTTCATGGAGGTGCCATCTAATTACAGTAGTGATTTAAATAAGTAGCAGAACACTATAGAATGAAATAACATGATAACAGGAAATAAGCAGGGTGATCTGACAGAGTAATGTGAGCTGAGCCAAAGAATGGTACTTAGATAAGAGAACTATGAAATACTTCCAAGAGGAGATGATATTTGATTGATATCTAAATGATAAAAAGCAGTTAATCTGTTCAAAAAGTGGATACAGTCTCTTAATAGGCAAAGGGAATAGAACTATAAAAGCCCTGGGTTAGGAAACAGCCTAGTATATTTGAATAGGAGAGAGGAGACCATTGTGGCTGGAGCACAAAAACAAGGGGAAGATGGAAGTTGGGATTTGAAAGGAGCAGTTAGATCAGATACTCACTTGTAGTCTATTACAAGGAGTTTTGTTTTCTTCTAAGAGCAATGAGCAGCAACCTCAGATATGCAGATGATATCACTCTAATGGCAGAAACTGAAGAGGAACTAAAGAGCCTTTTGATGAGGGTAAAAGAGAAGAGTGAAAAAGCTGGCTTAAAACTCAACATTCATAAAACTAAGATTATGTTATCTGAGCCTTTTACTTCATGGCAAGTAGATGGGGGAAAATGGAAACTGGGAAATTTTATTTTCTTGGGCTCCAAAATCACTGTGAATGGTGACTGCAGCCATGAAATTAAAAGACACTTGCTCTTGGAAGAAAAGCTATGACAAACTAGGAAGCACATTAAAAAGGAATGACATCACTTTGTTGACAAAAGTCCATCTAGTCAAAGTTGTGGTTTTTCCAGTGGTCATGTTCAGATGTGAAAGTTGGACCATAAAGAAGCCTGAGCACAGAATAAATGTTTCTTTTGAATTGTGGTTCTGGAGAAAATTTTTGAGAGTCCTTTGGACTTCAAGGAGATCAAACCAGTCAACCCTGAAGGAAATAAACCCTGAATATTCATTGGAAAGACTGAAGCTGAAGCTCCAATACTCTGGCCCCCTGATGCGAATAACTGGATCATTGGGAAAGACCCTGATGGTGGGGAAGATTGAGGGCATGAGGAAAAGGGGACAACAGAGAATGGGATGGTTGGGTAGCAGTACTGACTTAGTGGACATGAGTTTGAGTAAACTCAGGGAGGTAGTGAAAGACAGGGAAACCCGGCCAACTGCAGTCCATGGGGTCACAAAGAATTGGACATGACTTAGTGACTGAACAACAAAGAGCAGTGAGAAGTCTTAATGATGTTTTAAACAAAAAATATGACAGGATCTGACTTTGAAAGGATAATGTTTTGGGTACAGGTATAATGAATTGTAGGGGCAAAGTGGAAGCAGAGATGAATGCAGAGGTCATTTGAAGCAGGATGAGGCCAGAAGAGATGGAGAGAAGTGAAGGATTTAATTCATGTTTAGAAGTGGGTTGATAGGGCTTGCTAGGGGATGCATGCAGAGGTCTGGGAAAGGAAGGCACCAACAACAAATTCTCTGCTTTTAGCTTACATTGATATTGGTGCCATTTGTTGAGATTAGAAATACTGGGGGAAAAATTTTGGGGGGTTTAATCCAAAAGACTTATTTTGGACAAGTTAACTAGGAAGGTGCCGATGGTTTGCGATGGCCATTAGTAGTTAGAGGTATATGGGTCTGGGCTTCAGAGGAGAGAGAGAAATTTAATAAGTTATCAGAATAAATATAACATTAACATTTTGATAGTTCGTTTTGTTTATAAATGCTTCAAACAAACTAAATGTACAGAAAATAATTCAACAAACATTCACCATCTATTGATATACCTGCTATCTAGACTTAACAAGTGTTGACACTTTGCTTATTTGCTTCAGCCCTCTTAAAAATATGATGTTGCAGATAAAAGAATGAGAGAACATTTCTAAAGATGCTGGGAAGGCAGTGGCTTAAATACATTTTATTTCTCATCCTTTCTGATCTCTTCTTCTTCTGCCAGTAGACAGATCCTGGAGGATAAGAAAGAAGCCTTGAATTATGTCACAATCATGCCAAAGATAGAAGGAGAAGAACAAGGAGAAAACATTGAGGAGACTCCTGTGAAGTGGAGTTATTAGGGAAGACAGACAAAGACTTAAGGCAAAAACAAAGTACTTGACATTCAAGTACAACATAAAGAAAGACTTTTTGAAATCAGAATCATTTAATGTATTCAGCATATAAATTAAAACAATAAAATCTTTGATATTTTACACAGAGAGACATATACAAACACACAACTCACACACACATATAGAAACTAATAGTTCTGAAGGATGAAATGGTAGAACTATCTCACATGTCAAAGAAAAATACAAGGACATAAAAATCTTTTAAGAAAAGAAAAAATACTGGAAATTTAGCTTAGTAAGCCCTAATATGTAAGTGATAAGGAGTTCAGGAAGAAGAAAAAGAAATAGATGGAAGGTAGGCAATAGTTAAATAATTATTAGACACATATTTCCCAGAATTTAAGAAAGACTTGAGTCTGAAAGCTGAGCAGGCTTACAATTCAAGGCAAGATTGATGAAAGCAGACTCATATCTAGATACACTGTAGTAAAGTACCTGCATTTTAAAGTACATATTAGAAAAATGTTTTTAAGCTTTCAGCAGGAAAGAACAATTCAGTTACAAGAAAAAATGTAAAATGAGATTTGATTATTGATCTTCAACATGAAAAACTAAATAGTAGGAGGGGATAATGTACAGACTACTAAGAAAAAAGACTACAACCTAGAATCTTGTATCCAACCAAGATAGCAAGATGTAGTTCACACCTGTGTTAGGGAAAACAGTCAGTTTGATTAATATGAATGACCTTGAGATGGAAAGATTATCCTGAATTATTTGTTGTTGTTCAGTTGCTCAGTTGTGTCCTACTCTTTGTGGCTCCATGGACTGTAGCCTGCCAGGCTCCTTGGTGCATGGAATTTCCCAGGCAAAAATATTGGAGTGAAGTGCCATTTCCTATTCCAGGGGATGTTCCTGATGGGAACTGAACCCATGTTTATTGTGTCTTCTGCATTGGCAGATGGATTCATTACCTCTAGTGCCATGTTAGGTTAAAACTAAGTGGACAGTTGTGGACTATAAGGGAAAGTATAATACATGTAATAAGTAAGAATTATGGATGGGCATCCACTATGGAAATAGTATGGAAGTTTCTTAAAAAACTAAATATAGAACTACCACATGGTCCAACAATTTCACTCCGAGGTACTTATTCAGAAAAATGAAAGCACTAATTGGAATATTTGCGTATACCCCAATATACAATCATAGCAGCCCTATTACAATAGCCAAGTTATGCAAGTAAACCAAGTGTCCATCAACAGACAAGTAGAGAAAGCAGATGTGGCATACACACACACACACACACACACACACACACGTTGTTGTTCTGTTGCTCAGTTGTGTCCAACTCTTTGTGACCCATGGACTGCAGCATGCCAGGCTTTCCTGTCCATCACCATTTCGCTGAGTTTTCTCAAACCCATGTCCATTGAGTTGGTGATGCCATACAACCATCACATCCTCTGTCGCCACCTTTGCCTCCTGTCTTCAGTCTTTCCCAGAGTCAGGGTCTTCTCTAATGAGTTGGTTTTTCGCATCAGATGACAAAAGTATTGGCACTTCAGCTTTAACATCAGTCCTTCCAATGAATATTCAGGACTGATTTCCTAAGGATTGACTGGTTTGACCTCCTTGCAGTCCAAGGGACTCTCAAGTGTCTTTTCTAACACCACAGTTCAAAAGGATCAATTCTTCAGCCCTCAGCCTTCTTTATGGTCCAACACTCACATCCATACTATTGAAAAAACCATAACTTTGACTATACAGACCTTTGTCGGCAAGATAATGTCTTTGCTTTTTAATATGCTTTCTAGGTTTGTCATAGCTTTTCTTCCAAGGAGAAAGCATCTTTTCATTTCATGACTACAGTCGCCATCTGCAGTGATTTTGGAGGCCACAAAAATAAAAGTCTGTCACTGTTTCCATTGTTTACCAATCTATTAGTCATGAAGTAATGGGCCCAGATGCCACGATCTTAGTTTTTTGAATGTTGAGCTTTAAGTTTTTTCATTCTCCTCTTTCACCTTCATCAAGAGGCTCTTTAGTTCCTCTTTGCTTTATGCCATAAGAGTGATGTCATCTGCATATCTGAAGTCATCGATATTTCTCCCGGCCATCTTGATTCCAGCTTGTGATTCATCCAGCCCGGCACTTCACATGCTGTACTCTGTACACAATTTAAATAGCAGGGTCAAATATACAGCCTTGACATACTCCTTTCCTGATTTGGAACCAGTCCATTGTTCCATGCCCAGTTCTAACTGTTGCTTCTTGACCTGCATATAGGTTTCTCAGGAGTCAGGTAAGGTGGTCTGGTATTCCCATCTTTTGAAGAATTTCCCACAGTTTGTTGTGATCCACATAGTCAGTGAAGCAGAAGTAGGTGTTTTTCTGGAATTCTCTTGCTTTTTCTACAATCTAAAGGATTTTTGTCAATTTGATCTCTGGTTCCTCTGCCTTTTCTAAACCCAGCTTGAACATCTGGAACTTCTCAGTTCATGTACTGTTGAAGTCTAGCTTGGAGAATTTTGAACATTACTTTGCTAGCATGTTAAATGAGTGCAACTGTGTGGTAGTTTGAACATTCTTTGGCATTGCCTTTCTTTGGGATTGGAATGAAAACCGAACTTTTCCAGTCCTGTGGCCATTGCTGAGTTTTCTATTCAGTCATAAATGGAATGAAATTCTGCCATATGAAAAAGCATGAATGGGCCTGGAGGGTATTATGCTAAGTGAAATCAGTCAGACAAAGACAAATGCTATGTGATATCACTTATATGTGGAATCTAAAAAACAAAAATAGTACACATGAATATATGTAGCAGAAAAAAAACAAATTCACAGATATAGAAAATAAGCTAGTAGTTACCTATGGGGAGAGGGAAGACAAGTGTATGTGATTAAGTGATATAAACTACTCTGTGTAGTATAAATAAGCAGAGGGGTATATGATATAGGGAATCAGAGCTTTTATGTTTATAATAACTATTAATAGAGTAAAATTATAAAAATATGAATCACTATGTTGTATGTCTGAAACGAATATAATATTGTAAATCTACTATACCTAAGTAAAATAATCCAACCAACCAAACAGCCAACCCAGGATTAGCACAAAGACAAAAAAGAGAAAAGAATGACGGAATGAAAATGACATGATGAAGGGAAAACTAATAGTCAGGAAATAAATATAATAACCATTTTGTCATAGCTTGGGAACTGGGGCTTCGATGGAAGCCCTGCAAAGTTTGCTTCTGAATAGTTGGAAGGTCAGGAAAATGCTGTAAAAGACCAATCATATTTGGGGGTCGTGAGGCAAGAGAACCTGGCTCGTCTTCCCTAATGGTAAAGGAATAGTAGATATCTTATGGTCACATCATAGTAAAGAAGTTGGTTTGATTATGTCTGCTGGTGCTCAGTCGCTTAGTTGTGTCCGATTCTTTGTGATCCGACAGACTTTACCCATCAGGCTCCTCTGTCCGTGGGATTTTCTAGGAAAGGGTACTGGAGTGGGTAGCCATTCCCTTTCTCCAGGAGGTCTTCCTGACCCTGGGATTGAATCTGGGTCTCCTGCACTGCAGGTGAATTCTTTACTGTCTGAGTGTGTACTGTACATAATGTATTTTACTACCACAAGTAATTCCAGTATGATGGGTTATGTGGCCCAAACAGCCATCCAGGACCTTATGTAGAACGTTTTTTTGCCCTGAGCTCTGTTCAACAGCTTTCTACATCATCTGAAAAGTGGATCATAGCAGTATGCTGCCTCTCAAAACTAAAGATACCTATCAAGCTTTATAATTCTTTTTCCTGCTAAGAGATGTAAGGTAATAACTTATCCTTTACTTTCAAGTGAATATTGCAGGGTGGCCATAACACTGGACCCTTAGAAACTTCACCTATGTGCCAGACTCCTAAATCTTTCTGAATGTTATTTCCTTCTGAAGCATGTATATTTTTCTGAGGCATCCAGGAAACTTGCTGCTTCCTGCTCATTGGGTGCAATTAACATAGCATCATCAATATAGTGGAACAGTGTGATAATCTGCAGAACATTTGTAGAAGGCTCTTCTGGTAATATTATTACAGAGGGCAGGGGAATTAAAACAGCCCCAAGGCGGCAAGACAGTGGATGTACACTGTCCATGTGAACTGGAGCTTCCGACTCTTCTCCCTGATAAGAATGAAGAAGAAAACAATAGTCAGGACTGTATGCATCTGCTCTGGTAAATATACCACAGGACACAACAGCTGCCATTGAAGTGACCGCTTGTTTAACTTGTATTTAGTCCTTAGTCGCTCAGTTGTGTCCGACTGTTTATGACCCCATAGACTGTAGCCCGCCAGACACCTCTGTCCATGAAGATTCTCCAGGCAAGAATACTGGAGTGGGTTACCATTTCTTTCTCCAATTTGTTGTAGTTCATTGTAATTTTCTGTGGTCTAGCTAACTTTTGCAGAGGCCAGACCTAGTGTGTTAAATAGGGTTATATTGGGGACTACCATTCCTGAGTTCTTTAAGATTTTGAGGGTGCCACTGATTTGAGGTCCTACCTGTGAACATACCTTATTTGGAAATAGAGTCATTGTAGATATAAGGAGTTAGTTCAGTTCAGTTCAGTTCATTTCAGTCACTGAGTCATGTCCGACTCTTCGTGACGCCAATGACTGCAGCACGCCAGGCTTCTCTGTCCGTCACCAACTCCCGGAGCTTGCTCAAACTCATGTCCATTGAGTTGGTGATGCCATCCAACCATCTCATCCTCTGTTGTCCCCTTCTGCTCTCGCCTTCAATCTTTTCTAGCATCAAGGTCTTTTCCAATGAGTCAGTTCTTCACATCAGGTGGCCAAAGTAGTGGAGTTTTAGCTTCAGTATCAGCCCTTCCAATGAATATTCAGGACTGATTTCCTTTAGGATGAACGGGTTTAATCTCCTTGCAGTCCAAGGGACTCTCAAGAGTCTTCTCCAACACCACAGTTCAAAAGCATCAATTCTTCGGCACTCAGCTTTCTTTATGGTCCAACTCTCACATAATGAGTTAAGATATACTAGAGTAGGATGGGCCCTTCTTCTAGACTGGTGTCCTTAGAAGAAGAAGGAGACTCAGACACAGATACAGACACAGAGGGAAGATAGCTCTAGAGAAGACAGAAGGAGGCAGAAGGAAGTTGTGTTGTCACAAGTCAAGGGATGTCTCGGGGCTCCCAGAAGCTGGAAGAGGCCAGAAGAGGTCTCCTATAGAGGCTCTGGAGGGAGCATGACCCTGCTGACACCTTGCTTTCAGATTTCCAGCCCTCAGAATGGTCAGAGAATAAATTTCTGTTCTTTAAAGCCATCCAGTTTATAGTTATTTGTTACAATAGTCCCATGAAACTAATAGAGATGTGATATCAGTTTTAAAACAATTATTATCCTTGTGAAGAGGTGGTGGAGAAATTCCAGGATCTTCTCTTGTCTTTCCTACAAAACTTTACGCTCCAAGGAATAAAGATAGTGTTCTGCCAGTTGCTAAGTATGTTCATCCCAAATGTGCATTTGGAAACCAGGAGAATGACCATTGTGAGATAAACAGGGTTAGGATACTATTTATCAACTGACTTCCATACACCTCTGCTCTTAAAGCAGAGTTCAATAGCTTTGAGAGATCTGAGCAATCCAGAGGGCTAGCTGTGGTGTTGCAGGGGCTTTCCTTTAGATGATATGTTTTGGGTCAGAGAACTGGACATGTGAACACAAGTTTTCATTGGGGGTGGCTGACAGCAAACATCTCATCAGTTCTTAATCTCTATTGTATATGTGTGTGTCTATACCCTTTTGCACTAACCATTTATCTTGTCCCTGGGTTTTATGAGCTATTTCCATATATTTATGTGGGTTAAGCCTTGCTGATATTCTGAACCTGCTACATTTTTTTAAGTAATTCTGTCCACTTCCCTTCTACTGGTTATGTGCTGCCACCTGGCCTCTGCCATTTGCAGATCCTATTGGTATTAGGGAACACAGTACTATCACAGATATTCCCAACTGTCTGTTAAAATTATTGCCTCTATAAAAGGAGTGTCTTCTGTGCCTTCCTAAGAAGAGCTACAGGGTTTTCTGTCTTATAGAGGACCTCATGTGAACTTCTCTCTGCTTTTTAAACTCTTCCCCCATGTTTTGCTACAGCAATTCTGGCATCTCTACTTTGTTCGGGCTTCCCTAGTGACTCTGATGGTTAAGAATCTGCCTGCAGTGCAGGAGACCTGGGTTTGATCTCGGTAAGGAAGATTCCCTGGAGAAGGGAATGACTACCCACTTCAGCATTCTTGCCTGGAATATTCCAGGACAGAGGAGCCTGGCGGGCTACAGTCCATGGGGTAACAAAGAGTCGAACGTGACTGAGTGACTTTCACTTCACTACTCTGATTAATATAGGATTTTTTCTCCAGACTTCAAGGGCCTTTGCAATATCCTGTTACAGCTACCACTAGGGCCCATGCTAGGGCATTGAATCTTGTATCACTGGAAAATACTACCACATTGCAAAACCCTCCCTAATCCAGCTTGATTGATCTGTCCTCTCTTGATCTAGCCTTATCAAGGACTGCTCCTGATTCCTGATGGTAATATGTTATCCAAGTCCTGAAGCTTTTTAGGCATATGCTTTCTCCTCTGCTTTATCTGGCTCTACATTTCCTGAGTTAGGTTATGCTAAGATTTGATTATAGTTATGAGCCAAGAGAGGAGGTAGAGCCAATCTTGAGAAGTGTAATAAATATCTTCCAAGGCACTTGCCACATTTGAGGCCTTTGTATAACTTCCAAGTGTGTGTGCACTTGTGTGTGTGTGTGTGTGTGTGTCTGTTTGTCTGCCTGTCTTCCAATGGGGGAGGGGGGATTGATGATTTCTTCAGGCTTCCCAGGTGGCCCAGAGTAAGGAATCATCTGCCAATGCAGGAGATGTGTGTTCGATCCCTGGGTCAGAAAGATTCCCTGGAGGAGGGCATGGCAACCCACTCTGATATTCTTCACTGGAGAATCCCATGGACAGAGGAGCCTGGAGGGCTACAGTCCGTGGGGTCCCAAAGAATCAGACATGACTGAATGACTGAACACACACACACATGGTGATTTCTTCAGGCGCATAGGTTTCAGGATAACCTCAGGATTTGCGATTCTTAGCCATGTCTTCACAGACATCTCCTTCCCAGTGTCAGGATGCCTCTCCTCTCCTGTAGGGCTCCGAGTTTGTGTAAGAGACTTGCCTAGACTGAGATTCAACCTTCTCTGAAGCTCTGCCAAGAATTAAGTTCTGTCCCTCTTTTACTATTGATATGACTGCTGTCCAGCTGCAGGAGCAGAAGGTCTCTTTGAATGCTACCGGGGAATCCCTTCTGCTCTCACACTTTGATTGAAATTAACAGATCCAAACCTGTCATTTTTCTCTCTTAAATCAATGATGCTTAGCAACAGCCAACCAATTCCCCAGTTTTATAGTTAGTGTTATAGTAAGTCAAGGCCTTAGGAAGCATCGAACAAAGCTAGTGGAGGTGATGGAATTCCAGTTGAGCTATTTCAAATCCTAAAAGATGATGCTGTGAAAGTGCTGCACTCAATATGCCAGTAAATTTGGAAAACTCAGCAGTGACCACAGGACTGGAAGAGGTCAGTTTTCTTTCCAATCCCAAAGAAAGGCAATGCCAAAGAATGCTCAAACTAGCACACAGTTGCACTCATTTCACATGCTAGCAAAGTAATGCTCAAAATTCTCCAAGCTAGACTTCAATAGTACATGAACCGAGAACTTCCAGATGTTCAAGCTGGGTTTAGAAAAGGCAGAGGAACCAGAGATCAAGTTGACAAAAGTTCTTCAGATTGTAGAAAAAGCAAGAGAATTTCAGAAAAACATCTACTTCTGCTTCATTGACTATACCAAGGCCTTTGACTGTGTGGATCACAACAAACTGTGGAAAATTCTTCAAAAGATGGGAATACCAGACCACCTTACCTGACTCCTGAGAAACCCATATGCAGGTCAAGAAGCAACAGTTAGAACTGGGCATGGAACAATGGACTGGTTCCAAATCAGGAAAGGAGTATGTCAAGGCTGTATATTTGACCCTGCTATTTAAATTGTGTACAGAGTACAGCATGTGAAATGCCGGGCTAGATGAATCACAAGCTGGGATCAAGATGGCCGGGAGAAATATCGATGACTTCAGATATGCAGATGACATCACTCTTATGGCATAAAGCAAAGAGGAACTAAAGAGCCTCTTGATGAAGGTGAAAGAGGAGAATGAAAAAACTTAAAGCTCAACATTCAGAAAACTAAGATCATGGCATCTGGGCCCATTACTTCATGACTAATAGATTGGTAAACAATGGAAACAGTGACAGACTTTATTTTCTTGGGCTCCAAAATCACTGCAGATGGTGACTGCAGTCGTGAAATTAAAAGATGCTTGCTCCTTGGAAGAAAAGCTATGACAAATCTAGAAAGCATATTAAAAGGTAGAGCCATTACTTTGCTGACAGAGGTGTCTAGTCAAAGCTATGGTTTTTCCAGTAGTTATATATGGGTGTGAGAGTTGGACTATAAAGAAAGCTGAACCACTACAATATTGTAAAGTAATTAGCCTCCAACTAATAAAAATAAATGAAAAAAAAAAAAAAAAAGAAAGCTGATGCTTTTGAACTGTGGTGTTGGAGAAGACTCTTGAGAGTCCCTTGGACTGCAAGGAGATTAAACCAATCCATCCTAAAGGAAATCAGTCCTGAATATTCATTGGAAGGGCTGATACTAAAGCTAAAACTCTGATACTTTGGCCACCTGATGTGAAGAACTGACTCATTGGAAAAGACCCTGATGCTGGGAAAGATTGAAGGCAGGAGAAGAAGGAGACGACAGAGAATGAGATGGTTGGATGGCATCACTGACTCAGTGGACATGAGTTTGATTAAACTCCAAAAGTTGATGATGGACAGGTAAGCCTGATGTGCTGCAGTCCATGGGGTCACAAATAGTCGGACTCAACTGAGCAACTGAAATGAACTGAACTGATAGTATTTCCTCAGACCACTGGGCTTCCCAAGTAGTGCTAGTGGTAAAGAACCTGCATGCCAGTGCTAGAGACATACGAGAGTTGGGTTTGATCCCTGGGTCAAGAAGATCCGTTGGAGAAGGGCATGGCAACCCACTCCAGTATTCTTACCTGGAGAATCCTATGTACAGAGGAGCTGGGTGGGCTATAGTTCATAATATCACAAACAGTTGGACACAACTGAAGTGACTTAGCATCACACATGCACACGGACTACTAAAATTCTAAAGGTGTTGCTCCAGTCATTGCATCCCCTCCCACCTGTATACCATCATGGATGACCACTGGTGGAAACATGAAACACGCTCCAGCATTCCAAGGACTATCCCCACTTTTATCTGCCAGCAGTGATGGGTTCCTATTGGCATCCAGCAAGAAAATGGTCTAATTCCGAATTCCTATCTTTAGAGTCTGCTTTCCAGGAACATTTGTGGTATCAACTGTCTTAGATTGGGTTCCTCAGGACAAAACCTGAAGTAAGAACCCATGCTTAAGAAATTTATTCAGAATGAGCCCTCAGTAAGTGAGGAAAACATAATGGGGGGGGGGCGGGAATTGCCAAGCAAGAATGTGGTCTTACACAATGAACTTATCTAGGAAACAGAAACAGACATGAGAAGAGACTTGTGGTTGCCACTGAGGGGAGTGGGGGAGGTAGGGATTGGAAGTTTGGGATTAGCAGATGTAAAATATTATATGTAGAATGGTTAAACAAAAAGGTCATGCTGTGTAGCACAGGGAACTATATTCAATATCCTGTGATAAACTGTAATGGAGAATATAAAAATTACATATATATATATCACTTTGCTGCACACCCAAAATGAACACAATTTTGTAAATCAACCTTACTTCAATTAAGATAAAGAATGTGATCTCAGTAGAGATTGGCTTCAGTCTGATCCCACAAGGGACTCTAGAACAGAAGAGATGTGACAGAGCTCATGTTCAGGCAAGGGGACCGGCCTTATATGTCAAATGCCAGGAGGTCATTGACTGAGTCAACTGTGGTGGAGCGTGGAGGGAGGTATAGCCTCCTGGACAAGGTGCTTCCATTTGGTTCAGGAGAATTCTCCATGTTGTTCTCTCTACTTAACAGCAAATGGGAGAGAGGTGTACCAGCCTGAGGCGGGGATCATCCACCACAACAGGGTAGAGCTATTCTGAACTGTAATGGTCAGTGAACTTTTTTAGTTATTCTGTATACAGGGTAAGAAATATATTTCTTTATTTGGAAACCTGCTCTATGTTTGGGTAAGAAGGTTGTGTTTATCTTTCCTTCCTTTTTGTGAGATTACACTGAATCTCATTGGCCATAAATCCCAAATGACTAATTCACTGACTTTGACTAAGGACACTCATGAAAATGAGATATCCTCTCCTGATCTACTATCAATTCACCCTCTTCAAATTGAGACTATTATTCCCCCCTGTGTCCCTTGGTTAATCTCCCTCCTTCTGACCCTTACTATACTCTGTGGTAGTCAGAGTGAGAGATTATGAGGACATTATCCCATTTGGAATGGGATGATGTGGTGTGAACAATGCTTTACCTGTTCCTTTTTTATGTGCAATTGAAAATGTCTCTGTACTAGTATAAACTATTTATCAAAAGTGGACAGAAAGTGAAAAAGGAAAGAGAAGACCCAAAGGTAATGTACAAACAGATGAGAGTGAGATTTTGATTTTCTTTTTTTGCAGTTTGAGTTTGGGAATTTGTACTTTTTTGCCAGCAAACTGATGCATAACCTCACTCAGAACTTCAGTCTTCTTGAAGGTTTTAGAAATGTGTTATTGAAGGTGACAAAAAGTGGTTTATGGTTAAAATTCTCCTGTTCTTTACTCTCCAGAACTTACAGTATACAGTGGACTGAGTAGTCTGTGCTCCATAAACACTTGAAAAACGGTGGTGCATGCTAAAGTACTTTGAAAGCTGTAAAAACTCATGTTAAAATAAGGTGTTATGGCATTGCCTTAAGTGACCTTCTCCAAGGTCTGCACTAAAGTTGTCTTTCAACCTATTACCCCACTTACCCCATATGTAAATCCTTTGTTTTAGCCTGAGATTCCTCTTCCCACTTGCCACACCCCTTTTCATTTTCTGCTTCCTCGCTATCAAAATTCCACTCATAATTCTAAGCTTGGTTTAAACCTCCAGTCTCAGGAGACAAACCCTGATAGTTCAAGGTTTGGCAACAGAGGGTGAATCTCCCTGGGAAAACCATGGCAGACACCTATTGGTTTCACTCTTGTGTGCTGAGATTCTTCTTCCTCAAGGGAACTCTTTTCCTTTGGATAGTGTTCTCAAAGTGTGGTCTTCAAGCTAGAGTATCAATGTCAATGGAGAACTGGTTAAAAGGAAAGTTACTGGCTCCACCTCAGACCTGTGAAATTAGAAATCTAGGTGTATGACCCACAACCTGTGTTTTTAATAAACCTTCCAGGTGATTCTGAAGTTTGCAAAAGCCTGATAATCACTGTCTGAGGGAGTCTCCCACTGATCACCTTTGGTACGTCCTACTGACCTCAGGCAGTACTCCTCCGTGTACCTACTATGCAAGCTAAATAAACCCTTAACTGCCATGGTACAGTTGTAACATTTAAACTAACTTTCCTAATGGCTCCATCCATAATAAAAGGAAAATTAATTTTGCCAGTAATGTGTAATTAGATACAGTGATTCATCAAATATGGAAATGTATTATAGTGGCTAAAATCAGCAGTTTTATAGTCATATGAACTAGACCTTGAATTCAGCTTGTCACTTAATCATGTTGACATGAAAGCTCTGCAACCATAATAATAATGTTGTGAAGATTAAGTGAGATGATGAAAGTAAATCAGTTAGCAAAGCACCTGACTCATAGAAAGTGTTCAACAAAGAGTAACAAACTGGATTTTGCTTAGTCATTGTCAATGCATAGCCCCCTCTTTGCAGTGGATATCAGCAATCAACTCTCTGGCCACCTCCACGGGGCTTGGAACATTTTTCACCCTTGGAATTCCAAGGCTCTCAACATCATCAAGGGTGCTTGAAGTCTAGGCTGAAAGAGATATAGGAATTCCCTCTTCCATGTTGACTCCTATAGCCCAATTCCTAATTTATCTTCTCAGTGCCCTCCTATCATCTAGGCTGTCATTTTTGGGGAACATCAGGCCCAACCCCGACATTTGCAGAGTTTAGAAATAGTGTCTAACTTGGAGTTCCACACAATATATGCTTACATTTATAATTTAACAGAGCAAGCTTAAAAAAAAAAGTCATCTTATCTGTGTAGGTAGAATAGCAGCCCCTATAATCCCTGTAACCTGTGGGTACATTACCTTATATGATAAAGAGACTTTGCGAGTGTGATTAAGTAAAGACCTTGAGATGGGGAGATTATCCTGAATGATCAGTTGTGTAGTCATCAGGATCCTTTTAAGAGGAAGACAGGCAAGTCAGAGAAGGAGATGTGACAACACGCAAAAGTCAGAGTGGTAAGGAATGCAGGCAGACTCTAGAACAGGGGTTTCCGACCCGGGCCGTGGACCATGACTGGTCCTCGGGCTGTTGGAGACCTGGCTGCACAGCAGACGGTGAGAGGCAGGTGAGCGAGGGAAGTTTTGTCTGCTGCTCCCTATTGGTCCCCATCCCTCGAATTACCACCTGAACCATGACTCCCACCCCCTACCCACACCCTCCCACACTTGTTATCCGTGGAAAAATTGTCTTCCACAAAACTGGTCCCTGTTAACCTAAAATGTTGGGGACTGCTGCTTTAGAAGATAGAAGAAGAGAGGAAATAAATTCTCCCCTAGAATCTTCAGGGAGACCACAGCCTTGCTGACCTATTCTGGATTTCTGAACTTCAAAATTGTTCAGTAACACATTGGTGTAATTTTTATAGCAGCATTCTGAAACGAATAGCCCTTCATAACAAAGAAATTTTAAAGAATGTGTACAAATGCTTTTACAATACTTCACATTAGCAAATTATCAATAGTTATTAAGCCTAATGATTATTTTGCATAGTAAATTATCCAGTGACATTTAAATGAATAATACAACTAATTTTTATTTTTATTCCTATCTATTTTCCTTGCCTTTATTCCTTGTGTACTTATGAATTACATATTCAGGTAGTTTGGTTTTAATAAAAAGTATTGCTAAATCAGATAACCTTTTAAAAATTATTGTAGTTATTAGATGATATTTTTGATTATTTACAATATGGAGAAATTTGGCTCTATGAAGGCATCGGCTGCTGAATTGTCATTAAAACTCTTAAAGACTAATTAGATTTAGAAATAAACCATTAATTTATATATCATGTTTACACATTTTAAGGGAACTACATATAATAAATTATCATGATCTTGGGAAAAAAACTAAATATTTAACTTAAAATAATTCACTGTCAATTATAACTGTTGTTATTAATATCTATAAAGCAATATCTAGTTGTATAGAACTTTGTCTAAATTCTTTTTTTCTTGTTTTTCTAAGGCTGATGCTTAATTTTTTCAAACCTCTCAGTTCAGTTCAAACAATAAGACTTAAAATGGCTAGACTGAGTCCCAAGTTTATTTTGTATGCAAATCTTATCCTTCATCATCATGCAACTGTTTTCATTTTCTTTTTATAGTTTCTTTGTATTTTATTAGAATGTCACTTGTTGCATATTTTGCAGGCAATGTATTTCAATTTAGAAAAATTCTTTTTCAAAAAAGTAGAAAATGCTTTTTATCATTTTTAGAATGAAGTAGTCAGACTCATATCTATTTGTGTTTTTGTTGAAAACACTGCACAAATTGTGAGCACCTCAAGACCATGAGCAGGGACACAGAAAGATGTAAGACAGTGGATGCTTGGCACTACTGGGAAATGAAATGTTATAAGAAAATCTATTCCATTCATTTTATAGGAGAGGACATATTTAAGCAATTTGTGTGGTCTTTCCCCTAAATCATTCCCCAGACTCTGAAGCCTTATCTGTCTCAATGTCAGTTATACCACAGACCATAAAATCTTCAGGTTTAAGACACACTGGCCTTTAATTTTGAAGATTCAGAAGAGACAGGTAGACAAGTGCATATCCAGGGTGTGGACAGTTTATGAAATTCCCTCGAAAGTCAAGCATGATATGGGGGTTCATCTACCCTTTTAGGGGATATTCTATTCTCTCTACCCACAGAAATGTGTCTTCCCCCTGTTGCCCGAAAAAAATGATGACAACAACCAAGGCATAATCCATGAGCACAGTATAACAAGTGGCACGTGTGTCCTTGTTAACAAACGCACACACGCGCGCGCACACACACACACACACACACAAAGTGAAGCATTTAAGTAGGTTGCTCAAGCTTGTGTTAACAACAGCAGGACTTTGAATTCAAGCCCAGCTCTGCTTCACAAAAAGCTCATTCTGATACTCTAGCCTGCTTCCATGAGAGTAGGGATTGCTACTTTTTTCTCTCATTTAATTACCTAATATCTCAACCATAACCTTTGTCTCTCAAATCCAGTTCACATTTTGCTTCTTTGGGGAGGGTCTCCTGATCCCCCTTTCAGCTTTGTAAACATATTTCTGATGTTACAATTAGCAAATCTATTAATCACCTACTGGATTACATGCTAGTCTACTGATTTCTGAGTTCCTTGAGGACAGGAATTGTGTCTTATTCATTTTTGTATTTTGGAGACCTCAAAGCGTTTCTGGAATATGTTAGGAACTGAACAAAGAAGTTTTGATTAAATTGAATGGAATAATAAGGTTATTATTGATCAAAAAATAGATCATTATTATTGATGATCAAGTTATGGATCTAAAAAAAGAAATCTACCTTTCCTATAAATTCAGCAAATAGAGAAACATAAGTATGAGCATGACATGCAGAAGTCACTGAAATGTCTTTAGGTTCCAGGCTGATTAGCTCCAGGGATATTTTAAGAGAGATCCTGAGAAGATTCCCCAGTTTTCTTCAAGGCCCTTCCATGCTGTCAGCAAATTCTTCCTGATATTTAACCTGAAGCAGTATTTTCTAAATGATGTGCTGCAACTCAGAGAGAGCTGCTCTAATTGCCAAAGTTTCAGTCTTACCACTGGGGCATATTTAAGGTTTGAGAACATCTTAACTCAGCACATTTTGAAGAGCAGTATTTTTAGTTTCTTGGCTGGATGGTCCTGTTTTAATTCAGGAAACAAAAGGTGTTGGTTTAAGTAATGGTGATAACCTCTCACTGTTTTTCTCTCTGAGGTCTTTCCATCAACTGTTTTCCTTTCCAGACCCAACTGTTCACTCTTTCTCCATGTTCTCAAAGCCACTTCATTTAAAACATGCATACGTTCCTGCTGACACAAACATATGCAGAGTATTACATTGTGTATGTATGCTATTTTACATGTGTTAATAGATATATAAAGCAATAAATTGTGGTTCCTTGATTTTCTGAGAGTTTCTTCCTTGTCCAGTTCTACAGTGAGAGCAGAATTTCGGTAAATGTTTGTGAAATACCAGAATTAATAAGCGAGATAAAATGAAGTAAGGACTGAAGTAATCTTGCTACCTTTGTTTTTGTTGCTGTATTATGTATACATGTCTCCCTGCAAGATTTTGTTGGAGAGATTTGTACTGACGACAATGCTGGCATAGAGGGTGTATACCCTGAACTTTACTAGGAAACACAAATTTTTTTTAAAGAGGCTGAAAATGTGCTGTCCTACCACCAGCATGTAAAAGTTCCTATATATCTATTCACTCTCTGATCCTTGATATTTTCAGACATCTTGGATGTTACCAACCTAGTTGGTTTGTAATATCTCATTATGACTAATTTGTGTTACAAAATTACTAATGAATTTGAGCAAATTTTCAAATGTTTGTGTGCCATTTTTGACTTTATCTTTTAGAACAGTTTTAGCATTACAACAGAATTGAGAAGATAGTATAGATTTCCCATACATCTGCTCCCATGCTCCTTATGTGCATATTCTCCCCCATTACCAATATCACTCTTCTGAATGGTACATTTTTTTTTTTTTTTATCACGAATGGACCTACATTGACACGTCATAATCACCCAATGTCCAAAGTTCCTCTTAGGGTTCACTTTTTGTGTTGTACATTCTATGGATATAAATCCATCACTATAATACATTACAGAGGTTTTGTCCTAAAAATTCTCTGTGTTCTCCCTATTCACCCCCTACTTCAAAACCATTGATATTTTTATTGTCCCTATAGTTCTGCATTTTCTAGAAGTCATATAGCTGGAATCATAAATATGTAGCCTTTAAGATTGGCTTCTTTCACTTAGTTATTGCATTTAAAATTTCTTCATGTCTTTTCATGACTTGAAAGCTTGTTTATTTTTAATGTTGAAAAATATTCCATTGTCTATATGTCCATATTTATTTACTTTCTACTGGTAGAAATCTTGGTTGCCTCCAAGTTTTGGTGATAAACATCTTTGTGCAGGTTTTGAGTGGACATAACTTTGGAAATCTGTTGGGTAGATATCACTTTGCTGTCAAAGGTCCGTATTGTTAAAGGTATGGTTTTTCCAGTAGTCATGCATGGATCTGAGAGTTGGACCATAAAGATGGTTGAGTGCTGAAGAATTGGTGCTTTCAAATTGTGGTTCTGGAGAAGACTCTTGAGAGTCCTTGGACAGCAAGATCAAACTAAATTATAAATGAAATCAACCTTGAATACTCATTGGAAAGACTGATGCTGAAGCTCCAATACTTTGGCCACCTGATGTGAAGAGCCAATTCTTTGGAAAAGACTGAGGGCCGGAGAAGAGGGAGACAGAGGATGAGATGGGTGGATGACATCACTGACTCAGTGGACATGAATTTGAGCAAACATTAGGAAACAGTGAAGGACAGGGAAACTTGGTGTGCTGCAGTTCATGGGGTCACTAAGAGTTGAACACAACTTAGTGATTGAACTACAACAGGGAATATAATTGCTGAATCATGTGATAAAAAATAGGTTTTGTTTTGTAAGAAACTGCCAAACTGTCTTTCAAGGTGGCTGTACCATTTTGCATTCCCACCAGCATGAGAATTTCTATTGCTTCATAGCGTCATTAACACTTTATTTTGTAAGTGTTCTGGATTTTCTCCATTTTAATAGATGTGTAATGGTATCTTGGTTTAATTTGCATTTTTTCCTGATGACATGTGATCTTTTAATATGCTTATTTGCCATTTGTATGTCTTCTTTGTTGGGACGACTGTTAAAATATTTGGCCCATTTTAAAATTAGGTTGTTTATTTTCTCATTGTTAAGTATTAGGAATTCTTTGTATATCTTGGATAACAGTCTTTTAATCAGGTGTCTGATTAAATTGCAAATATTTCCTCCCAGTCTGTGGCTTGTCTTCTGATTTTCTTGACATTGTCTTCTGCAGAACAGAAACTTTTAGTGATCATGTCATCTATGAATAGAGACAGTTTTCTGTCTTCTTTCCCAATCTGTATAGCTTTTGTTTTCTTCATTTGCCTTGTTGAATTAGCAAGGATTTCCAGTTCAGTGTTGAAAAAGAGGGATGAGTGGGGACATCATTACTTTATACCTGATTGTTAGTGAGAAAGTTTCAAGTTTCTTATGATTAAATTAGCTGTAGGTTTTTGTAGATAGTTTATCAAGTTGAGACAGTCTCCTCTATGCCTAGTTTACTGGGAGTTTTTATTATAAATAGGTGTACTTTTGGGGATTAAATTTGCTAAATTTTTGTTGAGTATTTTTGCATATATGTTTATGAGAGATATAAACTTTGTCTGTAATTTTCTTTTCTTGGTAATTATTTGTCTGTTTTTGGTGTGAGGGTAATACTAGCCTCATAGAATAAGTTAAGAAGCATTTCCCCTGCTTTTATCCTCTGAAAGAAATTGTAGAGAATTGGTATACTTTCTTTCTACATGTTTGGTAGAATTCATCAGGGGACCCTTTTAGGCTGGTGCTTTCTGTTTGAAAGGTTATTAATTATTGATTTAGTTTGCTTAATAGATATAGGCCTATTCAGGTTATTTCTAGCTTCTATGAATTTTGGTAGATTATGTCTTTGAAGGAATTGATCCATTTTGTGTACAATGTCAGCTTTGTGGGCATAGAGTTATTGCCATTTGTTTTTTATTTCTGTGACATGCTTGTGTCTTTTGTCCATTTTTCTGTATTTTTTTTCTCTGTTAGTGATTTTACGGCATTCTTTACATATATCTAAATACTTGGGCTTTATCAATAAATGTGCTGCAAATGTCTTTAATATAATTTTATGTACTCCTGATGTAATAAATTTTCTTTAGTGCTAATGATGATAGTCTTTAACTCTTTTTGTCTGGTATTTTGTTTTGGTTTTTTGTCCATCATTTATTTGTCTATGGTGCCTTTTTTTCTATGTATTTTTGTTCAAAATTTGCAAGTCTTTATGAGTTAGGGATATGTCTCATAGTGTATAACTGGAATGGTTTTATTTTTGCTTTTCATTGTGGTCCCATAATCTTTGTTTTTTTTCTCCATAGTCTTTGTTTTTAAAGGGCAAATTTAAGCCCTTTATAGTCATTATGATTATTGGTATCATTGGACTTGTTTCTTTTGAATTATTTTTGTTCTCTGTCCTTTTATCTATGCATTTTTCTTCTTTTGACTGATTGAGGCAATTTTTCCTCAATTTTATTCTTTATTTTATACTCTTCTTAGTGGTTACTCTTAAGCCACAGCCCTCCGAAAAGCCTCAAAGCCTTTAAACACTTTCCTTATTTATCATGCTATTTTATTTCTGCCCAATTTTTTTTAAACTTCCCTGGTAGCTCAGACGGTGAAGAATCCACCTGCAATGCAGGAGATTGGATTCGATCCCTGGTTTGAGAAGATCCCCTGGAGAAGGAAATGGCTACCCACTCCAGTATTCTTGCCTGGAGAATCCCATGGACAGAGGAGCCTGGTGGGTTACTGTCCATAGGATCACAAAGAGTTGGACATGACTGAGTGATCCAAAACGTATTTTTTTTAGCATCTGCCACATATCGAATATTCTTATTTTGTTCATTTTTTGGATTAAGCAACACATTTTCCATTTTGTCTGCTCACTATTTCCTCTTCTTGGATATGTTGCCCTGGGATCTTTACTTCTTGAAGTACATCCTTCAGAAGTTCCTTTAGTGAAGGTTTGGTAATGGTCTTCATTTGCCTTTACTTTCTCTCTTTCTTAAAAGATTATTTTAATTGATTTAAAATACCACTCTGACAGTCATTTTCTTTCAATGGTTCCACCTACTCATTTCTTTTTTCATGTTGTTCAGAAGACTGCTCCCCTGCCTGGCCAGCTGTCCTTTGTAGATGTTCTGTCTTTTTGCTGTAACTGCTTTCTTTTCTAATTAATCTTTTTATTTTGAGATAATTGTAGATTCACTTATAGTTGAGTACCCTTTACCTAGTGCATTATTTACCTAGTTTCTCTTAACTTCTTACAAAATTGCAGTGTAATATCACTCTTCTTTGTAATTTTATTCTGCACTTATTTAAACATTTTAAACCTAGTAATTCTACATTCTGTGCTGGACAATTCCAACATCTATAGACTCTGGCGATCTCTGACTCTCACTTATTGCAGCTGACCCTAACGTGCTTTATGACCCTTTCATGCGTGCTCAGTACTTAATCATGGTATGTGGGAATCTTGCCAGCCTAAGCTGGGGTGGCTTCCTTCCAGCGATGATTTGTGTCATGTTTTGCTTGGATGGAGGGATGCCGCAGACCCAGGACCATTTTGAGACCTCAGAAGCCTGTCTTGGTGAAGGACTCACAGGCTCATTTCCTCTCGTTCTGCATCCTTCAGCGGTCCTGTTGTGGTCCTTTGCCCTCAAGGCTCCTCTGCCTTTCTCAGTTCTCACTGCTGACTGCTTTCAGTGGCTGCCCCGCTTAAGGCTTGTTTGTTTTTAGTGGGGTTTGTGAGCACAGCAATGTATCACAAATTGAGTCCTTTTGAAGATTCAGCTGCTTTGTAGCAGAAGGTCAGTAAAGCTCTTAGCCCACCATATTGCTGGAAGCAGAAGTACTGGGATAAAAGTGACAGTGGTTATTGATCTTTGGAATGAGTATTGTCTTTGTGTTGTTTGAGTTGTACTGTTACCACAATACAAGACAAACCCTTTTGACCCCCTTCCAGGCCTGAAGCACTCATTTCTCCAGCTGCTGGATACCACGCCCCTCTCTGACTTGCCCTTGGCTGAAGAGGACTGTCATTCCCAAGGGTCAGTCTGTATCCAATGACTATTGATGTATCTATGTGTGTGTGATTCAGGACACCTCTCAAGGGCCATCCTAGCTCAGAGTCCCCTGTGAAGTTACTGGAGAACTTTATTGTGATTGTATGTTCTCTGCAGATCCTGCTTTTGTCACTTCCCCACAGGTATTGATCTTATGGGCAGTCACTCCCAGTAAAATGCCTACATGCAAATCTGCCTCAGAATCTACTTTCCTGGAGGAAATTGAACTAAAACAGTCTTGTTTTCAAAATTTTTGGAACTTTCATGGCCCCATAGAATACATAATTAAAATATCTATATGATGTCATGAATTTTAGTCTTGGGAGCCATTTAGAAATAATCTAGTTTTCTATCATTCTAAAAAATAAAAAAAAAATTGAGACCCAGAGTTGAACTATTTCATAAAAGATCATCAGCTCACTTTGTGGTCTCTGTTGTCTCCAAATGAAGGGGACTGACCTCTGACCTCTATTCTTTAAATTCTATTATTCAATTGATCTGTGGTTCTGTGCTTTGAGACCAAGGCACTGGCCAGTCTCTGGTGCTGTTTTCCTTCTTTGCCTCTTTGTATAATTTTTTGTTCTTCCATGCTCCTAGCAAGTTTGTTCAAATAATTTTGAGTATGACCATAAAATAGAGTATAGAAAAGGTAGCCGAAGATATTATAACAAAGACATTTGGTGTATTTTGCTTGCTTGTTTCCTGCAGCATCCTCATTACATTGGGCATGGATGTAGGTGCAGGGCCAGCTTTGTGGGCCTGTGACTGGTCCCAGAATCAGAGGATTCTACCTGTTGATTTCATGCTCACTATCAGATGCCTTGAAATTCATAATCATTTTTTAACCAGGGGGCCCACATTTTAATTTTTCAATAGGTCTCACAAATAGTAACTGGCTCTGGGTAGACAGTTTGCTATAGAAGATGTCAGAAAGATGTGTGGGGTTGAATCATGCCTTTGTCTCTTACATTTTATGATCTTGGCCAAAATTCTTAAACCCTCTGATCTCTTTCCTCATTGAGAAAATATTGCTGGCAGGGCCTACAAATATTTGAAATTTGCTATTGAAAAGACTAATTAACAAGTACTATTACAGTAGCTATCATTTTGGGCTTCCCTCATAGCTCATTTGGTAAAGAATTTGCCTGCAATGCAGGAGACTCTGGTTCCAAGATTCCCTGGAGAAGGGATATGCTACCCACTCCTGTATTCTTGGACTTCCTTTGTGGCTCTGCTGGTAAAGAATCCACCTGCAGTGCAGGAGACCTGGTTCGATTCCTGGGTTGGGAAGATCTGCTGGAGAAGGGATAGGCTACCCATTCCAGTATTCTTGGGCTTCCCTTGTGACTCAGCTAATAAAGAATCTGCCTGCAATGTGGGAGACCTGAGCTCGATCCCTGGGTTGGGAAGGTCTTCTGGAGAAGGGAAAGGCTACCCACTCCATTATTCTGGCCTGGAGAATTCCATGAACTGTATAGTCCATGGGGAGCTATAATATGAAAAAAATTAGAATTAGTGAAGTTAAGCCAGTGGGTTCTGGGGTCAGATTTCCTGGGTTCATGTCTGAGCTTTGTGATTTACCAATGGTGATACCTTGAGTAAGTTCCCTAAACATTCTTTGTGTCTCATCATAGGATGTGTGTGAATGTTAAATGAGTTAATTGTAACTTCTTGGCTTGGTACCTGGTTTTAGGTATGAAACTGGTTTTAGGAAAGATAACGAAACTCTTCTAAAACATGCATGCTATGAGAGAAAATAATCAAAAGGGTCCTTGGTAGAGAAAGAGAAAAGTTTGGGAACACATATGAACAACACTGTGGAGAAGGACGTGACAACTACAAACCACGGAATTAACTGTGTTGGTCTTTGCAGCTCCTCTACTTAGCATTCGCCTATGGATGGGTCGGTGTGTCCTTGAGGGAAAGAGGTAACAATTTTACACAGTTTTACCTAACAGGAAACCTGGAGGCATAGATTCCCTGTGGGAGTTATATACTCATTGTTCTCAATTTTATACTTGGCACCTGGTTGGGATACAGACTCCTTCTATCATCATTAACCTCATTAGTCACCCCAAAACGAGGAAAGCCCAGGATGAACTCTGAGAGGGAAGTCCAAATTCTTGGAAGATATCTCAGGATGTTCCCAAGGTATAGTGTAGTGAGCAACTAAACTGAAACAAATAAGCCTCTCCCACTGAAAAAAGTCTTCCCTGATGGCTCAGTGGGGAAAGAATCCACCTGCAGTGCAGAAGACCCTGGAGACGTGGGTTCAGTCCCTGGGTCAGGAAGATCCCCTGGAGAAGGAAATGGCAACCCACTCCAGTATTCTTGGCTGAAAAATTCTATGGGTAGAGGAACCTGGCAGGCTATCGTCCAAAGGATGGCAAGGAGTTGAACAGGACTAAGGACTAAGCAAGCAGGCCCCCCAGGAAACAAGCATGTCTTTTCTCTGGATTACTCTTTCCCTGCTGTGCACTGAAATGTGCACCCCTAATATTCCTATGTTGAATCTTCTAACACCTCCTGTGGTGGCATTTGGAAAAGGCCTTTGGGAGGTAATTAGAGTTAGACTCAGTCATGATGATAGGGTCTTCATGTGGGACTAGAGGCTTTCTAGAATGAGGAAGAGAGATATTTCTCTCCACAAGCCCACACCAAGAACAGGCCATGTGAGGACACGCAAAGAAGGTAGCTTTCTGCAGGCCAGAAAGAGAGTGCTCCCCAGAACATGACCATGATTTCTGATCTCAAACTTCCAGCCTCCAGAACTATGAGAAAATAAATTTGTATCGTTAAACCCGCACAGCCTATGACATTTCGTTACGGCAGCCTGAGCTAAGGTGATCCCTTTCGACAACTGTCTTCTGTCATTTGTTTTTCCTCCTGTCCTCCTTTGGATTGATGCTCTATGATCACTAATTGAATAATTACCAGAAATATTTATAATTATATTCCATCATGTGATCAGGCATGTCTGACTCTTTGTGACCCCATGGACTGTAGCTCACTAGGCTCTTCTGTCCATGAGATTTTCCATGCAAGAATACTGGAGTAGACTGTCATTTACTTTCCCAGGGAATCTTCCCAACCCAGGGATTGAACCCGCATCTCCTATATCTCCTGCATTGCAAGCAGATTCCTTATCCAGAAATATTTAGCTAAAAATTAATAAATCCTTCTCCATAAGAGTATCAAGAGAGTATTTAGCCTGCTGTTGTGGGTTAAATTGTGTCCCGCAGAGATATGTTGAATGCCCAGTATCCAAGGATGTGATTTTATTTGAAAATAAAATGTGATGTGATCAAGGTGAGGTCCTACTGAAGTACCGTGAGACCCCTAGTCCAATGTAACTGGGTTCTTCATAAGAAGAGGGAAAAATGCCATGTGAAGACACACACATAGGAAGAAGGCCTGGAGGTGATAGAGGCAGATATTGGAGTGATGCAGCTAAAAGCTAAGGAATGCCAAGGATCTATGGCTACCATTAGAAGTCAAAAAGAGGCAAAGAAGTACTCTACCCAAGATTTCAGAGCCTGGCTGTGTTAACACCTTGACTTCAGATTTCTACCCTCCATAACTGCTAGAGAATGTATTTTTGTATTAAGTCACCCAAGTCTGTGATACTTTGTTAAGTAAGAAACAAATTCACGTGCCTCCCTTCATGTAAGCAGTATTTTATTCTTGCTTGGAATCTGATTTCCTAGTGATTGTCATCAGTAGAATCGCCTTCAAAGCAGAGGAACAAGATACAAAGGCATGAGGACCTTTTAAATTATAGTCATTTTGTGGAATAAAAGATAATCTGAAAAAGAATAGATACATGTATACGTATAACACAACATTCAGAAAACTAAGATCATGGCATCTGGTCCCATTACTTCATGGCAAATAGATGGGGAAACAATGGAAACAGTGACAGACTTTATTTCTGGGGGCTCCAAAATCACTGCAGATGGTGACTGCAACCATGAAATTAAAAGATGCTTGCTCCTTGGAAGAAAAGCTATGACCAACCTAGACAGCATATTAAAAAGCAGAAACATTACTTTGCCAAAAAGGTCTGTCTAGTCAAGGCCATAGTTTTTTCAGTAGTCATGTGTGGATGTTGAGAGTTGGACTCTAAAGAAAGCTGAGTGCCGAAGAATTGATGCTTTTGAGGTGTGGTATTGGAGAAGACTCTTGAGAGTCCCTTGGACAGCAAGGAGATCCAACTAGTCCATCCTAAAGGAAATCAGCCCTGAATATTCATTGGAAGGACTGATGCTGAAGCTGAAACTCCAATATTTTGGCCACCTGATGTGAAGGGTGCAAGACCCTGACGCTGGGAAAGATTGAAGGCAGGAGGAGAAGGGGGCAACAGAGGATGAGATGCTTGGATGGCATCACCCAACTCAATGGACATGAGCTTGAGTAAACTCTGGGAGTTGGTGATGGACAGGGAAGCCTGGTATGCTGCAATCCATGGGGTTGCAATGAGTCGGACATGATTGAGTGACTGAACTGAACTGAACTGATACATATAACTGAATCCCTTTGCTGTACACCTGAAACTAACACAGCATTCTTAATAACTATACTCCAGTATGAAATAAAAATTAAAAAAAATTTTACTTAAAAAGAAAAGTTGCTGTGGGTATGGAATCCATCCCACAATACCACCCAATCTTCCAGGGCCCACCCACTCTTTAACCTGTTAAGCAAACCCTGCCAACCACTAATGAACAAAGTGGTGGTGCTGGTTTAGTCACTAAGTCGTGTTCGACTCTTTGAGACCCAGTAGACAGTAGCCCGCTAGCCTCCTCTGTCCACGGGCTTTCCCGGGCAAAAATACTGGAGTGGTTTGCCATTTCCTCCTCCGAGAGATGGATCTTCATGACGCGGGGATCAAACCCAGGTCTCCTGCATTGCAAGTAGATTCTTTACCTCTGAGCCACCAGGGAAGTCCTAAAGAACAAAGTGTAAATGCATATTTGATGGTGAATGGGTGGTGATTTCAGTCTAATTCTTGCCTGATTCGTGATGGATGAAAGACCACAGTGTGTTTGTCTCAGATGTAGGGGGAGCTATGAAAACTAGGAAGGATGGTGAAGATATGTGGTGATTTTACTACAGGTGCCTTTGGTTTATGGAATCTCACTTCCAATTATGGACATATTCTTTTAGAAATTCTTCTCGGAATGTTTGCCTTTATAACTATGTGTCATTCAGTCTGTCCCAGAAAAGCAGAAACAGCGTATTTTCATTTGCTGTATTTTCCAACACAAGAGGGCAGCATTGCAGCGTTGTTCATTTCCTGTAGGCCTCACACTTCTGTACTTCGTGTTTAAATACGCAGTGTACCTTTTTCAAATGGATAATCAGTTGAAAATTGCACAAAGAAGGACCCAGGCTATTTATCCATCACATGACATTTATTTTAATGTTAGTTTTGGAAACAGTACCATCTGATGAGCATTCATACATTTTACATTTGCTTCATTGTTTCAGATTCTATACTAATCACCCAGTTTCAAGAAGATGAGGTACTTTTGTGATTTGTAGTGTTGGTGTAGGGTAATTGTCTAAAAATCTGAATTCATGTAAATGGCATTTTCAATCACATTACGTGGAAGTACATAGGGTACCAGGACATAGGCAGTTTGACACAAAGGATGAGTAACCCAATGGGGAGGGGGGTTTCCTGTTTGCTTGAAACAAGTCTGTGGGAGAGTAAACCTGGTGTCACGGATTCCAGCAGGTCTGTACAGATAGATGGGCTGGGAGGTAGGGGGTGGAGAGAGTGCAAGAAAAACAGCAATAATGATGATACGAAGAAGTACCATTTTTGACTGTTTACTTTCTTTGTTGTTGTTGTTTAGTCACTAAGTTGTGTCTGACTCTGCAACCCCATGAATTGTAGCATGCCCGGCTTCCCAGTCCTACACTATCTCCCGGAATGTGCTAAAGCTCATGTCCATTGAGTTGGTGATGCTATCAATTTTATCTTAAATCCGTTATTTGCTTAACTACATTGTTCTTAATACTCCTGCATGGTTCCTCTCATTTTTATAGGTGAGAAGGTAGAAGCTTAGTTTAGGTAAGTGATCACCCCTGATCTCGTGAAGCTCATGGGTGGCAGCGCTGACTGCCAAACTCAGGTTTCTCCCACTGCTTCATGTTGGCAGTAAAAGAGATTGAATTCAGTGATTCACTGTCAAAAGTTATTGATTTGATATTCATATTTGATATATTCTTCATCCATACCCTATCCACTTCATAGATTTGATTTAGTCTAGACTACTGTGATGGTTAATTTTATGTGTCAGCTTTACTGGTCTAAGGGATGCCCAGATAGTGGTAAAACATAATTTCTGGATGTGCCTGTGAGGTTGTTTCTGGAAGAGGTTAACATTTGAATCAGGAAAGAAGATAACCCTCACCAATGTAGATGGGTATCATCTAGTCTGAATAGAACAAAACTGGCGGAAGAAGGACGAATTTCTTTGTTTAAGCGGAAACATAAGCACTCCTGGCTCATGGTCTTATGGACGAACACCAGGACTTGGCTGGATTACACTACTGGTGTTACTGCTTCTCCAACTTGCAGATGGCAGGTGTAATATTTTCTAACCCTCATAATGGTGTGAGCCAATTTTTATAATAAATGTCCATATTTTATATGTGTATCAAGTATACACATATATAATATATCCATATATGTATGTCTACGTATGTTCTGTTTCTCTAAAAATTTTGACTATACAGCTACCTTAAGTAAAATACAAAATGCTATATAAGGTCTAAATTTTATTACTGCATTTATTATTTTTTGCTCTTTGCATCTGAGCAATAACTTAATGCCTTATGTCTGAGAATCTTCATCTCAACAGAATGTGGAGTAGACCCCAGAAGATTCGAGTCCCTTTTAGAATTGTCTTTGACTGCAGGAGTGAATGAATGACTGAGGAGTGAGCATCTGCTTTAGTGTGGTAGCACAGTGGACTCACATCACACGTTTTCCTCTGAGGAGCTTAAGGCAAAGACGGTGGGTTACTATCTTCATTACCTGCCAGTGGCAGATATGAAAGATGGCATCTTAACCTTTGAAGAAGAGAAAACATGTTCACAAGCATCTTTTTTAATGCAAGGACAAATTGCTGAAGTAGATTGTCTGTGATTGTTAATGGTTGAACTCTTTGAACCAGCATTGTTTGTTCCTGAACCTGGACTGTATCTTTTGAGGTTAACATCACTTTAGAGTCAGGCTTGAATTTTTGTCCCAGGTGTGCCATGGGACAGTTTTTGTCCAGGCTCTTAGCTTTGGGCAAACTCCCTGAGCCTCAGATTCTTCATCTGTCAAAGAAAAATAAGAATAATATAAACTTCTTGGAATTATTAAATAGATAAAGTGTGTATATGCGTATGTAGGCATGTGTATACTTTTTTTTTTTTTTTTGGGTACATGTACCCATTCAGTGTACTCTGCTCTGTGACAAGGGCGCCAGTCTGTAACTAAGCTGCTGCTGCTGCTGCTGCTAAGTCGCTTCAGTCGTGTCTGACTCTGTGCGACCCCATAGACGGCAGCCCACCAGGCTCCCCCGTCCCTGGGATTCTCCAGGCAGGAACCCTGGGGTGGGCTGCCATTTCCTTCTCCTATGCATGAAAGTGAAAAGTGAAAGTGAAGTCGCTCAGTCATGTCCGACTCTTCGCCACCCCATGGACCGCGGCCTACCAGGCTCCTCTGCCCATGGGATTTTCCAGGCAAGAGTACTGGAGTGGGGTGCCATTGCCTTCTCCGTCTGTAACTGAGCCATCTGTAATTCAGAGCAGTGCCCGCTGAGACCACTGGGTGTCTCTAGAGAGCTTGAATTTTACGAGTAAGACAAAGATGCTTGTGAACATGTTTTATAAACTGTAAAGCTTTGTAAAAAATAAGATTATAATGGTTCCTTCGCTGAACTCAAGTTCTATTAATACTTGATATATACCTATGCTTTTGCATTTATCTAGTTAGTTCAAATCTAAACATTGACAGAGCACCTAATATATACTAGGGAAATGTTCATTCACTTTACAATGTGCACTGCTCTAGGGACTGTATATTCAGCTGTGAACAAAGTGGGCTAATCTTTTGCCTCTTGAGCTTATATTTGTAAGGGTGACAGTAAGCAGGCACATACACATATGTAGAATGGTAGAATGTTTGGTAATAATATGAAGAAAAAATGAAGCTTGGTAAAATAGAGAATCATAGTGGATGCCATTTTATGTAATAAATCTTAAAAGTCATCTTTGAGAGGATTAAAACTGAGGAAAAATGCTGAATTAAATAAAGGAATGAGCCACATATATATATCCAGAAAAAGTGAGCTCTCATCAGAGAGAACAAAAAGTAAAAGGTCTTAAAAGCCAGATGTGTGGTTATTATGTTTGAGAAACAGCAAAGAATCATGGGCAAACCATGCACATTGATAGGGTTTTCTATATAATTCATTGTCTTTTGGGGAGACAATATCTATTTAATATTATACCTTTTTAGCTCCTTTCTGTAAGTGTATTCACCTAAATATTGTATTACAATAATTAGTACTTATTGAGTACTCATAGTATTCTGAGTTAGTCCTTAGAACCCTACCATATAAATATAATTACCCCCTATTATCCAGAGACTCTAAAGAGCTTCTTAAGGTAACATATCCAGGAAGTTGGTGAGGCAACATTTTGCCTTGTTTGAAAGTGCAGTAACTCAATGGGAAGATAGATGAGTAAAAACTAATGAAGTGATAGGAGTAATGGAAAGTTACCAAGAGCAGGTGACGTGTGACTTGTGACATGTGACTTGGAGGGTAAGGTTGGATTCTTAAAGGAGGAGAAGATGTGGATGAGAGTGGAGAGAGAATCTCCTGGCAGAAAACAAAGCAATGGGGGCTTCAAAGAGCATGGTTTATGGAGGAAATATCACACAGTTGAGTGTAGCTAAAGAATCTGCAGCACTAAGTGTAATAGATACGTTGTGGTGCCTGCAAGTGCCAGGAGGAATGTCTCCTACCGTGACTGGGAGGAGATGGAACCCTGACCCACATGCAACAGAGTCTGTATTACCAGGGACATAAACCCCTGTGACTTGGCTCGAACATGTGAAATGGCTGACTCAGATTCTCTCTTTCACAATTTTGAAACAAAGATACCAAGACTACTGCTAGTCTATGGAGGACCCTAGAATAGGGACAATTTGGGGACTCGGGAAGTTATCTGAGGTCATGTGAAACTGTTCCAAATTGGGAAAGGAGTACGTCAAGGCTGTATACTGTCACCCTGCTTATTTAACTTATATGCAGAGTACAACATGTGAAATGCCAGACTGGATGAATTGCAAGCTGGAATCAAGATTGCTGGGAGAAATATCAATAATCTCAGATATGCAGATGACACCACCTTTATGGCAGAAAGCAAAGAGGAACTAAAGAGCCTCTTGATGAAGGTGGAAAAGAAGAGTGAAAAAGCTGGCTTAAACCTCAACATTCAAAAAACTAAGATCATGGCATCTGGTTCCATCACTTCATGGCAAATAGATGGGGGAAAAGTGGAAACAGTGACAGACATTATTTTCTTGGACTCCAAAATTACTGCAGATTGTGACTGCAGCCATGAAATTAAAAGACGCTTGCTCCTTGTCTAAGACCAACTTAGACAACTTATTAAAAAGCAGAGACATTACTTTGCCGACAAAGGCCCATCTAGTTAAAGCTATGGTTTTTCCAGTAGTCATGTATGGATGTGAGTGTTGGATAATAAAGAAAGCTGAGCACTGAAGAATTGATGCCTTTAAACTGTGGTGTTGGAGAAGACTCTTGAGAGTCCCTTGGATAGCAAGGAGATCTAACCAGTCCATCCTAAAGGAAATCAGTCCTGAATATTCATTGGAAGAACTGATGCTGAAGCCCCAATACTTTGGTCACCTGATGTAAAGAACTGACTCATTTGAAAAGACCCTGATGCTGGGAAAGATTGAAGGCAGGGGGAGAAGGGGACGACAGAGGATGAAATGGTTGAATGGCATCACCGACTTGATGAACGTGAGTTTGGGCAAGCTCTGGGAGCTGGTGAAGGACAGGGAAGCCTGGTGTGCTGCAGTCTGTGGGGTCACAAAGAATCAGATACGACTGAACAACTGAACTGAACTGAAACTTGATAAGGTAGCTGGCTGTAGAAAAAGTGCCACAAGTGCAGAGATTAGCAAAGATGGAACACCATGAGGTCTCTGAGGAAAAGAAGTGGGGACATCAACTCTCTAGTTTCTGCTGCATTTACAGTTCTTAACTCTTTAGGGCTCATGAGGCAGTCTAGTTTCTGTCTTGATCCCAGAGATCTCTGTATCCAAAAATTAAGGGCATCATATGATCTGTTATTCAAACTGGCATATTTTAAAGTGAAAGTGGGTACTATTAATAATTACAAGCATTATCTGGACAATGACAGATATGAACTGGGATGTAGGCAATGGTGGGTGGAAGAACCATTTCTCTCCAGAAAATGACAGTGATGATGATGGGAGCAGCAGAGCAAAATTTAATTTGTAGTGTTTGCCGATTTCCATGGTATAGATACTACCACCACGGTTGATTCTAAACTCCCAAGGCAAAATCAGCTGGTTGCAAATTCCTGAAGCTTTAATTATCAGCTTCCTCAAGCTGTGACAATCAGCTCCAGCAGCCTGCCGGAGGCACACTGCCCCACCTACAGTACTGTCTCCACCAGGTCCACTCTCCTTCATTTTCACTTAGGTTTTGTTGAGAGCATGTGAGTCTCGCAGCTCCAAAAGTACTGATTAGAACAGTGGTGCATTTGGGTGTGAAACTAGGGGGAAGTCTGCTTCCTAGCCTCCCTTCTAGCTCCTCCAAGGGACAGACTGCCTGCAGCCTCCTCTCACTCTCAGGTGCCTAGCACTGTGAGGAATGTGCAGAAGCTGTCAGTAAATACTGCTGATTAATGCTTCCGGGGTCACGCCTTGGCTACCCTAGAGAAGGCTGGTGGTGTTAGGTGGTATTAGTCTTTCCGTCATGTCCAATTCTTTGTGACCCCATGAACATAGCCTACCAGGCCCCTCTGTCCTTGGAATTCTCCAGGCCCGGATACTAGAGTGGGTAGCCATTCCCTTCTCCAGGGCATCTTCCCGACCCAGGGATCAAACCTGGGCCTCCTGAATTGCAGGCAGATTTTTTACCATATGAGCCACCAGAGAAAGGTTACCCAGATGTGGTTTGCAATTTGCCTGTCAGCAGTGGGACAGCACCTTTGTGACAGGTTAGCCAACAGCAGCTTCTCAGAGGATTCTGAGTCCTGGGCTCTGACATTCTCCCCCAGGGCTAATTGCTGTCAGCTCAGCATCCCCTGTCAAACTGTAGCCTTCCGTAACTAAATATAGATGAAGTTTATTCATTCAGTGGGGGGGATGATTATGGTTATAAGTCTCTCAGTTGTGTCCAACTCTTTGTGACCCCATGACCTGTAGACTGCCAGGCACCTCTGTCCATGGGAGTTTTCAGGCAAGAATACTGGAGTGGGTTCTCATTTTCTTCTCCAGGGGATCTTTCCAACCAGGGATCGAATCCAGGTCTCCCACATTGCAGGCAGACTCTACCATCTGAGCCACCAGGGGATCCTTATAGCCACATGGGTACTGAGTGTCTGACCAAGGTTCCTCTTTAACTTTCTCATATTGGCCTGAGGCAATGGCTGTCACGCTTATTCCTCAGTCTTCATTCTTCAAATAACACAATCCTTGCCTTCCAAAAAGCAGAGTGTCCAAACTGCTCAGGAAATAAACTGGTTACCCAAGCTTATTAGATGAGCCTTGCTTGTGTAGACACATTCTTACTTGGACTCCATATTTTTCTTTCTCTCCTCTCTTTTTTTATTCTTATTTCTGCTTGTGTGCAAAGATCTTTATACCTTTTTGAAGAATAGTGAAATATCAGAAGAATTCAGTTTCCAACAGACTTCCTACAAGCAATTTTCCTTGTTTCTGAGAAGTGATAAGGCTGGGAGACACTCCCTCTGGAAATCCTAAATGTATTAATTAGTTCAGTGGTTGATGTTGCTGGGCCAGAATTTATTCCGGGTCAGACACACGTGTGCTCGTATATACACATGCTAATACACAGACACACAATTTGTGTTCCAACTGTTCTCAGCTGAAATGAAATCAAGTGAAATGACAGTTCTGCACTTGTCCTGCCACCATCCTTTTTAAGTGAATTGATTAAGTAGTTGTTTATTTAAGAAAGTCTTCCCAGTTTATGTGCCATCCAATAAAATAATTATTTTCCAAGGTGAATTTTATATATATATAAATTAAGGTACAAAATCATACCTGTGTCCAGAGACTCTTAAGTATCAGCTTTCCGTACACATGCATCGAGTCAAGAAGGCTAGGATTCACTGTTGCTGGTACTTTTGGTTGTGGCAAGAGTTGTTAACTTTCCTAACCTGTGCATGCTTGTGTGCTAAATCGCTTCAGTGATGGCTGACTCTTTGCGGCCCTGTGGGCAGTAGCCTGCCTGGCTCATCTGTCCATGGGATTCTCCAGGCAAGAATACTGGAGTGGGGTACCTTGCCATCTTCCCAACCCAGGGATTGATCCCATGTCTCTTCTGTCTCCTGCCTTGGCAGCTGATTTCCTTATGACTAGTGCCACCTGGGAAGCCCCTTATAACCTGAAGTGTTATGAAATCAATTCACCACAAAATGCTGTGGACCTACAATGTGTCCATTAACGTCTTTGATAATGTGAAATAATGACATAAGTCTAAATAACAAATGTTCATAAAGTGGTATATAAGTGTATGTGTATACACATGTACATGTATGTATATAAAGCTGCTAAAGCAATTTTTACAATTGTGTAAAAGAGCAAAAATTCTGCAGTCTAATAAATAAGTGTGATTTAATTTGCAGTCCCTTAATGGATTGTTATCAGACCATTTAAAACTGTGTTGTAGAAGAATATTTGCTGCTGTGGAAAGATATTCAGAACATATTGCCAAGTGGTGAAAATAATCTACAAAACTTTATGGTAACATTTTTACCCATATGGTTATGGTGTGCCGTGTGTGTGTGTTTCATAAGACTAGAAAAATGTATACCAACATGATCTGTGAACACTGATTATAGCTGGGTGAAATGATTAAACTGGTTTATGTCCTATTTACATTGCTCATTTTGCACTGTCTTTACTTCTTGAGCATGCTTCACTATCGAAGTCAAAGGAGAAGTTACTCTTAATGAACTCATTGAATTTTGAAGGGGGTAGAGTTACACACAGTTAACTATGAAGTGAGGCATGTATATGTACTAAATATGGAGTAGTATATGTATATGTATAAACTTATGGAGGTCTTCCCTGGTGACTCAGTGGTAAAGAATCGGCCTGCAGTGCAGGAGATGCAAGAGATGTGGGTTTGATCCCTGGGCTGGGAAGATCCCCTGGAGAAGGAAATTGCAACCCACTCAGGTACTCTTGCCTGGGAAATCCAATGGACAGAGGAGCCTCGCTGGCTATAGTCCATGGGGTTGCAAGAGTTGGACATGATTTAGCTACTAAACCACCATACCACCACCAAACTTATGGAGTAGGGGGCATGTGAGTAATTCATTAAATTCCTGTCCTTCTGTTCAGGGGTACATTTTAGAAAGGTGATTAGGGTAACCTAGAGGAAAGGGTACACCTTAGGTAACATGAACTGATCCCTGCTTAAAGAGTTAAGGAATCTAACTTATTCCCCTATGGAGCAAGGAGAACAAAGCTTTTACTGTACTATTAATTAGAATTCAGCTTTGCGTAGTCTGTGGTTACAGACTTCAGTGAAATTGGTGCAGGATCCTATTCTCAAAGGGTTACAAAGCACATATTGTTGTCAGAGTAATTCTAGTACAGAAAGATGGTATCCTTGGAAAAAAGATAAAATACATTTTAAATGGAGCAAACCACATTAGACAATTTCATAGTTTTAAATGTTAAACAGTATTGAGCATTTCTAGGAATCTTGTCAACTTTTTAACTTAAAAACAAATGACTTTATTTTCCATAAATGCAAAACAACATATTTTTAACAGTTTATCTGATGGGAAACATTTGAACTGAAATATAACACTGAAATATAACATTTGAACTGAAATAAACACCGTGATGGTTCCCAATTAATGGATCAAGGTAACCAAGAATAAATTTCTATAAAGCAAGTGTCCTATCCTGTTCAACTTCTCCCCATTGTGCTTGGCACAGTGCCTGACACATGATAGGCATTCACCGAAAGTATGCACACTTGATAGAGCTGGAAAATGTACTCACTTGAATGTCTCTAGTCTGTGCTCACTGTTGAATAGCATGATGGAAAGAATAATGGATTGAGAGACCAGTGACTTCAGTTTTAATCCCAGCTCGTCTGTTGACTCAGGATATGACTTCTCTTTGTGGTTCTATTTAGCTGTTTGCTGTGAAGGAGACTGCATAGATGAACTCCAATGGGAGTTTTCTCCATAATTATTAATAAGTACCTAAGGTTCTAAGGGATCCCATGAAGGTTTTTTCCTTTCTCTCTCTATCGCCCAAGCTCTTGTATTTGTTAATGTATTCTCTGTGCTTACTGAATGTCTTCTGTGTGTTAGGCATTGTGCTACATCACACAGAATAGGCCTGTAAATAAGGCACACACAGTCCTTGGCATTTGGATCCCTTCCTCCATTGAGAGTTGTGTGCCCTCCTACTCAACTGATTATATTTTGAAAAATTTTGCTCATCGTTTAACGTATGATCTTGTAGTTGTTGTTGAACAATCGCCCCGTTGTGTCCAGCTCTTTGCGACCCCATGGACTGCCGCATGCCAGGCCTCCCTGTCCCTCACCATCTCCTGGAGTTTGCCCAGGTTCAAGTCCATTGCATTGGTGATGCCATCCAGCGACTTCATCGTTTGACACCCTCTATTCCTGCCGTCAATCTTTCCCAGCATCAGGGACTTTTCCAATGAGTCGTTTGTTTGTATCAGATGATCTGAATACTGGAGCTTCACCTACAGCATCAGTCCTTCCAACGAGTATTCAGGGTTGATTTTGCTGAAGATTTACTGGTTTGATCCCCTTGCTGTCCATGGAACTCTCAGGACTCTTCTCCAGTACCACAATTTGAAGGCATCAGTTCTTTGATGTTCTGCTTTCTTTATGGTTCAGCTCTTACAACCGTACGTGACCACTGGGAAGACCATAGCCTTGCCTAACCAGACGTTTGTCAGCAAAGTAATATCTCTGCTTTTCAACACACTGTCTAGGTTTGTTATAGATTTCCTGGCAAGAAGCAATCATCTTCTGATTTCATGACTGTAATCACCATTTGCAGTGATTTTTAGAGCCCAAGAAGAGAAAATCTGTCACTACTTCCACCTTTTCCTCTTTTATTTGCCATGAAATAATGGTGTTGGATGGTGCTGGATGCCATGGCCTTAGTTTTTTTTTAATATTTCGTTTTAAACCAGCTTTTTCACTTTTCTCCTTCACCCTCATCAAGAGGCTCTTTAATTCCATTTCACTTTGTGCCATTAGAATGGTATAATCTGCATATCTGAGATTGTTGATAATTCTCTCACATAAGTTGATTCTAGCTTGTAACTCATCCAACCTGGCCTTTCTCATGATGTGCTCAGAATATAAGCTAAACAAACAGGGTGACAGCGGATAGCCCTGTCGTACTGCTTTCTCAATCTTGAGCCAAGCTGCTGTTCCGTACAGGGTTCTAACTGTTGCTTCTTGACCCGTATATGGGTGTCTTAGGAGACAGATAAGATAGTCTGGTATTCCCATCTCGTTAAGAGCTTTCCACAGTTTGTTATGATCCATAGAGTCAAAGGCTATAGCATAGTCAATGAAACAGAGGTACATGTTTTTCTGGAGTTCCCTAGCTTTCTCTATGATCCAGTGAATGTTGGCAATTTGATCTCTGGTTCCTCTTCCTTTTCTAAACCCATCTTGAACATCTGTATGTTCTTTTTTCACATAATGCTGAATCCTAGCATGCAGAATTTTTAAGCATGACATTACTAGTATGCTTAAAAAGAGATGGGAATACCAGACCACCTGACCTGCCTCCTGAGAAATCTGTATGCAGGTCAAGAAGCAACAGTTAGAATGGGACATGGAACAACAGACTGGTTCTAATTTGGGAAAGGGGTATGTCAAGGCTGTATTTTGTCACCCTGCTTATATAATTTATATGAAAAATACATCGTGTGAAATGCTGGGCTAGATGAAACACAAGTTGGAATCAAGATTGCCGGGAGAAATATCAATAACCTCAGATATGCAGATGACACTACCCTTATGGCAGAAAGCAAAGAAGTACTATAGAGCCTCTTGATGAAAGTGAAAGAGGAAAGTGAAAAAGTTGGCTTAAAACTCAACATTCAGAAAACTAAAATCATGGCATCCAGTCCCTTCACTTCATGGCAGGTAGATGGGGAAACAATGGAAACAGTGACAGACTTTATTTTTCCAGGCTCCCAAATCACTACAGATGGTGACTGCAGCCATGAGATTAAAAGACGCTTACTCCTTGCAAGAAAAGTTATGGCTAACTTAGATAGCATATTAAAGATCAGAGACATTACTTTGCCAACAAAGGTCTGTCTAGTCAAAGCTATGGTTTTTTCAGTAGTCATGTATAGATGTGAGAGTTGAATGATAAAGAAAGTTGAGTGCTGAAGAATTGCTGCTTTTGAATTATGGTGTTGGAGAAGACTCTTGAGAGTCCCTTGGACAGCAAGGAGATCCAACCAGTCCATCATAAAGGAGATAAATCCTGAGTATTCATTGGAAGGACTGATGCTGAAGCTGAAACTCCAATACTTTGGCCACCTGATGTGAAGAACTGACTCATTTGAAAAGACCCTGATGCTGGGAAAGATTGAAGGCGGGAGGAGAGGGGGTGACAGAGGATGAGATGGATGGATTGCATCACTGACTCGATGGACCTGAGTTTGAGCAAGCACTGGGAGTTGGTGAAGGACAGGGAAGCCTGGTGTGCTGCAGTCATGGGGTCACAAAGAGTCGGACATGACAGTGACTGAACTGAACTGAACTGAACTTACTAGCATGGGAAGGGAAGTCACTCAGTGGTGCCCGACTCTTTGCAACTCCATGGACAGTAGCCTGCACCAAGCTGCTCCATCCATGGGCTTTTCTAGGCAGGAATACTGGAGTGGGTTGCCATTTAGATGAATGCAATTGTCTGATGCTCAGCACATTCTGTGGTACTACCCTTTTTGGAATTTCGTATGAAGATTGACCTTTTCCAGTCCTATGGCCACTGCTGAATCTTCCAGATTTGCTAACATGTTGAGTGCAACACCTTGATGGCATCTTCCTTCAGGGTTTAGAATTCTGTCGCATGCACTAACTTTATTAGCAGCAGTGCTTCCTAAGGCCCACTTGTCTTTGCTCTCCAAAATGTCTAGCTCTGGGTGACTGACCATACCATCATAGTAATCCAGTTCATTAAGATCTTTTTTGTACAGTTTTTTCTGTGTAGTCTTTCCATTTCTTCTTGATCTCTTCATTGTCTACTAGGTCACTACCATTTCTGTCCTTTATTGTGCCCATCTTTGAGTAAAATGATCTTATAGTAATCGGAAGTTATTGTTATTGGGGGGATTGTTTGTCATCATAGAGCTCTCTTTGATAAGATAAATGAATTCAGAAAGATTAAACTCATAAATTATATTTGCTTATTTATTGTTTGGACCAAAACAGTGACAAATTTAATGTTTTCCAGTTTTTAGTGACATAGAGAGTATACTTCACATGACAGTTTTGATGTCTTTAAAATGCAATTTATGAACTGTATTTTATAAATTGTCATATTTTCATTGTACCAGAGTAAACTGATGCTTAAAAGGAATATTTCAATGACATAACGAAGGCATGGAAAAAAGTGAAAGTGTTCATTGCTCAGTCATGTTTGTGACCCCATGGACTGTAGCCTGTCAGGTTCCTCTATCCATGGAATTCTCCAGGGAAGAATTCTGGAGTAGGTTGCCATTCGCTCCTCCAGGGGATCTTCCCAACTCAGGAATCAAACCCGAGTCTCCCATATTACAGGCAGATTCTTTACCGTCTGAATCACCGGAGAAGCCCTCCATATTGTTATGTAATTATGATTCAACCTACATACATTTTTCTTTTACTTTAATATTTTTCTTAATGCAAAGTATCTCTATACTTTTATAATATGGATTATACTAAAATAATCATAGGCACATTTTGGCATAGCATAGATCTTTTTATTACATCAGTCTCATAGAGAATGTACTGAAATATTCTATCTAGTTTTACTATATAAAACTTTCTCAGGGTAAGTCAGAATAAGCTGATCATGTTGCTGTCACAAAACCCCCAAACTCCCAGAGGCTTAAACCCTATAGATTTTCTTCTTGTTCATCCTACATATTTATCTTGAAATGGATGAGCTGGACTGATCATAATCCTTCTGGGACACAGGGTGACAATCACCACCACCTCAAATATTTTCAAGAGAACAAAGAGAGCTCTGGAAAGTCTCACCGTGGCAATGAATTATTTGTGTACATCCAGTTGCAAATCATTGGTCATAATTAGTCACATGCTCCATCATCTCACAGGGGGCCAGAAAGTGTTATCCTACCATCTGGCTCAAAGGAAGACAGCTGGGATCTTTGGTGAGTAACACCAATTACTACCATACACGGTGTGAAAGATTTGTTTTCAGGCATTAGCTTTCTTAATTGTCTTGGGAATCAATTAACTCTTGGTTATCCTAGTCACTTGTTCAGTTGAGAAACCATTTTTAAAAAAATATCAAAACACTATCTTTTTAAAAAGATCTACTGTGTTATATATATTGCTAAAATTTATCAACATTTTCAAATTTTAGATTTAGAGCAACATTTGCAGTCATATATATTTCTACATCTTGCCCATGGACATTAATCACTTTATTACTATGATTCTCCAAAGCATTAAAAAAGAAATATGTTTAGGTTATAGTAGAGGTTTTATTTCTTTAATGCTTCTTTTCCCTTTTGTGTTTTTATTAGACGCTTTCAGCGTTTTGCTTTGAATTGCTATTTCAGTATTATCCTTTGACAGTACTCTACTAGGGCTTGCTCATTTTCCATTCTAATGCAGTTCTGAGCCAGAGTAGATAGGAGTTTGTCAGAAAACCATTTTAGACTCACAATACTTCTGAATATCAGTCGTGAAAGTCTACTTCATTGTTCAGCTTTCTTAGGTAAAATAGTAAACAACGTATGAATGGCTTTTACTTCAACTTCAAGCTAAGGCAGTTTTATATTCATTAACAATTTTATTCATTTTTATTTATTTACTCAACAAATTTTCATTGTATTCCTAGTATAGTAGGCACTCAAACTGATTTAATTGTATGAATATTATTAAGAATTTATGAGGAATCACAGGTAATTTTCTAAATAAGTTAGTTATAATTTGAGTCATAAAGGTTCTATTCTTTTATATGTAGCTGGCAATACATGCCTAACAATTGAACCTGCACTCTGAAGGACATGTCCAGTGGCAGGGGCTCCTTCCTGTGATCCTTTGCAGCAGAGTGATATACACATTTGAAAGATCAGGGGTCTTCCCAGGTGACACTAGTGGCAAAGAACTCACCTGCCAATGCAGGAGACGTAAGAGACGCGGGTTCGATCCCTAGGTTGGGAGATCCCCTGGAGGAGAGGATGGCAACCCTCTCCAGTATTCTTGCCTGGAGAATGCCATGGACCGAGGATCCTGGTGGACTATGATCCATGAGGTTGCAAAGAGTCAGACATGACTGAACTGACTATGCCCTCACACAGGCAGCGATATGATGATATGTTGCCATTAAATGTTCTGGAACCCATACTTTATTCACTTAGTCAGACAGAAGTAACCATATGTCTACACTATGCCTTACTTTTGGGTAGAAACTTAGAATATAAAGATCATTAAAATATCAACCATATTCTCATGGAGTTCACAGTAAACTGGGAGAAATAGATATATTAATGTGTGATTAACAAGTGTATAAGGTAATAAGATTTAGGGTAAAAGTACCAAACGAGTATCATACAAATACCAAGAACTTGTGGAAAACCAACTTGGAAGTATTGCTAAGATCTTCCAAGACTGAGGTAATCAAGTGATATATACCAAGGTCTTGAATGGAATTCACGGAGCAGGGAAGGGGAGAGAACACTACAAACATAACCAGTGACATGAGTGATTGAATGCATGTGAAAACATGCAAAGCCCAAGGGCTGTATACAGACTATGGGGAGTGTTTCGGGGGTGTTGGCAGGAGATGAAGCTAAAAGAATGCCCTGATCCAGGCAGAACAGGGGCTTGGCTTGGGTTTGCCTCAGAATAATATATCACTTTTTCAGGATAAGAAAGAAGAGGCATTACCTAAAGGGATTGGAATTTATCTAGGATCTTTGAAACTTACAAGGCAAGAGAGTGACACAGTCACGTTGATATATTCAGGGATATAAGTAATTGTAGTGGGAATGGAGAGGGAGAAAAAGCGAGATCTAGAGCCACAGAAAACTTAAATCTTGGTTTCTTCAGCAATTTTCCAGTGACTAGATTCTAAGCTGTTGAGATAGGTGACTAATTCTTGTCCTTTAATTTATAATATTATGACTGTGTGCTTGGAAAATGGCAGCTGGTGCTTTAATAACTTGATTGCTTTTCCTCCGTAAGACATTTCTATTAAATTTTCTTTCAAGTACCAATACATTTGTTAGAAAGCTGCATACATTTTAACAGCAATCATTGCCTTCCCCGGCTATGTAAATCTGTGTGTTGCCAAGTACTTATTTAGCGATTTCTATTAATAGAGCATAATAGGTATACTGGGGCAGTTTCTCAGGGAATTATTTTATGAAGAGCCTCATGTGACTCAAATGCAGGAACCTGTCAGTGAATCGATGTCACATATGTAACCATCGATCGTTCGAAGAGTGATACATAGATGAAGTGAAACCAAAGTGCTGAGAATTATATTTATTTCAACTATTTCAAAAGTAGAATATAATAGTCCCTGAAAATGTTCAGAGAGGATGCTGTTATCAGCAGTATTAGCTATTTTTGACAAATCAAGAATAAAAATGAGGGAGAATGATTAGCACTAACATTGACTAACTCTAAACAATTATCTCTAGAAGGCCTAAGTAGGCTATATTCTTATATAATTATGTATAATTTGAGAGATTTCAGAAATTAACATCATTATTAATGAAGCAAAGTAGGTCATGATCTCTTCTTCTTTTGGACTTTTCAATGCAATGTTTTGAATCTTATAAAAGCCTTTATCTGTGTTACCAAGAAACATCCACTATTGTTGCTTCTCTCTGTTATGAAATCATACTATTTTTTCCAGCCAGACTGGGTAGAGAGTACAGTACAAAAACTTTGTTAAAGTATTATTACTGTGTATTTGTTGGACTTTTTGTTTCTTTTAAACTGATATACTTGATTTTTAAGTTTCTGAGCATTTAGATCCCTTGTACTTTCACATGAAATGATGCTTCCGTTTTATGGTCGGATTGCCAATTGTTTTACAAATCAGTTGGAAGGCTTCTCTGGTGGCTCATTGGTAAGGAATTGATGCTGGAGATGCGGTTTGATCCCCAGATTGGAAAGATCCCCTGAAGAAGGAAATGACAACCCACTCTAATATTCTTGCCTGGAAAATTCCTTGGACAGTAGGACCTGGTGGGCTACAGTCCATGGGGTCACAAAGAATCAGACATGACTAAGTCAGCATGCACCTTCATTGCCACATAAATGATCTGACTCCCCAAAACTTAAAAGAGAATATTCCTTCTTGTCTTCTGCGTGTGTTTGTACAGTTCCTTAGAGGATCATATCATACTATATTACACGGAAGATTTTTTTTTTTGTCATTTAGATTATGTGTTTATTATAGATCTTGAGATCTCAGGAAATTCATGTATCTTTACCTTTTAAGTTTTCTTTTTCTCCTACAATATTTTATAGGTGTTGATTATTTAGGAAGAGATGTAGTAAAGTGTAATATTTTCCTGAAGAAGGGACAGTTTGTAATCTTCTAGGTCAATCTTTCTGGAATCAAAGAAGGTTTGGCAAAAAAATCCTGATATTTTTCAATTGGTGAGTGTGAAATTGGGTAAGACAGAATCAACCTGAAGGTCTGTAATATTTACCAAAATATAGATACATATTTGATATACCCAAACTTACTATTTCTGCCTATTTCTGGACAATATTTTCAATTATTTCCCCTTTTTTAGTTGCAATTATACTTTAACTAATTAGTTTTCTTACCTTTTCAGTGAAGAGAGGAGGTGATAACCTATTCTTATCCTTAGCTTCTCTAGGACCAAACATTTACTGAATGCCCATTTTGTGGCATAAAGTTGATTGTGACAAGTTGTTTCCCTAGAGAATTTCTAGTCTGGTGAATATTTTGTCTTGTACATTCTTTTGATTGTATTTAAGTAAAGTTCTAGGAGCAAAGTGTTCTTTTGGCTGCAAATCTATTCCTTGTGTTTTTATCAGAAACCCCAGAGCTAGCTAGCTTTGAGCATTAGCTAATTGACAATATTGGAAAAAATATCAGCTCCAGAACCAAGACCTTTTCTCATTACTTGGAAACCACACAGAATTATTCCTTAATATAGTTCCCCTTCCACAGAACTAAACTGAAGGTGAATAGATGTCAGAGAAATCCTTTAAGCATAGATCATTATGAATGGATGTAGGTTTACTTATCTAAGTATTCAAACTCAGTGACCATTTTATATTTATCTGTAGTAGATATGTATAAAATAATATATACTATATTTTATAGAGTAATTGATTATTAGAGAAGACTTTCTATTTGGAGGAAGAACTTTGGAATGAGACAGCTAGGTTTGAATTGAACTTTCAGGAATTCCTAGTTTTCAGCTTTGAACCTTACTTCTCAGAACATGAGTTTCTTTAAGTGTACAATGGGAGATAAAAATACATTTGTGAAAAGTGGTTTTATGTCTGCAAAACAACTAGAACACAGTAGACACTTCAGAATTGGTAGCTTTTTGCCTTTTGTTGTTAACTCATTTTGAATGAATATCTAAGTGCTATTATGAACAAAAGATTACAAGGAGATATTATGGGAGGGATGCAGAGAGAAACAAAACAAGATGTGTCTTTGAAGGAGTTTCCCACAATTTGGGTGGGGCGACAGACACATTCATCCATCAAAGAATTCTGAAATAATCCTAATATAAGACATAAAAAATAATGCAAAATCTTCATAGGGAAGAAAAGGAATAATTTTTATGTCATAGAATGGAAATTCTATATTATCACTGTCCTCTCTCCAAATCTCTATAAGAAATCTCTTCCCTGGATGTAGATGTAATAAAATACTTTCTTTTGAAAAAGACTATTTTTCAGAGTAGTTTCAGGTTTACAACAAAACCGAAAGAGAGGTACAAAGATTTCTTCTGCACCCCGTGCCCCCATACATACATAGCGTCCCTCAGCATCAGTCTCATTTGGAAAATGGTACACTTCTTTTTACCAAGGATGAACATACATTGACATATCATAATCACCCCTCAGAAGTCTATGGCTTTCCTTAAGGTTTACTCTTGGTGTTGTACATTCTGTGTGTTTGCACATCACAGTATCATGCAGAGGATTTTCACTCCTCCAAAAAACCCTGTATTCAGCCTATTAATCTCTACTACCCACTCTACCTCTGGTAGCCACTGATCTTTTTATTATCTCCATAGTTTTGCCTTTCTCTAGAATGTTGGATTCATACAGCATATAGCCTTTTCAGGCTGGCTTCTTTCACTTAGTAATATTCAAGGTTCCAATAAAATGCTTTGAGTAAAGCCAAATATGTTCTTGAGAACCATTATTAATAACTGGTATTACCAATAACTGGTCCAACTGTAACAATAGGACTGTGCTTGTAATTATCATGTATTGCTTCAATTCTATATTATCTCCAATAGGCCCCAATGTTTAAAATCTTTAAGTTGGCTTGTTGTGTAGGAAGTACTTAGATGTAGGCATAATTAGAGGTGCTCACTGTTGGCTGCTGCACTGCTTAGGTACTTCATCCTGACCCATGGCAGACCTTCCTAATTGATCACGGCATTCTTTCCCATTGAGTGCAGCCTCCCCATCTGGGTCTCCACATTTCAGGCAGTCACATCAATTGATTTGATTTGACACCTGCAATAACATCTGTGTATTATCCTGTGCATGTCTTGGGGGTTGAGAATGTCCCTGCTTACTATCTTCACTGAAGGCAGATTTCTCTAGCCTAGTAAATCTACGTTTAGGAAATTGACCTATTATTTATTTCTGTATTTCCCTCCTTTTCAACTCATTATATGCTTGAATTCCATGAGATCAACTCTGAAATTATCAGGAAATATCATGGTTCACAAACATCGGTGTGCATCATAGTTATCTGAAGACTGGTTACAGCACACTGCAGGTCTCACCATCAGGGTTTCTGATCCAGGGTAGCAATCTTTAACAACAGGTCCAGGATACTCTTTAGGAAATAAAACCACAAATGATGCTGGTTATGCAGGTTATGGAACCACACTTGGAAAAACACTAGTGTAGTGAAAAGAACACAGAAAAACACACAGAAAGACCTGAGGGCATCGTTACTAGTGCTCTGACTTTGAAAAAGTTTCCTAAGATATTTGGGCCTCAAATTATTTACCTATAAACTTTTCTCTGTAATATAGCCTATTTCATGGAATTATGTTAAGTGCTACATGAAATAATATTTTAAGCACTTAGTGAAAATAACCCCTTAACACGTTTATTTTCTTTGTGTGCTTTTCTGGTACTTTGTAATTGAAAAAAAAATCAGATTGAGCATGTTTTTGGATATTGTAGGGAAACAGAGATAGTCATGCATTGTCCTTGCTCTTTCTTCCATGAAATGTTATGGAGTCTAATCTTCACAGTCTCATTCTATGTTATTTTAAAGATAGTTTTGCTTTGCTTTGAAAATCTTGCCTTAGGCTCTGAGGAGAAAGTTTTATTTAGGAAGGTGGACAAATGGTAACTTAGCAGGGAACTATGTATAAAAGCCAAGGAGCCACATGGAGGCTGGAATTTCCCTCTTTACAGGGAATACTTTAAAATGAGGGAGTTCCCTGGTGGTCCAGTGATTAAGAATCCACCTTCCAATGCAGGGGACATGGATTTGATCCCTGGAGGGGAACTAAAATCCCACATGCCTTGGGGCATCTAAACCCAAGAGCCACAGTTACTGAGCCTGCACACTCTGGAGCCTCTGCTACTCATTAATAGAAGCATGTGCACCACAAAGAGATGCCCAGGTGCAGCACCAAAGACCCAGTGCAGCCAAAAAAAGTGAATTTGATCACGTCTGTAACAGGTTTTCAATCCTTCAAGGGAGCGTACTATCTAAATATATGTACCAGATTGCATCGCAAATGCAGTGCCATTTACAATTTAAATTATAATTTGTTAATTTACATGAATTACCCTGTAACATACTTGATATGAACATTTACATCTTACAGGCAAGAAACTGAGAAACAGAAAGTTGAAGGAATTGCCTGATGATGATGAAGAAGCTGGTATATGTTAGATCTCAAAGCAAGACTCCTGCTGAATAATTCACTCACTTAGGTCATTCTCTTACTTGATTGCTCTTCAGTTTACCAGGGGTTTAATTTGTTTCCAATAAGCGTTTTCACATACAGATTTTGTAAACATAGATTACTATATGTTTTGTGCTTAGTAATCTTAAAAAGCATCGAGATTACTCTTTAGGAAATATAATGTTATCTGTGGCAAAATAGTTCTTAATTATAATGCAGTGTTTCTGGATGGTATAAATGATAGCCTAGAATGGAAAGGAGGATTACTCTGCTTACCGTAAATCTCCTTGACAACAAGCTCAATGTTTTGAATACTGAATCATTTAGAATGTTATGCAGATTTAAGGGTCTTTCACCTTAGCATCTCATTTCCTTATATATGTCTGGGTTTTTAGTAGGTTATTTTCAGAATCCCTTAAAATATTCTCTGTATTTATTTTTGTCACCTAATTCAGTTATATTTGAAATGTTTCTCTAATTTTCATCATCATCATCATTACGACATTTCTCATAGTATTTACTGACATATGAGAAACTAAAAATCAAGTTCAAGAAATATTTTGATTACTAAAGTGAAGCTCAGTATTGGGACTCCAGTCTGAACAAGGGAAGTTATTCACACATCCAGGGTCTTCCCACCTAAGGGGCATATATTCCTGTTTGGATAGTTCATTCCCGCCCCCCCGCTCATGCTTGCTTCTTATTTTGAAATGGAAAGAAACCCTCTCAGTGTACTGTACTCTGTACAGATTGCCTTCTTGCCTTTGGCGGAGCTCTTGTTCTGTGAATCATGCTTTTGCATACAGTGTTACCATTGTGCGAGCTGAATCCTGCTGGGTGGCGGTGGCTCAGCCACTCTGATGGGAAGGTCACAAGTTCATGTCTGCTTTGCCTTGTGTCTAGCGAGAAGTGCTCCGGCTAAGCCATAGCTGTTTGCAGTATGCCTCTGCATATTGAAGGTTTGACTTTCGGTGCTACCCTTGTAGGAGTGGCTAAAAGGTCATTAGGAGTGGTTAATTCAAGACAAGTCTTATTCTTGCTTTTGCTCTGTCATTCTGAGCATGTCTTTCAGCATCTCTTTGCAGTGACCGTAAGAATTGATTTGTACGGACCTACTGAGGTGACTGAGGAGGAGACAGATGGTGCTTAATTGGAGCACAGAGTAAATGCTCTTGCTAGTTAACTAAGTGACTTTTATTTATTAACCAGACGTGTATTAAACTCCTGTTATATGCCAGGCACTATTGTGTGCTGGTGTCAGTATGAAAAATAAAACTAAAGGAATCTGCCCTCACTGATTATAGTGGGAGTGACAGACAATAGCAAAGTCAGAGAGCCATCGATGCTGTTAGAAGAAGAAACTAGGTAAGGTGGGCGGGAAGATGGGGTACTCGCGCAGGAGAAGATGTATGCCTAGGTCTCTGCAGGAAGCAGAGAAGGAACTATAGAAGGATCTAGAGAAAGTTTTCCAAGGAGAGGTAAAAGCAAATAGCCTCTCAGGTGAGTGTACCTAGGCATGTGATGAGCTGTGCGTCAGCATTTATTTGAAATAGAGATGTTTTGTTAATAAAGAGCATATATATCTACATAAAATACACTTGAAAATATTACATCAAGAAAGAAAAAGGGCCATTGCCATTTTATAGATGTGGTATCAGGAAGGCATAAAATATCACTTTCTGTTATAAATCTTTTTCCCAGGGGAGCCATCACAGGGTTAAAATGATATATTTCACACATAATGTACTGTAACTGCTTTTTTAACAACTGAAAATGTACTGAAAATGCTGTTTTGACTGTCTATCTTTAGTCCTCAGCTGTTGCTGTCACGATTCAGAAATTTGGATCCCTGCCTTAAAAGGCACATTTCCTTAACTGTAAAAAATAATCTGGTGGAGTCTACAGCTGTAATCATAGCCTGTGATTTTAAAACACAAATCATCTGCTATAAAGGGGATAGGGCATTTCTTTTCTTTTTTTATTTGGTTTTCATTTATATTCTCAATATGGCTAACTTTGAGTTTGTTTATATTTTCATGAAATGAAATTTTCTTTGGCTTCTGTATTTGGCAAGTGGAACCCATTAATTTTAGTGGATACTGTACCAATCGAGTCCCAAAATGTGTCTAAAACTCTAGAAAACTGAAACAAGAAATGGTGCTCAGCACAGTTTGGAAGATGATTAAAGAATCCCTAGGTTTTATTTTGGCAGCTGGTGTGAAGCGACACCTTTGAGGACTATCAGAGAGTGGACTTGCTTTCCAAAAAAGAGAAAAATTAGGAGAGGTTAAACAACAGCAGTATCATTAGGAATTTAGTCTTCCACTTCTAAAATTTCTAAATTACCAAAAATAAAATGAAAATATTGGTTATGGCTAATGTAGCACAAATGAAGCAGTTTAAAATCTGAGTATAGAATTTGCAAAATCAGTGCAGTTTCCATACCAAAACAGTTCCTAGTAATAACTGCCAACTGAATGAAGTTTCTTGCCTGGGAGTCCCCAAAAAATAACTATCAAGAGTGTTTATTAGAAGCTGAAATAGGCGAGGAAGAGAATCATAGGAGATAGTTCTATCTTTAATATTTAAGATCATAAAGAAAAGGAGGTACATAAGACAATTTTTTAGTTTTTAACTGCACATGAAGGTGAAAACAAATTCTCATTTTGAGTTGCAATGGATGAATACCCTAAGGCACGTTAAACCAATATCCCTTCTTTCAAAATTGACTCGAAACTGGCATAGGTGCATTCAGACAAGATTATTTAAAAAATAACTAATTAGTGAAATATGGCATCTATAGAGAAGCAGATCTAGTTTCAGGTATAACACAATTGGAGCCAATAGGTTTTTGTACAACCAATTTTTATATTTAGGGCATATCCTTATGTTTCCTTTGTGATGTTATATAGTGGATTAAAGCATTGGTTTTGAATTTCAGTGACTTTGGGTTCAAATCCTTACTGCCTGGGTCATCTTGGATAGTTCATCCTTCATTTCTTTAATTCAATTTCTTTATCTGTAAAGGGTATATTTACAGATACACCTTATAAAGGGTATATATACAGATATAGTCTTTGAGAGTTGGACCATAAAGAAAGCTGAGCGCTGAAGAATTGATACTTTTGAACTGTGGTGTTGAAGAAGACTCTTGAGAGTCCCTTGGACTGCAAGGAGATAAAACCAGTCCACCCTAAAGGAAATCAGTCCTGAATATTCATTGGAAGGACTGATGCTGAAGCTGAAACTCCAATACTTTGGCTACCTGATGTGGAGAACTGACTCATTTGAAAAGACCCTGATGCTGGGAAATATTGAAGGTAGCAAGAGAAGGGGATGACAGAAGATGAGATGGTTGGATGGCACTGCTGACTCGATGGACATGAGTTTGAGCAAGCTTTGGGAGTTGGTGATGGACAGGGAAGCCTGCCGTGCTGCAGTCTGTGGGGTCACAGAGTTGGACGTGACTGAGCAACTGAACTGAAAGGTATATTATATATTTCAAAGGGGTTTTGTGAGGTTTAAATGTGGGAATCAAGCATGCTGAAGTACCTAATATATAGTCCACTCTCAGTGACTACTAGTGGTATCTTAATCCTTTACTTTCTCTTCTTCTGCCTCCCACTTGAGAGAGGCCTGGAAAAGATCTTTTTTTCACAGCCCTTAGAAGGAACCAACTCTGCTTGATTTTGTACTTATAGCCTCCAAAACTGTGAGAAAATAAATTTATGTTATTTAACCATTCAGTCAGCAATACTTTCTTACAACAGCTCTGGCAAACTAATATAGATTGTAGTAACAGGAAGTAGGCTGCTGCTATAACAAGTACTTAAAATATGGGAGTGGCATTGAAATTGAATTGTGGATAGAGACAGGAAGAGACACTTGATGGAGACAGCCTAGATTGCCTTGAGGAGATTTGGTTAAAATATGAATGTTAGAAGTACTTCTGTTGAGATCACAGATGGAAATGAGGAACATGTTCTTGAATACACAGCAAAGTGGCAAAAGACTTGTCTGAACCATGTTCTCATTTTTGATAGATGGGAAGTAGAAATCATGGGTGACAAACGGATTTGTAATTGAGGAGATTTCTAAGCAAGTGTTGAAGGTATGATTTGGTTTCCTTTCTCTGCTAATAGTAAAATTCAAGAGTAGAGAGAGAAATTAAAAAATGAATTGTTAAACAAAAAGTAAGCAGGACTTGAAAACTTGGAAAATTCTCAGCCTATTCCTATTGCAAAATAAGAGAAAATATGTTCTAGAGAGAACATCAAAGATGTGACTGGACAGCTGTTTGTCAAGGAAATTAGGCATGTGACCCATGGATCTAATCAACTGTCTTAGAAGAAGATAAGAATAGAGATGTATTATTCAGGAAGGATCTATGGGAGACTCTCATCTGATAGTTTAGACCCCCATGGGTTGCTCAGGAGACCAACAAGGTTTATGAGAAATTTATGTCAAAGGAAACATTGCCAGCTTGGAGTGAAGGGAGACAGAGTCAGCATGAAATGAAGGAAGGCTCTCAGACTTCTGGGGTACCACAAGCAATAGAGTCTAATAGAGTCTGAAAGATCTATCCAGGTGCAAATGTGTCATCTTGCAAGAAAAGTGAATATTGACCTTGAAAGCAATTCAGAAGCCAGCAGATTCTCCTGATACCACAGGCCAAGAGGAAACAAGCCCATGAAGGTCGGGCAGTCTCCTCCTCAGTTTCTGAAGGTGGGGCCACTTTCTTAGTTTCAGAGAGTGGAGTCACCTTCTTGGTTTCAGAGGGCAGAGTCCCCACTGCTCAGGGCTGAGGGGATGGGGTGGCCACCCTAGTGAGCCCAGAGGATAGAGCATTGGGCCAAGAGAATTATTCTCAAGCGTCACATTCTCATCAGTTTGTCCTAGCAAGTTTCAAACTTGATTGGGACCCTTTTCTTCCTTAAAATTGATCCCTTTTGGAGTGGGAATGTCTATCCTATGTCTGTCCCCTCATTGTTGTCTGATAGAAAGGAGCTTTGCCCCAGGATGAATCTTGCCTTGAGTTTTACACATAACTGATTTGACTGATTTAAATGATTTTAGAATTAGAGTTGATGCCAGGATAGTTAAGACTTTTGGAGACTTTAAAATGGAGTATATTTCATATGTGAGGACATGAATTTTAAAGAGTCAGAGAGTGGAATGGGGGCTTCCCTGGTGGCTCAGTGGTAAAGAATCTGCCTGCCAAGCAGGAAATGTGGGTTTTATACCTGGGTCAAAAAGATCCCCGGAGAAGGAAATGACAACCCACTCTAGTATTCTTGCCTGGGAAATCCCATGGACAGAGGAGCCTGCTAGGTTATAGTTCATGGGATCTCAAAAGAGTTGGACACGACTTAATGACTGAACAACAGTACAAGGGTGGGATGTTATGCACTGAAACGTATCCCACCTCAAGTTCATATGTTGAAGTCCTAAGTGCCATAACCTTAGAACATGACCTTATTTGGAAACAGGATCTTTACAGAGGTAATCAAGTTGAACTAAGGTCACTAAGTTGGATTCTAATCCAACAGTAATGGTGTTCCTAATAAAAAGGGAAATTTTGGGCAGCAAGACGTACATAAAGTGAAGATGATGTGAAGAGATATAGGGTGAAGATGGTCATCCACAAACCAAGGAGAGTGACTTGTGAGAGAACAGGTCTTTCTTTCACAACCCTCAAAAGGCACCAACTCTGTCAACATGTTGACTTTGGATCTCAGGCTCTTAGAACTGCGAGGCAATAAATTTCTGTTGTTTAAACCACCCAGTCTGTGTTACTTTGTTACAGCAGCCCTAGCAAACTAATATACCTTCTCTCATTGCTATTGTATATGCCAGGGTTTCAGTCTAAGTGTTATTTTAAGAAGATACATGTGTTTGATAAGGAAAGTGAAGGAGATGTGTATTTATCTTGAATGGAGAATAAATGTGTTGGAAGATACATCTTTGAAGGGCATTCAGATGACTTATTCTTGGTAATTCAAGGTGACCAAACTAAAATTAATAGGAGGATATTGAGAGTCAGACTTTGGTTCAATAGAAAGGAAAACTACTTGCCATTTATAATTAAAATGGGACAGAAATTGCCTGTGTGCCAGTTGGAATTCAAGGAGAGTTGAAACAAATACCAAAAAAGATATATTGATTCCAAATAAGCACACAAAAAGAAAATTATAGTAACCATAAACTAAAAGCAGCATGAGATACCACTGCAGATCTATTAGAATGACTAAAATAAATAATAGTGAAAAGAAGAAGTGCTGGCAAGTCTGTGGGGCAACTGCAAACTCTCATAGAGTGCTGATGGAAATGCAAAATGATGCAACCATTCTGGAAAACATTTTTCCAGAATGTCAAACAAAGATTGACATTTTGTTGTAAAGATGATTGTACAGTTACTGTATAAGTCAACAATCCCAAACCTGAGTAATTACAGTAGAGGAATGACAGCATATATTTATATAAGACCTGTATGTGAGTGTTTATTAACAGCTCTATTCATAATTGTCCAAAGTTGGAAACAACTCAGTGTTCTTAAATGGATAAACAAACTATGGTACATCCATGTAGCTGAATACTATTTGGCAATGAAAAGGAACTAGCTGTTAATAAATGTATCATCTTGGCTAAAGTTCAGAGACATTTTCTGAGTGAAAGAACATTGTCTCAAAGACTCAGTTCTGTGTGATTTCATGTATATGACATTACAGAAAGGACAAAATTATAGTGGTGGAGAGTAGAGTAGGGCTTGCCATCATTTAGGAGTGGGAAGAGAATATGACTATAAAGTTACAGAATTGGAGAGATTTTGGGGAATGATAGAATTGCTCTGTATTTTGATTGTAGTCATAGTTACCCGAATCTATATATATGCTAAATTTTACAGAACAATGCACCAAAAATGTTAATCATATTGTATGATACATTTAAAAATAAAAGAAATAAAAGAGTAGGCAAGGGAACTTTACAAAAATATTTATTTTATTTAAAAGTTTTTGCTACAAGGCTCAGCATGCTTATGTAAATGTGTCTCCAATCTTGAATTTTATATATGCTAATATTACAGTATTGATGATACAAAATATTTTTATGAAATTAAGTTTGAGTTATTTCTTAATACCAGAACTTCATAGTTGGTCTTGGTAGATAAAATTCTATTTTTAGATTATAAGTCCAACAGTCAGCATTAATAATGTCACTAAGTTAAAAGATTAACATGAACAGATAGAAAATTAAAAGAATGTGTAACAAATAAAACTTGAAATTAAGTGGCCCAATGTTGATCCAACCCACTATTTTGGAAACATTTTCCACATTTCTGTGTATTTGGTATCATTTCAAAATTCATACAATTAAAATAACAATTTAGGAAAATTTTGTTTAGCTTTCAAATATATGCTTAAACATGAAATGGATCCCTGGAAATTATTCTCTTTTTAAGAGCAGTGGAATGAATTTCACTTAATTTTCATGTTTGCTGTACTCTTTCTGTGCTCTCTGTAGTTTTATAGCTATTTGGTCTTACAGAGATAATTATTTACATTAAAAAATTTAATCATAAAGATCCAAGTAGACATAAATGAAAAAGAAATGAAAGAAACAATAGCAAAGATTAATAAAACTAAAAGCTAGTTCTTTGAGAAGATAAACAAAATCGACAAACCTTTCCAACTCATCAAGAGAAAAAGAGAGAAAAATCAAATCAACAAATTTAGAAATAAAAAGGGAGAGATTACAACAGACAATGCACAAATACAAAGGATTACAAGAGACTATTATGAACAACTATATGGGAATAAAATGGATAACCTGGAAGAAATGGAGATTCTTGGAAAAGTTAAATCTTCCAAGACTGAGTCAGGAAGAAGTAGAAATTATGAACAACCCAATTACAAGCACTGAAATTGAAACTGTGATCAAAAATTTCCCAAAAAACAAAAGTCCAGGACCAGATGGCTTCACAGGAGAATTCTATACTGTACATAGAAAACCCTAAAAATAGTGTCAGAAAATTACTAGAGTTCATCAGTGAATTTAGCAAAGTTGCAGGATACAAAATCCATACACAGAAATCACTTGAATTTCTGTATACTAATGATGAAAGATCAGAAAGAGAATTTAAGGAATCAATCCCATTCATCATTGCAACAAAAATAAATAGGAATAAACTTATTTGAGACAAAAGAACTGCACACAGAAAATTATAAGATGCTGATGAAAGAAATCAAAGATGACATAAACAGTTGAAGAGATATTCCATGTTCCTGGGTAGGAAGAATCAATATTGTGAAAATGACTATACTACCACCAAACACAATCTACAGATTCAATGCAATCCCTATCAAATTATCAATGGCATTTTTCACAGAACTGGAACAAAAAATTTCACAATTCATATGGAAACACAAAAGACCCCAAATAGCCAAAGCAGTCTTGAGAAGAATGGAGCTGGAGGAATCTTCCTGACTTCAGATTATACTACAGAGCTACAGTCATCAAGACAGTATGGTACTGACACAAAAACAGAAATATAGACCAATTGAACAAGATAGAAAGCCCAGAAATAAACCCATGCACCTATGGGTACCTTATTTTTGACAAAGGAGGCAAGAATATACAATGGGGCAAAGACAGCCTCTTCAATAAATGGTGCTGGGAAAACTGGACAACTACATTGTAAAAGAATGAAAAGTTAGAACAGTTCCTAACACCATACACAAAGACAAACTAAAAAAGGATTAAAGACCTACATGTAAAATGAGAAACTATGAAACTCTTAGAGGGAAACACAGGCAGAACACTCAATGACATAAATCAAAGCAAGATCCTCTGTGACCCACCTCCTAGAGTAATGGAAATACAAGTAAACAAGTGGGACCTGATTAAACTTAAAAGCTTTTGCACAGCAGAGAAAACTATAAGCAAGGTGAAAAGACAGCCCTCAGAATGGGAGAAAATAATAGTAAATGAAACAACTGACAAAGGGTTAATTTCAAAAATATACAACTCAATGCCAGAAAAACAAATGACCCAATCAAAAAGTGCAAAAAAGACTTAAACAGACATTTCTCCAAAGCAGACATACAGATGGCTAACAAACACATGAAAAGATGCTCAACTTTGCTCATTGGAGAAATGCAAATCAAAACTATAATGAGATATCATCTCACACCAGTCAGAACAGCCATCATCAAAAAGTCTACAAACAATAAATGCTGGAGAGGGTGTGGAGAAAAGGGAATGCTCTTGCACTGTTGGTGGGAATGTAAATTGATACAGCCACTATGGAAGACAGTATGGAGATTCCTTAAAAAACTAGGAATAAAACCACCATATGACCCAGCAATCCCACTCCAAGGCATATACCCTGAGGAAACAAAAATTGAAAAAGACACATGTATCCCATTTTTCATTGCAGCACTGTTTACAATAGCTAGAACATGAAAGTAACCTAGATGTCCATTGACAGATGAATGGATAAAGTTGTGGTACATATGCATAATGGAATATTACTCAGCCATAAAAAGGGAATGTATTTGAATCAGTTCTAATGAGGTGAAAGAACCTAGAACCTATTATACAGAGTGAAGTGAGTCAGAAAGAAAAAGATAAATATTGTATTCTAACACACATATACAGAATCTGGAAAAATGGTACTGAAGAATTTATTTACGGGGTAGCAATGGAGAATCAGACATATCGAATAGACTTATGGACATGGGGAGGTGGGAGGAGAGGTTGAGATGTATGGAAGGAGTAACATGGAAACTTACATTACAAACTTATATTTTGCAAAAGGAAAATAGATAGCCAACAGGAACTTGCTGTATGGCTCAGGAGACTCAAACAGGGATTCTGTATCAACCCAGAGGGGTGGGATGGTGGGGGGGATGGGAGACGGTTTAAAAGGGAGAGGATATATGTATACCTATGGCTGATTCATGTCGAGGTTTGACAGAAAACAGCAAAATTCTATAAAGCAATTATCCTTCAATAAAAAAATAAAAAGAAAAAAATTAAAAAAAGTTAAACCATAAGTTGATACTATTCTATTTTTTCTTACAGATTTCATAGAAGACTGCTGACAGGGTAGAAAGTAATGAAAAGATGAAAGGTCGTTTTAGAGAAAGAGGTTTTCCCAATTGTGCCTTTGTTTTTCAACATATATGTCCCTAATAGCCTATTCATCTGAAATCACCCTTTTAGATAATTTGCTGACAGGTTAGTATTTTCCTTGGAAACTGGGGTACCCTTTTTTGATGCAGATTTTAAAACACCTACCATGGGAATAGTCTCTCTCCTCGCATTTATGTATCTGATTCATTCTTGTTAATATATCTTGATGTTAACAGTGACCTAGGAAACAAAGAGAGGAGCTACCTTAGTATTTTTGCCTGTACAGTCTTCCTTCACAGAATGTGCCTTGCGAAAGAAGCTCCATATTACTCTGTCAAAACCAAAAGCAGTGTGAGGACAGGGCATAGCAAATCTCTCCTACCTGTATACCACCTAATGGAAAGAAATTGCAATGCATAGGTATTCTGCTTTTGCATTGCAGTGAAGATGTTGATAATAATGGTAGCAGTAATAATAATAATGTTTTAAAAAGCAAATAAATGTTAGTTAAAATGGCAAAACATAGTCAGACTTCTTTGATTTAGGAAGTTCTATTTGGAATCCTGTGTTGATCAGGAATAAGAAGTTATAATATTGACTGGACTAGCTTTCAAGACAATAAGAAAAATATGAGACTACCAGGAGAACATGATTTGGGACACTGTATTAGTTTTCTATTTATATTTTCAACCAATAAATACAAACCAATCAGGATGAAATCACAGGCTCTGGAGATATAAAGATAAATAGAATAGTACAGACCCTTAGAGAGCTCATAGATTAGTTCAGGATACAAATGAAAATATGTAATGTAATGTACTATGACACTGAGAGACGAGTCCAGTGCTGGTGGAGTACAATTGGGGTGGAACAGCTGGCTCTGCCTATAAAAGTTGGAAAAGATTCCACTGAAGAGTTTTCATTTGAATTTTGCCTTAGTGGATGAGACATAGTATTACGGCAAAAAAGAGAAGTAACTCTTCAGGCAGTGAAAACTTCATAATATAATGCACAAAATCATGAAAGAGTTACTGCTTAATGATGCTATCATTCTTGCTCTTATTTGAGAGAGAGGGATATTTTATCTTTCTTTTGCCTACTGCCTCTTATCCCCGCTTGTCTCATTCCGCACTGAGGAGATCATTGTTTTCTTCATCCAACAAATGTTTACTTAACTACCTACCATGTGGTCACTGCACTTCTGAGTATTGGGATTATCGTTGTTGTTCAGTCGTTCAGTCACGTTTGACTCTTTGCAACCCCATGGACTGAAGCATGCCAGGCTTCCCTGTCCTTCACTATCTTTCAGTGTTTGCTCAAACTCACGTCCATTGAGTTGATGATGCCATCCAACCATCTCATCCTCTGTCCTCCGCTTCTCCTCCTGCCCTCAACCTTTCCCAGCATAGGGGTCTTTTCCAATGAGTCAGCTGCTCTTATGAAACTTTGAATTCTAAGGGGAGTAAATGATGGTAGATAAGTAATACAGGCAAATATTATGAAAACAAATGGAGCCAAATTGGGGGGGGGGATTGTAGTTTTAAATAGAATGATAAGACAAGACATCCTCAAACAAGTGATCTTTGGGCAAACAGTAGAAGAAGATGAAGGAACATACTGTGTAGATAAACATGGAAGAGGAACCTTTTGTGATATGTTCAGTGAACAGAAATGAGGCCAGTGAGGCTGCAGCAGAGAGAGTCAGGGGGAGAGTGGAAGGAGATGAAGTCCAAGAGATCCTGAGATGAGAATGGAGAAAGCCTAGTGCCTTCTAGGCCATTATGTGGGATTCAGCTTTTATTCTTGAGTGTAATGTGGATCCATTGGAAGGTCTTTCTTTCTTGAACAGGGCTCTTTAAGAACCTTATGATACCATGCTCAAGCTTCTAGAGTATAAGCTTTCCACCTCCTCCCTAGGATTCAGGGAGTTCAGGAACTCCCAAGTAGTTCAGGAAGAACATTTTTCTGAAACATCAGTTTACTAATGGTGTGTAATTAAATTGTATCATATGGATAAAAGTGAAACATTGCTATCATCATATAAAAATAGCATGCTAGATAGTTTCAGACTCAGGGACATTAGAACATGTGAACCTATACTTTTGGTGACATGCCTAGACCACCCCGGAGCCTTCATCCCTTCTTCTGTCTCATTAGCTATCTTCTGTTATAAAAAGCTTGATGTAGGATCAACTCCTCAAGTGTTGTGCAGTTTTGTGCCTTGATGTTCTTATCTGAAATGGGCAATATAATGTGCATTTGATGTACAAAATTTATTGGTATCCACTCTATGCCAAAAGTCTGTTCTATGTTCTAGAAATAGACAAGACTCAGCCCAGCCCTACAGGACATCACAGTTTAATATCATGAGGAAATCCAACAAGGATTTCAACAGCTCTTGTCTGATGTATTTGTAATGAGGGTGAGATGAAATACTTTACTAAAAATACTTATAAAACTATCTGGCACCCAGGAGTTATGTAATAAGTGTTAACTCTTTCTTTGTAATCTCTTAATTTTTAACAGTAGTAAGCTAATTGTTCACTTCCAAGATGGCTAGACAACTATTTACATTCAATTGAATGTTGTCCCTTCTTCAGTCAAGTTAGAATTATTCTATAGTTCCGTTTCTTCTAACTGAGATGGAGCAGTTAAGAGGAGTTGCCATCTGTGGTGAGCTGGGTTTTCAGTTGAAAGAGGCTACAGTTGTTTCTTGGTATTCTGCTAAATGACAACAAAAATTCACTTACTAGCTTATCCAACTGAAGGAAGAGCTTGTGTATCTTCAATTGAATAGAGCCTAATGGCTGTGCTTAGATGGTGTGTTGTTTTTGAAAAACTGAATAGTGATATAAATTAAGATAAAATAAATAATTTAATTGTAAATATTGATAACCTTAAATCTATTTCTTTTTAAAAAGAAACCACTGAATAAACTGTGTTTTCAAATATCCAGCTTTGTATTTACAGTAAATGTGGATCATGTTATTTTGTGTTTGATATTGTTATGTATACTATTATTACACAGAATCTAGTTTTGTGTTCTTTAAAATATTTTAGTTTTATAATGACAGTTAAAGACTGGTTACTCAGTTCAGAGAAAATGTATTTCAAGGTTAACTTTTAAATCCTGAAAGGCATTGAATATAAAAAGAGTGTAATTATTTTTATTTAAAATAATTTGATTACAAAGCTGTTACCTTTAAAAGACATTTGAGCAATGTTGTAGTGCTTGCACTATAAGTTTATTTTGTTTGGTTGAAATTAATTTGCTTCCCATTTCAATTGAATGAAAAATCGTGTTCAATTTATCCAAAATAGTTATAAATAATACATGATTGAATGTTATGGGCCGTATAACTCTATTCTGATCCATGAATGATACTTTATTATGATAATTCTTGACTCTTGTTGCTTTGTTAGGATGTGGGTATCAGGAATTTCATTATTTAAAATTGAAACTAGCTGCAATTGGAATTCTCAAGGGCAATTATCTCTACATTAATAGACTCGCTTACTCATTTCTCCTTTTGAGGTGCGAAGGGCTAAGCATTACATGTAAATAGAGGCGTTTTCGCTGTGGTTCTTTAGCTCCTTTCTAGGCACTCAGAGGGCACATCAATTATATTTTCTTTTTCCTTGGCTTTTTCTCCTGTTTGGCTCTCTCTCTCGAAACAGTATTTTCTCTACTGAACTATTGAAGGGTGCTCTTTGCTTTTACTGTGCTTTTTGTTTTACATTTTCTTAGATACCTTCTCCTGACTTAGATACCTTCTCCTGATGACTTCAGTAGTCATCTTGGATTTCAATATTTAACACAATATCAAGTTTTTCTATAGCATATTGACTCTAGAAACAAACTTTCCTGCATGTGTCTGTAAACGTGCATTTCCTTTTCTCAGAGGTAACTAAATTCAGACTTTAAAATAGTCTGTTAACTTTTAGGTTTTATATTTCAATTAGCTGTCTTTGGCATTTGTAAATGCTATTTAGAGTAGATAGAATTAATTGACTACATTTCTTTCTTTCTTTTTTATTTTTTAAGTTACGAAAGAATCATAACACATTTACAGAAGATTTGGCAAATGCAGAACAAAGTTACATACAGTTCCATGATATATTACAATTATTTTTTGAGTAGGTAAATTGAGATTTTTACTTGGAGTTTCTGTATGAAGCTCTCAAAAGTTAATAGAATTAATCGAGAGAAAAGTAGACAGAAAAGCACTACTAACCCAACTCAACACAGAGCCGGGGTCTCCCGCATTGCAGGCAGACTCTTTACCAGCTGAGCTACCAGGGAAGCCCTAAGTTTATACAATTTTTACACAATAGCAGTTTGCAAATTCTATTCAAGTTCCCACAAACTATAAACCAGGAGACACTGGATCATATCCAGGGAAATAAAACAAGGTGTAAAAATTTCATGGTCTAAAAAGGTATTGAAATTAAAGAGTCTGTTCTCTTATCACTGTGGAATTATGTTAGAAATCAATATCAAAAGATATTTGAGAATAATTCTCATATTTTCAAGTGCAATATGACATTTACCAAAAGAAATATTTGACTTAGCCACTGAAAGCCTCAATAGAGTTGAAAGATTGAAAAACGCAGAGGGGAATGGCAGAGAAGAAGCACTTAAATGAGAAATTAATATCAAAACGAGAAACTAGTATCGGAGATACTTTAAAGATCCATGTATTTGGAAATTAAACATCCACTTTTAAATAATGGGTGTATCTAAGAAGCTATAACAAGGAAAATTAGAAAATATTTGTAACGGCATAAAAACAAAAAGAGAATTTATTAGAATTTGTTGCACACAGCTGAAGCTGCTCAGTGTATATCTTGGATAAGATATGAAAACAAATAGTGGACACTAGCATAAAATTCTGTGAAATTTGAACAAAATCTGTACTTTAGTTAATAATAATACTGTATCACATGTTAATTTCCTGTTTTTCCTTTTTTTACAACGTTGCTCAGTTATTTCAGTCATGTCCCACTTCTTGCGACTCTGTGGACTATAGCCCGTCAGGCTCTTTCTCTGTCCATGGGATTCTCCAAGTAAGAATACAGAGTGAGTTGCCATTTCCTCTTACAGGGTGTCCTCCTGACCCAGGGATCGAACCCTCATCTGTTGCAGCTCCTGCGTTGCAGACAGATTCTACCACTGAGCCACTGGGAAGCCTTTTTACAACATAGTATTTCTTTATAGTCTCAAAATTGAATCAGAAGTTTCAAGCCTCATTCAAATTTTCTTTAGATCAATGTTATTAAGCTTTCTAGACTTTTAGCAGTAATATTGGTGTATTCATACAAGTAGAATCAAAATGTCATAAATTTTTTAGCTAGGAAGAAATTTATGTTTTCCAAAATATATATATATTTATATGTATTTTATATATATATATATATATATATAAACTTTTTCTATGGTCTTGATAAAGTCTTGAGAAAGAATAACAAGGAAAAAAAGATGGAGTATTGGAGAACATAAACTGAGTTTATGAGAGAGCACCGAGTAATTGGAAAACATAGCTCATTTAGTTATAAACTCATTTAGTTTATGAGAGAGCACTGAATATGAAATAGAAAAAGTGAAGCAAGCTGGATAAAAGTAAAAGATCATCATATAGTCCAGTTGTTAGTTGTTCTTAAACATGCTGTTCCTTAGAATCACATTTGGAGCTTGGGAGAAAAAAACACTCACTGGGGTATTTGTACTTTTCAGAAAATCTCAAGATAATTCTAATGTGCATCTGGATTTTAAAAAGTGATTACAGGCCTTTTTATTAAATGGTTATTTTAGTAATATAGAATCCTATTATTTTCTATGAACTAATCATGATACAGTGGTATTGAATAATAGTTACATAATCACAATAGTGGGCTTCTCTGGTGGCTCAGACAGTAAAGAATCCCCCTGCAATGCTAGAGACCTGGGTTTGATCCCTGGCTTGGGAAGATTCCCTGGAGGAGGGTATGGCAACCCACTGACGTGTTCTTGCCTGGAGAATCCCCATGGACAGAGGAGCCTGGTGGGCTGCAGTCCATGGCATCGCAAACAGTCGGACACATCTGAGCAACTAAGGACACACACAGGAATCACAATAGTAAAAGGTGCTTATCAGTTTTCACAGTCACTAGCCAGACAAAAAATAAAAGATAAATTGCAATGTCAAACCATAATGGAAATATAATTAACCTAAAAATATAAAGTAAGTACATACAATTTGGGCGTTAAAGAGGTGGGTAAGTGGAAGTGTATACATGCACATGTTTTTATCCACCCAGTCAGTATATGTCTTGGTTGGTGCATTTAATCCATTTGCATTTACAGTAATTATTGATATGTACGATCCTATTAAAGGTGGGAGGAGAAGGGGATGACAGAAGATGAGATGGTTGGATGGCATCACCGATGTGATGGAGATGAACTTGAGTAGGCTCCGGGAGTTAGTGAAGGACAGGGAAGCCTGGCATACTGCAGTCCATGGGGTTGCCGAGTAGGACACAACCAAGCGACTGAACTGAACTGATGATCCTATTACCATATTCTGAATTGTTCTGGGCCTTCTTCTTCTTTTTTTTTTTTTGTAGGTCTCTTCCTTCTCTTGTATTTCCTGCCTGGAGAAGTTCCTTTAGCATTTGTTGTAAAGCTGGTCTGGTGGTGCTGAATTCTCTTAATTTTTGCTTGTCTGTAAAGCTTTTGATTTCTCTGTCAAATCTGAATGAGTTTCTTTCTGGGTAGAGTATTCTTGGTTATAGCTTCTTCCCTTTCATTACTTTAAATATATCATGCCATTCCCTACTTCTTGTAGAGTTTCTGTTGAGAAATCAGCTGATAACTTTATGGGAGTTCTTGTGTATGTTATTTATTGTTTTTCCCTTGTTGCTTTTAATAATTTGTCTTTATTTTTTGTCAGTTCCTGCTTGGGACTCTCTGTGTTTCTTGGACTCAGTTGACTATTTCCTTTCCCATATTAAGGAAGTTTTCCGCTATTATTGCTTCAAATATTTTCTGGGGTCCTTTCCCTCTCTCGTCTCCTTCTGGTACTCCTATAATGTGAATGTTGGTGTGATTAATGTTGTTCCAGAGGTTCTCTGAGGCTGTCTTCATTTTTTTTTTCATTCTTTTTTCTATATTCTGTTTTGTGGCATTGATTTCCACCCTTCTGTCTTCCAGGTCACTTATCTGTTCTTCTGTCTCAGTTCAGCTATTTATTCCTTCCAGTGTTTTGTTCATCTCTGTTTGTTCTTTAGTTCTTCTAGGTGTTTGGTAAACATTTCTTACATCTTCTTTCCATTTCTGAGATCCTGGATCATCTTCAATATCATTATTATGAATTCTTTTCCTGGAAGGTTGCTATCTCCACTTCATTTAGTTGTTTTTCTGGAGTTTTGTCTTGTCCTTTTATCTGGGACATAATCTTCTGCCTTTTCATTTTTATTAACTTTATGTGATGTGATTTTCATTCTGGAGGCTGCAGGATTGTAGTTCTTCTTGATTCTTTTGTCTGCCCTCTGGTGGATGAGGCTAAGAGGCTTGTGTAAGCTTCCTAATGGGATGGACTGGTGGTGGGAAAAACTGGGTCTTGCTCTGGTAGGCAGGGCTATGTTCAGTAAAACTTTAATTCAATTGTCTGCTGATGGGTGGGGCTGTGTTCCCTCTCTGTTAGTTGTTTGGCCTGAGGCTGTCCAGCCCTGGAGTCTACAGGTTCTATGGTAGGGTTAATGGTGACCTTCAAGAGAGCCCCTGTCCCTGTGGCAAGCCATGGCCAACCCATGCCTCCCCAAGAGACCCTCCAACACTAGCAGGTAGGTTTGATTTAGGCTCGTGTGAAGTCACTGCTCCTTTCTCCTGGGTCCTGGTACATGCAAGATTTTGTTTGTGCTTTCTAAGAGTAGAGTGTCTGTTTCCCCCAGTTCTGTGAAAGCCCTGTAGTCAAATCCTGCTTCCCTTCAAAGTCAGATTCCCTGCAGGTTCACAGTCCTTTTGCTGGATTCCCCAGACTGGGAAGTCTGACATGGGGCTCAGAACCTTCACAACAGAGGGAGAACTTCTCTGGTACTACTGTTTTCCAGTTTGTCGGTTGCCCACCCAGTGCTATAAGATTTGATTTTATCATGATTGCACCTCTTCTACCATCTCATTGTGACTTCTCCTTTGTCTTTGGACATCTCTTTTTTTGGTGGGTTCCAGAGTCCTGTTGATAGCTACTCAACAGCTAGTTTCAATTTTGGTCTTGACTTTACATAGTTTTGAAATTCTTTTTCTTAGGATGATTCTTAAAATTTCTTTAACTGGGATATTAACTGGCATGGTATGCAAAGTGAAAGAATAATGTGAAATGTCACATAATGTCACATAAGTTGACAATAAGAATTAGAAAGTAATTGTAATTCTACCACTATTCTGCTTTTGTTAAGTTTATGTCAACATTTCCTCATCTGAATCCCAGTTCACATACAGCTAAATCTGGGTTGTGAAATTTGCTGTAATTTTGGGAGAGGTAAAAATCCCTAAAATACGTATTGTGTTTTGGCAGCCTTTAAAAGTGATTAAGAGAAAGACTTCAAATTGCTAATTCATTTTTTTGCAAATAAGTCACTCTGAATATTGACAGTATCACATATTCTCACATTCCAGTTTTGTATCCCATTATTGTTGGAAAAAGTTCGACTTTGTTTTCATAATGCAGTAAATAATAGATAGTTTTAGCTACATTTTCCCCCCATGACATTACTAGACATTACTAACAATTCATTCTCAAATAGAGCAGTTGAAATATCTTCAAATATATAAAGTGCATGTGCTGGGGCTTGGCAGGAAAAATGACTATGTTAACCTCTCTTATATAATGGAAGAACACTCAATTGGGAATCAGAAAACCTGGGTTTTAGCTTTTCCTCTAATATCAACTACAAAAAAGGACTTTGGACAAGTTATTGAAAGTTTCTAAGTCTATGTCCTTGTCTTTAAAATGAGGAGCCAAACAAGGTGATTACAGGGATTCACTCACATTTTGAAATTCCATGACTTTGCTTTTGTTCAATAGTATACTTTTACTGTATTATTGCAGTACTGATATCTTTCCAAGACAGTACATATAAGCTAGGAGTTCAAATCCTTCCTGTTAGGTTTAAACCATTCCCCCAAGGGCTGCAGGGGGGCTTATTTTTTTCCTGTGCACAGGTCATAGTCTGTTCTTATTCAGCCTTTAGATATTTAACCAGAGTACTTGACACATATAAATGATTTTATTATAAAGGTGAAAGTTCTCACACATTAGAGAAAAAATAAATTTCTTGCTTTCTCGCTGAAGTCTTCCTGTGAATCATTCCTGAACTGTCACTCTTGCTGGCTAACCCTAATTCTGCTTTGTCAAATTTGTGTGAGATCGGGCTGGCCTGGTAGGAAATGATGCAGGTACAGAGTTTCACAGCATCTGTATACTTAAGCACCACACTAGTCTTTTTACTTCTTTTAAAGTGTAGAAGCTGCATGCCAGTATGTTTCTAAATGAAACTTCAGGTTGCAATGATCTGCTTTGAAATTTGAGACATTTTTTTGGGCTCCCCTACCCATATATCTCACTGGCATGCCCTTGTGAACCAAGTACACACACGCTGGCAAGTAAAGATACCCACACACAGACACTATTGTGTACATCTACCTGTATGTGTGTCTGCACACACACATGTGCATGATGCTTGACTTTGGACCCTGCACTTATAATGGGGAGCATTCATTTCTCCTGGTTGTTACCTCCATTTCCATTCTAGAGAACTTTGACTTTTGGAAGTGACTTTACATCTAACAGAGAGTGGCTGTTGTGGGCACCTCAGAGACAATGAATTTAAGCAGAAGAATGAAGGTAATTTTTATTGGATTAAAGATTAGTCTTTAAATTCCTTAGGGGAATGAACCAAATCTAATGTTTTTCTGTTATGTTTCCAAACCTAATGTTTTCCTGACTCTTTTTATATTGTAGTTTGGTATCTTCTGGAGAGGAGAGAGGAAAAAAAGCTTTAGCAAATCAGCTCTTTCATTCAGAAATGGAATTTGGGGGGTCTGTTTTAGCTAGGCTTTTTGACAATCTGCTTTAATGTTTTTGCTGATGATTGAGTGGCTTCACAAATGTGAAAATCTGGGTGATGGAGGGTGAAAATATGATGTACTCTGGAAACAGAGTGCAGTTATTTAAATAGTCCTGGGCCAATAAGCGTTTGGTAGGTGGAGTTACTGTTGTATGCGTTACAGAGAAAGATAATTCTGAATGAAGACTTTAAACATCACACATGCTGGCTGGGCTGTGGTTCTATGCATTGTGCAAACAAAAATGAGTGACTCAGTGACTAGGTTTTGCTTACTATCCATTAGTGGATGCAGCATGTTTGAAAAGACTTCTTTTTAAAAAAAAAATATGCATGTAAAGGATTTATCAGAAGCCCTCATGAATATTTCATGAGTTGATATATTCAGCTGAATGAATTCAGCGAGTGTCAGTGTGTAGCTTGCAGACAAACCTCATCCACAAGGAGGCTACTGACATAGGAAGCACTTTGGCGCATTTTCAGAGGCAAAGCCAGGCTGATAAAGCTCCTTGTGACAGGCTGACTTGCCATTCTTCGATTATGCTGCTCCTGCTCTAAGCAGATCCTACTTTGGAGCCACAGCTTCCTAAATTAAACTGGGAACAGTTTGCAGACTTACCAGCCTCCTAACCTGCAGCTGTGTCTCTGCTATGTTTGAGATTTTTGTTTTGGATGGTGAAAGCCAGCACTCCATATAAGAAATGACAGCAAAAGATTCTTCAAAAGAACTTACTGCTTCTGAATCTGAGGTTTGCATAAAGACTTTCAAGGAGCAAATGCACTTAGAACTTGAGCTTCCGAGACTACCAGCAAACAGACCTACATCTCCTAAAATTTCTCCACGCAGTTCGCCAAGGAACTCACCCTGCTTTTTCAGAAAGTTGCTGGTGAATAAAAGCATTCGGCAGCGTCGTCGCTTCACTGTGGCTCATACATGGTAAGAAGGGATTTGGTGGTGTTTGGAGTGCTTTTGACTAGCAACAGTGATTTGGAAATGTAGAAAATGGAATATTTGAATTTTGTTCATAATACAGACCTCAAGTGTGAGGTGAGTGGAGAGCCGGTCAGCTGAAGAATACATAGTGCTCTGTGTGTTCATATCACTGTGCCTAGCTGTTTCCAGATAAAAAAGGCTCTCACTGGAGAGAGTCTTTAAAATTCCTGCTTATTAAAAACACCTAGCTAATTCTAGGGCAACTGAGTATTGAAGGAGTTTTAAAATTCAGTTTTTAATCTCTGTGGAGGTGATTGGTCACTTTGTGTGTGCGTGTTTTTCTGTTAATATTGGTGAGTTTTTCTGATAGTATATTTTTGGTACAAGAATAAATGATTCAATCTTGGATTTGTTTCTTAAGACAATGTATAAAGTCAAACTTAATTTATGGCATTGCTGTATTGTAGTATGTCAACTAGTGATTTTGATTTGTTGCCTCTGTCTTTACACTTGTCAAGGAAAGGGAAAACTAAGTTCCCAATTCTGAAATTATGTGATTACTTAATTTAATTTATGATTCAAATTGCTATTATCTTTGAGATTCTTATTGTAAAAAAGGTGACTTAAAATTTATAGATAATAATAAATAAACTCCCAATTTACTTGGGAACGCCAAGTAAATAAATCCAAGAGCCCTCTATAAAAACTGTACTGAGCCTTTAATATATATAATATTCTATATACAACAGAGTAGTTTCCTTAAACCAGTATAATAGCAAAACACAAGGGAAAGCACAAAAGAAATTGAACTTTAATTGTAAAAGCTAGGCTTTTTCAGATTTCTTTGAATATTATACTTTCTTTCAGATTAAGATACCCTTCAAAATTGGGTACCTATAATTTTTATTTAATAGAGACCTTAGCAGTGAAGGGAGCTATTACCTCTTAAGGATAATTCTAACACAGTGATTTTGACTGCATCTTAGATTGCCAGCCAACATTATAAACTGAGGAGATCCAGTTTTTGAAAATTATTACTTACTTGAATTCTGTTTTTTACTCATTTGAAGTGTTTGTCTGCCTGATCTACTGCACAGTATATTGGCAAATTCAAGTTATCCCTAGAAATATGTAGCTTGCCTTTGATGGACACCACATGTTAAGGCCAGTATTCATGCTCTACCTAGCTAAAAATGATATGGTTATTTTTGTTTTCTGACAATGCAATGTTGTTCACTTAATTGTTTTATTGGTGAACTTTTTTTTTTTATCACCTTTTTGATGAGTTAAATCTTATTATTTAACTATAATCTCATACTTGTAGAGTACATGTGATTAATTTCTCAAAACTGACCAGTGGTAGCATTTATACAAAGAGAAGATTTATATGTAAGGAGGTACTTGCTTTGAAGAAGTCCTCTCTCCTGACTTACCCCACCCCTAAAGTGTGTGTATTTTCATATAGTTTGCTAAGTAGTATGACTGAATAGGAAAAGGGATATAGTTATATTGCTACTTAGTTCTCATAAAAGGAATAAAGGTGAAAAACATACAATTAATTGACTCATGTTTTACTAATTGGTTAATATTAAACCATTATTTTGACTAGACGGACATTTAATTTTAACTAACTGATTCTCAGATAATGGTGAATCCTCATAAAACCTTGGTAATATTTCTTTATTATAGAGTTCCTGAATATAACAACATGACCTTTCTTTTACTCAGAATAGATTTTTGATGTAGTAGAAAGGTACAGCTATAAATACTGATTTTTTTTTTTAAAAGAACCCAAAGTTTAAAATGACTAAAGAGCCAGTTTCACTCTTGGATTATACAAATTTTCTTGCAGCAAATTTCAAAAAGAACAACTAAATGGTATTTGAGATAACTTGCGCTACTAAAGTGATCTTCTAGCTGAGTTAAAACAAAAATTTCCACAAATTGCCAAAAATAAAAAAAAAGCCCAGATGACTTTGATATGATGTACCATAAGTTAAAAGAATCCATTAATCATCAAACTTACAAAATAACTTTAGTTTGACAGTGATTCATTTTCACCCATCTTTACCTTCCAGCTTATACACTCTTCTTGTATTTCTTAGTAAAGGTATATCATCGTTTCTTTTAACTTCTGATTAAGTCTCTATTTATGTTTATTTTTTTCTCAGTGCATATTTAATATTTTTCAATTTTTTTTCATGGAGCATTCAATGAAATTTTCTTTTCATAAAATACAAACATATGTATTTGAATGACTTTTTTACTAACCTTAAAAATTATGTACTCCTTTTTAAACAGCATCATATGTAATTTAAATGAGGAAATAAGAGCATAAGTACTTTATTTTTGCCTCTTTTCATGATGAAATGTAACCATTCTTTTCATGATCAACAATTAGTATTTTCCAAACCATGCATTTAAGTTAGAAATTCCAAGATATGCACTTAGAAGTCTCTAAAAACATGTTATTACTTTACAGTAGACAGTAGATGTCTTTTAAAAAGACTGGATTGTTTTGATTCCAGCATTGAAATTAAAGCAATTTTCATGATGAGCTAAACAATGCAGAGGATGCAGTTTATATCTAAACCCACTGAACAGTTTTTTTAATCTTCAGTTATTTGTAGATTTCATTTTTTTTTCAGGTGAATGTATAGTTCTGATTTTGAAAACCCAAGTTATGAAGTGTGGGTTAATGGCAGAAGATTTAAGAAACACTTGTGAAATACTGACTCTGTGATTCTTTTTAAAATATCTGAACAAAGATAAATATTCAGGGTTTTATCACTAATCAGAGTATTGACGCAGTCCTAAATCTGGAAGGAATTTGGGTGATTTATCTAGTTGCTTTCTTTTACTCTTGGGCAGGCCCACAGTTACTCCATCTTTGACATATGGGAATCTAGCCTATTTTTAAGACTGGGAAAAAAGTTCTAGAACCTCACTTAGTACACAGTGTTACTACTTAATAGTCCTGGCATTGAAAATTACGTTGGTCTTCAATGGATATTAAGAAAAAACTTATAACTACTTGCATGAAAATGAAGATAATTATTAACCAGTCCCAGGATTTTTTTTTTTTTTTTTTCTCTCAACATATATAATTGAACTCTGCTGTGAGCAAGAAAAGAAAAAACTGCTGATTCGGTCCATGTGGATTCCAACATCTCCTATATTTTCAGTTCTTTACTAGGATGTTCACATGTATTATCTCATTTAAGTTTTATTAGGAGAATAGGAATACTCTAATATTACATGCTGCATTTATAAAACTGTTCTGAATTGCTTTAGTTTCTTCCAAGTATTTCTATTCCCTTTGTTATTATTTGACTGTGTACCATTATCCCAAATTTCTAAATTCTCCTTTGAATTCTGAAACCCAAAAGTGGACACTCAAATCCATGTTAGTTGATATGAGACAATATAGATTTTTAAAAAATGTGTCCTACACTGCAAAGCATCAATGGAATATAAAGCATTGGTGAACAGGGAGAAGGGAAAATTTATCCCTAACCCCTAATCAGGGATGAAAACTCCTGAGACATAACGTTATCCTCCTTGTCTCATGTGGTCTGCTTGTTCTTTTTTTTTTTCTTTTTCAAATTTGAACTTTTTATTTTGTATCAGGATATAACAATTAGCAATGTTGTGTGGCCTGCTTGTTCTAGACTTACACTTGCCACCTGTAGCTTTGTCAACCTTCTCTCCTTTGCTCATGTTCCAACCTCAGTTATCAGTTCTCCGACATCATCAGCAGCATGATGCTCTCTGATGGAAGCTACTGGTGATGGTCCTGAATACATTTCAGGCCTACCACACTGCTCTTGAAGAGCAAGTGCATTGGTGAACACCACCACTCTCTGTTTGTCTCTTCATGCTTGCATATGGGATATGTTTCACAGAGGACAGTATACTTTCAGAGTTAGTATTAGAAAAGAAGACCTGTTTTTTGTTTTTTTTCCCCAGTTCCCCATTTAGTTCTACCTAGACCTTGGAAATATTTCCTAATTTTTATTAAAGGTTCATGAAATGTGAACTTTTGTGCCGAATATTTGACTGCAAAAGTATGAAATGACATAGTTCATACTCTAAAGGAACTTACTTATATTTGATAAGACAAAGCTAGAATAACTGGAAAAGAGTAAAAAGAAAATGTTTAATAATATATGTTTAACCTTTCTCTAAAGCTTTGCAGACATTTACTGCCTTATACAATTTAGTCCTAGTTTGTGAGCTATATCTAAATCTGTGCCTTGTGCTATTTCTTATATTTCCTGAATTATTTCCTAGCAGTATGGAAAATTTTTGAAAAATATCTGTGTCTTTAAGTACTTACTGATTGAACATTTGATTCAACAGAACTTTTGTTGAAAGCCTACCATGCTCTGGGTGCTACTTTGGGAGAAAGAATCTTTACCTTCAAAGAACGCTCATGCCCCATGGAAGACAAACGTAGGCATTAAGAATTAATCAGTGGTATGTGTGTAATGCTAATGAAGAATGACACTTAACTTGTAAGAGCACAAGAAGAGAGAAGTACTGCTAGAGAGTGAGTCAATGTGTTAGGGAAGGTTTGGAGGGGAGATGACATTTGTGTGGGGTCTTGAAGAATGATTAGTTTTTCAGGAGAAGAGTGGGCAGCAAGGGCAATTTTTTTTGGCCAAAATGACAATAATAAAATGCTATCAACCAATAACAGTAATAATAACTTACAGTTATTTTGTACTTAAAATGCATCTGACATTATTTTAAATTATTAGCTTACTTTTGTGCCATGATGTATGGCAAAAATCATCACAATATTACAAAGTAATTATCTACCAATTAAATAAATAAGTAAACAAAACAAGCAAAAATGTCCAGGTTATGTACTGATATTTCCATTTTATTGGAAAGGGGATGAAGCATAGGGAGGACAGGTAATTTGCCCAAGAGTATACAGCAAGTAAGGGGCTGCGTTGGGATTTGATTCAGAGGATGGTGGAAAGTGAGTAAAGTTCATTGGAGTTTTATAGCCTTAGGTGCAAGGTAGGAGAGATAGGAAGTCAGACTCTGCCTGGAGATTGGAGTCACACTGTAGGGCTTCCAGTATCGTGAACAAGACTTGGGGATTTATCCCATCATCAGCGGGGAGCCACTGCAAGGCTATGAGAAGGGGGTTGCCTTAAATAGCTTTTACTTTGGAAAGGGCTTTGCAGGTATTGTGGAGAATGGATTGGAAGGTGAAAGGATTTAGAAGCATGGGGAAAATGGATAATATTCATTTAAGAGATAATGACTTCTAAATATTGAGTATGTTCCATAGCATCAAAACTATGCTTATAACATTCTTTATGACTTAACAAATTATGGTTTATGGAAACTGGGAGGAAAAGCATGTAAATTCTGTATGCCTTGCATTTATCACCTCCAGCACGGTGCTATGCATAGTTCTAGTTAATGCACTAAATCCAAATGCATCAAAGAATCTTAGCAAAGGTGCTAGGGAGGATGAAAACCGATTAGCTCAGTCCTAATTTATTAGAGGTGCTTTGTGTTGTGTTTGTGTATAATCCTGATGAGTTTTTATAGAAATTATCTATGTCCGCAATCTGATCTCAATGACAACGGAAATCTATGCCTCATAGCCCTATTCTATTGCTTTAATCAGGGCAGCTGTTTTCTCAGTAATGCAAGTCTGTAAATGGTGTTTTTCTGGCCTTTTAGTGTGTGCAAGTCTTCAATATATTGGATTTTTAAAATACTTACTGGAAAAAGGGCTTTGAAAGTAGTGATGACAAATCCCCTGCCGGGATACACACTGGAAGGTGACCCAGCAGGCATACCAACTGCCCAACTGCTAAAGTTTAAGTCTTTTGTGAAATTCCCTTTGCTTTCTTTTCCCATTCTTCCGTCTTTCATTGACTCCCAGTTTTGAATCCTTGGATGTTTATTGTGCTTCCTTCTCTAGCATCACTGTCAAGACACCTGCAACATTATACTTGAGGTATTCAAATGGTTCCCAGAAAAGTATCTAAAATGCTTGCCCTGGTTTACAGGGCCCTACATTTTCTGGCTCCAGAATACCTGTGACCTCATCTCCTATTACCCAGCCATGTTAGGCTCTTTTCTGGTCTTCAACAAACCTTGTATATTTCTACTTCCGGGCCTTTGCTTGATGTTGCTTCTGCCCAGAAGTCTAGTTACCTAGATGTTGACGTGGTTCACTATCTCACATCCATTCCTGGCTTCTACTCAAACCTCACTTGGTAGAGAGGCTTCTGCTGACCCCTTCATCTAAAAAAGCACTGTTTGCTTTCTTGTCCCTTGTTTTGCTTTCTTTATCTTCTTGGGTGTTATTACCTGGAAATATATTGCTAGAAAAGACACACTTGTCTGTATGTTGTTTTTCTCTTCTATTGTCTACCAATCTAGCAAAATTGCATGAGAGCAGGGTTTCTGTCTTGTTTACTATATCCTGGGCACCTGAAGAAAGGCTGTCACTTGATATATATTTGACGAAAAATAAAAGAAAAAATGAACATAGTCCTTGTGTCCTATTTTTGTTGTTGTTGTTGTTCTTCTAGCACTTTCCCTTTAGCTTGTTATGAAGGAGGAGAAAAGGAAACTTTGTTGACACTCTATAAGCACCCTCACTTCATCTGTCTCTCAGTAGTTGTATTCCCTTTTTGCTGGTAGGGCTACTCTAACTTGCTTTCTGTTTTGTGTTCTGTGATATCGTAGGTACAAGTTTAATCACGATATCTCACTAGAGGCTAAGTGTTTTACATGGTAGTCTATTTAATTAAGCCGCTGTGTACAAATCACACTACCTAGCCTGTGGTGCTGTAAAGTAAATATTTGTCTGTAGCACTGTACAATTATTATTTGGTTATTCCTCATGCATCAAACAGCACATCAAATAGGTGGTGTTTCAGCTTAGGAAAGCTCTACATATCTCTTATTAACTATCTGAGTGGAAGCATCATAGAGACAAACCTATTTGTTATTTGTCCTTTAAAATATCAGCATATTATTTATTAGAATGCTTAATTATTGATCATTTCCTACTAATGCAGCATCTAAAAAATATTAAGCTTTCTGAGCTTTCGATAGAATTTTCCTGGGGAACTTGTAAGGAAGAGTCCATTGCTTGCAAAGTAAGGAAATTGTGAATTAATAACCATTGTATTCTAGAAAAGACATCCTTAGGAGCAAAAATCCTCACTTGGTTTTGTTTCATGTTTTTCTGAACTGAGAGGTTGGGACCTCTGTCACTCCTAGTAATTTGTTTGACAGAGATATGTTTGACTCCCACTGGGTACTTTAAGTTAAAAAAAATAGAAGTAATTTGTTGACCTTCTCAAATTGCTTGAAGTTCTTCTTGCTAGAACTTAGACGTTTTGTCTTTGAGGGAGAATACGAATGACTGCTTCTCTCGACCTTTTGTGGAAAAGAACACTTGTCACTATGCATGCTCTCCTGACAGACAGCTTATCCCCTCCTTCACCCTATACCCTCACAATGTCAACCTCAGCAAATAACGCAGATTGTAAATAAAGGGGGAGGGGTAATGTGGCTTTCAGAAAAACTGCTTTCAAACTATATTTTGTGAAGCAATAGTGTTCTAGGACCCATTTTGGGAATTCCTTGAAAAATAAGATAGTGATGATCTTTTTGCTGGTCCTGGGTCCAAGCAAAGAAACATGGATGAATCTGGGGAAATTTCAGGAAATTTGGGGGAGTATAGATTCCATAATCTCCAAGTGTCTGAAAAACCACCAATGTAAGAGATAAAGGAGTAGATAAAAAATTTCTGGGTAGCTATGCTTGATAGAGTCATAGAAATTTTCAGACATTAAAATTATATGCATCTAAGATGTCCAGGAATGGCAGCAGAATAAATGAGGAGGGTGGACATAATTTGGGTCAAGGAGAGGTTACTGGTAGTGAGGATTTAAAATTTCAAAACCTTGAAAGAATAGTAGTAGTATAATGAAACCTTCTACTTCGATTTACTGATTGTTAATGGTTTTCCATATTTACTCTATCTCTGTACCTCTCTCCATATTTAAATACTTATATGTACTTTCTTTAGTTTCAAAGGAGTGCACTTGATGGAAAGCATTAGTTTTGGGTAAAAAAAAGGCACCTCATTTTAAAGTATAATTATTTCCATTTCATCTGCATGTTCTCATATCATAATTTGAGTTTAATTCTTAATAATTGACCAATATCCTGACAAGTTATAAAAAGTTTATGGCCCATTTTTAAAAGTAAACTATTGAAGCAGTGATAGTGGAGGGTGGTTGTTGTTCAGTTTCTCAGTCATGTCCGACTCTTTGCAACCCCATGGACTGCAGCATGCCGGGCCTCTATACCATTCACTGTCTCCTGGAATGTGCTCAGATTTATGTTCATTGAGTTGGTGATGCTATTTAGCCATCTCGTCCTCTCCTGCCCCCTTCTCCTTTTGCTTTCAATCTTCCCCAGCATCAGGACTTTTTCAGTGAGTTGGCTCTTCCCATCAGGTGGCCAAAGTATTGGAGCTTCAGCTTCAGTCCTTCCAATAAGTATTTAGGATTGCTTTCCTTTAAGATTGACTAGTTTGATCTTCTGGCAGTCCAAAGGACTCTCAAGAGTCTTTTCCAGCACAATTTGAAAGCATCAATTTGTTGGCACCCAGACTTCTTTATTGTCCAACTGTCACATCCATACATGACTACTGGAAAAACCATAGCTTTGATTATATGGACCTTTGTTGGCAAAGCCAACTGCCTCTGCTTTTTAATATGCTGTCTAGATTTGTCTTAGCGTTTATTTCAAGGAGCAAGCATCTTATTATTGCGTGGCTACAGTCACAGTCTGCAGTGATTTTGGAGACCAAGAAAAGGAAATCTGTCACTGCTTCCACTTTTCCCCATTTATTTGCTGTGAAATAATGGGACCAGATGCCGTGATCTTAGTTTTTTGAATGTTGAATTTTAAGCCAGTTTTTTTTCACTCTCCTCTTTCTCCCTCATCAAGAGGCTCTCTAGTTCCTCGTCACTTTCTGCCATTAGAGTGGAATCATCTGCATATCTGAGATTGTTGATATTTCTCCTTGCAGTCTTGATTCTAGCTTGTGATTCATCCAGCCTGGCATTTCGCGTGATGTACTCTGAATATAAGTTAAATAAGCAGGCTGACAGTATATAGTCTTGACACACTCCTTTCCCAATTTGGAACCAATCCATTGTTCCATGTCCTTGATTCGAGGACCTAGCATTCCAGGTTCCTATGCAATGTTGTTCTTTACATCATTGGACTTTACTTTCACCACCAGATACATCCAAAACTGAGAGTCGTTTCTGCTTTGGCACAGCTGCTTTATTCTTTCTAGAGCTATTAGTAATTGCCATCAGCTCTTCACCAGTAGCATACTGGACACTTAGCGACCTGGGGAGGCTCATTCTGGTATCATATATTTTTGCCTTTGCATACTGTTCATGGGCTTTTCACAGCAAGAATACTGGAGTGGTTTGCCATTCACTCCTTCAGTGGATGTCTTTTTTTTTCAGAACTCTCTCGTATGACTTGTTTGTCTTGGGTGAACCTGCATGGCATGGCTCATAGTCTCATTGAGTTATACAAGCCCCTTTGCAATGACAAGAGTGGGATACATGAAGGGGCCTGGAAGATTAGAGATATCTATAATATTAATAGTTTATAAGTAATCTTGGTGACAAATTGTTGGTTTTAGGTACTTGAAACTACTTCTAAGAAGATGGGTGTCTGTAGTATTTATTTTTTTCTTCCCTCCAAAAGAGATGTTACTTCTTTCTATAAAACTGTAAGATATAACATTAATATGGAAAACTATATTTCTTAATATAGTACAGATGAACTTCTGTTATTATATACTTTTGATGTTATCTTCAATTTTATTTTTACTGTTGATCTTTTTTTTATGTTATATTATTTGGAGTCAAGTAAGTTAGGTTTGGTTTTAATATTTTGTCTTGAATTGCTATTGAAATTTTAGACCAGTTAATTGTCTGTCTTGGACCTCAGTTCCTTCATTTGTGAAGTGGAGAAAATAGCCTCATATTTAAATATTTTCAAATGTTAATTTAATTTAAGCATGTATTTGTTAACTCTCCTGCTATCTATCTATGCATCCCACTATCTATCTACTCCTAAGATAATATATGAGAGTACTTAGTGAAATACTTCATGCATTATAAGCCACATAATAGATACTACTGTTTAATTATCTTACTAAATCTCTAAACATACACAAACATTCACATTATTGTCATTCTTGGTTGGTGAAGCAGAAATTATTTTTCATTATCTGAAAAGCATAGCTGGGTATTAAATATGCTAGTTTGGAAGAGTCAAAGTGCACTTGCATTTGTAAAAAATAATTTTATAATATTCACAGTGTGACCATTACTGAGGAAACAAAATATCATTCATTTATTTTCATGTGATAATCACATTCTAATGAACCAAGCTAAATTGTATTGAAACGCATATCAGAAGACCCAGTGTGAATAGCTTATATCCCTAATAAGAAACTTTATAGCCTTGTTTGGCTGCTATCAGCAACATATTTTTAAAAGCCATGTGCAAAAGAGATAGGAACAGAAGCACTTTGATGTAATTCCATCCACTTGCACCAATAAGCTTGAGAGCAAAAAGAAAAAACTAAGCATGAGAAGTTGCCTTGTCTATTTCAGGATCTTACATATAAAAAGCCAATATAGGATTCAGTGAACAAATGCCTTGGAAAAATTCCAGTGTCATCAAAAACTCATTTTTCTCAAAATCTCTCCTTGCTACTCTTCATATTTATGCACAAATTAATAAGTACAGACTGTTTGTCACAGCACAGAGAATCTGAGAGTACTTTTGTGGCTTTATTTGGGCCACAGTTACCTCAGCAGTCAGTTTATACAGGAAGCCTCTTTTTCACCATCAGAGCTATTTAGGCCTCCTAAAGGGAGGTTAGGAAGGCAGGACAAAGAAACTCAGGGATCCAAGCCTCTCTTGCTGATGATGTCTTAACTGCCCAAGACTTCCTCCTGAGATGTTACCGTTGAAATTCACACGTGGATTTTAACTGGCTGGGGATAATCATGGCCTTTGTCCTTACCTGTCATCCTGCTCAGCCAGGACTGAGCTCACCCAGAAAATATGGTTGTGTCTCTAGCATGCTCATATTTACCAAAACAGCATGAATCTTTAGGAGGCTGGGTGGTGCAGAGAGCGCAGCGTTTGAATCCCAACTCCGCCTTTGACTAGATGCTAGGGTTTAAGCAAACCGTTTAACCTTAGTTCCTCTTTCTGCTTCTGCACGATTAGAAGAAGCCTACTTGTGTCTCATTAGGTCACTGTGAAGACTGCAAGAAGCATGTGTGCACAGTGCCTAGCACAGTCCTGGGCCGATGAGAGGTAATCAGCAGACTTCATCCACTGTTGTATCCAGAGCTTATGATTTCAAATAAAAATTATAATATATGTATAGTGATATAACTAAATATTTGTATAGCATGGTTTAATTAAATAAGTTTTTATTGAGCAATGCTGTACATATTAAATACATTCTTTTTAGACCACTTAGATATTACTTAGTTTCGCAGGATAGTATGTTATCTTAAAGCCCAAATTAAATGTTCTTACAACAGTAAAATAAGATTTAAAAAGAAAAATAAATCACTGTGCATTATGGGGTTTACTCACTCTCATTTCTCACAGAGACGACTGCAAATGACTTTGGCCATAAAATGCTCTTTATTCTTTAAAATTCCTGTTATCTTTCTGAATTTGGTGCTTGTCTCCATTAATGAAACTAGATGCTAATGAAACACTTTTTCTCTAAGTGAATTTAAATCAATTACTGTTAAAAATATAGTGTTATTTTCAAAGTGCCAGAATGTGCCTGCAGTTGTTTTCCCTAGTCAGTAGAATCTAACCTCCTAGTGATTTGTTTACATAAGAAAGTTTATTCACAAGAGGCGATGAGAAAAGAGCTTAAGACCTAGAGTCCTAGACTCTAGACATGCATCCTGGCGCCACCACTTACAAACTGTTTTGCTTTGTCTTGTTTTGTTTTTTGAGTGGCAAAGGGATAGTCATTTAACCTTTTAGACCTGCAACTTACTCATCAGTATAGATAGATAAAGCAATTATTTCCCTATTCATATATGATATTTATAAAATTAATTAGAACAATTGAAATACACAAAGAATTGGAACTTATTTTCTGGAAGAAGAGGAAATATGTTTATAGAGCCGAAAGTAATGATAAACTATTGCTAATGAGTACAAAATGCTGCAGGTGTATTTGGGTTGTATGTAAAGAACATGGTGTTAGTAAACATGATTAAATACCATGAGCATTGCCTTATAAACATTTTACTTTACAGAAAGAGGAGGAGTTTCTGGTGTATGGGACCATTTAAGGGAGAGACAATGTGGAGATGGGGACTAGACAAAGTGGTACCTCTGGGTCTTACTACCCTCATTGGTCTTTACATAACTTTCATGCTTTCTGCAGAAAGATAACAGAAAGCTCAGAAACTAATATTCAGTCCAGGGAAAGTTGTATTTAACCTTTATCCAGATGACTTCACAGCATTTAAGTCAAATTGCTCTGTTTATCTTGGTTGTTTCCAGGAATATTTAGGGATGAAAGCAGAAATAAAGGTTATGGCTTCTCTTTTGACAAAGACTTCGTTTTCACATTATCACTGATCAGATTGATTCTGTCTCTGAGCAACTGAAAGACAGTAAAAGATTATATCTTTAAGACAAGGGGTTCTCTGTTCAAGTGAATTTGTACATCACTGAAAAATGACTGTCCACATAAACTCAAAGTTTTGTGACAGTGCAAAATAAAATAAAACACTTTCAGGCTTCCAAAGAATTATGCCAAGTTTCTGATTCTGCCTAAATTAATAAAAATAAGATTTTTAGGAACCTATCTGGCAATTGTAGATTAAATTAAGCAGCTGCTTCATCTGAATAAAGCTTTGCAGAGTCTAATATTATGAAAGAACTATCTTTTATAAACACAGTACTTGCTTGGGATTCAATGGATTTGGGTTTTAATGCCAGCAACATCCCAAATGCCCAGTAAGCCAATATGCATACATTTGCCACTGGTAGCTTTTTTGTCAAGAGGGATTAATAATTACCTGAGCCTAGCATCCTTACTTTATGCATTATGGTATGAATATTGAATGCCAGTGGTTATAGAGTGCTTTGGTCTTCTGTAGAGTGACTTGGCAAAGACATTCAGAAGAAAAAAAAAGCTTCTAAGTAGTTTTATACATATCAGATTTTTGAAAATGTGACTCAGCTTTAAAATGCATTAATAAATTTTATATTTTATGTGAACCCTAAAAATGGCTCTGCCAAATATTTAGTACTTGGGAAGTTAGGATGTTTATATTTAGAATTTGAATTAATTCTTTGTAGCATGCAGTTTTTCTTTTTTTTTTTTTTTAATTCCAATAAACCAGTGTATATGGTTGAATGATGCAAATATAATATGCCTTGCCATTAAAAATCTCTAGTCAAACCCAAAAATGTATATAATAATTCAGTATGTGAAATCATTTTATTTGATAGGTACAAGTGTTAAAAGTATACAAGTATAAAATAATAATGCTCTCTCATGGCTGCTGAGAGGTGTCAACCTAATTATGAAACTAAAAATCTATAGCTCAATGGTGGTGCTCCCCTTTCCAAATGCCTGTGAACCTTGAATGAGCATCTATTATGATGACTTATTTTCTTGAGTCAATCAGTATAAGTATAGTGAGCTGTACTTGGCAATCTGATATACCAGTATGAGGTCAGGTATAAGCAGACTGCTGGTGTGAGCAAGCAGAAAATATGCTCTAGGAGAGAAAGGAGCAAGATAGAAATATTTTAATTTTATGAATAAAAAATGAAGCAATAATATAAAAATGATACCACATACACCTTATATTATTTAATGCTCACCTCTATTTAAAATGGGGAAACTGAGATTCATGAGGTCAACTGACCAATGCTAGGTAACCAAGCTCCAGAGTGGTAAACCAAGAATTAGCCCATGTGTTCTGATTTAGAGTTACACATCTTATATATTGACAAGGCTCACAGATTCAATGAACTTTACACAACCCACTCCACTCCCTCCTCAACCCCCAACTCCCAGCTCCTATGGGAAAACATCTAGAGTTATCATACTCTCATGTCCCCTTATTAAAAGCCTTCTCACAGTGAGGGCTGACAAATTCATTTGCACTTAAGCATAATTGACTCATGGGTTTTAATGTGTTATTCTATTTTTCGAAATAAACATTAAACCAGGCGAATTAATCTCTGCTTGTAGAGTTTGACACATTAGATAGCAGAGGCAAAGGAAATATTTGGAAGGATAAAAGGTCATTTCCCAGTCCCCTCAGGGCCTGGGACACAGAGGATGGGCCGAATGTCCCAGGCATGTAATTGTGTTTGCAAACCTTTTATTCATTCACCAGATTATTCATACCAGCTACCTGTTCCATACCCGTTGTTTCCTGGCTTCCTTCCTATCTCTGTGGATCAGCTCTCTGTACATGGCTAAGGCCAGTCCCTCCCTTCTCACCCTCAAAGGACTTGCTCTTGCACTTGTCCTTGCTGTCTCTTGCATCATTGGTTTTACATCCTATTAGATTATGTCTATCTGGCTATAAACATTTAAAGTTCTGTTCTCTCAAAGGCCCTCTTTAACCCTATGCACACCTCTATCTATTACCCTATATCTGTTCCCCTTTACAGTGAAACTCTCCAAAATAATAGCTATAGGCTATAGACAGACATATAGACATAGAGACTATATAATAGTTTATATGTCTTGTTATACTTTGGCTACTTGATGCAAACAGCTGACTCGTTGGAAAAGACCCTAATTCTGAGAAAGTTGAAAGCAGAAGGAGAAGAAGGTGACAGAGGATGAGATGGTTGGATGGCATCACAGATTAAATGGACATGAAATTGGGCAAACTCCAGGAGATGGAGGCCTGGCCTGCTGCAGTCCATGCGGTTGCAAAGAGTCAGACACAACTTGGGGACTGAACAACAACAAGTCCTTTTTTGAAAACTTCAAGTTTTGCCCTCACAACTCCATTGAAAGTGTTCTTACTGAGGTTATGAAATCCATGTGACAAATCAAGTGATCAAATAGCAATCCTCATCTTGCTCAGCTCATCAACACCATGTCTTATAGTTGGTTATGCCTTCTTTCTTGAAACAGTGCCTTCACTTGGCTTCCTGGACACTGTAATCTCTTTCCTTTCTCAAAGGCTGTTCTTTCTCAATTTCCTCAGCTGGTTCCTCTCCCTGAACTCTAAACATTGGAATGTCCCCAGAGGAATGTGGTCTCTCTCTGTTTTGTCCGCACCACTCCCTAGGCCAAGTATCTCCCGTAGATTCATGACTTTAAATAGTATCTGTGCACTGATGATTACAGTTTGTATCTTTAGATAGACTCTCTGAACTCCAGACCTATGTACCTGTCCAACAGCCCTCTTGACAGCAAAACTGAGCACATCCAAACCTGACATCTTGATTTTCACCCCCGACATCCCACCCTTGTTGCAATCTGTTCCCAGTCTTCTCCATCTTGGTAAAATACAATTCCATTTTTTTTTTTTTCTGATTGTTCAGGCCAGAAATCTTGGAGTCTTCCATGGCTCCTGATTTTCTCTGATATTTCACATTCCAAATGCATCAACAAATTCTATCAGCTCTGCTTTTGCAATGTCTTAAGAATCTGACTACTTCTCATCTCGACTGCTGCCGTTCTGATCCAGGTTACCATTATCTCATACCTGGATTATTTAATTAACCTCTTGCCTGATTCTCCTGCTTTCCATCCTTTCCTCCTTATAATGTATTCCCCACACGGCTGCCACAGTGATTCTTTATAACATATGAGCGACTGTGCCACTACTCTGTTCAGAATCCTTCAAGGGTAGCCCATGTCACTCATAATGTATGTGCCATAGGTGCAAGGCCCTATTGCTCTTGCCTATTACTTCTTAGAATCCCTTCTCCCCTGACACTATTCCAGACACAATGATATACTTGCTGGCCCTCAACAGTCTCAGCAGCATCCCTTCTCAGGGTCTCAGCCTTTTTTGTTGTCAAAAAAAAGTATCTCCTAGATATCTATATGGCCTTCTTCCTTTTTTCAGATCATTGCTTGAATTCATCTCATTGGAGAGAATCTTCCTGACCATGAATATAAAACCAATATAAAATAGCCTTCCTCTTATCCTTAGGTCTGCTTTGATTTCTTTATACCACATATCCATACCTGATATATAGCTCTACATCATTGTCTGTATGTAGATATCTACACCCACAGCTATATTCATGTCTATATTTACATCGTCTCTATCAATCCATCATCTATCTTATTGTCTGCCTTTTCCCACTAGAATATAAACTCCCTAGTGATAGAGACTTTGTGTGTTTTGCTCATTGTAAATCCATAATACAAGCTAGTACATTGATGTTGTTCAGTCGCTAAGTCATGTCTGATTTTGTGACCCCACGGGCTGTAGCACAGGTTCCTCTGTCCTCCACTATCTTCCAGATATTGCTCAGATTCATGTCAGTTAGCTGGCTATGCTGTATAAAAACCATAACTTTGACTAGACAGACATTTGTCAGCAAAGTGATAGCTCTGTTTTTTAAAATGCTGTTTAGGATTGTCATAGCTTTCCTTCCAAGGAGCAAGTGTCTTTTAATTTCATGGCTACAGTCACTGTCCACATTGATTCTGGAGCCAAAGACAATAAAATCTGTCACTGCTTTTACTTTCCCTCTTTCATTTGCCATGAAGTGATGGGACAAGATGACATGATCTTAGTTTTTTGAATGTTGAATTTTAAGCCAGCTTTTTCACTCTCCTTTTTTACCCTCATCAAGAGGTTCTTTAGCTCCTCTTCACTTTCTGCCATAAGGGTGGTATCATCTGCATATCTGAGGTTGTTGATATTTCTCCCAGCAATTTTGATTCCACCTTGTGATTCATCCAGCCTGGCATTTTGCATGATGTACTCTGCATCGAAGTTAAAGAAGCAGGGTAACAATATAAGCCTTGATGTACTCCTTTCCCAATTTGAAACCAGTCTGTTGTTCCATGTTGGTTCTAACTGTTGTTTCTTGATCCACATACAGGTTTTCTAGGAGATAGGTAAGGTGGTCTGGTATTCCCATCCCTTTAAGGATTTTCCATAGTTTGTTGTGATCTACACAGTCAAAGGCTTGCACATAGTTCGCAGTTAATATGTATTTGTTGAATGAATGAATGAATAAAAAATGAATTGGGCAGACTGTCTGGGTATCTTCCAGGTTTAAGCACTGAGTCCCCAAGTTGAATAGAAGAGAGAAATGTGAACAGATTCCTTAAAATACAATGATAAATATTCAATAATTGTAGTGATAAGTTATAATAGTAAAAATAACTCCCCCTCAAAGAAGGAATTTTATATGCAAATATACATTTTTAAAAATTAAAAAACCATAAAATTTGATAATAGATTAGAATGAGAGAGTTGAGAGATCTACAGGCAATATAGAAAGTATATTGAACTTATAATGAGAAGACTAATTCCTATTCTGATTACATTATTTACTAGTTGTGTGATCTTAGGCAAATAAATAGCCTAGTCTTTTCCTCCCATTATACCCACTAGGCCATCAACTTTATTTTTGTGAAGATTAAGTCAAATGATATGATGCATAATAGGCATTGAGTTGATATTATTTTTCTTTGCTCCCATATGCAATAATTCCCTTTACACCCACAGGTTAGCCCTCTATTATCTGTTTTACTGCTCTATTATTTCTCAATTACTTTCTAAATTTCTACCTCATTGACTCTCTTCTGTTTTCTTCCAACAAGAATTTTTAGCATCATGTGACAATATAATCAACCTCACCAGCCTGTGAAAGATTAATCCACCTTCTCTCCTTGCTTTTAGTTCAGTTCAGTTCAGTCATTCAATCGTGTCTGACTCTTTGTGACCCCATGAACCGCAGCACACCAGGCCTCCTTGCTTTACCTATATACATATAAACTGGTGAATCCTTTAGCTATATTTCTAAGGGCAGAAAGTTGAATCAATCTGCAGAACTATAGGACAGTAATATATGTATATTTATTCTTTAATTGATCAAACCAATCAGTCCTAAAGGATATGAGTCCTGAATATTCATTGAAAGGACTGATGCTGAAGCTGAAGCTTTAATACTTTGTCCACTTGATGTGAAGAGCTGACTTGTTAGAAAAGACCCTGATAGCAGGCAGGAGAAGAAGGGGATGACAGAGCATGAGATGGTTGGATGACATCACCAACTCAATGGACATGAGTTTGAGCAAGCTCCGGGAGATGATTAAGGACAGGGAAACCTGGTGTGCTGCAGTCCATGGGGTCGCAAAGAGTCATACACGACTGAGTGACTGAACAGCAACATTCTTTAATTGAAAGTATGTTTATTTGACTCACACTAGAACAGTGGTTCTTATCATGCCATTAATATGTCATGAATCAGTGAGAGTGAAAAGGGTATTCACAGAATAAATGCAGTGTGAATTGCACCTAAGTATAAATTACCATGCCATTTCCCCCCGCCCAGGCTACAACCAGACTACTAAAACAACAACAACATGAGTATTTTTAAGACAGAGTATCACAATTGTAAATGTTTTTTGTAGGACATTATGTAGAGGAAAAAAGAAAAAAATATTGGAAGTAATTCTATATCTGGTTTTTTTTTATTGGAAAGGATTTTATATTATTTTGTTTTTGTTTCCAGTTTTATCAATGTATAATTGACATATACCATTTATACAATGGCACAACATATGTCCATATGCTAAAGTATACAGCATATTGATCTTATATATGTATATGTTTCAAACAACTACCACAATTATTTAGTCTTTTTTACTTGCATGCTATCTGGCAAGTGACTATTGAACTGATTTTCTTAATTTTTTTTCTCTCTCAGGTATCTATGTTTTTGTTGTACATGAGACACACTTATTTTTATCCCTGTTTTACCCTTGGGATATTGGCAAGGCAGAGGGTGATATAATAATATAACATCCAAAATTATAAGATATGAGGAAACTTACATACACACTGTTTGTCAAACAATTAGTATATTTCTAAAAACATGAATGGATGTATAATAGAAATTAACCAAAATGAAAGACAACCCATTTTTTTGTTTTTTATAAACAGAGAGCTTATATATGATTTTCAAGGTTATAGTAGTTAAAACTTATTTGTTCTAGGTATTCAGTTGAGAAATTGTTAATTAAAGACTAGAATTTATAAGTGTTTTCCTTTTTCTATTATAATTATGGCAAATATCAAGAGTTATCCATGGGATCGCAAAGAGTTGAACATGACTGTGTGACTGAACTGAACTGAACTCATCAAGAGTTTTGTCTTACCACTTTTTGCCGGGGTCCAAAGCCTGTTTCTTAAACTTCTATGCAAAACGTTTTTATCCAAGTTTTCACCAGTTGGAAACTCTTAAGGGTTGTTTAGTTTTCAATGAAAGAATCTTTGATAGAGTTTATGTCCTAAATATTTTCTGGTTTTGCAGTAGCATACATCAGACATCGCTATTGTGTTTGGATTGGGATTTTCATTTTTAACGTCTTCTCAGTTCTCTAGGCATTTATTGTTTCAATCTGGTTCTCATAAAAGATTTCACATTTGTGATGCAGCTCAGGCTCCTGCCCAGAGAGCATCATTGTAATTCCATCCATGACTCCGGTTTGATAGAGTAAATACATTTTTAACTTTGCATTTTGTTGTTTTTACTTTTTTTTCTTCTTTCTTAAATAACACTTGATTTTAGTGATATATTTCTCTTTGGGAACAATCAGTGTGCACGCTGGGCCAAGGCGCTAGCATCCCACTGCCTTCTGTGCCGGTCAAAGCTGGGAGGGCAGGAGAAGGAGCTACCCTGAGAGTCCAGTACAAGAAAACTTCGCAGTCGTCACACCACCTTTGCATTAAACACGCTGTTCTCAGTCATCTCAGATGGAGGGGATATTTTCAAAGACTCAAACATTTTCTTGAAATAGCCCACAACTAGGAATTCCCCTTTCACCGTTAAGTAGTAGGTTCTAGGGCACAGTTCAAGCAATGTTCAAGTTTCTAGCAAAGTCTTTTGTATTTAGTTAGGTGCTCAACACATGTTTGTGAATTTGTTTGGTGAGTACATACATAGCTCTTAATACATACCCAGCAGTGCTCTCATACCTTCAAAAATATTAAATCACTTAATTCTTATAGTAACTTTATGAAAAAGGTATTATTAGTATCCCCATTTTAAGGATGAGGAAACTGAGGCAAAAAAGCAAAATGACCACTGTTAGCAAGCAGCAGAGCCAGAATTCAAACCTACATAGTCAGGTCTGAGTCTGTGTTCTAAACTACTTAACTATGTGATGCTTAATTTGGAAATCAGCTGCAGATTTCCAAAAATCAAATATTACTTTCCCAGAATTGAATTACACATTCTAACTCCCTCAGTGCTATGCTTGACCTAGAGTTGGCACTGGATGGATGTTTGTTTACACAAGTGTTTAATTAAGATGATTCAGTTTGACATACTTTGAAATGATGATTCAGTTTGACATTCTTTGAAATAGGCAGAACCAAAGGCAAATCACAGTTACCCAGTGCAGAGGCTGGTCTTTGTTCAAAGGTGCCACTGGGCCCTAGTATCTAATAATAACCCATACTTATGGCCCTAATACTACGAGGATGATGCTTTGCATCTTGGATTTCCAAAGCTGAGAGAATTGTCTTCATTTTACTAATTGCTCTTTTCTGATGCAATTTTTAAAAATTAGCTGTGGTGAAATACACATAACAGAATTTACCATCTTAAGTATTTCTAAGTGTATTGTTCCACAGTGTTAAGTACATTCATTTTGTTTTGTAACCAATTTCCAGGACTTTTTTTGCAAAACGAAAACTTTATACCCATTAAACAACAAGTCCCTTCTCTCCCTTCCTTAGAAGGGAAACTTTTGGAAACCATTATATTTTATCTATTCATTACCTATGGACCTTTTGGTCTCATGCTCTTACTGACTAGCTGATGTGAATAGCACTGCTGTGAACATGGGTGTACCTATATCTCTTTGAGACCCTGATTTCAATTTTGGGGGTATATGCTCAGAAGTAGAATTATTGTGTTTTATAATAATTCTATTTTAAATTCTTTGAATAGCCCTCATACTGTTTTCTCTAATGGCTGCACCATTTTACGTTCCCACCAACAATGTACAAGTGTTCCATTTTTTCTACAACCTTACCAACATTTATTATTTTCTGGATCTTTTTTTGACAGTGAATGTCCTAATGAGTATAAGAGGTATCTAATAGCTCACTGTAGATACTGCAATGCAAATTTGATTTGCATTTACTTAATAGAGACACTGAACAAAATTTCATTTTTTTTTTGGCCATTTGTATGTCTTTCTTGGAGAAATGTCTATTCAAGTCTTTTACCCATTCTTTAAGTTGCATTGTTTTTTGTTATTGAACACTTTTTATTAATATATTATGGATGTTAATTCCAAATCTGATAGGATTTGCAAATATTTTCTCCCATTTTGTAGGCTGCCTTTCCACTCTGTTGAGTGTATCCTTTGATGCACAAATGTTTCACTTTCTGATGTAGTTTAATTTTACTTTTGTTACCTATGCTTTTAGTGTCATAGCTAAGAAAATGTTGCCAAATCTAAAGACATAAAACATTCCCCTGTGTTTTCTTCTAGGAGTTTTGCAATCATAGCTCTTATGTTTAGGTTTTGATTCACTTTAAGTTGATTTTTTTCTTTTTTTGTGTAGTGTAAGGTAAATGTCCAGCTTCATTCTTTTACATGTGAATATCTAGTTTTCTCAGCTCTGTTTGTTGAAAAGACTGATGGATATTTAAGTGAAATGTAAGTCACATAGCTATAAACCTGTAGTTCCTCTCATACTTTGGTCCAAACCACAGTGGATTTAGAAGGAATTATTTCTAGATTTTTTTTTTTTAACAAGAGCAGTTTTATCCCCCAGTGACTTAACAATATCTGGAGATTTTTTTGGTCATCACATTTTGGGGTGGGAGTGTCACACAGTTGCTATTGGTTTGTAGTGAGTGGCAACCAGAGAAGCTGCTATAAGATACAACTCTGTTACAAGGAATTATTGGGTCTCCAATATCAATAGTGCTGAGCTTGAGAAACTTTAGCCTAGAGTATAGTGGAGAAAGGTAATATTGTGGATCCAGAAAATTGAGGAATCCTCTTTTATGTCATTGAAGCCTTGACAGTGATTAATGCAGTGGTGACTGCCTCGGGACCAATTATATAAGCTGCTGTTATATAGACAGTCGCTCATTCGTGTCTGACTCGTTGTGACCCCATGGACTGCAGCACTCCAGGCTTTCCTGTCCATCACCATCTCCTGGAGTTTGCTCAAACTCATGTCCACTGAGTTGGTGATGCCATCCAACCATCTCGTCCTCTGTCATCCCCTTCTCCTCCTGCCTTCAATCTTCTCCAGCATCAGGGTCTTTTCTAATGAGTCTACTTTTCCCATCAGGTGGCCAAAATATTAGAGCTTCAGCTTCAGCATCAGTCCTTCCAATAAATATTCAGGGTTGATTTACTTTAGGATTGACTGGTTTTATATCCTTGCAATCCAAGGGACCCTCAAGAGTCTTCTCCATAACCACAATTCAAAAGTATCAATTGTTTGACTCTCAGCCTTCCTTATAGTACAACTCTCATGCCTGTACATGACTGTTGGAAAAACCATAGCTTTGACTCTACAGACCTTTGTTGGCTTTTTAATATGTTGTCTGGGTTTGTCAAAGCTTTCCTTTCAAGGAGTAAGAATCTTTTAATATCTTTTAATTTAATAGTCTCTAGCTAGGAGAAAATTTGGAAGACCAATTCCACCAGATAGAACAGAAAATTACAATTTAAAAGGCTTTCAGGTGGGAACATGGCTTGGCATGTTTAAGAACTAGAAATAAGGCCAATGAAGCTGATGATATAAAAAAGTTAGTATGACAGCAGTGTGATATGACAGAGATCAATTTATTATTTCCTCCTGTGGCAAAGAGAAAAGGGTTGGTTAAAGCATCCCCTGTGATAGGGAAAATAGCTGGGCACTCCTCTCAATTTTGGAGATCTATAGTTGAGAAGACTGTCAAGAGTTGGTTTTGTATTGTACAGTTGGTTTATATTATTCACTATTCTTAAGATATCCATGCACTGATTAACCAAAAATTACCAAACACTTGCTATATTCCAAGTACTCTGCTATGATTAAGCATTGGAAAAACAGATAAACAGTACAAAATGCTTGTGTCAAGGAATTCTTGCTTGTTTGTAGTTGGACAGTTTGATAGAACTCTTCTGATTACTATGTGACCTGGTGTAGGTTATTTAACCTCTCTGTGTCTAGGTATAATTATCTGTAAAATGAGGAGCTTGTTGTAGCTACTCGATGGAGCTGCTGTGAGAATGAAGTTAATACATTGAAAGCATTTTTAATGGCGCCTGACATAATAATCACTCAGTGCCTACTAGCTACTACTATTGTGATTATTTTATGGAATAGCAGAAAGGGATAGTTTAATTCAGTCCCAAAAGTTAGGAAAGTTTAAAAGGAAAAAAATGAGATTTGAATTCATTCATTCCCTGATATGCTTATTTAATAAAGATGTATTGAATACCTACTATGCCTCAGACACTGTTTTTCCACATACTCCTATTGTATTGCCTGTATTATCTTTGCCATTATTATTTCACTGTCAAACTTTAACATCTGTATCATCCTTTTCAACGGACTTAACTTTAGTGAAGGGAAGAATATAGATATTAGAAACATAAGCCACAAATAATTTTTAGGTAAAATTGTGAACTGTGATATCAAGTGTAATTCAGTCAGTGAGAGGAAAAAATGCCAAGAATATCTAAAAGGAATAAAAGATGACTAAATGGCCTAGCTATGTGAGATAATACAAGAGAAATAAGAAATACAAGATAACATAAGAAGTGGAATGATCAAGCATATTCCACAGTATATTTATCCAACTAAGATCAGTTGAGGGCCCATTCTGTGCTGAGGCAAAATACAGATATGTACGATAATAATAAGATTTTTTGATATACACTGTGATCTAAGGTTAAAATACTAAAATACTATAGTATATACTATACTACAGTATAAAATACTATAGTAACATAACCTCATAGTTTATACTGATGGAACTACTTTATAAAGTAGTTGAAAGTTGAAAATATAATTTTTGCTCTTTTGTGGAGTAATTATATTCTTAAATTAATGTAAGAGTTCTTATTTTCACAGTCAAATGCATCCAGATGTGATGACATATAGTTTTGATGACCTGGTTAACACTGAAAAAACTTTTCAGTGTCATTGGAGCTGGCAGTTGCTGCATATTTTATTTTGATATTATTGAAATGACAACTAAATGCATTAATGTTTTTCCTAGCCTAGAAATCATTATGGAACTGAAGCCTAATTTGTTTAAAAACAATTTTTAGAATATGTTTATGGTTTACATAGTTATTTAAATGCCCCATGCAGATTTATGGGATGCTCCAGCAAATGTTTTAGAAAATTATTTTCAATATATCACAGTCTTTGTGCAATCCATTGCAAATCAGTGACGTATGGGAATTTCTTTGCTTCCAGAAACATAATTAGGTATTTATGCCTATAACCATACCCATACATTTTTTTTTCCTTTTATTCTACTGTATAGCACTAACCTGACTCTAAGCTGTAAATCTATTCAGGTCGGTTTGGAGGGCTAGTTAGATAATACATTCAGAGAGTTGCAGGAGTTAAGTGTACTTCTCTGGTTCATTTGTATGTATCACTTAAGTCTCGGGGTTGGCTTCTTCTATTTAGGTCAGCCAAACAATAAGAATTCACTGAGTGGTCACTCATGACAGACCTGCCCTAGACTGTGTACAAAGAATTCAAAGAATTCATTATTCATTATCAAAAGATTCATTGATAAACTGAGGCACAATTTCTCTTTTAAGAGTTTTCCAGATCTAGTATTGGGGAAACTAGACATATATATTTTTTAAATGCCTATTGGAAATTTGATCTGGAAATTTCGCTGCTGGTCAATAGTGCATCTAGCTGGGCCAGTTGCAAGAATATGTTGTAGTAAAGTCAGGATAATGGATGCACTGTAACATTTTGCTAGGTATAGTAGGATGCAGATTAGGATGGGTGTCTGGCATTGTAATAATGGAAAGTGAAAGTGTTAGTTGCTCAATTGTGCCTGACTCTTTGCGACCCCATGGATTGTAACCTGCCAGACTCCTGTCCGTGGAAATTTCCAAGCAAGTATACTGGAGTAGGTAGCCATTCCCTTCTCCAGGGGATCTTCCCCACCCAGGGATTATAGTGTAAGTCACATAAAAAAGTGAGTATGTAAGTAAGCAAGTAAATAAGTAAGTAAACACTATTACCTAAAGATCACAGAGAAACACGACTGTTACCATTGGGTGGGTAGAGTGAGTGGCTCTAGTCCTTTGGTACCTTGGAGAGCTCTCAATAACCTCTGACCGATTTTGTGTAAGGTCCTACTGACTCTTTTTGTCCTTCTAGGCCTAGGCCTACATGATTAGGTTTATCATCGTGGTGGAACTAAATTTTAGTCACTACAGCTATACTTCAATTAACTGTGATTAGGCTGCATGGTGCCAGGATAGCACCTTCATCCTATTAAACCTTTTGGCCTTCTCACTGGATCATGAGCAGTGTTTGGGGGTTTCTCAAAGGTTCCAATGTACTGAGAAGGACAAATAAGCTTATCATGGGCTCACATTGTGGGCATGCTTTCTTTCCAGGGGAAGGATCCTGTTTTTGACTCAGACAGGAGAAGTGTTGCCAAGGACGAGGTGGCATATGCTCAGTTCCAATTAGTGTGAAGACAGTAAACACTATAAAAGCTCAGAGAAGGAAGTTGTTACTAAGGCTAATAGAACCCAGGAAGACTCTGCACAATAACTGGCCCTGTAGTAATGAAAGTTCAGACACCTGGGGAAAGGGAGCGGGGATTCCAAGTAGAGAAAATGGTTAGCATTAGCATTCCATTAATTTCTGAGAAAGACAATTACAAGACAAAGTCTTTATCTTTAAATTGCCTGTAATCCACCTGTGCAAGAAAAGAAACACAGAAGCCTGAATGAACATTAGAATAATTACCGGTTATGTGGTAAAAGAATAAAGAGGTAGAGTATAAATGCAGTAATGATGCTTAAGAGATAAAGTCTTAGGAATAAAGGATTGATGTGGAGAGGGCTAATTAGGGCAGTGTTGAGATTAGTCTTCTGACCTGAGTTACTGTTTTGTTTCTTATAATGTTGTTGTTGTTGTTTAGTCTCTAAGTTGTGTCTAACTCTTATGCAGCCCCATGGAAGCCTGCCAGGTTTCTCTGTCCATGGGATTTCCCAGGCAAGAATACTGGAGTGGGTAGCCATTTCCTTCTCCAGGGGATCTTTCTGTCCCAGGAGTTGAACCTGCATCTCCTACCTTGGCAGACTGATTCTTTACTACTGAGCCACCTAGAAAGCCTGTCTCTTATCTTAGTACTTCAAAAATAGATGTTGTGTTTATTTACCTGGAGAATTGATCTCAGGAAGAAATACTGGTAAAATAAAGGCAAAAACTCTTGTATTCAGGAAGATTTCAATTATATGTATTTTGATCATGACTTCTGTGAGTTATTTCAGCCTGAGTTTAGTTTTTAGCTCTTGTGCTGCTTCCTCACTAGAGCTTGTGCTGCTGTCTGCCTGCCTCTTGGCTCTTTGGTTCTCCACTCTAGGAGATTCTCCATGCATGGTAGAATAGAGTTGCTTGTCCTTACAGAGCATGCTAGAGGATAGAAAAATAATCATTGATAGGCACAAATGATAGAGAAACTCTACTTTCAATAGTATTCAGTTAGATCTTTTACCAAGCCATTTTCAGAATGTCTCTAAAAATTATTCAGTCTAACCTCAGTACATCTTGGAGTTGAAAATGTTGCAGAGATTGCCTCACTTACTCCTTACCCAATCAGATAGCCTTTCAACCTGCATCACATCTCTGGCAGCTGGTCACCAGGCTCTGTGAACATTGTCAAAGATGGGAGGCTCACTCCCAAGGAAGCTGTTCCAATGTTGACTAATTTTAACACTTGGAAAGGTCTTGCATTAAGCTAGCATCTGTATCCAAGACTTGAAATCAGTTGTGCCAATTTCTTTCTAGGGAAGCTATGCCAAAGTAGGTCAATTCATATATTTATTCAGCAAAATTTATTGGGCATTTAATGTGTGCAAGGAATTTTCTAGATCTCCAAATGCTAAAATTATGAATAAGTATATAATGATTTTTCTAGTAAGAAGAAGGATTTTTAATAAATGCTTTTTGTATCAGTAAATGGATGGTTAGATGAATAAATTATAATGTTTTCTCTTTTTTATTATGAAATAAACTTTTGCTATGTAAGTAAATTTGATGTATGTCTTGATAAATGAAGAATGTGAGATTGAGCATATTAATATCTCCTAGATGGATATTATTATTTATTTATTTTATTGCATGCTATAGTGTAAAAAATTCAGGCAAGTTAGTATATATGTATTTATTTAAGATACATATTATAATTATAAATATGAAATTCTGGACTAAAGTATTATGTGTGTATCCTAAGGAGGCATATTTTAAAATATTTTATGTAAATGCATATATGTATATAAATAGTTTATTCCTATATCTCAGTATCTCAATAAAATGCCTTTCATTTCCCACTTTGAAGACCATGTTTGTGACAGAGAGTTAAGATTTATGGCTTTATTAACTTTTCAAATATTTATATAGTCTCTCAATTAGCATGTCAAGTGTGCATTACATTTTTGTTCTTTCTGTTACAAGTCCAATGAATGTAATGTGGTAGCAGTTCAGATTTGGTTCAAGGACATATTAAAACTCGCCAAGTTTAAAAACATAGGCTTTGAGAGAATATTAAGAGAGCTAAGGAACTTTAAGGAAGGCTAGGACAGAAGTAATGCCTGAAAAACAAACAAAAAAAAATTATAAGAAAGCTATATTAATATAGAAGTACTACAGAAAAAAAAAAACCCACTGTAGCAGTGAATAAAAAGAAGTAAAACTTTGAAATAATGCCAAAAAGCTAATATTTTGGTTTCTTCAAGGGCATTATAATCAATTTGGAGTACCACATATAGTAGAAATCTAGGATTTTTTTAAAGGTAGATATTTTCAAAGAACAAAATTGTACAGAGCTGAAATGTAAGTAATGAAATGCAAGGAAAGAAAAAAAAAAGGAAGTAATCCAAGTCTATACCCCGACCAGTAATGCTAAAGAAGCTGAAGTTGAACGATTCTATGAAGACCTACAAGACCTTCTAAAACGAAACCAAAAAAAGATGTCCTCTTCATTATAGGGGACTAGAATGCAAAAGTAGGAAAGCAAGAGATACCTGGAGAAACAGGCAAATTTGGCCATAAAGTACAAAATGAAGCAGGTCAAAGGTTAACAGAGTTTTGCCAAGGAACGCACTGGTCATAGCTAACACCCTCTTCTAACAACACAAGAAAAGACTCTACACATGGACATCACCAGATGGTCAATACAGAAATCAGATTGATTATATTCTTTGCAACCAAAGATAGAGAAGCTCTATACCGTCAGCAAAAATAAGACTGGGAGCTGACTGTGGCTCAGATCATGAACACTTTATTGCCAAATCCAGACTTCAATTGAAGAAATCAGGGAAAACCACTAGACCATTCAGGTATGACCTAAATCAAATCCCTTACGATTATACAGTGGAAGTGAGAAATCGATTCAAGGGATTAGATCTGATAGACAGAGTGCCTGTAGAACTATAGATGGAGGTTCATGACATTGTACAGGAGGAAGTGATTGAGATCATCCCCAAGAAAAAGAAATGCAGGAAGGCAAAATGGTAGTCTGAGGAGACTTACAGATAGCTGAGAAAAGAAGAGAGGCTAAAGGCAAAGGAGAAAAGGAAAGATACAGCCATCTGAATGCAGAGTTCTGAAGACTAGCAAAGAGAGATAAGAAAGCCTTTCTCAGTGATCAGTGCAAAGAAATCGAGGAAAACAATAGAATGGGAAAGACTAGAGATCTCTTCAAGAAAATTAGAGATACCAAGGGAAATTTTCATGCAAAGATGGGAGCAATAAAAGACAGAAATGGCATGGACCTAACAGGCGCAGACGATGTTAAGAAGAGGTGACAAGAATACATGGAAGACCTGTACAAAAAAGATCTTCATGACCCAGATAATCAGGAGGGTGTGATCATTCACCTAGAGCCAAACATCCTGGAATGTGAAGTCAAGTGGGCCTTACGAAGCATCACTACGAACAAAGCTAGTGAAGGTGATGGAATTCCAGTTGAGTTATTTCAAATCCTAAAAGATGATGCTGTGAAAGTGCTGCACTCAATATGCCAGCAAATTTGGAAAACTCAGCAGTGGCCACAGAACTGGAAAAGATCAGTGTTCATTCCAATCCCAAAGAAAAACAATGCAAAAAAATGTTTAAACTACCGCACAATTGCACTCATCTTACATGCTAGCAAAGTGATGCTCAAAATTCTCCAAGTCAGGCTTCAACAGTACGTGAACTATGAATTTCCAGATGTTCAAGCTGGATTTAGAAAAAGCAGAGGAACCAGAGATCAAATTGTCAACATCCACTGGATCATAGAAAAAGCAAGACAGTTCCAGAAAAACATCTACTTTTGCTTAATTGACTACGCCAAAGCCTTTGACTCTACAACAACAAACTGTGAAAATTCTTAAAGAGATGGGAATACCTGGCCACCTGACCTGTCTCCTGTGAAATCTGTATGCAGGTCTAGAAGCAGCAGTTAGAATGGGACACAGAACAAGAGACTGGTTCCAAATTAGGAAAGGAGTATGTCAAAGCTGTATATTGTCACCCTGCTTATTTAACTTATATGCAGAGTACATCATGTGAAATGCTGGGCTGGATGAAGCACAAGCTGGAATCAGGATGGCTGGGAGAAATATCAGTAACTTCAGATATGCAGATGACACCACCCTTATGGCAGAAAGTGAAGAAGAACTAAAAAATCTCTTGATGAAAGTGAGAGAGGAGAAAGAAAAAGTTGGCTTAAAGCTCAACATTCAGAAAACTAAGATCATGGCATCTGATCCCATCACTTTGTGGCAAATAGATGGGGAAACAATGGAAATAGTAAGAGACTTTATTTTCTTGGGCTCCAAAATCACTGCAGATTGTGACTGCAGCCATGAAATTAAAAGACTCTTACTCCTTGGGAGAAAAGCTATGACAAACCTAGGCAACATGTTAAAAAGCAGAGAAAAAGATTTGTCTAGTCAAAGCTATGGTTTTTCCAGTAGTCATGTATGGATGAGAGTTGGACTATAATGAAAGTTGAGTGCCGAAGAATTGATTCTTTTGAACTTGTGGTGTTGGAGAAGACTCTTGAGAGTCCCTTGGACTGCAAGGAGATCCAACCAGTCCATCCCAAAGGAAATCAGTTCTGAATGTTCATTGGAAGGACTGATGTTGAAGCTGAAACTCCAGTACTTTGGCCACCTGATGTGAAGAGCTGACTCATTTGAAAATACCCTGGTGCTGGGAAAGATTGAAGGCAGGAGGAGAAGGGGGTGACAGAGGATGAGATGGTTGGATGATGTCACCAACTCAATGGACATGAGTTTGAGTAAGACTCAAACTCCCATCACCGGGAATTGGTGGTGGACAGGGAGGCCTGGCGTGCTGCAGTCCATGGGGTCACAAAGATTCAGACACGACTGAGTGACTGAACTGAACTGAATACCTTTCTACCTTTCTTTCCTAATATCTTCTATGTCAATTAAAGTTATCACACTATAAATTTAGCAGACTTGTAAAGGAACTAATTTCTTTCCAGACTGACGCTTTCACGAGTTTTCCTAATTTTGTTTATGGCATCACCACCCTCTAAGTCTCCCAAGCTACATGTTTTAAACACTACTTTCTCTCCCCCATTTCACAACTAATTAGTTACCAAATCTGATTCTCTGTTTGCAAATCCAGCTAGCAAATTAGACTGTCTTCTTAGGTACAGTAAACACTTAGATCTTTACCAACAATAGAAGTTTTATGCTTTTAGTTTCATTGTCAGTGCTGGGAAATTAAATGTCAAGCTTAGGATGGCAAATAGATTTAGATTAGCAATTTTATTCTTAGTGTTAGTTTTGGAATCTTGTCAAATATATATGTTTTAGAATATAATCACTGATGTACTTTTTTCTGATTGATGTTTTATTGTTTTTGTTCTTTTTATACAGGGTTACAACTCTTGAAAAAGAATTTTAAATAGCAATGGCTTTTGATTGGTATTGTTTTATAAGATAAAGATGTGAATGCAAGTTTAGTTTTTTACTTATACAAACCTGGGAGATGCCCTTGAAGTATCAATGCCAGGTTATTGTTTTTGTTTTTTTTTCTCAAGAGTTTAACTTGTATGTTGAAAAGGATCATGAAGGTGATAAGAATTCAGGGTTATACTTTCTGCTTTGACATACCTGACTTTGGGCCTTGGGTAAATAATCAGTCTCAGTCAGAAATAGAGCTTGGACTTGATCATGTCAATGACTCCTTTCTATATCTAGATAACGCTGTGTCTCATTTCTCTATCTTCCCACATCACCCTGATTAGGTGAGGTCTATAGGATGGCAGCTTAATCTAAGCCCTCTGGCCTTGGAGTCTGGAAATTTGGGTATATATCCTGGTTCTGTCAGCTCTGACACCAAGGAAAGGGTACTTACTTTTCTCTGTCTTTGTTTCCTGGCCTGTAATATAGGATTAATAATTGTGAGAATTCCACCAATTAATATATAAAAAGGCTCTGAGGAACCAGGCTAGCACATAAAACTACTATTTCTTTGCTATTATTGATATTCTTATGAAGCATTCAACATGGTTCTGGCGTGCAGTGTGTACTCTGCAAAGTATTTGCTGTTATTCTTATTGCCAGATATTCCATTCCAATTTCTATAAGCAGTATCTCAGACTTTGGACACAAAGAAAAATAGATGAGAGTATATGCTTTTAACATAAATCTATGCTTTTTGACCTCAGCAAAGAAACCGAGAAAATGAGCTGGGCAAATGGCCTTGTGAGGGAAGGTGTGCATTTCATCTGGCAATGCCATAACATATGCCTGTAAGGGACCAGTATACAAGACAGAGCTGAATAAGCTTGCTTTTTCTTTTCCCCAACTGCAAACCAAGATTTGCTTTGAGCAATACTATCAGTTTGTGGCCAAGTGTTACTGTGAAAATGCGTATTTAACTTTGTGACCATTATTTTACCTATTATCTTTGTGTGGCTTCCCTGGTGGTTCGGACTCTCTGTAAAAGAATCTGCCTGCAGTGCAGGCCACCTAGGTTTGACCCCTTTGTCAGGAAGATCCCCTGGAGAAGGGCATGACAACGCATTCCAGTATTCTTTCCTGGAGAATCCCACGAATAGAGGAGACTGGAGGACTACAGTTCATGGGGTCACAAAGAGTCGGACACGACTGAGCGACTAACACACATGCGCTCTATTAGTATTATAAGCCAGTGAAATTTGAAGCTGTATAATTATATAGGAAGATTGCTCTAAGCTGGTAGAATGTAAATTTAAACAGGAGAGTGCCTGGAAACATTTTGAGATAAATATGGTTTACATTACACATGTTTTAGAGCAAATATTTTTCTATGTTATCATTGTTTAATGTTTTAGATTAGAAAATGGAAGATGAAGAAGAGTCTGTTGATTCTTCTTTCTTGAACTATGACAATCTCAATATCTATTTATATACAATATTTATGAATGGTATTTTACTTTTCCAGATAATTATAAGACTTGCTACCATAATAGCTCTGTGGACAAAATTTCTTGTTAATTATCATCATAACATAATGAAATCATTTGCTTACATCTAGACATAAAATCATGAAATATTTTAACTATTAAACATATGTTATTTTATAATCTTAACTTTAAAATGACCAGTTTTAAGTTTCTCATCTGGTGATAATAATGATAAGTTATGTTTGCTAGATATACAAAAGTATTTTCAATGGGTATCCCATTTTTATTTTTCATCAGAAATTATTAACTCTAATTTAAGAAAATTCAGAGAAATTAAGTGACATAGTCAAGTGCAGTAATAAAATTAGTATTTAAATCTGGGCTTCTGATGGCAAATACTGTATTTTCAGATATTTAAAATAAGTAGATTGAAATAGTTGATTAGAGAATCATGGCTGAGGATATAATGCTCTTTTGACACAGATTAATGAGATAGGAATTATTATCACTTCTTTTTTTTTTTGGTATGCCTTTACAAAGAAGGACAATGGAAAGGGGAATGGGACAGGAAACATTAGTTGAAGAGGGAAATTGATTCATAATCAGTATGTATGGTTTATCCACAAGAAATGCTATATCCCATTGGTAAAAATTTGGTGCAGTATGCCAAAAAGAAAAAATCAATTCACATTTTTTAAATTGTAAAAATTTTTAAATTGATAATGTAGAAGAAATATAAAAGGTCTCAGTGACCCATATATTTACTTTTATGTGTGTGCATTTGGCTCTTTGCCTGTTATTCCAGAATTGGCACAGCCTGCAAGTAAATTAGAGAAGACTTGTTTTTATTTTTAATTATTGATCAGCTGCCTGTAAGATTCATTTTCTATTAATGCGGAGGTGGGATTGTGTTTTTCCTTTCTCTTTAGTTCTTGATGAACCCCATATGGTTCTGGTGCTCAGTGCTCTTTAATAATTCAAGCTTATCATGGAAAAAAGTCAAGTTAAAAAAATCTACAACAGTGGTTCTCAAAGTATTTTTTCCTATTAGCAGTAGAAATAGTTCTTCAAGTTAAATTATAATCTAGACTCAAACTTTTAAAAGCATATTTAAGCAGAACTGCCTGGTTTGCATATGATAAGACTATGACCCTCTCGTTCCCTCAACTTTCCATCCCTCTGTGATGACCCCAGAAGTGGCTCCTTTAACGCCTGAGCATCCATTGAACAGAATTAGAAATATATTGATGTGGATGATAAAATGATTAGACAGAATTAGCCCTGGCCCAGGGCTGAAACAGACCAGATCTGAATGTAAACCATCACCATACTACCAACTGGCCTTATTACCTTGAGCAATTTTATTGCATGTTGTTACATCCTTAGCAAAAATGAAGATAAAATGGTGCCCACTTCGTAAAACTGTTCTAAGAATTGAAATAATACATTATAAAGCGCTTTGCACATATTATTACTAATGTCAATATTTAATCATCTCTTCTAAGACATTCTCTACACTGTTGCAGTGTGGGCAGCATAATGAAGTGGTAAAGATAATGCTGCTCACAGTAATTATGACTTTCTTGATGAGAGACATGAATATTTCAAATTATAATCCTGAGACACTACAGTTTATGTTTTCTTTTCAACTCAGGTTTGTGTGAAGACATATGTAAAATGCACCCTCTTTGAATAGTAAACTGTAAAATATCCTTTAAGATACTGAACTGGTGAAAATCTTTAGATATGATCAAATTTTCTTTGATGGTATGTACAGTTAAAATAATTTCATAAGGGCAAGATGGCAAGCCTTAATCTTTCCATTTGCAAATAGGCTGTCAATTCCACTCAGGGTGGGCCCCTAAAACAGAGGTTGCTATGTCATGGTATCATTATTCAATTCTTAATAAGCAATCCATTTTCCTTTATGCCTTCCCTCCTCCCTTTCTTCTCCCCTTTCCTTATTTCTGTTTTCTGTACACACTGTGTTTTAATTACGAAGCAAAAAATAAAAATGGGTGTTCCAACCTAAGATGGTGGTGGTTGACTGTCCAAAAATAATTGGGCCTTCTATTATCAAATGTCACTTTAGTCTCAGTACTATGCAAACTAAAACTTTTAGCAAAAGCATGAAGTGAGGGCTCTCTGGGAGAAGTTATCCTCCGTGGCCATGTGGGCAGAGTGAAGCAGTGAGCGCTTTGCTCCCACTCTGCCTGTACCCACCAGACCATCTTGCTTTCCATTGGGTCTGTCACCCAGTCCCTGACCCAGGCTCTTCTTGCTCATCCTTTCTTATGGCTCACTGGCTTCTTGGAGAGCTGCACTTAGCTCTAACAGGGCAGGGCCTATTCACCACTGACTCCCAGGACTAATGCATACAATTCTCCTGTTTACTGAATGAATTAAAAAGATTTCTTCTTTTAAAATATACATGCCTCTGAGAAGTAGTATATAGTCATACCTTGGAGATATTCCTGGCTGGGTTCCAGACTACCATAACAAAGCAAATATGGCAATAAAAGTAGTCAAAACTTTTTTTGGTTTCCCAGTGCATATAAAAATTATGTTTACACTATCCTGTAATCTATTTAAATATTCAATTAATATTAAATAATTAATATTCAATTCAATATTCTATTAAGTATTCAAGTATTTTGTCTGAAAACAATATATATACCTTATTAGAAATACTTTATTGCTGCAAATGCTAACCATTATCTGAGCTTTCAGCAAGTCATAATCTTTTCACTGGTAGAGAGTCCTGCCTCAATGTTGTGGCTGCTGACTGATCAGGATGATGACTGCTGAATGTTGGGGTAACTGTATTTCTCAAGGTAAGACTTTGAAGTTTGCCACATCAATTGACTCTTCCTTCCAAGAAGTGATTGCTGGGTATCATGCAATTTTTTGGTAGCATTTTATCCACAGTAGAATTTTTTCAAAATTGTATTCAATCCTCTAGGCCCTGTGGTTGCTTAATCAATTAAATTTATGTAATAGCCTAAATCATTTGTTGTCAACAGCCTTCACTGCATTTTTACCAGCAGTAGATTCACTCTCAAGAAACCACTTTCTTTGCCCATCCATAAGACTCAACTCCTCATCTGTTCAAGTTTTAATCATGAGATAGTAGCAGTTTAGTACATCTTCAGGCTCTACTTCTAATTCTAGTTCTCTTGCTATTTCCTCCACGTTCTCAGTTACTTCTTCTATTGAAGTCTTGAACCTTTCAAAGTCATCCATGAATCATGACTTTTTAGTGGCATCTAGAATTGTGAGTCCTTTCCAGAAGCTTTTCAATTGACTGTCCTTATCCATCAGAGGAATCACTATTTTGGGTAGCTATAGCTTTATAAAATGTTTCTTAAATAATAAGACTTGAAAGTCAAAATTATTCTTTGATACATGGACTGCAGAATGGGTGTTATGTTTGGAGGCATGAAAACAACATTAATCTTTTTGCACATCTCCATCAGAGCTCTTGGGTGACCAGGTACAATGTCAATGAGCAGTAATTGACAAAAATAAAGATGAGTAAGTCGCAACAGTAGGCTTAAAATATTCAATAAATCATGTACACAGATGTGCTGCCATCTAGGCTTTGTTATTGCATTTATAGGTCACAAGCATAGTAGATTTAGCATAATTCTTAAGGGCTTTAAGATTTTTGAAATGTTAAATGATCAATGGCTTCAACTTAATGTCACCAGCTGCCTTAGCCCCTAACAAGAGAGTCAGACTGTTCTTTGAAGCTTTGATGCCAGGTATTAACTTCTCCTCTCTAACTGTGAGAAGTCCTGATGGCAACTTCTTCCAATACAAGGCTGTTTTGTCTACACTGAAAATCTGTTGTTTAGTATAAGCACCTTCATTAATTATCTTAGCTAGATCTTCTGGATGATTTGTTACAGCTTCTACAACAGCACTTGCTGTTTACCCTGAGCTTTTATGTTATGCAGACAGCTTCTTTCCTTAAACTTCATGAGCCTGACTCTAACTTCAGACTTTTCTTCTGCAGCTTCCTCACTGCTCTTAGCCTGCATAGCATCGAAGAGAGTTAGGGCCTTGCTCTGGATTAGACTTTGACTTAAAGAGAGTGTTTTAGTTGGTTAGCTCCTCTATCCAGACCACTGAAACTTCGTCCATATCAGCAATAAGACTTTAACTTTCTCGTCATTTGTGTGTTCACTGGAGCAGCACTTTTGATATCCTTCAAAAACTTTTCCTTTGCATTTACAACTTGGGTAACTGGTACAGGAGACCTAGATTTCTGCCCATGTCAACTTTGAACATGCCTTCCTCACTCAACTTTACATTTCTAAGTTTTGATTTAAAGTAGGAGATGTTTAACTCTTCCTTTCATTGGAACAGTTAGAAGTCATTGTAGGGTTATTAGTTGGCCTAATTTCAATATTATTCTATCCCTGAGAATAGGGAGGAGAGGGAGAGAGATTGAAGAACAGCTGATCGTTGAAGCAGTCAGACAGAACACTTATGTTTATTATGTTTGTTGTCTGATATGGGCCTGGTTTGTGACTCCAAAAACCAATTGTGATAGTAAAGGTCACTGACCACAGGTCACCATAGCAAATATAATAATAAAGAACAAGTTTGAAATACTGCAGAATAACCAAAGTGTGACACAGAGACATGAAGGAATCACATGCTGTTGGCAAAATGGTGCTGATAGACTTGCTCAGTGCAGAGTTGCCACAAAACTTCTATTTTTAAAAAGCACAATATCTGTGAAGCTCAATAAAAAGAAGTGTAATAAAACTATATATACCTGTACTTGAGGGTATACTTTGATTTTTAGTTAGAACATTAGCTGGAATATGTTAGCAGCCAGCTGAAAGCAAGGCAAACCCAGGAAAGATGCCAGAAAGCAGTAGATATGCCAAACAGGAGACATAAGCACCAGAGCTGGAAAAATGGAAGGAGCAGGAGAGGAGGCTGAAAGTAAATTTCTTTCTTTCTGTTTTTTTTTTTTTTTTTAATTTTGGCCTTAAGCATTCCATTAAAATCATCTTGTGCTTCTTGGACAAGTTATCAATATTAGACTGGTTAATTAGCATTTCAACGAGATACAGACAATGGGTGAGGATTCTGTGAATCACTGGCTCTAATGAACGACAGCTTGACTAAGCCAGTGACACAGGTCCCAGCCCCATCTCTGTGTTGTATTTCTTGAAATTTTCTCCCCTAATCTCAAACTTTCTGTGCCTATCATTCTGTTTTATCAGACTCTTCTTGCCTCTTCTACTGAATCCTCTGTTTTCCTAATCTTTCTGTTTTTATAGTTCTCCACCACCACCTTTGTGAATTAGCTTTTTCTCTCCTCTGTCTTTTTTTTTCCCCCTCTAAGTGGTTTCCCTACCCTTAACTCTTATCTGTATGTGACTGTTGGATTGAATGTTAAACATATTACTTGTAGTTACTTCATAAAGACTTACAAGCCCTAATTTTCCCCTAAATAAAAAGTGGATTGAAAGCTTTACATTTCATATTTTAAAGAGAGAAATGAATTTTTTTGCTATGTAATCAACTCCTCCTTTGGACTTTAGGTTGGGATATTTCAGTGGGAAAACAATCATCAGCCTTAATTTATGATGTTATTTTAATGTTATTAAACAGTGAACTTAATTTATTCATAGTATCATGGGCTATAGCCTGGTTACCTGGCCTTATAACTTTATGCACAAACTTTTATAAATTGGCTTGACTACAGAAAATATTCTCTGAAATATATACCAAACATTTAAAAGGGAGAAAGCATTCAGACACCAAACAATTCTATACAAAGCTCTGTCTGCCTGTAAACTCATTAAGCTCACTCAGCACCTTTGTTCTTTTTCCTTCTATGTTTTAAGAGACCTTTACTTTCCTGTAAAGTAACCGTTAGCATTTCTTGGAACTCATGCTGCATGTTGCTGAATCTTAGAAGTGACCATCAGTTAATTCAGTTGCTCAGTCGTGTCAGACTCTTTGCAACACCATTAGCTGTAGCTTGCCAACCTTCCCTGTTCCATCACCAGATCTTAGATCTTGCTCAAACTCATGTCCATCGAGTCGGTGATGCCATCCAACCATCTCATCCTCTGTCATCCCCTTCTCCTCCTGCCTTCAATCTTTTCCAGCCTCAGGGTCTTTTCTAATGAGTCAGTTCTTCACATCAGGTGGCCAAAGTATTGGGGCTTCAGCTTCAGCATCAGTCCTTCCAATGAATGTTCAGGACTGATTTCTTTTAGGATTGACTGGTTTGATCTCTTTGCAGTCCAAGGGACTCTCAAGAGTCTTCTCCAACACCACAATCTAAAAACATCAGTTCTTCGGTGCTCAGCTTTCTTTGTGGTCCAACTCTCACATCCATTCATGACTACTGGAAAAACCATAGCCTTGACTAGACAGACCTTCGTTGGCAAAGTAATGTCTCTACTTTTTAATATGCTGTTTAGGTTGGTCATAGCTTTTCTTCCAAGGAGTAAGCGTCTTTTAATATCATGGCTGCAGTCACCATCTGCAGTGATTTCGGAGTCAAATAAAATAAAGTCTGTCACTGTTTCCATTGTTTCTCCATCTATTTGCCATGAAGTGATGGGAAAAGATATCGTGATCTTAGTTTTTTGAATGTTGAGTTTTAAACCAGTTTTTTTACTCTCCTCTTTCACCTTCATCAAGAGGCTCTTTAGTTCCTCTTTTCTTTCTGTAAGTCATTCTTCACCTCAATTCTATCAAGGAGAAGAAATGGGTGCTTTTCACACAGAAATAACAATGCCAGTCCAATTGAGATGCTTCCTGGGAGAAAAGAGACAGTAGAAGGTATGGTCAAAAGTTTAGAACCGGAGCAGGGATGGGGGGTGGGGCAGGGTGGGGGGGACACGAGAGCAGATGGAACTGAACAGAGGTAGAAATAAAAAAGAAATGTGGGCACTTCTCTTTCTACATCTATTCACTTCCATCTGCTCTAGTGCCCACCTCCACTCCTAAACTTTTGATCATACCATCTACTGTCTCTTTTCTCCCAGGAAGCCTCAACCGGACTGGCGTTGTTATTTCTGTTTGCTAAAGCATTCATTCCCTCTCCTTGATAGAGCCGAGGTGAAGAAGTGCTTAAACTTTTTCACTTTCAGGTCACCATTCTCTCTCCTTCTTCTCTGGTATCTTCTCTCTGCTGGAGAGGAGCTTCTTAATCTATCTGAATCCTTTAGGAACCTCTTTGCATCTTCATCTTCTAATACTTCCTTGCATTATGCTCTTAGTCTATGTAGTTTGGATCATTTCTTGGTGTCTATTTCAAACATGAGTTAAACTAAAATTGAAATTTTGTTTTAATTAAAGGCTGTCTTCATTTTCAACAATAAAAATATTTAAAAATTTTGAGTTGCAGCAAAAATAGCTTTTGAAGAGTATTTTTATTACTAGTGGAGGATTGTAAATCAGATAAATGTTATTAAAAAGAGAGCAAAACATATTGAAACTTCCCTTTTATCTTCACTTAATATGTGTCTAAATTGTATGGCAAATCACAAACAGAAGTGGTAAACAAAATCAAAGGCTTTTTATTTTTTAAGAATTTTGAAAGATTTATACCATTTGGATAGAGAAAAATTGGGAAGGATCTTCCAGGAGCTCAGACAGCAGGAGTAGCAGGGCTTTAGGTTGTAGGATAAAATTGGTACATGTTGGTATGTTACATTGATAGAACAAGATGTGTGCAGTGGGTAGGATTCGTTGATTCAATCAGTCATATATTTAAAATATTATCTAGCTGCACTTACCTTGTCCCCATCAGTATAATAGGTTTTGGAATTTCAGTGGTATTTAAAAACAAATAACATAAAATATATTCCTATGTAGACATTAGTTGAATAATTGCATAAGAATTTAATGGTAAACCATGTAATATATGTTTTGCAAGGAAAGAATTTGAATTTATAAAAGTATACACCTGGAGATCTTGGTATGTAGAGTGTGGGATCAGAGAATTTCATGATGAAGGGACATTGACCTAACATCTAAGGTGGGATGAAGACAAAATTCTTTTTGTTTTGCTTTAAGATTGGCACCCCACTACAGGGAGTAGTTCAAAATATGGAGGAAAGGAAGATGTCTGTAACATATCCAAAATGGTAGAAGTTGAACTTGAAGTTGTTGGATTTCAGATGGGGTTTCACATTTTGGTGGCATTTCTAAGATGGTGGAAATAGTTGAGATTGTTTAGCAAATAGACTCTTGAGCTGGGAGTGAACTGATGAAGGCATTGTTTTAAGAATCTGGTGGCAATGGATTGTTGAGTGATTATAGTAGGAAAAGTTCAGATGGAAGATTGCTGCGTGGAAACAGGCATGGAGTAATAAGGTCAGGAATTAAGAGAGCTTAAAGTCTGTGTGAAAAATATCCTGTATGCATTCTCGGTTTTTGTGACACTTTTTCACTCCTTTTTTTTTAAATAGAGTTGAGTGTGTGTATTGCAGAAGTTATATATTTAGTAAAATCTCTTCTTATTCCCTCAGGAAGAGTTATAGCTGCTTCCCAGAATTCCACAGCTCTCTATTTCTACCTCTATTAGCACATACTTCATGAAGCAATTAATTATTTATGTTCTTGTTCTCTGAGTAAAACTGTTAACTTCCCATGGGCTGAGAGTTGTTATTTATTTTATGGAGGGCACCTAAGGTTGAATTTGGAAAGTAATGGGCACACTGTGGCTACAGTTAATGATTGACTGAGTAACTGAAAGAATAGGGTTAACATTTATACTGTCTACATTTTCCACATGCAGCATGTCTTGTTGCCTAGCTTCTTTGTGTATCTTTAAGCAATAGATTTTATAATTTGGAAAGAGTATTTTTCTTTTTGAAATCAGTTGCATGCCCAAAGAAAAAGCATTACATTTTAAGACACAAAGAGTGAGTGGTAAATGATTTCTCTAAAAGTTTATTTATTTAGGTTTTAGTATGCTACATACCAAAACATTTTCTGTTTATCCATTCTGAGTAGCTGATTCAGAGTTGCCAAAGATGGTGTTCCCTCTCTCTGTCTGATTTATCTCTATCTATCTATCTATTTATCTATATATATATCATATATCTCTATCCTCTCTCCACCTGTCTACCTATCTCCACATGTATATATACTCTGAAGGCAGATAAACATGTGTTTTAATCTTGACTTCACTAAACTATAATTCAGAAAGGCCATGTAGTCACAAAGTCAGTTTCTGAATCTCAAGAAAGGTAACTAATTTCTCCTGTCTTGTGGAGTTTATGGCAGGATTAGAAATATCTGTCAAAAATTTCATAATTGTTATGCAATACAAAGTAGATATTATCTTGTTACATTTTGTGGTATTATTGTTTTCCAGATTTTCATAACTGACTCACTCAATATTTTCTAATCAACTTTGATGAGTATTTGAGAGAACAGTCTGAGTTCAGATGTTTCTTCTTTAAGAATGGAACGTTGAGAAGGCAAGGGTGGGATGTTTCGAAAGAACAGCATGTGTATTATCTATAGTGAAACAGATCACCAGCCCAGGTTGGATGCATGAGACAAGTGCTCGGGCCTGGTGCACTGGGAAGACCCAGAGGGATGGGGTGGGGAGGGAGGTGGGAGGGGGGATCGGGATGGGGAATACATGTAAATCCATGGCTGATTCATGTTAATGTATGACAAAACCCACTGAAATGTTGTGAAGTAATTAGCCTCCAACTAATAAAAATAAATGGAAAAAAAAAAAAAGACAAAGAATGGAACGTTGGGAGGATGTGGCTGGGATTCTGCACTCCCCTCTCTCTATCAGATCCACACTGGAACCTTCAGGATGGAGGGTGAGATGGAGACTCCTGTCATGGAAGGTGGTTGACCATCTGTACATTTGCTGTTCCTAGGACACTATGTTCATCTTTCAGCCTTTTCAATTAGGAAGACTTGCACTGGCAGGAAAATTGATTCTTATTTTGAGTTTTGTCTATGCCCAACTCCTAGCAAGTAAGCCTAGCAGAGGGCATCCAGGACACTGAGGCCCTCATTGTCATTAAATAGAGAAACAAGTGGGGGCCCTCATTGTCATTAAATAGAGAAACAAGTACCCTGTTCTCTTCAAAGGAACCTTAAAGTCTCTTAAAGTGGTGCTTAATTCTCTTCCCTTCCTTTGCCAGCAGGAAGAAAGGGCTAGAGGCACAAATGCATGTTTCTTTTGATTCCCAAAGAGAAAGTCAATGGAGAGGGAGGAGGATTTTAGCATTCTTTGCTGCATTAGGAAATTAAAATGACAGGTGACTTCTCTTGAGAAGCTAGACAACTACCTAGGGAAAAAGGTTGCTTGCTTTGGGTTGCCTTTTAATAAGAAGAATATACTCCACAGGGTATTAGGAAACAAAGAATAGATAAGGGGTTTGACGAAATGACTGGGAATAAAAGCAGGTGCATTTCTTGTACGTCAGACTCACAAAAAAAAGTCATCATAAGGTATCTGAGACTTTTCTGGATGCAGGTTTACATAAGTAACTTTATTCAGGAAATGAAACTGTTGATCAGACAGAGAAAAGATGAAGGTGGATTTGCAGTTTGGGCCCATTTCTAGGGAGGACCTCAGGTGTTGTCATGTAAGAGCCGTTTGGGAGTCATCCTTGAGCTCAGGGTGGGGCTGCTCAGTGGTAAAGAATCCGCCCGCCAATGCAGGAGTCGCAGGTGACGTGGGTTTGATCCCTGGGTTGGGAAGATTCCCTTGAGTAGGAAAGGGCAACCCACTCTCAAGTTTAACTTTAATTAAAAGTTTAGAAAGATGTATAGGGCTTGATTTCCCATTTTCCGAGGAACTGTCATTCATGGAGTTTACTAATCATGCAATTAGTTCCTTTTAATCAACTGTTAATTTTTAATCCCACATAGCTTCAAATAAGTATTAAAATTATTTTTGTATATGTTGGAATGATTCATAGAGCTATTACATTTAAATAGCTTTTAAAATGTTTTAATATTTTTATTTTCAAGCCAAAACAGCATGAAGTGTACTCTATTCATGTTTTTTCCAAAGAAAGGAATTTATATTACTGCTACTTAAGCATAGTGTAATTCATAACTAACTATGATTAATTCATAATTCATCTAATAACATTAAAAGATGAAAAATAATAATTCATTTGTTTATCTGAAGAAAGTGTATGTTGAGGCTCATTATATTTTAATATGCTGAATTATTACTACATACATATGGCAGTGATTCTTCTCATGTGTCTGAAATACTTTTTTGAATGAGAAATTTATTTACTGAAGTTGAGAAATTGAATAAATTAGAATAAAGCAGAAAGCATGGCTAGAGCTGGGAAAACAAAATTTTAAGGAACAACACAGTTTGAATTCAGAGTCCCTCACTTAATAGCCCTGAGAACTTAGTTGCTTGACATTCCTGTGCCCCTTTTTTCCTCAAGTGAAACAGGTTGATAATGTTACCTAGTTCACAGTGCTGTTAAGAAGCCTGAAAGAGATAATGCGTGGAAAGCAGTCAGCCCTGTTCCTAGCACACAAAGGGTACTCAATAAAGCACCAATTCTCTTTTCTACATATAGTCACTCCACTTGAGGAAGTGTATTGCTGTGTTTTTTCTTAATCTGGCAGTCTGTATTTAAGAAGCAGTTTCATGGGCATTGAAAAGTTTTTGATTTTTAAAGAATGAAAATTTTTATTGAAAAGACTGATTATTTTGTATTACCAAATATATATATAATTACTAATATAAAAATAGACTGGATAGTGATCGTAGTTAATGATGTTCTTATGTACTTGAAAGTTGCTAAAAGAGTAAATCTTAAATGCTGTCACCATAAAAAGAATTGGTAACTATGTGACGTGATGAAAGTGTTAGCTAATGCTATGATGGTAGTCATTTTGCAGTATTTTGGTATGTCAACTGTACACCTTAAATATGGGCTTCCCTGATGACTCAGCGGTTAAGAATCTGCCTGCCAATGCAAGAAACATGGGTTCTATCCCTCAGTTCAGTTCAGTTAATCGCTCAGTCGTGTCCAACTCTTTGTCACCCCATGAATCGCAGCACGCCAGGCCTCCCTGTTCATCACAAACTCACGGAGTTTACTCAAACTCATGCCCATCAAGTCGGTGATGCCATCCAGCCATCTAATCCTCTGATGTCCCCTTCTCCTCCTGCCCTCAATCCCTCCCAGCATCAGGGTCTTTTCCAACGAGTCAACTCTTTGCATCAGGTGGCCAAAGTACTGAAGTGTCAGCTTCAGCATCAGTCCTTCCAATGAACACCCAGGACTGATCTCCTTTAAGATGGACTGGTTGGATCTCCTTGCAGTCCAAGGGACTCTCAAGAGTCTTCTCCAACACCACAGTTCAAAAGCATCAATTTTTTGGTGCTCAGCTTTCTTCATAGTCCAGCTCTCACATCCATACATGACCACTGGAAAAACCATAGCCTTGACCAGACGGACCTTTGTTGGCAAAGTAATGTCTCTGCTTTTTAATATGCTATCTAGGTTGGTCATAACTTTCCTTCCAAGGAGTAAACATCTTTTAATTTCATGGCTGCAATCACCATCTGCAGTGATTTTGGAGCCCCCCAAAATAAAGTCTGACACTGTTTCCACTGTCTCTCCATCTATTTCTCATGAGATGATGGGACCAGATACCATGATCTTAGTTTTCTGAATGTTGAGCTTTAAGCCAACTTTTTCACTCTTCTCTTTCACTTTCATCAAGAGGCTTTTTAGTTTCTCTTCACTTTCTGCCATAAGCGTGGTGTCATCTTCATATATGAGATTATTGATATTTCTCCCAGCAATCTTGATCCCAGCTTGTGCTTCTTCCAGGCCAGTGTTTCTAATGATGTACTCTGCATATAAGTTAAATAAGCAGGGTGACAATATACAGCCTTGACATACTCCTTTTCCTATTTGGAACCAGTCTGTTGTTCCATGTCCATTTCTAACTGTTGCTTCCTGACCTGCATACAAGATTCTCAAGAGGCAGGTCAGGTGGTCTAGTATTCCCATCTCCTTCAGAATTTTCCACAGTTTATTGTGATCCGTACAGTTGAAGGCTTTGGCATAGTCAATAAAGCAGAAATAGATGTTTTTCTGGAACTCTCTTGCTTTTTTGATGATACAGCAGATATTGGCAATTTGATCTCTGGTTCCTCTGCCTTTTCTAAAACCAGCTTGAACATCTGGAAGTTCACGGTTCACATATTGCTGAAGCCTGGCTTGGAGAATTTTGAGCATTACTTTACTAGCGTGTGAGATGAGTGCAATTGTGCAGTAGTTTAAGCATTCTTTGGGATTGCCTTTCTCAGGGATTGGAGTGAAAATGGACCTTTTCCAGTCCTGTGGCGACTGTTGAGTTTTCCAAATTTGCTGGCATATTGAGTGCAGCACTTTCACAGCATCATCTTTCAGGATTTGAAATAGCTCAACTGGAGTTCCATCATATCCACTAGCTTTGTTCGTAGTGATGCTTTCTAAGGCCTACTTGACTTCACATTCCAGGATGTCTGGCTCTAGGTGAGCGATCACATCATTGTGATTATCTGGGTTGCTGGGAAGATTCCTTGAAGAAGGGCATGGCAACCCACTCCAGTATCCTACCTGGGAAATCCCATGCAGAGGAGCCTGGCGGGCTCTAGTCTGTGGGGTTGCAAAAGAGTCAGATATGACTGAGCAACTAAAATAACAAGCAACACTTAAATGTGCATATGCTATTCAACAATTATGTCTCGATAAACCTGGAAAAATTAATTGGATGTATTACTTAAAAATATTTGACTATGTAATACCTCTGAAATTTCTAAATGGTATCAATAGCATAAGTCCAACAACTAATGAATCAAATTGGAACTATACTCTAGCAATGGTATAATTTGTCACAATGTAATCTCTAACATTAACTATTTTCTTACTGTGTGAAATTCATGTGTTCTTTCAAAAAATCTGCAGTTATGAAAAAACTGATCTCTTTTGAGTTTGGTGCTTTGGGCTGAGCTTTAAGAGGCCTCATAAAAGAAAAAGGGGGCAGATGGATCAGAGTGCCAACTGTGTGTTCTGCTGAATATCCACATGTGTTAGTGCTTTTGGAATAAAAATGTCTGAAGCCCTGCCTTTAACAATAGCTCTTTAGAGCTTTTAGAAGAAGGAAAGGAAACTAAAGATAATTTCTTTGAATTGTGACCATAGAGTGCAGTTATAAAATAAAGTGAAATGGAGAAGTCAACTAATTGGATTCATTCCACTATTTCAGTTAATCTGTGTTGAATCTGAGCTCAACTGATCGAGTGGCTTTACATGACAGCCCTCCAAGTAAATGGAAAATTTCCTGAGCTCATGCTGGTTAAGAAACAGAAGCCCTCTTTGAAAGCAGTGCAAAACTCAGCAGTTTGGGTTTCATTGAACTGGTTTAGTGGTTTCAACTTATATAACTTCCATATGGAAACTTAAAGCAAACATAGAAACTTAATCCTCCTATTGTATTACCTGAAAGCAGCTACTATTTCAGGGGTCTCTGCTCAAGTGCTCTGAAGACTTTGTTTCTGGAAAAATTGGATTTCCTTCCCAAAGATCAACAGAACCAGTCAAACTTATGTAAACTGATTTCTAATAGCAGTGAAAAGAAATCCAGTTTAATCTCCTTTTCAGAGTTCAGGAACACTTAGAACTAGTTCACGTAAAAATCAGTAAAGGATGTAAACAGAACCAGACAGATATCAACATTGTGCTCTGCAATGAAATTTGGATGGTGCAGTAATTTTGTTTTTCTTTTGCAGTAGTCCAGAAACAAACGATGGGTTTCCCTGGTGGCACTAGAGGTAAAGAACCCACCTGCTAATGCAGGAAACCTAAGAGATGTTGACTTGATCTCTGGGTTGGGAAGATCCCCTGGAGGAGGGCGTGGCAACTCACTCTAGTATTTATGCTTGGAGAAGCTCGTGGACAGAGGAACCTGGAGGGCTACAGTCCATGGGGTCTCAGAGTTGGACACGACTAAGGCAACTTGGAATGCATGCACAGAGACTAATGACAAAATTAGGCTGAACATTGTACGTTATAGTCAGCTAGGGACAATGATTGGCAAGGACTAAGGATGTAGTCTTTAAATTAAAATAAAAATCCATTTCTCAGTTGATTACAGGAAGGCTTCCATGTGGCTCAGATGGTAAAGAATCTGCCTGCAATGTGGGAGACCCAGGTTGTACCTGGGTGGGGAAGATCCCATGGAGAAGGAAATGGTAATCCACTCCAATAGTCTTGCTTAGAGAATTCCATGGCCAGAGGAGTCTGGTGGGCTACAGTCCATGGGGCACAGAGTCAGGCCCGACTGATCAACTACACTTTCACTATAGGATGGCAGGCTTTCCTGGTGGCTCAGATAGTAAAGAATCTGCCCACAATGTGGGAGATCTGAGTTCAGTCCCTGGGTTGGGAAGTTTCACTGGGAAAGGGAATGGCTACCCACTCCAGTGTTCTTGCCTGCAGAATTCCATGGACAGAGGAGCCAGGTGGGCTACAGTCTATGGGGTTGCAAAAAGTCAGATACTACTGTACAACTAACACTTTTCACTTGACTTGAACAAGCATTATGCCAAACTTCTTAAATGACTTTCTCCTGTAATTTTCTTCCCAACTCTATAGGATAGGAATTATTTTAGCCTCATTTTAGCTTCTGAAGAAAATAATTGAGAGATGCACTGTCTTCTGAGGGTCATACAGCTGAAAAGGGGTGCATTCAGGATTGAATCTCAGATGTGTCTCAAACTCTTTCAAAGACATCAGACTCTATTTTGAGTTCATAATTTATCCCTCAACTGTATGAATTTAAAAATTATTAGAGTAGTTTAATCTATCCTCAAAATATTGACAGTTAGATTAAAAATTATTTCAAAAGCCTTTGCGTGCCTAAAAGTTTTGACTACTGCTTTGAATAAGTTTTTACATAGGCGGATATCTGTTGTGAAATGAGAAAACTTATGTTTTAAAAGAAAAAAATAATGTGCTATTTGATGACTCAGCAGTGTTTCCATCTGCTTGTTTCAATTGCCTTAGTAGGCAATATAATATAAACTCAGTATTTTTAAAGTAAACATTTAAAAGATTGGCTATATCTTTTATTAGATAAAACTTTCTGGAACAACAGAGGGCAAAGAAATTTGAGAAAATTGATATTTTATGCTAATTATGTTTGACTATATATTATATGATATTATATTAAAGTCAAACTCACATGCTCAGCAAAGTTGCATTACATTTCTTTTATCTTTTGAGAGATAAAAATGAGATATTCTACATAGCTAAAACAGAATTTTAACTCTAAGAGGCAAAGATACTATTGAATAAAAATTTCTATAAAAAAATTTCATCTTGTTACCAACCTTATGTTTTTATATCCTGGGTAAAGTTTTACCTTTCCTTGATCTTTGTCATCATTATATACATCAACTATTGAATTATTCTATTAATTGCCACTGATGCAACTTTTATGAAACATAGCCTTCAGTAACTACTGGTTCTAGCTTTAAAAAACACAGAAAATTACATTATCCATTTCCTTGTAATAATGATATATTTTAAAGTCCCTTTACCTGGAATAACCTATCAATATGTGTATCTGACCCACTTGTATTCTAATTTCAACCACATAGTATAGGTGAAGCGCCTACAAGGTGTATGATGTATGTCTGAAGATAGAGATTTAACCCAGGACTTTTGACTCTTTCCAGACTGATCTTTTATCTCCTTTAACTCTTTTCCTTCATTTTAGAAGCTCAAAATAGTGATTAGTGTCAAATTTCTGTTTCTTCTGTTTTGAAGCCTAATCTAACTCCTCTTGCTTCCCAAAGACAATGTTGATTCCCAAAGAGAAGGCATTCCTAATTCAAATTCCTATGATCCATTAAATAACTCCTCCCACCGTATTTTCATTAAACTAATTCATATCACAAATTTCTTTTACCAAAATATTTTCCTAATATGTGCCTCATAATTTTGTTTATATATGTAGCTGGAATTTCATTTAACATTAAAGTACCTACGATATGGGAGGCACTCTCTCAGATGCTGTACAAAGATATCTAAGATGTACATTCAATTCCCAAGATACATTAAGGTAGGGGACAAAGACATAAAGATATATATATATATATGGATTATTGTAAAAAGATATAAGATTTAATCAAAGAAGAGATGTTCTTGCAAAATGAGTCTTGAAGAGTGAATGAGAGTAAATGGGAGTGAATATGACAGGCAGTGGGACAAGGGACATGGAAACTTATGTTGTTCTCAGATAGCTGTGTGAAGTTGTACAATGCTGAGCAGAGAAGTGAGAAAGATGGCAGGTGTAAGGAGAGCAGGCTGTGGAATGGGAACCAGATCAAGACTGGCTGGAAGCCATTGGGGAACTGGACTTGATTTTTGTACATGGTGGGGGTGCTACTGGAGTGTTTTTAATTTAGTTAGATTATTTTCTGACGGCAGTATGAATAGACACTTGAAAAGGGCAAAACTAAAGGCAGGCAGACCAGTTAAGAAGTGAGTACAAATGACCTAAGCTGGATACAGTGAAGACTTGGACTAAGTCTGTGGTGGCAGAGTAGGGGGAGGAGACAATTTAGAGAAATACTCAATAAAGTCTTAAATGACAGAGAGTTCTAAATGTTTACCAAGAACAGAACAAATCCAGGTTTTGTGGGGCCTGAAACTTACACAATTTATGAAAAAGAAGGCAAAATTATGGATTCAAAATGAAGTACAAAAGTAAACATTTACTTAAAATTAGGAAAGAAACCACAAAGTTGCACATTTTGAGAGCATGCCAGAAACCATAAACCTCACAAAATTAAGAGAGATATATCTCAATAAGCACAAACTAAATGTTTTTACCACCTCAACTTTCCTTTAGCCATATCCAAAACCTGGCTATACTAATTTTAAATATCTCCCAACACAAAGAAATATGACAGAGATAAAAACTAGAGCAGAGGGGACAGAGTCAGGAGAAAGTAGAACACCCAAAACATTTTGTCCCTGGTGATAAATTGAGTACTCATGGTTGGTGAGCAAAAAGCATAGATATATACATTATTTTAGTTTTTCTTAGCTGCACAAAGTATTTTCAACTTTTTAATCTGGAATATTCTGAATTATCAGAAATTGTATGTTTTTGGCCTTAAGAATAGAATAATGGCTATTATTGTTAACAGTGAGGTGTGAGAAAAACTATCCAACGAAGAAAAGGATTGTACCATTACTTCACAAAGATGTGCTGTCTCTCTCCAGTATTTATTCTTTTAGTATCTTACTGAATTAATATACCTGCAGTATTCACGTATATTGGACTCTGATATGAATCACTCTTAAAGAATGTACTCTTTAAGAACAATAAACTTGACACCATAATGGGTCAATGCAAATAAACTTCTCTGCACTTTAGATAATTTTATCCAATTTGAGAGCTATAAGTGAAAACAAGATAGCAGAACTAAGAGTGAGATGATTTTGTAAATTGCTTTACTTAGAGAATAGCAAATGTTAGCATTGCAGTAGTAATTCCCGGATTTTGTTTGTAATTGTGAGTCAGCTAGTCATTCAATGAGAAATGGGGCAAGATTTGGTGAAATATGAACTTCACGAAACTTTCTCTCTCTCCTTTGAGAGACAGTATATCTTGGGGATTAAGGGTAAGGACCCTAGAACCTAACTCATTGAGTTGGGCTCTCAGCTTCACTGCTGACTGGTTGTATTTAACCCCTTTGGGCCTCAGTTTCATTATCTGTTAAGTGGGTATTAATAATACCTACCTTTCTGGGTTGTTGAGTGAATGATAAGTAACAATGGATATAAAGATCTTAGAAGCAATACCTGACACATAATAATAAGCATGATATAAGTGTTTGCTATTTTTGTTTTCTAAAGAGAAGACACCATAGTTTTCCTTAGAATGCTCCTTAAGTCCCTGTATAACTGAGTGGTTAGATTTTCCGACTTGATTGCTGGCGGTTGCGCCAGGTATGTGTTTCTTAAACTGTTCCATATGGGTGTTCTGAGATAAATTATGGTGCCCAGTAAAGGTTGAGCTGAATCAAATTAAATGTTTTAGAGGTAATAGAAATTTCTAAGTAGTTTTTCGTGCCCCAGATTGTAACTCCACATGGTACAGACATGGACTCTGAAGATGAGTGAACAATAGCTTTTTTGTTTGAGGGGACTGCAGGAATAATGTTAATGGGTTTTCACTGACTGTAATCTACTATGCTAAGACCTGCCTACTTTGGATGGTGCACATTCAGGCCCTTTGAAGAGGCAGATTGGAAGTGCCAATCAAACAAATTACACCCCAGCATCCACTGTCCTGCCCTCACAGGAAAATGTTGCTTGTTTATTTAACATTTGTGACCTTGTTAATAAAAAAAAAAAGAACCTTAATACTGGTGTTGGTGATGGCCACTACTTGGTATAAATAGGGCTCACAAGCTAAGTGACAACTGAGCCATTTCCATGGGTGTGCACATCTGTTCTGTTCTTTGGATTGTGGCTGGAGCTGTCCTTGGCAGACCATTATCACTTTCAGATTTGCTTCCAGTATCCTATTTTACTCACCGCATCCCAGCAACTTGTTCCTTAACTTAGGCAGAAAGTGCAGTTTCCTCATTGCTGCTCCTTTGGCACCATTCTCTGAACACAAGGTTTAGGTGACTGCCAGCATCACTTCCCTTGCCTTTTGATCACTAAAATTCCATTACCTAGACATCACTTGTATTTATGAGTAAACTTTTCCCTTTGAGCCACCCCCATTCTCAAAGGCTTCTAGATGAGCCGTTTCCTGACAGCTAAGGAGCAATCAACTCCACTATCCTCCTACATAACAATGAGTAATCTTTTCTGCCGTCAATATTACAGGCTCCCACGAGTGTACCCTCTTATGATTTGGGGATGATAGAAAAGAAACTTGACCAGATATTATCAGATTTGGAACAGTGGAACAGTATGAATATGGTATTCAATATGCTTTTTAATAACTGTGTGGAACGTGTAGCTATCAAAGAAAGTAGTCAAGAAGAAATAAACCATTCATAAGTGGTGGTATAGTGATGAAAGCAACCTTGTGATTGTCTAGTCTGGTTTCTTTATTCAGTAGTTGTGGAAGGTAAGGAGTTAACTTGCTCAAGAGCATGCATTTAGTCAAGGAGCTGCGGTAATTCTGGAATAGCTTTCTGATTCACAGCCCAGTGTTCTTCATTCTCAAACACTTTATATCTGATAATATGTTTGAAAATACCTAAATGTTTTTGGCTGGGAGGCTACTTGTAGTTTCCTTTTTTCCTTGTTATGTCAGAGGACACATAAGAAGTACCCTTTTTACCTGTCAGTTAGTCAGTGATGGAGTGAGGGAAGAAGTATAGACTTTTTCATATTTAAGTTATATTGTTGAGGGAGGGGAGAAAATTCTCTAGTTAATTAATTCTAGATCCATCTTGAGTCTTTCTGCTACAATTGCTGCAGTAATGGATTGACCCACAGAACTGTGGAGCTTTTTTTAGACTCTCTATCTCTTATATTTGAATTATTTTTTTAGAAAATTATTTACTTGTGATTTGGGGAGAGGAAAGAGTATAAACCTCAGATAAATAATTTAAGTTCTACTCCAAGTTCCACTCTGAACCTGAAGCCTGGTCATGAGTGAGTCATTGTACCAGTTTTGGCCTCATTTTTTTTCTTTCAGTTGTGAACAGGAAACGCTACATGTCCTTGAATGTTACAACTGTCATGTCAGTTAGCCTCACGCATTTCATACATTTCCAATGTTTGATTGTTGGAAGAAAGACTAGGGCAGGACTTTGGCATCTGCGATTGTGCTATCAACTGATGGGCTTTAAAATAAGAGTCCTATGTTTTGAGTAACAAAAAGACCATCGCAGGGTTTCTCACTCAATAATAAGAGAATGCTGAAGAGAATTTCTGAGTAAGAGCACTGAGATATTTTTGGAGGTTTTTCAATTAGGCCTCTATTTCATCTTAAAAACTAAAACTCATGTAATTAAAATGTGGCTGATTTGTGTTAAAAATAGTGTGTTAGCATATGTTCTAAAACTAGAACACAAGCATGGGTTTTCTAAATCTTTCAAGGGAATAGAGCAGGAAATTAGAGTTATTGAGCATAACTCATACTCATTTGCAATGTGATCTGGGTCTTCCTGAAAGAATAACAGGGAAGGCATTGGGGTGAGTGGCTCTGGATACTAGTGATGCCAAGAACTTTCTTTCAGTTTTTCTTAGCCCTTGGTATTCCACTGTTTTGTACCTCATCAAAGTGTCTTTCACTTTTCTTTTTCAAAAATTCAAATCTAGCCCTTAGTTACTCTCTGCCTCGAGGATGGAAAAATATATTTAAGATTTCCCATACTAATGCTGAATATTAAAGAAAAGTAGTGTGAAAAGCCCATGTAAAGAAATAAAAATATATTTGAAAATGCTTCTAGAAGTATAACTTGAAATGGAGGTTTTTTTGAGGATTAGGCAACAACAACAACAAAAATCTCTTTTGACTAGGTTTTTCTCCTTCAGTGCTTTGTCATTCTAAACTTATGGAGATAGATGTCCACCCAATGAATTAAAAAAGACAGGATGTTCATTGTCATTTAAAGAAACACTGAGAAAATTAAATTCTGTCCCCCCCCCCCCAAATCAGAAGTTCAATTGAGAATATATGTTTAATTCAAGATCAGTAGAAAATCTATTGTTTGTTACTAATGACTCAACTACTCAAATGATCTATTGTATCAGTGTCCAGTGACAGGAAGGAGGCTTTGTGCAGTATCGTTGTAACCATGACATTAGTGACATCATTTAGTAGAAACAGAATTTGGAACATTTGGGAAACAAAGCAATGGCTTCTTTGCTTGATTCTGTGAAAACCCAATGAATACTAAGAGAGTATAATGTTGATTTCTCTGCAAATATTTACCAGTGTTATATACGTACACATACATATGTACATAATAAAATGTTTTACTTAAATTTTCATACTGATCCTGAGATTCACAGTGTTCCACAGACTCTAAATAATGTTGTCCTTGTATTGCAAAGCCGTGCTCTACTTTGAAAGCAATACCTTTGGATTATATAGAGTATTGATTCAACAGGGCCTAGAAAACACACAAGATTGGTTCTACTCTGAGGTATGCCTTTGTTTAAAAAAAAAAAGAATCCCTTCAGCTTTTCCTTCCTTGACCTCACTAATAATAATGAAAGAAAGGGAGGGTGTTCTAGGAGGCTGTGTCAGTCAGTAGTGTAGGGAGATCCGTGAGGGAAGCATCATTGTTACCATAGAAATGAATGCTGCTCCTGTCAGGGGCATGCAAAGGACAGACTGAACATTGAGGAGTGGAAAAGCCATGGGAAGAAAGGCAGCCATCCAGTGAGAATGGGAGAAACTATACCGAATTAATTTATTGGGGAAAGAACAGCATGAATCAGGGTGGGGGACCTAGCTCCTGAAAACCCCCAAAGAAAATGTGATAAGCAGTATCACAGTTCGGGTGGAAAGTGCAAAGAAAAGGTGATTTCTACTTTTAAAAATTAAATTTTTGGAACTTCCTCGGTGGGGCCTAGTGGTTAGGATTCTTGGGCTCACTCCCTGGTCTGAGAACTAAGATCTTACAAGCTGTGTGGTGCTGCTGCCTCCGGAAAAAACAAGGCAAACAAACAAAAAAAACTTTTAGTTTTCCTCTAAATTAGACATATTCTATATTTTTGCCTTTAAATCTAGTTCTTTAATCCTGAGGTTTTCTTAAAAATTAAGCTTGGAAGAAAACAAAATGAGGAAAATATTAACATTTGTCCTAGACTGTGTATTTTAAGGGCTTCCCAGGTGGCTCAGTGGTGGAAAAAAAATCCACCTGCCAATGCAGGAGATGTGAGCTCAATCCCTGGGTCAGGAAGATCCCCTGGAGAAGGAAATGGCAACTCACTTCAGTATTTCTTGCCTGGGAAATACCGTAGACAGAGGAGCCTGGCAGACTACAATCCATGTGATCACAAAAGAGTTGAACATGTCTTGGTGACTAAACAGCACTTGTATTTTAATCCTGAATTCTTTTCTTCCTTGTCTTGGAATTTGGGGCAAGTCACTTGACCATACCTTAAATCAGGGTGTTAAATAATACCAACCTCACAATTAATGAGTTAATATATGAGAGAACCAAATTCAAACCCCAGGCCATGGAGTGAACATTTTTAATTGGAGGAAAAGTTTAGGGAATGGAATCTGAGATATAAATCATTAAAATCAATATAAGTCATTTTGCATGTTTGAGAATGAAGAGAAAAAGTAGGATAAAAAGTTTTTTTTCCTCCATCATCTCTCTCTTGAAAAAAGAGAAAGACCCGTTCATGTTTGATAACCATGGATAGAGATAGAAAACATGCACATGTGAATATATGTGGATGGTAGTTTACAAAAGGAATTAATAACATGCTATTAAAATGTTACTTCTAGCCTTCAGAAAGATCTTAATGGGCTTACTACTTTCATTTATTTGCTAATTTGGGTAGATTGTCAAAGTAAAATTGTATTTTAAGTGTTTATTCATGCCCTGTAATAGAATGAAAGGGTGATATTTTTATAAAATTTGATATATCTCCTGGAAAATGTTTATCTATAGATTAATATTATTTATGTACTATGGTGAACATGGTGATATGCCATCCAGATACTCCTCCAAAGAAAATTTTGTCTCAGCTCTGGCCTTCTCATTCTAAGATCATGCCATTCCCAGAGCAGCCCACTTTCATGGTTGATGAAGATTGGGAGTATGAGTCCAGGCATTTTTATTCAATATGAAACAACTTTGATGTCCACTGGAGTTGATCAAGGCAGTAGGAGGGTCTGAATTGAAGCTCAGTTTCTCTTTCTGCCAATCCTGCTTCCTTCCCCTCCTTTCCACAGATGTTCAGTTCAAAAACACTCCTTAATAAACATCCTGCATGCTAAACTCCATCTCAGAATCTGATTTCTTGAGAACCTAACTGGCTTCATGAACTTCTTTCTATTGCATGCAAATTCTCATATGGACATATTTTTTGTGCATAAAATAAAAAAGTCAGTTTTCAAATGTCCAGATACCATCAAATTATCTGTCTCATACTCTTTTAAGAATTCACAAAGCAAAGAAGTAATGCTGGTAAAATTTCAGTTTGCTTATGTTTTACATGCAGAGTCTTAGCTACTAAAGGGTTCTAAGAAAATACCTAATTACATTTAGAGGATTTAGGGAGACCCTGGTCTTCCCATATGGTGCTAGTGATGAAGAACCCGCCTGCCAATCTTAGGAGATGTAAGAGATGCAAGTTTGATTCCTGGGTTGGGAAGATGTCCTGGAGGAGGGCATGGTGACCCACTCTAGTATTCTTAGCTGGAGAATCCCATGGACAGAGGAGCCTGGTGGGCTACAGTCCATAGGGTTGCAAAGAGTTGGACACGACTGAGCGACTTAGCATGCATGCACGCAGGGGGGCCACTATGCACGCAGGGGAGCCACTAAATGGACGCAAACAGATGAGAAAGCTGGAGCCTAGAGGGGTTAAAGGACACACTCTAGGTATTACTGTCATACGAGAGGTTAGAACACAGGGCAGTTTACTACCCCTTCCTTAGCTTCCTGTGATCAGAGATGTTTTTTCTCATCTTTTTTCTCTATTTCTTTTTCTGTTTCTCAAGCCCAGTTTCTCTCCTCATCATCCTAAGCCACAGCTGTTTACCACAAATGTAAAATCCTTTTAGAGAAATGATTGGGAGTGTGGTGTGTGTAGGAAGTATACAGAGGGAACATATAGCTCTTGTAACTGTCAGCTTGTAACTGTGCTCAAAACTGATCAAATTAGAGGGTGCTTTCTGAGCTCCATGGCATGAAGCAGGTCTCTATGATGATATCAGACCTTCTTCCTCTGAGAAAGCAGGAGACAGACTGAAGGACAGCTTCTTCATTTCACATTTAGGACCTTCTTCCCACGAGCACAAGAATTATATTCAGTATTTCTTGGGATTTAGAGTCAACAAAGTAGAGATATTTCAGTCTAGATAAATATATTATTTCAGAGAACATGTTAGCCTTTGCAGTGTGGAAAAGACAGTTCATTTATTGCTGTGTTCTGGTGGGATGGTCTGGCTATTTTCTGTATTTATTTCATTTCTACTGATCTCTAAGTAGTTGAGATCCATTTATCCTTCCTATAATACCTTAATAATATTTTCATAACTGTTTAGCATTGTACAAAATGCTTTTATTTATAAACATTAAATGTTTATCAAATAAATAATACCGTACATGTAAATTCAGATACTAGAGAAGGGAGTTATGTATAATTTTACCTAATGTTTACTGACAGTAACCATGTGAGGTGGATATGATCATCTTCATTTTCAGATAAGAAATCTAAGATTCATCAAGTTTGTGGTGGTTACTACTTGAACTTGCTGTTTGTTATGTCCTGGACATGCTCTAAGAGCTTTACATATATTAATTATTTATTGCTCTGAATGGCTCCATTAAAATAGGCCCTATTATCATCACTGGCATTTTGCAGATGAGAAAACAGATACACAGAAATGAGGTAACCTGGCCATGGTCTTACCAGGGATTAATGATGAATGGGATTCAGCACAGGTTGGGTGACTGGCCTTCCTGATTTGCCCAGGACTGAGGGGTTTCCAGGAAATAAGGACTTTCATTGTTAAGAATGCAGTAGTCCCTGGAAAATGGAAAGACTTTGTCAGAGTAGATCAAGGTTGTCTGTGCAATTGCTCACACTTTTAAGTACTTAACTCTTCTGTCTCTCAGGTAAAAATTGGTGCGTTCAGAGTTTGAACCTTCCTCTATGTGATTCTGAAGCTTGCCTTTTCTCTTTCCATCCTGTGGCCATGTTTTGTAATGTGTTTTTTGTATTAACTTGTAATGTACTAATTTGCACCAACTTGTAATGTGTTTGGATAGGTAGTCATAGGCCTCATATTTGTTATTATTCCTTTGTTTTACAAGCTCTGTTGAGGTATAATTGATATATACAACTGCATATATTTAATGTATATATTTTATGAACTTGGGCATATGCATACACCTATGAAAACTTTATCGCTACAATTAAGATAATAAATATATCTAATACTTCCAGAAATTCCTTGTGCCCTTAAAAAAAAATAAGTTCTAGAGATCTCTCATACAATATATGGTCTATAGTTAACAATATTGTATTGTGTGACTTAAAAAATGTTAAGAGTGTGGTGTTCATGTTATGATTCGTAGTTAACTTCATCTCATTTTTGGGCAGGTCGTTTATTTTTCTTATGCTCTGGTTTCTCCCAGGCTTATTACTCATTTTCCCTAAGTCACTGGAACTTACAGTATGGATGGATGCCTTATTTTCCCCCTCCCATGGGTCACTTCTGAATGACACCCTGCTCACATATACCTTACTTTTGTTTCACTTACCCCCGTGGCTCTGGAACACACGATGCAGGCGTTCAGTGTCCGCAGGTCACTCTCAGCATCCTCTTATGTCGTGTCGGCTCCTCTTTCTCTAAGTGATACTGTTTTCCTTATTCCCCCCACTATCACTGCCTTCAAAGTCAGTGTCATGGCATCCCCCTATAAGAGAGGACCAATAAAACTATCTTAGGTTTTAGAAGAGAGAAATTTGTATTATGTTTTCATGGCCATCTTCATAGAGAAGATATTAATCAAGCCAAGTTTTGAGGAGTGCAAACACTTTAGATGAGCATCACTAAAATCGAAAGCTTGATTTTACTGATCTTGATTTTGATACTGAGGAAGAATTACAGTCTAGGAACTAAGGAATATTAGTTTTTTAATTGCATGATCTTAACCATAAGTAACTTAGCCATTGACTATCTTAATTAACAAGTTTTAATAGTTTCTGTGTTTGAGGGTAGTGTTTCGTAAATGCCTGGTGACTGATAGCACATAATTGTATTGGAGGTTGCCTTAGCATTGTAAAGAGCATACGTGAAACACTTACTCGGTGAATAACTTTTGATTAGCACATGTTTACCTTCTTTGAATCTCAGTTATCATTTGGCTAGCAATATCTGTTGCATAGAGTTATTATGAGGACAAAAATAGAGAAAGTATTTATTAATAATATAGCTAATTTGATGCCTGGCACAAAATAGCTAATATTAGTCTTAGCAAAAAACATTATCATTCTATTCATGGATAAAGGCACATTAAAAACAGCTGATTTTTCTGCGTCTTTCAATAGCCTGATAAATAGATGGGAATTGGTGACTGTGGTTAGTACTCTAGGTCAATAATAGGACACTATTTTTAAACATATCCCACTCTTTCCCTCTATAACTGTGCCTTTTTGTGTAGGTTTGGATTTATGTAGGTGCTTTTTCCCTGTGCCTCAATTCTATATTTTAACAGGCCAGTTATAGTTTTTACTTTTTAAAGCTTACTTTTCCACCTAAAATGATGTGTTTGAAACCTGAACATGGATAGGAGATGAAATGTTGTGATATAAAATAAATCATTGCAACGAAAACCCTGAAAAATTTTACATTTAAATATGTTAATATATTAGATTTTAACAGTGAGGTTGACAGGGAGTTTCAGATTGAATATTTTGTCCTCAAAAAGGTAAATATCAGAAATGGTTCAGTGCTCAACAGTTTGAATTCATATTTCAGCAGAGCTACTACTTGTTTAATATAAATATGTGATTTTCTGGCTACACTTCTCTTAGGATGAAAAAATAAAGGCCACAGTGGTTTTAACTATATTTTGCCTGTGATTGTTTCAATTTTATTATTCAGATGCATTTTATAATCAGGTATGTAGATGATATTTTATCTCTGATAGCTAACATTTTTTTCTCATTCTTCTACAGTGTAGGAAGTATTGGGCTGAGGGAACTTCTGAAGGCAATAAGAAATAGATAGCCAGGGGGAATTAAATAAAACTTTCAATTTCAACTTAAATTACTATCTTTATGTGATCTCTCTTTTTTCAGACCCTTGGCCTAGTACAGAAAAAGGGAAAGAGAGACAAAGAGAGAATGAAAGAGAGGGGGAAAAAAGAGAGAGAGTGTGAGAGAAGAAGAGAGGGAGAAAGAGATATATAGCCTTTCAGAGGTAAATATAGCATTTTTCGCTTTCTCCTGTGATCAGAGAGGTATGAGACTATAGCTGAATGACCAGAGATGTAATGTAGATGGCTTTGGAAATGGAGGAAGGTAGCTGTGTGTCAAGGATGCAGGTAACATTTAGAAGCTGGAAAAGATAAGGAGATGGATTCCCCCTAGAGCTTCCAGAAAGGAACACAACCTTGCTATCACCTGACACAATGAGACTTGTATCAGCTGTCTGACTTCCAGAACTGTAAGGTAACAAATTTGCATTGTTTAACCACTACATTTGTCATAATTTGTTAGGGCAGTAATAAAAAATTAATATAAGCATGTACACATTTCATATCACATTGAAGGAGTATAGTTTTTATTGCTTTTAATTTATTTGATTTATTTCTACCATGTTCTCTTATGTTACATATATAATATATATTCAAATCACCATCCCATATGAAGTGAAAAGCAAGAAAGAGAGGGAAAGGTACATCTAATTTAATGCACAGTTCCAAAAAATATCTAGAAAAGACAAGCAGGCCCTCTTCAATGAACAATGCTTAATAATTGAAGAAAACGTCAAAAGGGGAAAGATTAGAGATCTCTTCAGGAAAACTGGAAACATCAAGGGAGCATTTCTCCTAAAGATGGACATAAAAAGGATAAAAATGGTCAAGACCTAGTAAACACTGAAGAGATCAGGAAGAGATGGAAGGAATACACAGAAGAACTGTATAAAAAAGATCTTAATGAACTGGATTACTATGATGGTGTGGTTAGTCACCCAGAGCCAGACATTCTGGAGTGTGAAGTCAAGAAGTCAAGTGGGCCTTAAGAAGCACTGCTGTTAATAAAGCTAGTAGATGTGATGAAATCCCAGCAGAACTATTCAGATCCCTAAAGAATGATGCCATCAAAGTTTTGCATTCATTATGTCAGCAAATCTGGAAGATCCAACTTTGGTTCCAGGATTGGAAAGGTCAATCCTCATCCCAATTCCCAAGAGGTGTAGCTCACCAAAGAATGTGCTAATCATTGGACAGTTACACTCACCTCCCATGCTCATAAGGTCATACTTAAAATCATGCTTGCTACTCTTCAGCATTATGCGAACCAAGAACTTCCAGATGTCAAGCTGGGTTTAGAAAAGGAAGAGAACTAGAGATCAAATTGCCAACATTCACTAGATTATAGAGAAAGCAAGGGAATTTCAGAAAAACATCTGTTTCCATTTCATCAACTATGCTAAAGCCTTTGACTGTGTGGATCATGACTAACTGTGGAAAGCTCTTAGAGAGATGGGAATACCAGACCATCTTACCTGTCTTCTGAGAAACATGTATGCAGGTCAAGAAGCAACAGTTAGAACCCTGTATGAAACAGCTAGTTGGTTCAAGATTGAGAAAGGAGTATGACAGGTCTGTCTGCTGTCACCTCAGCTATATGCTGAGCACGTCATGAGAAATGCCAGGCTGGATGAGTTAAAAACTGGAATCATGATAGGGAAGAGAAACATCAATAGTCTCAGATATGCGGATGATCAGGCCAAAGGCAGAAAGTGAAGAGGAACTAAAGAGCCTCTTGATGAGGGTGAAGGAAAGTGAAAGAGCTGGTTTAAGACTAAATATTAAAAAAAAAACAAACAAAAAACAAGATCATGGCATTCAGTCCCACTACTGCATGGCAAATAGGTGAAAGTAGTGATGATTTCCTATTCTTGGGCTCCAAAATCACAGTGGACATTGACTGTAGCCATGAAATCAGAAGACAGTTGCTTCTTGGCAGGAAAACAATGACAAACCTAGACAGTGTGTTGAAAAGCAGAGACATTACTCTGCTGACAAAGGTCCAATTAGTCTGTGCTTTGTCTTTGCATGGTCTATGCATAGTCTTAGTCAAGGCTGTGGTCTTCCCGTTGGTCATGTATGGTTGTGACAGCTGGACTATAAAGAACGCAGGATGCCAAAGAATTGATGCCTTCGAACTGTGGTGCTGGAAAAGACTCCTGAAAGTCCCTTGAACAGCAAGGAGATCAAAGCAGTCAATCTTAAGGGAGATCAACCCTGAATGTTCACTGGAAGGACTGATGCCAAGGCTGAAGCTCCAGTATTTAGGTTATCTGATGCAAACAGATGACTCATTGGAAAAGTCCCTGACGCTGGGAAAGATTGAAGGCAGAGGCGATGAGAGCATCAGAGGATGAGAAGGCTGGATGGCATCACCAATGCAATGGACCTGAACTTGAGTAAACTCCGGGAGATGGTGAGAGACAAGGAGGCCTGGCGTGCTGCATTCCATGGTGTCTCAAAGTGTTGGATGTGACTTGGCGACTGAACAGAAACAACAATGTAAGACAGATTTGTTATGGAAACTCTCAGTTTGCTGTATCATGAAAATTCACTGAGGGAATTATACGCTTCATTCAGTGAATATTTATAGAGTAGTTTATATGCTAGAAACTCTGCTAAGTGGCAGAGATACTGAAAAGAGTAATAGCCATTCAGATCTTCTGCCTGTTTTTTAATTGAGTTGTTTGGTTTTTGAAACTGATTTGTATGAGCTCTTTATATGGTTTGGATATTAACCCTTTATAAAACGTATCATTTGCAGATACTTCTCCTATTCAATAGGTTGCTTTTTCATTTTGTTGCTGGTTTCATTTGCTGTGAAAAACCTTTTAAGTTTGATTAGATTCCATTTGTTTAGTTTTTGCTCTTCCTTTTTTTGCCCCCCCAAAAAAATTTGCTAAGACATGTCAAAGAGTACACTGCTAGTTTTCTTCCAGAAGTTCTATGACTTCATTTATGCTTTTAATCCATTTTGAATTTATTTTTGCACATATTGTGAATAACTGTCCAAATAAGTCATACAGTTGGCCAACAAGCACATGAAAAAATGCTCAATACCAATCATCAGGGAAATGCAAATTGACACTACAATGAAATATTACCTCACACCTGTCAGAACAGCTGTTATCAGAAAGACAGCAAATAATAAATGTTGGCAAGGATGTGGAGAAAAAGCAACCCTCGTACACTGTTGGTGGGAATGTAAATTGGTACAGCCACCTTGGGAAATAGTATGGAGGTTCCTCAAAAATTAATATGATCAAACAATTCCACTTCTAGGTATATATCAAAAAATGAAAATGCTTATTTGAAAAGATATAGACACCCAATATTCATAGCAGCACTATTTATAATAGCCAAGATATGGAAGCAACCTGAGCAACCATCAATAGATGAATGAATAAAGAAGATGTGGTATATTCTTTATATATATATATATATGTGGTATATTCTTTATATATATATATATTTATATCTATATAAAACACACACACACACACTGAAATAATACTGAGTCATCTCAGCTTATAAAAGGATAAATTTGCTATTTGGAACAATATGATGGATTTGGAGGTTATTGTGCGTAGTGAAATAAGTCAGACAAAGACAAATGCTATGTTTTCACTTATATGTGGAATCTGAAAATAGATCAAATGAATGAATATAGCAAAACAGAAACAAACTCACAGATGTGGAGAGCAAACTAGTGATTACCAGTGGGGAGAGGGCTTGACAGAGGGGCAAGGTAGAGGAAGAAGATTAAGAGGTACAAACTACTAGGTATAAAGTAAGTAAGATACAAGATTGCAACGTACTACACCACAGTGAATATAGACAATTTTATTTGATAACTATTGATGGAGCTAATTAATATTTAATTGGGCTTCTGTGGTGGGTCAGATGGTAAAGAATCCACCTGCAATGCGGGAGACTGGATTTGATCCCTGGATTGGAAAGATCCCCTGGAGAAGGGCATGGCAACCCACTCCAGGATTCTTGCCTGGAGAATCTCCATGGACAGAAGAACCTGGTGGACTACAGTCCATGGGGTCTCAAAAATGGGAGGGGGGATCGGGATGGGGAATACAGGTAAATCCATGGCTGATTCATGTCCATGTATGACAAAACCCACTACAATATTGTAAAGTAATTAGCCTCCAACTAATAAAAATAAATGAAAAAAAAAAAGAGTCAGACACGACTGAGCAACTAAACATAAGCGTACAAACACAACACCATGGAGTATAATCTATTAAATTATTGAGCCACTGTATCGTGCATCTGAAATTAATCTACTATTATATATCAACTATAATGTGCCATTGTACCTGTTCATTCTTTGTGACCCCATGGACTGTAGTACCAGCCTCCTCTGTCCATGGAATTTTCCAGGCAATAATATTGAAATGGGTTGCCATTTCCTCTTACCAACTCAAGGTTCGAACCCCATGTCTTGCAGCTACTGCATTGGCAGGCAGATTCTTTACCACTGGGTCACTGGAGAAGCTCCTATGTAAATTTAAAAAGAAAAGCCATTTTCTTACTATATTCAGTTCAGTTCAGTTCAGTTTCTCAGTCGTGTCCAAGTCTTTGCAACCACATAGACTGCAGCACACCAGGCTTCCCTGTCCATCACCAACTCCTGGAGCTTGCTCAAACTCACGCCCATTGAGTCGGTGATGCCATCCAGCCATCTCATCCTCTGTTGCCCCTTTCTCCTCCTGCCTTCAATCTTTCCCAATCTTTCAATCTTTTCCAATAGGTTCAGTTCTTTGTGTCACGTGGCCAAAGTATTGGAGTTTCAGCTTCAGTATCAGTCCTTCCAATGAATATTTAGGGCTGATTTCCATTAGGATTGACTGGTGATCTCCTTGCAGTAGAAGGGACTCTAGAGTCTTCTTCAACATCACAGTTCAAAAGCATCAGTTCTTTGGCGCCAAGCTTTCTTTATAGTCCAACTCTTACATCCATACATGGCTACTGAAAAAACCACAGTCTTGACTAGATGGACCTTTGTTGGCAAGTTAATGTTTCTAATTTTAATAGACTGTTTAGGTTTGTCATAGCTTTTCTTCCAAGGAGTAAACGTCTTTTAATTTCATGGCTGCAGTCACCATCAGCAGTGATTTTGGAGTCCAAGTTATTAAAAACTCTCACTGTTTCCATTGTTTCCCCATTTATTTGCCATGAAGTGATGGGACCAAATGCCATTATCTTAGTATTTTGAATGTTGAGTTTTAAGCCATTTTTTTTTTTCTGAAATAGAAACTCTCCTCTTTCACTTTCATCAGGAGGTTCTTCAGTTCCTCTTTACTTTCTGGCATAAGGACAGAAAGTATCATCTATGTATCTGATGTTACTGATATTTCTCCTGGCAGTCTTTATTCCAGCTTGTGCTTCATCCAGCCTGGTATTTCTCATGATGTACTCTGCATATAAGGTAAATAAGCAAGGTGACAATATACAGCCTTGATGTACTCTTTTCCCAATTTGGAACCAGTCCCTTGTTCCATGTGCAGTTCTAATTGTTGCTTCTTGACCTGCATACAGATTTCTCAGGAGGCAGGTCAGGTGGTCTGGTATTCACATCTCTTTAAGAATTTTCCACACTTTGTTGTGATCCACACAGTCAAAGACTTTGGTGTAGTCAATGAAGCAGAAATAGATGTTTTTCTGATATTCTCTTGCTTTTTCTATGATCTAACAGATGTTGGCAGTTTGATCTCTGGTTTCCTCTGCCTTTTATAAATCCAGCTTGAACATCTGGTAGTTCACGGTTCATGTACTGTTGAAGCTTGACTTGGAGAATTTTGAGCTAGTGTATGTGATGAGTGCAGTTGTGTGATAGTTTGAACATTGTTTGGCATTATCTTTCTTTGGGATTGGAATTAAAGCTGACCTTTCCAGTCCTCTGGCCACTGCTGAGTTTTCCAAATTTGCTGACATATTGAGTGCAGCACTTTCACTGCATCATCTTTTAGAACTTGAAATAGCTCAGCTGAAATCCCATCACCTCCAGTAGCTTTGTTCATAGTAATGCTTCCTAAGGCCCACTTGACTTTGCATTCCAGGATGTCTGACTCTAGGTTTGTGATCACACCATGGTGGTTATTTGGGTCATGAAGATTTTTTTTTGTATAGTTCTTCTGTGTATTCTTGCCACCTCTTCTTAATATCTACTGCTTCTGTTAGGTCCATACCATTTCTGTCCTTTATTGTTCCCATCTTTGCATGAAAAGTTCCTTTGGTATCTCTGATTTTCTGGAAGAGATCTCTAGTCTTTCCCATTCTATTGTTTTCCTCTATTTCTTTGCATTGATCACTGATCTCTCCTCGTTATTCTTTAGAACTCTGCATTTAGATGGGTATATCTTTTCTTTTCTCCTTTGCCTTTAGCATCTCTTCTTTTCTCAGCTATTGTAAGTCTTCCTCAGACAACCATTTTGCCTTTTTGCATTTCTTTTTCTTGGGGATGGTCTTGATCACTGCCTCCTGTACAGTGTCATGAGCCTCTGTCCATAGTTCTTCAGGCACTCTGTCTATCAGATCTAATCCCTTGAATCTATTAGTCACTTCCACTTCCTTAATCGTAAGGGATTTGACCTAGGTCATACCTGAATGGTCTAGTGATTTTCCCTATTTTCTTTAAGTGTGAATTTTTCAATAAGGAGTTCATGATATGAGCCACAGTCAGCTCCTGGTCTTGTTTTTGCTGGCTGTATAGAGTTTCTCCCTCTTTGGCTGCAAGGAATATAATCAATCTGATTTCAGTATTGACCGTCTGGTAATGTCCATGTGTAGAGTCTTTTCTTGTGCTGTTGGAATAGGGTGTTTGCTGTGACCAGTGCATTTTCTTGGCAAAACTCTGTTAGCCATTTCCCTGCTTCATTTTGTACTCTGAGGCCAAATTTGCCTGTTACTCCAGGTATCTCTTGACTTCCTACTTTTGCATTCCAATCCCCTAATGATGAAAAGGACTTATTTTTTTGGTGTTAGTTCTAGAAGGTCTTGTAGGTACTCATAAAACTGTTCAGCTTCAGCATAGACTTGTATTACTGTGATATTGATTGATTTACCTTGGAAATGAACATAGATCATTCTATTGTTTTTGAGGTTGCACCCAAGTAACTGCATTTCAGACTCTTTTGTTGACTATGAGAGCTAATCCAATTCTTCTAAGGGATTCTTGCCCATAGTAGTAGATATAATGGTCATCTGAATTAAATTCACCCATTTCAGTCCATTTTCGTTTTCACTGATTCCTAAAATGTCAGTGTTCACTCTTGTCATCTCCTGTCTGGCCACTTCCAACTTACCTTGATTCATGGGCCTAACATTCCAGGTTCCTGTGCAGTATTCTTCTTCACAGCGTTGAACTTTACTTCCATCATGAGTCACATCCACAACTTGGCATTGTTTTCACTTTGGCTTCGTCTCTTCATTTTTTCTGAAGTTATTTCTCCACTCTTCTCTGGTAGCATATTGGGTACCTACCGACCTGGGGAGTTCATCTTTCAGTGTCCTACCTTTTTGCCTTTTCATACTGTTCATGGGGTTCTCAAAGCAAGAATACCGAAGTGTTTTTCCATTCTCTTCTCCAGTGGACCATGTTTTGTCAGAACTTTCCAACATGACCTGTCTGTCTTGGGTGGCCCTACATGGCATGGCGCATAGTTCATGAGTTAGAAAAGGCTGTGGCCCATATGATCAGTTTGGTTGGTTTTCTGTGATTGTGGTATTCATTGTCTGCCCTCTGATGAATAAGGATAAGAGACTATGGAAGCTTCCTGATGGTCTACTAAATTATCACAATATTAGTCAAGCCAGACTTCCCCCTCCTTTTTTTTTTTTTGTTAAATACTTATTCATTTACTTATTGAAGTATATTTGATATATAGTATTATATTCATTTCAGATATACAGCCTTTTAGATTGCATATTTCTTAAGTATAATGATTCATTCTTCCTTTGTTTCCACTTAGCATTGTTCTAGCCTTATGACAGTATAAACCATTTTTAAAAGATGGGAATTTTTCAGAAGCTAGGATATTTATATATACTCATGTATTTTAAAATTTCCCTATATAATGTGGAATCAGGAGAGAGCTCTCTCTCTTTTTCTTTTTTTGGTTTATTGCATTGTTTTTAAAGTACCTCTTACAGTGGAATCTCAGGGAAGTTAAAACAATTTTTGGCTAAAGCAGGGGTGAGCAAGGAAAAAGTCCAAATAGAATTCCAAGTCTAGATACACATTAGTAATCCAGCCCTGACTTCAGAAACACTTTTTAAGTAAGTTATTCTGTGAAAACTAAATCATAAATGACAGTTCTTCCAAAATTAATTCTTAAACTACTATGACATAATACATTTCATGAATGCCAATGGCTCTTATTTGATTCAGAAGGGACTACAACCAGTAAATGATGTCTTGTGGTTATCAATCTGGCTGTATTTGTCAGTGTACTCTGAAGCTTCAAGAATAAGATTTGTAAGACTAGTGAGTATAAAACATTTCTTTAATGTTCTTGATACTACTTCTAAATCTTTAGGAATTGTGCAAAAATGGGAGGAAAAAAAATACATCAGTTCAGTTCAATTCAGTCACTCAGTCGTGTCCAACTCATTGTGACCCCATGAATCGCAGCACACCAGGCCTCCCAGTCTATCACCAACTCCTGGAGTTTACTCAAACTCATGCCCATCGAGTCGGTGATGCCATCCAGCCATCTCATCCTCTGTCATCCCTTTCTCCTCCTACCCCCAATCCCTCCCAGCATCAGGGTCTTTTCCAATGAGTCAACTCTTCACATGAGGTGGCCAAAGTACTGGAGTTTCAGCTTCAGCATCAGTCCTTCCAATGAACACCCAGGACTGATCTCCTTCAGGATGGACTGGTTGGATCTCCTTGCAGTCCAAGGGACTCTCAAGAGTCTTCTCCAACACCACAGTTCAAAAGCATCAATTCTTCGGCGCTTAGCTTTCTTCACAGTCCAACTCTCACATCCATACATGACCACTGGAAAAATCATAGACTTGACTAGACGGACCAAAGTAATGTTGACAAAGTAATGTCTCTGTTTTTTAATATGCTATATAGACTGGTCATAACTTTCCTTCCAAGGAGTAAGCATCTTTTAATTTCATGGCTGCAATCACCATCTGCAGTGATTTTTCAGCCCCCCAAAATAGTCTTACACTGTTTCCATTGTTTTCCCATCTATTTCCCATGAAGTGATGGGACCAGATGACATGATCTTAGTTTTCTGAATGTTGAGCTTTAAGCCAACTTTTCCACTCTCCTCTTTCACTTCCATCAAGGGACTTTTAAGTTCCTCTTCACTTTCTGCCATAAGGGTGGTGTCATCTGCATATCTGAGGGTACTGATATTTCTCCCGGCAATCTTGATTCCAGCTTGTGCTTCTTCCAGCCCAGCGTTTCTCATGATGTACTCTGTGTATAAGTTAAATAAGCAGGGTGACAATATACAGCCTTGACGTACTCCTTTTCCTATTTGGAACCAGTCTGTTGTTCCATGTCCAGTCCTAACTGTTGCTTCCTGACCTGCATACAGGTTTCTCAAGAGATGGTATTCCCATCTCCTTTAGAATTTTCCACAGTTTCTTGTGCTCCACACAGTCAAAGGCTTTGGCATAGGCAATAAGCAGAAATAGATGTTTTTCTGGAACTCTCTTGCTTTTTCGATGATCCAGCGGATGTTGGCAATTTGATCTCTGGTTCCTCTGCCTTTCCTAAAACCAGCTTGAACATCTGGAAGTTCACAGTTCACGTATTGCCGAAGCCTGGCTTGGAGAATTTTGAGCATTACTTTACTAGCATGTGAGATGAGTGCAATAAATTTTTAAGAGTTTTAGCTTGTTATGAGATTTGTTCTTTTATTTAAAATATATAATACAATAGCTTTTTTTTTTTCCTGAAGGAACATCCAGAGAGATGTTGGATTCTGTCTGTGTTGTCTAACATGGTAGCCACTATCCACGTATGTGACCGTGAGCACTTCAAATATGATTGGTCCAAACTGAGATGTGATATAAATATAAAGTATGCACCAGATTTTGAGACTTCATATTAAAGAAAATATATTGTAAAATATCTCAAAGTAAGTTTTGTATAGATTATATATTGAAATGATAATATTTTGGATATGTTTGGCTAAGTAAGTATGTGATTAAAATGAATTTTCTTTCTTTCTTTGCTTCTTTTAATGTGGCTACTAGAGCATTTACAATGTGTTTTCCTTTTGTGTCTCATATTCTTTTGGACAATGATGCTTTATTTATTTATTTTGAAATTTATTTGGATCATTTGTTATACTTTTATTCCTGTTTCTTACTTTGGAAATATGCATGTGTTTTTCACTTTTTGATTTTATATTGGAATATAGTTGAGTAACAGTGTTGTGGCAGTTTCAAGTGTACAACAAAGTGATCCAGTTTATGTGTGTGTGTGTGTATGCATACACACACATGTATTCACTCCTTTTTGAATTCTTTTCCCATTTAGGTTGTCACATAATCATGAGCAGAGTTCCCTGTGTTATACAGTAGGTCCTTGTTTGGACAATGCTGCTTTAGATCACTGAATCTATCATTTCAGCTCTAGGAGAATATAGGCAACCATGTTCGAATTCTTAAATATTAAGTGTCTCTTGCTTGTGAGGCCACCCCTGCTTGGCTCTTTCCCTTCTTCCTGAGCCGGGAATAAGGGTATTTTTCTTGGTGAGAGACAGATTAATAAGTAAAATAGAAGTAAGAGAAATATTAGAGCATCAGTGATATGCCATGTGCCATATGAATATTCACTGGAAGGAATGATGCTAAAGCTGAAGCTCCAATACTTTGGTCACCTGATACGAAGAACTGACTCATTGGAAAAGACCCTGATGCTGGGAAAGATTGAAGGCAGGAAGAGAAGGGAACGAGAGAGGATGAGATGATTGGATGCCAACACCGACTCGGTGGACATGAGTTTGAGTAGGCTCTGGGAGTTGGGGATGGACAGGGAAGCCTAGCATGCTGCAGTCCATGGGGTTGCAAAGAGTTGGACATGAGTGAGTGACTCAACTGAACTGATATGCCATCAAAGGGGTAGATGGAAGTGGGCAGCATATTCTGTCAGCTGCAAGTAGGTTGTTTTTCCTTTTTCAAGAAAACTCTAGAATCCATCCCTTGAAAATGAGAGTCTGTTTAATCCCCTGGTAAAGATTAGGTTATGTCTACAGCCAAAACTATGGACCTCATAGAATATGAGAATGACGAATTTTTACCTTATTTGAGAGGAAAGAACTGGGTGAGATGGATTAAGTATTGTGATTTTATACTGTCTTCTGATTTGATAGTGACTGAAGTTGATTTATAATATAGCATTTATTATTTTATTGCAGTTCTGTGCTTAGAGCATGGGGGAGTGTTTATTTAAGTAGCCATACTTTCTAAAGAAGGAGCCAAACATCTTACATCTCCTGGACATGAGTTCAAACTATCCTCCCACTGAGAGTAAAGACCTCTTAGTTTCATGAAGAAGAGGATGGAGAGGAGGCTGAGTTATAAAATCTCTAAGCTTTTGTTCAACATTAATATTTTTTTCTTTTCTTTTTTCAAGGCTTTGTGGCAGTTCTGTGAACTACACTGTTTAGAATTAATGAAAGATAATATTGTCACCATGTAATCTGTTGGAATCTTATTATTTTATTTAAGTAAATACACTAGAGGAAACCAAGAGTTTTGTGTTAGCAAAAAGGGAGACATTTTCAATAACCTCTTACTGCTTATGAACATATGTTTTAGACGTTCTTAATTATCTCCAGGGAGAGTAGGACATAATAGTGATGTTTACAAGGAAGCAATTTAAGTGGTCACATTTGGTTCCCCAAATGGATCTTTGCTTGTTTTAGGAGCAGAAATGGGGGACGGGAGTGCTTATTCATCTAGTTTGCAAAATGTTGAATACGTCAGCCATTTTAGCATTGCTAATATTCCATTCCCTGAGCCATGAAAATGGATAATTTTGCCTAACCAATTAAATGAAATGCTGTAATGTCTTGGTTAAGATATAAAGGCAGGAGTTGCTATGGGTTTCTTTGTTGCTGTTGTTTAGTCCAAGTCGTGTCCAACTCTTTTGTGACCTCATGGACTATAGCCTATCAGGCTCCTTTGTTCATGCCATTCTCTAGGAAAGAATACTGGAATGGGTTGCCATTTCCTTCTCCAGGGGATCTTCCCTACCCAGAGGTTGAACCTGCACCTCCTGCATTAGCAAGCAGATTCTTTACCATTGAGCCACCAGGGAAGCCCCTGGGTTTCTTTTTAAAATGCATTTTTTCTATTCGACAGATAAACTGTTGGATGCTAATCAAGGGAACTGTAGCAGCTATAGCACCTAAAGATGGTATTCCATCCATCAGCACCATGGAGTGTTTACAGAAAAGGCTTTGAAGCGTCTACTGGGGGAGTCAATTTAGAGATGCTGTATAGATCTCTTCCAAGATTTTAGAATGCTTTCAGATGGTATAGGAAATTTGACTTGTCCTATATGGTGGCTCAGTGGTGAAGAATCCCCCTGCCAATGCAGGGGACATGGGTTCAATCCCTGAGTTGGGAATATACCCTGGAGAAGGAAATAGCAACTCAATTCAGTATTCTTGCCTGGGAAATCCCATGGACAGAGGAGCCTGGTGGGCTACAGTCCGTGGGTTCACAAAATAATCAGACACGACTTAGCCACTAAACAACAGCATATATCTTCAAGTGAATTAGGAAAAAGAGATGGTCTTAAAAGTTGAGGGAAGTTTCTTTTAAGTTCGCCCAAGAGAATCCTGGTAACTCAGTTGGTAAAAAATCTGTCTGCAATGCAGGAGACCCCTGGTTCAATTCCTGGATCAGGAAGATCCCCTGGAGAAGGAATGGGCTACCCATTCCAGTATTCTTGGGCTTCCCTGGTGGCCTGCAATGCGGGAGATCTGGGTCCATTCCCAGGGTTGGGAAGATCCCCTGGAGGAGGGCATGGCAACCCACTCCAGTATTCTTGCCTGGAGAATCCCCATGGACAGAGGAGCCTGGTGGGCTGCAGTTCATAGGGTTGCAAAGAGTCAGACACGACTGAGCAATTAAGGACCAGAGAATCCTAATAAATAGAAATAACAGTGAAATTGGTGACGCTTGGATGTAGGGCCTACCCATGAAAGGATGTGTTTAAGCAGAGGATGGACAGTGGTTTATAAAGTATCCTGTAGTGGAATTTCAACCTTTGGATTGAATTTTATAGGATATTAGACAAACTAACTTTCAAAAACCTTTCAATGTTAAGATTATATGAAAAGCAGTAACTACTGTGTGTTATGAGGTTTCTAAAAAGAAAACTTCTGGTATCTGGGTTACATTATCCATTGCAAGTTCTATGAAATACATTTTTATGTTTTAAACTGTTGACTATTTATAGTAAAATTTACTTCCCCACTTGAGTGCAATGAAGAACATGTTTATTAGCATGGATTTCTATATTCTAGGAAAATCGCTTTTGATGACAGGTGACTAAGAAGTGTAGGTGTTTATGCTGCCCTCCCACACATAGCAGAACCTGGAAGCTGATAGTTGTGTTGGCATAGCTGTTCTGCACACTGACCTGATTAAAATACCAATCAGCTAAGACCTTGTGAGACTTATTTGCACACAGCTGTTTCATAGGAGATAGCATTCGTTTCGTGCCCTTGTGATTTTGCACAGTGAGGATTTGAGAGACCAAACTTAAAACCCTCACAAAACTGTGAAGATGGGAATGTGTCTGTAGTCTAGTTTCTTACTAAGTTGGCATGACAAGATATTAGAGCAAAGGAGAAGGTGAAAATCTCCTCTTTCATTGGTTTTCAACCCTGATTATCCCTTGGAATTGCTGGAGATTAAAAATTAAATTAAAATCTGGACCACATACTCAGGGATTTTTTGCTTGGACTAAAGTGGTTATTGGGCTCTGGTTTAGGGTGCTTTTTTTTTTTTTTTTTTTTTACAGCTCCCAGGTAATTCTAATGTGTAATCAAGGTTGGGAAGCAATAATCTTTTCTAATTTTTTCATTTTCTTAATAGGGATATTAGGACTTAGAGAAATAGTTCTCAAAAGCTTTGAGACACACTCTTAAAAGTTGTAGGTTTGGGCAATACCCTTGAGGGAACCAGAAGACTGAAAACCGCTCGAAACCACAAAGTGATGGTTAGAACGCAGCACACTCTCTCACTGCAGTTTGATGATGACTCACAGTGTCCACAGAAGCATCCCTGATCATTGTCCTGGTGTCCTGGTCAGCTTTGTCAACAATTCTTTACTGTCCTGACTGTGCGCTCTTATGTATTCACAGTCAAATTCTTGCAGTTTCTCCTAATATATGACCCTTCTTTGTTGCCGACTTCTTATTCACTCATGATTGCAATAAGCTTTACTATCCTTGAAAACCAATTCCATGACCTGCCTTGTTCACCAATTTGTCTAATGGAATTTCATTCTTCCATTCATCACTGGAGATGTGGTAGTGAGAAGGAAGCAAACACAATTCTTGTCTTCCTGGAACTTATAGACTTTAATCAAATAATCATTTATGCAGATGTAAAATTGTGTCTTTAACAAGTACAAAGAAGATGTGCATCTCTGTGAGAAGATGTAAAGCAAGGATTTAACCAAATTAGAGAAGTCTGGACAAGGTTTACTTGGTGAAGAGAAAGATGAGCAGGATTTAACTAAGCAAAAAGTGAAAGGGAAGATCATTCCTGATGTATGATATTAAATGTTTTGCTCTAAGAATTTCTATTCAGTTGCAGCAAAGTATAATTTTATATGTTGATAAAATTTAGCTGAATACCTCAGAATGGTTTGAATGTCAAAAGATTTCAATTAGGAATGTAACAAATATAATGTGTTGAAGTGAAACTTGTCTAGAAATGATTAGGTCAGTGAAAAATTGTTTATTGATATTGTTAGCTATTGAAATTACACAAATACTAAGGGATAATGTTTTATAATTGGCCTTGGAATCAGGGATGATAAAAAATTTTGCATACATAGTTGCATTTGTCTCAATAGATTTCAGCATTTTTGATAAGGAGTTTTCAAAAAATAATCAACCTACCCTGGCACTGTTATGAAGTATGGTGCTTATGATGGTTTTTTAAAGTATATTATTTTTTTTAATTCAGATTAAGCCCCTTGCATGTTCTATTTGTTCTGTCTAATTTTATGAATAGAATAAGTTAATTTCTCCAATGTACTTACGATTATTTATAAGAAGGTAGACCTGCTAAAGTGTCCCTGAACAAAATGCCCAAGTCTTCCATAAATTTAAGGAAAGGCAGAAAATAATGGATCAGCAATTCTTGGGCCTTTCTATTGAGACCACATGATGGATGATACAGTTCTTGAGTATACATTATAGATCCAGTAGTCAAATGTCTACTTCTGTTTCTTCTGGTCATGAAAGCATCTAAGAATGCATGTAAGTGAGAAGAGTCTTATAGAGCTATTTTTGATACTTACATTAAAATAGATACCTGTGTTTCTCACTCTCCGACATAAATCTCATCAAGATCCTCTATGACCCACCTCCCAGAATATTGGAAATAAAAGCAAAACTAAACAAATGGGACCTAATGAAACTTAAAAGCTTCTGCACTACAAAGGAAACTATAAGTAAGGTGAAAAGACAGCCCTCAGATTGGGAGAAAATAATAGCAAATGAGGAAACAGACAAAGGATTCATCTCAAAAATATACAAGCAACTCCTGAAGCTCAATTCCAGAAAAATAAGTGACCCAATCAAAAAATGGGCCAAAGAACTAAACAGACATTTCTCCAAAGAAGACATACAGATGGCTAACAAACACATGAAAAGATGCTCAACATCACTCATTATTAGAGAAATGCAAATCAAAACCACAATGAGGTACCATTACACGCCAGTCAGGATGGCTGCTATCCAAAAGTCTACAAGCAATAAATGCTGGAGAGGGTGTGGAGAAAAGGCAACCCTCTTAACACTGTTGGTGGGATTGCAAACTAGTACAGCCACTATGGAGAACAGTGTGGAGATTTCTTAAAAAACTGGAAATAGAACTGCCATATGACCCAGCAATACCACTTCTGGGTATACACACTGAGGAAACCAGATCTGAAAGAGACACGTGCACCCCAGTGTTCATCGCAGCACTGTTTATAATAGCCAGGACATGGAAGCAACCTAGATGCCCATCAGCAGACGAATGGATAAGGAAGCTGTGGTACATATACACCATGGAATATTACTCAGCCGTTAAAAAGAATTCATTTGAATCAGTTCTAATGAGATGGATGAAACTGGAGCCCATTATACAGAGTGAAGTAAGCCAGAAAGATAAAGAACATTACAGCATACTAACACATATATATGGAATTTAGAAAGATGGTAACGATAACCCTATATGCAAAAAAGAAAAAGAGACACAGAAGTACAGAACAGACTTTTGAACTCTGTGGGAGAAGGTGAGGGTGGGATGTTTTGAAAGAACAGCATGTATATTATCTATGATGAAACAGATCACCAGCCCAGGTGGGATGCATGAGACAAGTGCTCGGGCCTGGTGCACTGGGAGGACCCAGAGGAGTCGGGTGGAGAGGGAGGTGGGAGGGGGGATTGGGATGGGGAATACGTGTAACTCTATGGCTGATTAATATCAATATATGACAAAACCCACTGGAAAAAAAAATAAAATAAAATAGATACCTGTGTTTCAAACTTTTATATCTTCTTAAATAATATTTGATACACCTCTTCTTAAACATAGTTCAACATTTATTCATTTCAGCTCTGTCTTAAAAGTTAAGGGATAGTTTTCTCTTTTAACATCAAATTCAAATATCTTATAAATAATGGGAAGAGAATCTTTATTCTAACAAGTAGGCCATTGAGCTGGTGTTCATTGCTCATGTTCATTTCTATAAAGAAATCTCCAGCTGGGTCTTTTTGGTAACTTTAGTGAGACAGTGTTCCCTAGAAAGTATTACCACCTTCTCTCTGAACTAACATGACTCTCTCAGAGGTGATGGGTGTTGCCTTAAACTAACAGTTAGGGACTGAAGATACACACACACACACACACACACACACACACATGCTCACACTCCACCCCCACCCCCCCAACACACATCACACTTTATTCATTTATCTGTCAATGGACATTAAGTTTGGGTCCATGTCTTGGCTATTGTAAATAATGCTGCTATGAACATTGGGGTGCATGTATCTTTCCAATTTATAGTTTTCTCTGGATATATGCCCAGGAATGGGGTTGCAGGATTATATGGTAGCTCTATTTTTAGTTTTCTAAAAAGGAACCTCCATACTGTTCTCCATAGTGGCTGAACCAGCTTCCATGTTACCAACCTATTCATTCCTTAAATACAACTCCAATGTTACTCTTTCTTAAGGCTTCCTTCATGTCTTCAAGGAAGTATTAGCTACTCCCATCAACTGTGTACTCAGTCCATAGTGCTCCTGTATGTTATGTTCTCTGTTTTACAATTTATTTACCTTCACAAGAAACTTGAACTCCTCAAAGCTAGGCACCTGACAAAGGTTTAATCTATTCATGTACGTTATAGTATAGTTTTTGGCATGGATCACATTCCTGAGAAAGGTTTACTGAAGTAAACAATTGAGTAGGTTCATGAATGAGTGAGTGTGTGAAGATGAAAGGCCTTTTGTTCTCACTGGGAAGCTGCAGCAGATTAAACAAGTGTTAAGGACAATGGGTTTCTGCCTTGAACCGCGCAAATGCTCAGTATACAAAGAATATCGCTAGAGTCTTGCTTTAATGAGCAATAAAAATATCTAACATCTTAGGCCCTGGTAACAAGAGACCATAAAAAACCAAGGTGGAGGACCCTCAGACCCTGGTGATGTCAGCCTGAGTTTTAACAGTTTTGTGAAGGATGGCATTTTGATGACTGTGAGAATAAGGCTTTATTTTTTGAAGTGTCTCAGTGATATGAGTTGAGATGAAAATCTGGGAGCTAGGAGCATCTGACTTACAGCCTTCTGGTTGGTTTCTTAAACATGTGCACCTAGAAGTATCTGGAGCCTGTTTCCTATACATTGGCTATTACCTTGAACTTCCTAATACCGAGTTGTCTTGATGCTATTTATTATTCTGGTTGCCTTTATAATTTTGAAAACCTTGAGTCCTGAGAAACATTATTTAAGTCCTTGGCTAGTGAGCTGACTAGCTACTAAGCCTACAACATAAAGAGGATAAGGGGTTATTGTCTAGGTGCTCTTTGGGGTGTCCACTAGACAGTTCTGAAACATCTCTCATTTCTTTGCTTTCCTGCTCCAGCCCACTTTCCCAGGGTACCACCAAGCTACCACATATGTTGTCCCTGAGGTCTTAGAAGCCCTCCAGGCACTGTTGTACCTATCTGACATACTATTATGGATAAATCGTTTAGTTAGTATTTTTTCAAGCCCTAGAATAACTTAGTGTATACACCAAATAGAGAAACTATTTTTTTTTAAGTACATTGAATAAAGGAGTGTTTATTTTCTCCTTTTGGTATGTTAATTTTCTAAATTTCAAAGTAGACAATTTCTAAATGTTTTAAAATAAATGAACTCTCAAAGCTCAGATCAGAAGCTGACAGTTTTGTAGATGATGCTTTTGCAGAATGTAATCCATAAAGAACATCCAGTCTCTTTACTACTGAAACGAATCAGAACTGTCGATGCCGAACATCCTAATGAGGTTTCAGAAAGGTCAGGCTTAACAATAGAGCCACCCAAAGTTGAGTCAGTGCTTTTCTTCTGAGAGTAATGAGATAACTTGTGGAAAAAAAAATGTTGAGGTACAATTAAGCAGAATTAGATTTTCATACTCAAGATTATTCATTTGGAGGTTTCACCTGGGTTTCTCTTAGCCTTTGCTAGTAAGAGACAGAGCAAAAATAGAACTCAAATCAGATGGTTGTAGTGGGGAGATCTTAGTGAAGGAACTTCTTACAGAGATGTGGCCAAGGGAGGAGACAAGTGATGGTCTATGAGACAAGAGAGCCTAACAACTGTGGGAAACTAGGCCTGAAGGAGCAGGAAGTGAGAGTGTCAATGGCTGTGAGCTGAAACTGAAGAGCCCTGCCCTTAGGAGGAAAACCTGCCTATGGAAATGGAAGGTCATGATGAATTAAAAAGGAAATGAAAGGACAAGACAGAAAACAAAAGAAAAATAAGCAGCTCAGAGCTAGAAGGGCATGCAGAAGAAGATAGATGGCCTCTTTTTGCACTCTCGGTTCCTGCTGGCGTTTACCGTTGGTCACATCCAGATGGAAGCTGATCAGACCGCTGATCAGAAGTTGTCTCACAGGTTCTTGTCTTTGTGATCTGTTATTTTCTGGGACTCTGGTCTATTTTTTCCTACTTTCTATATGGAACTCTATAGTTGCAGTATGCCTTACTGCTTTCTTGCATTTTGCATTCTCATCCCCTATCTTTATTAAAATGTTACACTACAATATTGTAAAGTAATTAGCCTCCAACTAATAAAAATAAATGGAAAAAAAAAGAATGTTACACCGTATATTTCAACTTGAGTGCCAACTCCTATTATTAGCATTTATTTAAAAAATAATCTGAATAAAATTTATGTGTTTGGTATTTCTTACAGAATTAGAGGGCTAAAAAAAACACTTTCCCCTTGTTAGTTTCAGATGTACAAAATAACAATTCATACCCTCTGTGTCTTTTTGGTTATTTAACTTTATTGAGGCTTTCAATGGCTAAGTCAAAGATCTTTCCTGCTAAATGTCATAGTGCATTTGAAAATATGAGGATTATTCTCAAGTATCTTTTGATATTGATTTCCAACATAATTTCACAGTACTAAGAGAACAGACTCTATATGATTTCAGTACCTTTAGATCATGAAATTTTTGTACCTTGTTAAATGGCTATGTTCCAGTGTCTCCTGGTTTATAGTTTATGGGAACTTAAATAGAATTTGTATCCAGCTATTGGGTGAAAATTATATAAATCTTAATTGTATTGAATTGGCTCATAGTGCTTTTCAGGTCTACTATATCCTTCTACTTTTCTGTCTATTCATCCTAATAATTTTTGAGAGTTTTATACTGGAACCCCAATTGAAAAATCTTAATTTATCTACTTAATAAAATAATTATAATGTGTAGTGGAACTATATGTAACTTTGTTCTGTACTTTCCAAGTCTCCTATAAATGTGTTATCATACTTTCATGATTTAAAAAATAAAAAAGAAAAGAAAAAATAGTGATTTGGTATTTTTATAGATAATACTTCATTTAAAGTTATTATAAAATATTGGTTATATATTTAAAACACACACACACACAAACTTTCCAGAAAAATCTGCAGTTTTTTTCCCTGGATTATTTTTGCTTTTCCCTTATTATAATCCTGAAACATGAATTTGGAAATAAAATAAGCATTTTGGTTTCTTTAAAATATACATATAATTTACTGATATATTTTCCAGCATTTACATACAGATAGATTTCAAGGGTAATATGTTAAATTTATTTTTTAAGCATAAGGGAAATTCCTTATGGTTTCAGTAATATAAACAAGAGACTAAACTCAACTTGTTCTTAGTTCACATCAATCTTTTATTATTTCACCCATTGATTCATTCATGGAACAGATTATTTGTTGAGTGACTATTACCATATGTCATTGAATATAAATCATTATTTAGTTTTAAGGAATATCCTGATTTCAGAAATATTAAAATGTGAAGAAAGTACATTTTAGAATTGTTGAAATAATCTTTATGGTGGGTATATTTATATTTAAAGTAGCTTGAGTTGGGAAATAGCTTATGGTCTAGAATTTCTAGCCAAAGGGAAACAAAATAAAACAAAAGAAAAAATTATTATCTAGGTCCAGGGTGTCATTTTTTGTATGCTGATCTTCTTTTTTAAGTAAGTATATTTTATATTTTAGGTAAGTATATTTCATATATTTTATGTAGAAGCTGTGCTATATTTCTTTGACATTCTCTTCAGTGTGATTATACAATATTATCATAGATGTTAATGATAGAAGAGGCTTTAGAAATCATTGAGTAAATCTTGTCCAAACTCCTCCTTTACAGAAGAGGGAATCAGAGTGATAGATTAGACTTGTCCTGGTTATTTAGCTAGTCTAAGTGGAGTGGAGACTGAAATCCATTTCTCAAATTCATGGTCCAGTATTTTATTCATTATCCAGTGCAGTTTTTAAGCAGTAAATAATCAGTGAATAATAACACATGTGCTCACTGTTTTGTAATTAGTTTCCAGGATTAAACTTCAATATAAATACTTCACTTAGGTGTTAGAGTTTTAATGTCATTAATCGTAGTACAAAAAGGTTTAGTGATGGCTTTGCTTCACTTTTAGGTGCACTTGTGTGTCAATGATTTTTATTTTAGAAAAACTTCATCCAGTTTTTGTTATACTGAATGGTTTATCCAGTCTTCTTTTGGGTGCCTTTGTTCTTCCTTCCAGGAACAAGAATTAGAATGAAAGTAATAAACATGATAAGTAATTTGTATGTTTAAAACATACAATATATATAAGTAATTTGATCATTTATTAATCCAGTCCTTACCATGCATTTAATTTTCATTTTCATTGATGAGTATTCCCATTTCCTTAATTAATTTTGTTGTACTTACTAATGAGATTTCTACTCCTCCACTTCCTCAGTTAACTATTCACTTTGAAGTCACATGGATATAGTGGAAATTAAAAAGAAATATGTATTGGACACATTGAATCAACATGTTTTGTCACAAGAACTGCTCTGCTCTAATCTGCTTTTAATCCACTACTTTCAAATATATAATCTTCTACATTTACTTTTGTATCATTGATTACATGAAAAGAAAAAGCTTGCCCTGAAGTCTCGCAAATTGTTGAATAGTATTTTTATACAGATTCTTAAGTGTTCAAAGACAAATTATTTCCAGCATAAGTAGGAAATGATTGGTAGTATTTCTGTTGAATAAACAAAACTGATTTTGCCTTTGAATTTAACTCCCATTCTTTGGCACTAAGCTTTGTTGAAATGTTAATATAGATGTGATGTGTCAACATTCAGAAAAATGAAAATCAAATTGGAAAGTTCCAGGTGCAGGTGGAGGCATAGATTTCTTTTTTTTTTTTTTTAATATTATTTTATTAGTTGGAGGCCAATCACTTCACAACATTTCAGTGGATTTTGTCATACATTGACATGAATCAGCCATATAGTTACACGTATTCCCCATCCCGATCCCCACTCCCACCTCCCTCTCTACCCGACTCCTCTGGGTCCTCCCAGTGCACCAGGCCCGAGCACCTGACTCATGCATCCCACCTGGGCTGGTGGTCTGTTTCACCATAGATAATATACATGCTGTTCTTTCAAAACATCCCACCCTCACGTTCTCCCCCAGAGTTCAAAAATCTGTTCTGTACTTCTGTGTCTCTTTTTCTGTTTTGCATATAGGGTTATCGCTACCATCTATCTAAATTCCGTATATATGTGTTAGTATGCTGTAATGTTCTTTATCTTTCTGGCTTACTTCACTCTGTATAATGGGCTCCAGTTTCATCCATCTCATTAGAACTGATTCAAATGAATTCTTTTTAATGGCTGAGTAATATTCCATGGTGTATATGTACCACAGCTTCCTTATCCATTCGTCTGCTGATGGGCATCTAGGTTGCTTCCATGTCCTGGCTATTATAAACAGTGCTGCGATGAACACTGGGGTGCACGTGTCTCTTTCAGATCTGGTTTCCTCGGTGTGTATGCCCAGAAGTGGTATTGCTGGGTCATATGGCAGTTCTATTTCCAGTTTTTTAAGAAATCTCCACACTGTTTTCCATAGTGGCTGTACTAGTTTGCATTCCCACCAACAGTGTAAGAGGGTTCCCTTTTCTCCACACCCTCTCCAGCATTTATTGCTTGTAGACTTTTGGATAGCAGCCATCCTGACTGGGGTGTAATGGTACCTCATTGTGGTTTTGATTTGCATTTCTCTGATGATGAGTGATGTTGAGCATCTTTTCATGTGTTTGTTAGCCATCTGTATGTCTTCTTGAATATTGGAAATAAAAGCAAAAATAAACAAATGGGACCTAATGAAAATTAGAAGCTTTTGCACAACAAAGGAAACTATAAGTAAGGTGAAAAGACAGCCCTCAGATTGGGAGAAAATAATAACAAATGAGGAAACAGACAAAGGATTAATCTCAAAAATATACAAGCAACTCCTGAAGCTCAATTCCAGAAAAATAAACGACCCAATCATAGATTTCTTAAAAGTGGCAGAATATAAATATGCATGTAAATACCAGTTGACTCTCTTCATTCTGATCACAAAGCTAAAGCTTCATGTCCATTTCTGCTTTTCAATCCCTTAGAGCTTACATCTTTAGTTCACTCTCCTCAACTAATCTTCTGAAGGCACAGCACATGAAACTCTAACTAAGAATATTAGTTTTGGAGTTAGAAAGACTTAAATATGAATCTTGGCTCAGACCCCTAAGTAGATATATGACTTTAGGTATGCTGCTTGATCTGAGACTCAGCTGTCTTATATGTAAAATATAATAGAGCTTCACAAAATTACTGGGACTGTTTGACAGGAAAATGAATGTAATTTGTTGTTGTTCAGTGCATAGCATATGATACATTTGCGCTGCTGTTGTTATTTTGTACTGTTTACACAGAATAAATGAAATTCCTAGTGCTGAGGAACACAGAAGATAGGGCAACCACAAGTCAGTGTCTTCAGGAGGCTGTATGTTTGATAGTTCTTGTCTCACTAAAAAGCCAGGAGTAAAAGCAACTTAGAGAACTCTCACTGGAAGAATAACACAGAGCAGAAATATGGCTCAAAACCAGTGAAGCTATTTCTAGGAAGTGAGGGTAAGAGCCAGTAAGCGCTTTCACCAGGTTGAGAAGACCTCCATGGAAGTTTGTGTGGCAGCTATCATAAAGAATCTGCCTGAAATGCAGGAGACCTTCAGCACTGCAGGAGATGCGGGTTCAGTCCCTGGGATCGGGACGATTCCCTGGAGAAAAAAATGGCAATCCATTCTAGTATTCTTGCCTATGAAATTCCATGGACAGAGGAGACTGGCAGGCTATGCTCCATTGTGTTGCAAAGAGTTGGAAGTAACTGAAGTGACTGAGCACCAATGAACGCCTTTACAAGGTTGTGAACTCTTTCAAAACAAATGCCACCATTTACTCTGAGATAAATTCACAGGTACTCAGCTCAGTGCCTGTAACATACAGGGCAAGCACTCAATATATATGTTAAGCTAGATTGATTAACATGTTTATGTACACTTCTTTTTTCAGGAGGATAAGGTCTGTTGCAATTTTTAGTTGAAATATATGAGTGTTCTTGTTACTATATATAGTCTGTAACTTCATGGAGGAAAGGCTTTGAGGGTGGAAAAGACAGATTAGCAAGGTAGAGAAAAAAGAAGGTATCAATATATATAGGAGGATGGCAGAGGGAGAGGTAGATAGAGTGGGAAGTTGGGGGTAGTGAAGGTGGTAAAATGAAACACAACATGACAATAAGCCACTTAAAAATAATTTGTCCTGATGTGCTGGCTAATCTAAATTAATATTTTCAGGAAATTTTATCTTTTTGGTTCATTTTTTGGAAAAGTGGTAATTTAAGCTTAGAGAAAAAGTAGGTAAGTTCAAATTTCCATGGAAACAATTATCATAAAATATTGATTGATGAGGATATTAGGAAGCAGGTAAGGAAAGAGATAGTTGCCATGGAAACATGGACACTCAGAGAAATGCACTTGAAGACATTCCATCTTATCTTTTTAGCTAAATATCTGATTAATATAAAATTGCTACATCTTAGTAATTTATTTTTAATATTTCTTGAGATTTACTTAAGAATATTTTTATATCTTAGTAAGTTTTAGTCACAGAAATTTAAGGAATATTTTTATTTCAATTTTATAAGATCACTTTCATGATTATAAGATCTTTTTAAAAAGGATATATTTACTCGAGAAGGTATAAAAGCACTATTTTATAAACATGAATCTATTAATTTCTTTAAAGCATTCTCTTTAGAGTATAAAGTCATGTTAATAATGACAGTTTACTTAATGAAATTTCAATGATTGCTTTTAATTGGCCCTGAATAGCAGCATGAAATATAAATATTAAGAGATGAGCACTTCTAGTTATTATTGTACAATAGAGACAGGCTCACTTTTTCTCTAAACAAGTTTTTATTTAAATTTTATTGAAATATAATTGATTTATAATATCATATTAGTTTCAGTTGTACAGCAAAGTGATTCAGTTATATACACATATGTGTGAATTATTAATATATCTATTATTTTTACATTCTCTTCCATTATAGGTTGTAACAAGATATTGAGTATAGTTCCACATGCAATACAGTAGGTCCTTGTCAGTTATCTATTTTATATATAGTACTGTATATATTTTAAGTTCTCAAAACTGAGATTTTGAGATCCTTTTGGGGTTTAGAATTTTATTTTGGTTATTTTGACTGCCAATATACTGTTGAAACATGAGGAAGTTTCTATTATGTATAATACATTTGTAGCAGAGGAATATGTAGAAATTAGATGATTGAAAAAATCCCTTGTACATAAAAATGCGAAACAAAGAAATCTGAATTGATAAAGCAAGATATTAAAATTTAGTGTTACCTGTGCATTTTTAGGATTCAAGATTTAAAGTTCCCTTTGCTGAGTACTTTAGATAATATATCCTAAGTTATTCCTTATTTTTTAGTCCTGTAAAATTGAAATGTAAAGGTCTTACAGAGAATACATGATTACCTGCCAGATATCACTATACCTTAAGTGTCACACTTAGATTGAATTGCCTTTTTGAGAACTGCTTTCCCCTTCAAGCTGTCTGTCACCTCTTGTCATTTTCTTTGGCATTCAAAATTTAGTGTTTGAACAGGAGAGCATGTAGACCTCTTGTGGATGCCTCCCATGTTATAACTGACCTTTTGTATCTGAAAAATACGTTACAAGAAAAGCCTCATTAGATGCTGTAAGGCTAGGTATTATCCACAACCTTAGGAAAATACAGCATTTGATTTCTCACACACTACAGGCAACTGAAAAACTTTTATTTTCTTAAGGTCTTACAGCTGTATAGGTAGAAGGGAATTGGAGGTGAACTTGTCCAACTCTTACATTTCAAATGGGAAAACACTGAGATACAAAGAGATTAGGTGATGAATTTAAAGCCATGGCTCCTGTTTGTCCATGTAGTATTCTCTCCACAGCCCCAGTAGATTTCCAAGGCTTGGCTTGGGATACTTGAGCCTGTGGTCTCATCTCTAGTGTTGTTTTTTAGTCACTAAGTCTTGTCTGACTCTTTTGTGACCCAGTTGACTGTATCCCACAAGGCTCGTCTGTCCATGGATTTTTCTATGTAAGAATACTGAAGTGGGTTGCCATTTCCTTCTGCAGGGGATCTTCCTGACCCAGGGATCGAATCAGAGTCTCCTGCATTGGCAGGTGGACTCTTTACTACTGAGCGACCAGAGTAGCGCATTAACCTACTGCTCAGTTCAGTTCAGTCATTCAGTTGTGTCCAACTCTTTGCGACCCCATGGACTTCAGCATGCCAGGCTTCCCTGTCCATCAGCAACTCCCAGAGCTTGCTCAAACTCATGTCCATAGTGACAGTGAAGCCATCAAACCATCTCAGCCTCTGTTATCACCTTCTCCTCCTGCCTTCAATCTTTCCCAGCATCAGGATCTTTTCTAAGGAGTCAGTTATTCTCATCAGGTGGCCACACTATTGAAGTTTCAACTTCAGCATCAGTCCTTCCAATGAATGTTCAGGACTGATTAGGATTGGCTGGTTTGATCTCCTTGCAGTCCAAGGGATTGTCAGGAGTCTTCTCCACACCACAGTTCAAAAGCATCAGTTCTTCAGTGCTCAGCTTTTTTTAATAATCCAACTCACATCCATACATGACTATAGGAAAAACCGTAACTTTGACTAGATGGACCTTTGTTGGTAAAGTAATGTCTCTGTATTTTCATACTCTGTCTAGGTTGGTCAAAGCTTTTCTTCCAAGGAGCAAGAGTCTTAATTTCATGGCTGCAGTCACCATCTGCAGTGATTTTGGGGCCCCCCAAAAATAAAGTCTCTCACTATTTTCATTGTTTCCCCATCTAGTTGCAATGAAGTGATGGGACCGGATGCCATTACTTAGTATTTTGAATGTTGAGTTTTAAGCCAGCTTTTTCACTCTCCTCTTTCACTTCCATCAGGAGGCTCTTTAGTTCCTCTTCACTTTCTGCCATAAGGGTGGTGTCATCTGCATATCTGAGGTTATCGATATTTCTCCCAGCAATCTGTTTCCAGCTTGTGCTTCATCCAGCCTGGCATTTTGCATGATATATTCTGCGTATAAGTTAAATAAGCAGGGTGATAATATACAGCCTTGACATACTCCTTTCCCAACTTGGAACCAATATGTTGTTGTTCCATGGCTGGTTCTAACTGTTGCTTCTTGACCTGCATACAGATTTCTCAGGAGGCAGGTAAAGTGGTTTGGTATCCCCAGCTCTTAAAGAATTTTCCACAGTTTGCTGTGATCCACACAGTCAAATGCTTTAGCGTAGTCAATAAAGCAGAAGGAAATGTTTTACTGGTATTCTCTTGCTTTTTCGATGATCCAGCAGATGTTCATAATTTGATCTCTGCTTCTTTTGCCTTTTCTTAATCCAGTTTTAATGTTTGGAAGTTCTCAGTTCATGTACTGTTGAAGCCTAACTTGGGAAAATTTTGAGCATTACTTTACTAGTGTGTGAGATGGGTGCAATTGTGCAGTTGTTTGAACATTTTTTTCATATTGCCTTTCTTTGGGATTAGAATTAAAACTGACCTTTTCTAGTCCTGTGACCACTAGTGAGTTTTCCAAATTTGCTGACATATTTAGTGCAGCACTTTAATAGCATCATCTTTTAGGATTTTAAATAACTTAGTTAAAATTCCACCACCTCCACTAGCTTTGTTCACAGTGATGCTTCCTAAGGCCCACTTGACTTCACACTCCACAATGTCTGTCTCTAGGTGAGTGAGCACATCACTGTGGTTATTTGGGTCATTGAGGTCATTTTTGTATAGTTCTTATGTATATTCTTGCTACCTCTTCTTAATATCTTCTGCTTAGTTAGGTCTATTACATATCAATAAGTACTTTAAATGTAAAGGGACCAAGAGTTCCAATCAAAAGGCATATAGAGTGGCTGAATGGATACAAATGCAAGACCCATATATGCTGCCTACAAGAGACTCACTTCAGATCTAAAGACTCACACAGACTGAAAGTGATGGAATGGAAAGAGGTGTTCCATGCAAATAGAAATTGAAGAAAGCCAGGATACCAACACTTATATGAGACAAAACTTAAAGAATTTTTATGGGGTATAGTTGATATACAATGCTATGCTAGTCTTAGGTGTAAAGCAAAGTGAATCAGTTATACATGTACATATATCCACTGTTTCTTTAGATCTCTTCCTGTATAGACTATCATACAGAGTATTGAGTAGAGTGCTCTGTGCTATAAAATCAGTTCAGTTCAGTCACTCAAGGTGTGTAACTCTTTGCGACTCCATCGACTGCAGCATGCCAGGACTCCCTGTCCATCACCAGCTCCCAGAGTTTACCCAAGCTCATGTCCATTGAGTCAGTGATGCCATCCAACCATCTCATCCTCTGTCATCCCCTTCCTCTTACCTTCAATCTTTCCCAACATCAGGGTCTTTTCAAAGGAGTCAGTTATTGGCATCAGGTGGCCAAAGAATTGGAGTTTCAGCTTCAACATCAGTCCGTCCAATGAATATTCAGGACTGATTTCCTTTAGGATGGACTGGTTGGATCTCCTTGCAGTCCAAGGGACTCTCAAGAGTCTTCTCCAACACCACAGCTCAAAAGCATCAATTCTTCGGTGCTCAGCTTTCTTTGTAGTCCAACTCACATCCATACGTGACTCTTGGAAAAACCATAGCCTTGATGAGATGGACCTTCATTGGCAAAGTAATGTCTTTGCTTTTTAATATGCTGTCTAGGTTGGTCATAACTTTTCTTCCAAGGAGTAAGCGTCTTTTAATTTCATGGCTGCAGTCACCATCTGCAGTGATTTTGGAGCCTTCCAAAATAAAGTCTGTCACTGTTTCCACTGTTTCCCCATCTATTTGCCATAAGTGATGGGATCAGATGCCATGATCTTAGTTTTCTGAATGTTGAGATTTAAGCTAACTTCTTTATTCTCCTCTTTTACTTCCATCAAGAGGCTCTAGTTCTTCTTAGTTTTCTGCCAGAAGGGTGGTGTCAGCTGCATATCTGACGTTATTGATATTTCTCCTGACCATCTTGATTCCAGCTTGTGCTTCATCCAGCCCAGCATTTCTCATGATGTACTCTGCATATAAGTTAAATAAGCAAGGTGACAATACACAGCCTTGACATACTACTTTCCCAAATTGGAACCAGTCTGTTGTTTCTTGTGCAGTTCTAACTTGACCTGCATACAGATTTCTCAGGAGGCAGTTAAGGTGGTCTGGTATTCCCATCTCTTGAAGAATTTTCCACAGTTTGCTGTGATCCACACAGTCAAAGGTTTTGGTATAGTCAATAAAGCAGAAGAATATATTTTTCAGGAACTCTCTTGCTTTTTTGGTGATCCAAGGGATATTGGCTATTTATCTCTGGTTCCTCTGCCTTTTCTAAATCCAGATTGAACATCTGGAAGTTCATGGTTCATGTACTATTGAAACGTGGCTTGGAGAACTTTGAGCATCACTTTGCTAGCATATGAGATGAATGCAATTGTGCAGTAGTTTGAGCATTCTTTGGGATTGTCTTTCTTTGGGATTGGAATGAACACTGACGTTTTCCAGTCCTATGGCCACTGCTGAGTTTTCCAAGTTTGCTGACATATTGAGTGCAGCACTTTCACAGCATCATCTTTTAGGATTTGAAATACCTCACCTGGAATTCCATCATCTTCACTAGCTTTGTTTGTAGTGATGCTTCCTAAGGCCCACTTGACTTTGCATTCTAAGATGTCTGGCTCTAGGCGAATGATCACAGCATCGTGATTATCTGAATCATGAAGATCTATTTTGTTTAGTTCTTCTGTGTACTTTTGCCACCTCTTCTTAATATCTACTGCTTCTGTTAGGTCCATACCATTTCTATCTTTTATTGCTCCAGTCTTTGCATGAAAAGTTCCCTTGGTGTCTCTAATTTTCTTGAAGAGATCTCTAGCCTTTCCCATTCTATTATTTTCCTCCATTTCTTTGCCTTGATCACTAAGGAAGGCTTTCTTATCTCTTCTTGCTATTATTTGGGACTCTGCATTCAAATTGGTATATTTCCTTTTCTCCTTTACCTTTCCCTTCTCTTCTTTTTGCAGCTATTTGTAAGGCCTCTTCAGACAACCATTTTATCTTTTTGCATTTCTTCTTGAGAATGGTCTTGATCACTGCCTCTTGTACAATGTCACAAATCTTGGTCCATAGTTCTTCAGGTACTCTATCAGATATAATCCCTTGATGCTATTTGTCACTTCCACTGTATAATCGTAAGGGATTTGATTTAGGTCATACTTGAATGGTCTAGTGGTTTTCCCTACTTTTTTCAATTAAAGTCTGAATTTGTCAATGAGGAGCCATGGTCCGAGCCACAATCAGCTCCTGGTCTTCTTGTTGCTGACTGTATAGATAGAGCTTCTCCATCTTTGGCTGTAAAGAATATAATCAATTTGATTTCTGAATTGGCCATCTGGTGATGTCCATATGTAGAGTCTTCTCTTGTGTTGTTGGAAGAGGGTGTTTGCTATGACCAGTGCGTTATCTTGGCAAAACTCTATTAGCCTTTGCCCTGCTTCATTCTGTATTGCAGGCCCAAATTTGCCTGTTACTCCAGGTATCTCTTGACTTCCTACTTTTGCATTCCAGTCCCCTGTAAATAAAAAAAAAAAAATCCAATTGAAAAGGAAGAAGTAAAACTCACTGTTGGCAGATGACGTGAAACTATACATAGAATATCTTAAAGATGCCACCAAATAACTATTGGTGCTTATCAATGAATCTGGTAAAATTGCAGGATACAAAATTATTATATAGAAATCTGTTGCATTTCTATACAAGAGAAATTGATGAAACAATCCCATTTATGGTTGCATCAAAGAGAATAAAATATTTGGGAATAAGCCTACCTAAGGAGGTAAAAGATCTATACTTGGAATGATATAAGACACTGATGAAATAAATTGAAGATGACACAAACAAATGGAAAGATATACCATGTTCATGGATTGGAAGAATTAATATTGTTAAAATGACCATACTACCCAAGGCAATCTACAGGTTCAATGCAATCTTATCAAAATATCAATGAAAATATCCATAGACATAGAACAAATAATTTAAAAATTTGTATGGAAATACAAAAGAATTTGAATAGCCAAAAACTGTCTTGAGAAAGAAGGACAGAGCAGGAAGTATCATACACCCTGAATTCAGACTATACTACAAAGCTACAGTAATCAAAACAGAATGATACTGGCACAAAAAAGGCACATGGATCAATGGAACAGAATAGAGTGCCCCAAAATAAACCCACACATTTATGATCAATTAATCTATGATGAAAGAAGATTTTGAAATATAGAAAAGACAGTTTCCTCAATAAGTGATGCTGGAAAATTTTACAGCTACATGTAAAAGCATGAAAGAATGTTTATTATACCACCATATACAAAAGTAAACTCAAAATATATTAAAGGCCTAAACCTAAGACTAGAAAAATCCTAGGAGAAAATGTACACAGAACATTGATGTAAATTGTAGCTAGTTTTTTGGATCTGTCCTCTAAGGCAAAGGAAACAAAGCAAAAATAAACAAATGGGACCTAAGTAAACTTAAATTTTTTTTAGTTTAAATCATTAACAAAGTAAAAATAAAGCCTGATGAATGGGAGAAAAAAAACTGCAAGTAATATAACCCATAAGAGGTTAATGTAAAAAATAAACAAACAGTTCATACAACTCAATATCCAAAAAAAGAAATATCCCAATTAAGAAATGAGCAGAAGACCTGAATAGACATTTTTCCAATAAAGACATACAGACAGCCAATGGGCACATGAAAAGATGCTTACCATTGCTTAATCATCAGAAAAATGCAAATCACAGCCTTGATGAGATATCACCTCATACCTTTCAGAATGGCTGTTATCAAAAAGACTACAAGTCAGAAATGTTGGCGAAGATGTGGAGAAAAGGGAACCCTTGTGCAACACTGATAGAAATGTTAATTGATTTATTCACTGTGGATAATGGTATAGCATTTCCTTAAAAACTAAACATGGATTACCATATAATCCAGCAATTCCGCTCCTAGGTATATATCCAAATAAAGCAAAAACACTAATTCAAAATGATACATGCACCTCAGTGTTCATAATAGTGTTATTTACAGTAGCCAAAGTACAGAAGCAATCATAAGTGTACATTGTAGACAAATGGATAAAGATGTGTATATCTATATACATATACATATATATGTATATATATTATATATATATATATATATTCAATGGAATGCTATTCAGTCATAAAAAGAAGAAAAATATGACATTTGCAGCATGGATGGACCTGAAGAGTATTATGCTTATGTGAAGTGAGTCAGACAGAGAAAGATACTCATATCACTTACGTCACATTTCTTTACCGGCCTCTTCAGACCCAATTTCCCTGTTCCTACATCCTGTCCCTTCTCTGCTACATAATGGTATGACTATGTCTCCCCCTTAAGATTTTTGAAAAAATTTACAGCCATCTCTAAGTTTTCATTGGCAACAAGCCCAATAGGAGACCAAATAACATGCTGTTTCCCAAATCAAATGTAATTTAAACTGCATCCATAGAAGTGTGGATTTCAGAACTCTGGAAATCCTTCTCTGGCACTTTTGTGGACTGAATTTGGAACTCTGAGCCTAGTTTTTGATGCTGTTCCTGAGGACATTAACAAATGAGAAAGCATCCCAGGAAGGGTGTGAAGATTGTTTAATGCGATGGAAACCATAGCACAGAAAGAAAGAGTTGAAAAACATTTCATATAAAAAAGAGTAGACACAGGATTATAGGAAAGTCATTTTTAAACAGAAAGAGGCTGTTAATGCAGAGTGGAATGATCCTTAGGAAAATCAAGCCCAGAACCCTACAGACATTGCTTTTATTTTGTGGTGCTATAAGTAAAGCATAAACAAATACCACCTGCTTTTTAGGCAGGCATCTCTGCCCATCTGAGACTCGCTGCCTATGTTAGAAAAGGTTCTGGAGATGTGATTGCTCATTGTTACATCCTTAGGAGAAGGGTTAGAAGTCCTCTGGTTTAATGAATTCAATTGTGCACTTATAATGGCAAACATATCCAGATGTTTTCTTGGTCAGAAAATATTATTAGTTAATATGACAACAGCTTGTTTTAATCAGGTCATGCTTTCTTTCACTCAATAATTGTTTGATATTCGTTCACATAGTCCTGATTAAGCCATCCACTTATGTAAGAGAAGCTTATGGAGCAAAGATACTTTGGTGAAACAGAACAAATACTGTGCATTTAGAGAACCTAAGTCCTGTAAATAATGCCTTTAAAAAAAATTATACTAGAATAATATTTACCATTTTAACCTCTTTAAAGTATAAAATCCAGTGGATTTTAGTACATTCACAGTGTTTTGTAACTACCATCACTCTAGTTCCGGAACATTTTCATCACTCTGAAAGGAAAGGAAACATGTATCTATTAATACAGTCACTCTTCATTTCTCCCTCCTCCAGCCTCTAGCTATTACTATCTTGCTTTCTATTTCTGTCTCTATGAATTTGCCTATTCTGGATATTTCATATAAATGGAATCATATAATATGTGGCCTTTTGTGTCTGGCTTCTTTCATGCAGGAAGTATTCGAAGTTCATTTGTGATGTAATGTGTATCTGTACTTCATTTCTTTGTGTGACTGAATCATATAGTCCATTGTATAGATATACTGCATTTTATCTGTCTGTCAGTTGATGGACAGTTGAGTTGTATCCACGTTTTGATTACTGTGAATAGTCCTACTATGAACATTTTTGTGCAAGTTCTTGTTTAGTTGGCCATTTTATGTTGTTTATATGTCTACTTAGGAATGGAATTAGATGATAATTTTTTAACTTACTGAAGAACCTCTTTTTCTTTTTAAAGTGAGACTTCAGGCTTTCTGTTTTCTGGTTTGCCTATCGTTTGTTGGATTATGAAAGTTTGTCAGTATGTGATTCCCACTTCTTTAGAGCTTTAGCAATAACAGTGACCAAAATCTCATAAATAAATTTTTAGGAAATGTATAAATCTATAGAAGGATTTCTGCAGTCCTCAAGCTAGCATTTTCTATCATTCCTCGTTTGCAAGGTGTTGTGCAAATGGGGTCCTGAATCTCTGCTTTCAAGTTGGTCTCTATACCATACACTGGGTTAAGGACATCCAGGCCTTGAGCTGGTTAAACCCTGGCTCTTGCTAGTGTTGACTAAGCAGAAATGTGCTCTCATATTTTGATTTTTTTCAGAAGAGACTAGAAATCTAGATCTTATATAATATTCTAATTTTTAAATTTGGCAACTTATTCACATAAATAAGTAAATAACACAACCAGTGAACCAACTAATGAACCAACCAACGAGCTAGTGTGAAAGAAAAACTTTCTGATTCTAATCCTATCTCTGTTAGTTATAATTTGTGTGCTCTTGATCAAATCACAAGCCTCTATGTACCTCATTTTTATTGTCATCAGAACGGTGACAATGATATAATGATAGTCATGTCCTCATGGTTACCATGGGCTCTGTCTTATTCAAAGCAATCTGTAGGAATGATATCTCTTAATGATATCTAGCTCCTGGACTTTGTGAGGATTAAATGAGTTAGTTCATGTAAGGGTTTCTACTTTGCTTACCACACAGAGAGCATTCAGCAGAAGTACCTATTACGTTTATGTCCATTTTACCAAAGAGGAAATTTAGTAGTAGATTGAGTAAATTGTCTAAGGTTACATGACTAGCAAACTGCAGGATTTGGATTTGGATCACTGCCTACCTGGATTAAAGATTCTTCCCTTAACCACCATTGTGTACTGCCCAACTCCCAGAATATTCCTTGCCTTTCCCCATTTCTCTGTAGCATCTATATTTTAGTCCCTAGAAGTGTGGCCAAAATTAGCTCTCTCTCCCTTCTCTGCAATTCTTTGTTATTTATTGGGCATTCCTTTTGTACAAAACTGTGTCATTTCCCCCTATCGTTATATTAATCTATATTTTAAATCTTATAGACTTTAGCTCTTGTCTTTCTTTTCTATGACACAGCCTAGCACAGAACACAGTGCATGAGGGGTAGAACCACTTTATAAATTCAAGAAGAGAATTCCTATACTCTAGAGGTGTGGGTCACTTACAGCTTTGGAGAGAGTGAACAGTAGTGGAAGGAAAGTGGCATCACCCATGAATTCACTTACTCTTGCTTACTCTTGCAAGAAGTGTTTTTGGTTTTAGAGCCTCTACTAGATGCTTATAATAGACTCATTCCCTGTTTCCGAGGAGCTTGGCCACAGGTATATTCAGATCAGAATGATGATCAAAAGTGTGATGAATTTTGTAACCAGGTGACCTACACATCTTTCTCATATCCTGCTTACTGCTTCACCTCAAACAGACTGAAAAATTAAAATGTGTGCTTGGAGCATTCTTTCATTGTCTCTGAGCTGTCTGTATCTCTCAGCCTCTGTGTTCTTTTGGTCTTGGTCTTTCTTATCTCCATTTAAAACTTTCTTAGTGGACTTGGATGTGGACAGCCATTATCTCTGGTTAAAATATCACTTTTCTTTTTTGGTTAAAAACTCCTGCTGATTGGGTCATGGTTGGATAGGTGACCCTGTTGACTTAAAGGAGCTTGACAATTCTGACCTTTGATCTTAGTTGTTTTATGTACCAGGTAGCCTGTAGGTTCCATATGAAATATGTCATGTAAACCTGCTGGAGCTCTAAATTCCCCATGGATATTCCACAGGGTAGTTAATCAAGTGTATTGTACATAGTTTTTGTACTGAACCTATAAAGCCACATGTGATGCAGCTCAACAAATAACAGTGAATTAAAAAGAAAACTGCAGACTGCACAAACTGATTAAGAGAATGGAGAGGATTATTTAGAGAAAAGATTAGAGGAGCTAATTACACACAGCTTGACTGAATAGAAACTAAAGGGGGAGTTAATGACTCTTTCATATTGTTTGAAGATGCTGAATGTTGAGGAGGAAAAAATATTTTATGTAATACAATGAAATGTTATTAAGAGCAATGAGGCAGAATTGAGAATGAGAATATTTAAATGAAGTACATGTGAACTCTACTAAAGATAAAATTTATTAAATTATGAGGTAGTCTTTCCAATTATAAGACAGAAGCTTCTCCTTGAAGAAATAAAAATAAGCATTTAAAGTGGGCTAAAAAGTTTTCTTAAAAATAATTTTAATATTTGTCAGGCAGTTTAAATGACACACTTTTTTTTTTCATATTTATTAGTCTTTAATTTAAGCAATCATTTTTTCCAACAAAGACCCATTCTGTCCCACATATTTCTACATTATGTCTCCTATAAAATCCTAGGTCGTTAACCATGTGAGAGAGGTCCAGTGTCCCAATATTAAAACAGTTGCCTTTTAGGATTTTGTTTCATTGTGTATGCTAAGTTCTTCAGTCATGTCTGACTCTTTGCAGCCTCATGAACTGTAGCCCTCCAAGCTTTTCTACATCCATGGTATTCTCCAGGCAAGAATACTGGAGTGGGGTGCCATCCCCTCCTACATGGGATCTTCCTGACCCAGGATCAAACCCTTGTCTCTTAAGTCTCCTGCATTGGCAGGCAGGTTCTCTACCACTAGCGCCACCTGGCTGGCAGGGATGCCACAGTAGAGAACCCACCTGCAATGCAGAAGACCTCGGTTTCACCCCTAGGTCAGGAAGATTCCCTGGAGAAGGACATGGCACCCCACTCCAGTATTCTTGCTTGGGAAATCCAATGGACAGGGGGAGCCTAGTGGGCTGTAGTCCACAGGGTCGCAGTCGGATAGGACTTAGCGACTAAACAAGTCAGTCATGGTATGAAACAAAATACAGTGGTTAATGAATACTAAAAAAAAAAAAAAAAATTGTTCCATTGGTATGGTCCTAAGAATAATGGTCCTAACAGCTGTTGACAAGGGTATGACATTTAGATATTTCTATGCCATTGTGTTTTCCTTTTCCAAGTGAGAAAGTTATTCCATATCACACAGGAAAATTGTGACAAATTGTTACTAACAAGCCTCTTAAACCATCATGAAAAGACAAATGGAACATGTCTGTGCTGTAAGTTGTTAAAAAGTGAATAAACAAAATGAACTTAAGTAAATACTATGACAAAACCTCTTTCAAAAGGTCCCACACTGCTGCATCAGTGCCCCCGACCCTGCAGCAGGTCACCGCTGACCCACGCCTCTGCTGTAGACTCCTAGACACTCACAGGCAAGTCTGGGTCAGTGTCTTGTGGGGCCACAGCTCCTTTCTCCTGAGTCCTGGTGCACACAATATTTTGTTTGTACTATGTTCAAGCTGGATTTAGAAAAGGCAGAGGAACCAGAGATCAAACTGTCAACATCTGTTGGATCATTGAAAAAGCAAGAGAACACCAGAAAAAACATCTACTTCTGCTTTATTGACTATGGCAAAGCCTTTGACTGTGTGGATCACAATAAACTGTGGAAAATTCTGAAGGAGATGGGAACACCAGACCACCTTACCTGCCTCTTGAGAAATCTGTATGCAGGTCAGGAAGCAACAGTTAGAACTGGACATGGAACAACAGACTGGTTCCAAATCAGGAAAGGAGTACATCAAGGCTATATATATTGTCACCGTGCTTATTTAACTTCTGTGCAGAGTATATCATGAGAAATGCTGGGCTGGATGAAACACAAGCTGGAATCAAGATTGCTATGAGAAATATCAATAACCTAAGATATGCAGATGACACCATGCTTATGGCAGAAAGCGAAGAAGTACTAAAGAGCCTTTTGATGAAAGTGAAAGAGGAGAGTGAAAAAACTGGCTTAAAACTCAATATTCAAAAAACTAAGACCATGGCATCCAGTCCCATCACTTTATAGCAAGTAAATGGAAAAACAGTGGAAACTGTGACAGACCTTTTTTTTTTTTTTTACTCCAAAATCACTGAAAATGGTGACTGTATCCTTGAAATTAAAAGACACTTGCTCCTTAGAAGAAATGTTATGACCAACCTAGACAGCATATTAAAAAGCAGAGATATTACTTTGCTGACAAAGGTCCATATAGTCAAAGTTTTGATTTTTCCACTAGTCATGTATGGATATGAGAGTTGGACCATAAAGAAAGCTGAGCACTGAAGAATTGATGCTTTTGAACTGTGGTGTTGGAGAAGACTCTTGAGAGTCCCTTGGACTGCAAGGAGGTCACCAGTCAATCCTAAAGGAAATCAGTCCTGAATATTCATTGGAAGGACTGATGCTGAAGCTGAAGCTCCAATACTTTGGCCACCTGATGTGAAGAGCTGACTCATTAGAAAAGACGCTGATGCTGAGAAAGATTGAAGGCAGGAGAAGGGGATGATAGAGGATGAGATGGTTGGATTGTATCACTGACTCAATGGACATGAGTTTGAACAAACTCTGGGAGTTGGTGATGGACAGGGAAGCCTGGCATGCTGCAGTTCATGGGGTTGCAAAGAGTTGGCCATGACTGAGTGACTGAACTGAAGCTGATGAAAAACCAACCAGTTAAAGAATTCTGTCATCTTTTTAGTGTTTGAGAAGATGAGAAGATAGTTGCTTACATAAATCTTACATGAATAAGATTATGGTATTAAAAAAAAGGGGGGGGGTGGGAGGAGGCCTGATTCTTGATTACCTGAGTAAAATTCAGAAAGTAATCATTGAAAATATTGGCAAAGATTTTGATGTCTGGTTTTTATTGCTGAGATAGCCTGAACTCATAGGGAAAATAATAGGAAGCCTAGCTGATGATGAGAAATGCGGAAAACAAAGTGAGGGTGCAGGGAATGTCTTCACCAAAGTGCCCCCAGCTGCTGACAAAGAGGCTTCCTTTGAGAGGCAACATGGAGGCGGCCCCTGTGTGCATTGCTGGCAGATTCTCTCCAGTTTTCTTATCCCTTATGAGAATATTGTTGATGTTTAGTGAGAAAGAGGTCTCTCATGTTACAGTTGGTTCTTAGTGCAGATCTTTTGACTCTTCCTCTGTTTTTTCCTCAAAGTCTTCCTGATTCATTGTTGTTGAATATCACAGGGTTTTCTGTATGGTCTTTCCCCCATGTGAGGAAATTCTGTTTCAATCTATTATTTTTCTTCATAACAATTATTGTGCAGTCTTCAAGTGGTAGAGCTTCTAACATTGGCATTATTGTTGTTCAGTCACTCAGTTGTGGCCAAGTCTTTGCAACCCCATGGATTGCAGCACGCCAAGCTTCCCTGTCCTTCACTATCTCCTGGAGTTTGCTCAGACTCATGTCCATTGAGTTGGTGATGTTATTCACCCATCTCATCCTCTGTCACCCCTTTCTCATTCTGCCGTCAATCTTTCCCAGCATCACGGTCTTTTCCAATGAGTTGGCTCTTCACATCAGGTTGCATCAAAGTATTGGAGCTTCAGCTTCAGCATCAGTCCTTCCAATGAATATTCAGGGTTGATTTACTTTAGGATTGCTTGGTTTGATCTCCTTGCAGTTCAGAAGTCCTTTATCCCAGTTATTTTGTGGCCTACATTTTTCTTCATAAAATTTCAACAAAGTTCTGTTTAGAAAATGTTAAAGTCATATTAAAAATGGAACTCATTGAAATATATATACTAATCATCATCTATGTGTACTAATTTCTAAGGTAAATAGTATGTGATACATATGTCAAGAATAAAGAAAATTATATCTATGGAATTAGCAGTTCTATGATGTTGATGATTCAAAAGGAAACTACATTTTTTGGTAGAGAACTTGGAGTAGTGAGAAGTGTTCTGCCTATGATGGTAGCATTGAAAGGATCTGTGTTTCTACTCTCCTGTTGCTTAACCTTGAATTAGTCACCTCTCTGAGCCTTGATTTCCACATCGATAAAAGAGGGTTAATAAAACGTTTCTTTCTAAAAGTTATTAGATGTTTATTTCTGCCACTTAATCATGTAAGCATCTGCCAGTGAATTACTTAACACCTGTGCAAATCTTAATCTTCTAACCTGTAAACTAGAAATAACATTATGCTTACTTCATAGAGCTCTGAGGATTTAATGAGCTAAGATATGTTAAGTACTTAGAATAATGTCTGGCACAAACCAAATATTAGAAAAGTATTTATTATTATTACAGCATCATATGAGGATTACAAATTGTTTTTATAAAATTTATGGGAGAAATTATAGTGACTGAGGAACTGGATTTAGAGTATAGAAAATAAGGTTGTGTCACATAAACTTAGTATCTTACTTTTAAGCTCTGTCTTAGGAGGGTTACTTAACCTCATGAAGCCCAATTTTTATCACTTGCAAAATGGGGATAACAATTACAGCCAGTATCTACCAGATGCATCTGCAGTATTTTAAGAGTTTGTGTCATTATCTCATTTAATTATAATTATTCCTACAATTGCTTAAGCTAAGTATTATTAATAAACCCATTTAACACATGAGAAGACTGAAGTATAAAATAGTTAAATAGCTACATAGAGTAGCTAATAAATGATAATGATGGGATTTGAATCCAAGTACTTGAAAGTCTGTAGTCCTTGACCCACCGGTTGATCACCATGTTATTATCCTGCCCTCAAAGATGATAATACTATAATACCTCTTAGTATTATTGTGAGAATTAAATAAATGAATCCATGTAAAGGGTTTAGTCTAAATCCTGACACATGAAAAATGCTCAGTCATGATAACTCTCATTAAGGAACATGATCATTATATTGGGTTGGCCAAAATTTTGTCAACTGATTAATATAGTTTGTAAGTCTTAAGGCTGTGTCGCATGGAAACAATGTTCATCAGTAGTCAGAGATATAACTGTGTTAACAGATTTGAGTCTCAATCTCTTGCTAACTGTAACCTTGGTCAACTTACTTAGTTTTTTTTTTTTTTCCCTCATCCCTCTATTAGACAGGGGAAAGCACCTACAGATGCCAGTTATTCACCTATTTTCTCTCATCTCCAGCATCCATCCTGCCCCCTACCTTTTATTTTACCATTCTGTAATACTGAAGGTGGAACTCAGTGGACCACATTTCTCAAACTCACTGATTAGCATTCTGAGCACCAACTGTTTAGAGACTTTTCCTCAGAGTCTGTACGTTCTGTTAAGCCCACATCTTCCTTTATTCTCCAGCCTGAGGACTTCTTGCACTTACTAATACCTGCTTTACCTCTGCATACTTACTTCTCTTTCAATCACCTAATACATGTGCTAATTCCCTAGTTTTGGAATATCTACCTGGTCTTCATTTTAATGACAGGGCCCATACAAAATACACACTCCTAGGGTTCCTGTGAAAATCAACTAGAATAATGTTGCAAAAATTACTTACTTTAGAGCCTGGCATAAAGCAGACATTTAAGAAGTGATAATCTCTAGCATTATCTGGAGATAGAATTGGCAGAACTTGTCTATTTCTAGATTGGTTCAGGCCCTGTAAGCAGTGTGAGCCATACTTACTGTTCCATACTTTAATGATGAGGAGTCAGATCCTGAGTAACCAGAATGAACACAACACAAGGTTGTGGATGGGAGACCTGAGAGTTGAGTGTATTGCTCTTGGCCAGTTGGTGTTGCAAAGGTTTGCCCTCAGGGACTGGAGGTATATGTTAAGCCTGTCCTTTTTAGTAGAAACCCAATAATGTATATGGAGATGTGTACACTTTAGAAATGTACCTGACATATTTGTTGTTGTTCAGTTGCTCAGTCATGTCCAACTCTTTGCAACCCCCATGGACTGCAGTACTACCTGACATATATTGAGGACCTATTCACTGTCAGAGAAACAGATTTGGGACAGTCTAAATCATCAGCCTAGTGTTAAAAGTGTTAGTCGCTCAGTCATGTTCGACGCTTTGCGTCCTCATAGACCATAGCCCACCAGGCTCCTCTGTCCATGGAATTCGCCAGGCAAGAATTCTAGAGTGGGTAGCCATTCCCTACTCCAGGGGATCTTCCCGACCCAGAGACTGAACCCATATCTCCTGCTTGGCAGGCAGATTCTTTACCCTCTGAGCCACCAGAGAAGGCATGTACCTGACACATTCAGTTCAGTTCAGTTCAGTTGCTCAGTCATGTCCGACTCTTTGCCACCCCATGGAATGCAGCACGCCAGGCCTCCCTGTCCATTGCCCACTCCCGGAGTTTACTCAAATTCATGTCTATTGAGTCGGTGATGCCATCAACCATCTCATCCTCTGTCGTCCCCTTCTCCTCCCACCTTCAATCTTTCCCAGCATCAGGGTCTTTTCAAATGAGTCAGCTCTTCGCATCAGGTGGCCAAAGTATTGAAGTTTCAGCTTCAACATCAGTCCTTCCAGTGAATATTCAGGACTGATTTCCTTTAGGATGTACCTGACACATAGTGAGGATCTATTCACTGTTAGAGAACAAGATTTGGAGAAATCTAAATCATCAACCTAGGGCCTCATCGATTCTTTTTTTTTGGGGGGGGGGGGCTCATCAATTCTTCCCCATCAGTTTCTATAGCTTGCATAGTGAATGCATAAATAACTGATATTCATAAATATGTCCCTGAGTCATCGTCTAGAGTAATTGTTCACAATCCTGGTTTTACATTATAATCATCTGAGGCACTTAAAATAAAAAAGAAAGCCTGATGTTCTTGGCCTAAGCTTCAGAGATTCTAATTTAATTCATGTGGGGGAGGGCAGAAAATGGATATTTTTTAAATGTTCTCCAGTTGATTCTAAGATGCAACCAAATCTGTGATTTAAAGATGAATTATATATTTCACATACCATTATTAACATGGTAAAAGACCATATGTGCATGCATGCTAAGTCACTTCAGTCATGTCTGACTCTTTGCAACCATGTAGACTGTAGCCCACCAGCCTTCTCTGTCCATGAGATTCTGCAGGCAAGAATACTGGAGTGGGTTGCCATGCCCTCTTCCAGGGGATCTTCCCAACCCAGGAATTGAACCTATGTCTCTTGTGTCTTCTGCATTGCAGGTGGATTCTTTACCTACTGAGCCACCTGGGAAACCCAGAAAACCATATAGTTTGTATTTTAAAATATTTTCATTGTAAAATTTCTTTATTTGAGGAATGGAGGGGCATTCTCTTAACTTTCTGGGAAACTGAGTAATGTTCATTGTCTTAGATTCTCCTCCATAACTGTTTCCTCTGTGTACATTTGGTCTGTTGCTGCTCTTTTTACAGCATAGAGATACCTAGAATACGTCATAGAACTAGTTCTAGTTTAGTAACTCAATAATTCTTTAAAAAAATTTTTTTAATTGAGGTATAGTTGATTTACAACACTACTAGTTTTAGGTATACAACATAGTGATTCATATTTTTATAGATTTTGCTCATTTAAAATTATAAAATATTGTCTATATTCCCTTGCTGTAGAGTATATTCTTGAAGTTTATTTTATACATAGTAATTTGTACTTCTTAATCCCCTACCCATATTTTGGCCCTCCCCCTTCTCTCTCCCCACTGTTTACCACTAGTTTGTTCTCTGTATCCATGAGTCTGTTTCTGTTTTCTTATATTCACTAGTTTGTTTTAATCCTTAGATTCCACATATAAGTAATAGCATACAGTACTTTTATTTTTCAATATGACCTGTTTCACTAGACATGATACCTCCAGATCCATCCATGTTGTTGCAAATGTCAAAATGTCCTTGTTTTCTCTGGTTCAATAGTATTCCATTGTATATAAGTATACCACCTCCTCTTTTTCCATTCTTCTGCTGATGGACATTTATGTTCTATATCTGGGCTATAGTAAATAATACTGCTATGAACGTTGGTGTGAATATGTTTTTTTTTTAATTATTATTTTCATTTTCTTAGGATATATACCCAGGAGTGGAATTGCTGGTTCATATGGTAATTATATTTTTAGTTTGTTGAGGAAGCTCCATTATGTTTTCCACAGTGGCTGAACCAATTCATATTTCCACCAATAATGTACAAATGTTCCCTTTTCTCCATATGTTTGCCATCATTATTTGTAGTCTTTTTGATACTAGCCTTTGTGACTGGTGTGAGGTGATACCTCATCGTGGTTTTGAGTTGCATTTCTCTGGTAATTAGTGATGTTGAGCATCTTTTCATGTTCCTGTTGGCCATCTGTATGTCTTCTTTGGGAAAAGGGCTATTCAGATTTTCTGCCCTTTGTCTAACCAGGCTGGTTGTTTTTTGATATTGAGCAATCCACTCCAGTATTCTTATTGTATGAGATGTTTATATATTTTTGATATTAACCCCTTGTTGGTATTATCATTTGCAAATATTTTTCTCCATTTCAGCATGCTGTCCTTAAATTTTGTCAGTGGTTTCCTTTGCGGCAACTCAGGAATTCTGAATGCAATTGAAATTCTTTACTACGGAACAATTCTATATGGGAATGAAAAGGGCAATATGTGTTTAGCTACAGGTACTCTAGATGTGTCTGCTAAAATGGCATGTGTTCACTTCACAAGTCATCTATTTTAAAGTATTATCAGATGCCTGGAAAGGGGGCTTTTTCCAAAGTATTTCTAAAATACTTTTGAAATAGGCTACTGCAATTTATATAATCTTATAATTGGAAGTGTATTCTCACAAAGAAGTAAGAAATAAAATCAGAGGTGCTTTGGACAAAGAAATATCATAGCATTCATTCTCACTTTCCAAATAGTAACTGTTATTAATATATATCTTCCTTGCATGCTCGATCAACTGCAGTTTTGTAGTTTATCTTTTACTGTTGTCTTTTGGCTTATTTTTCTTGTCACATGTACTTTCTTCTACTTATTTTTCCTATCCTTGAGAACATGGGAGCACCCTTTTCTTTCTAGGGACCTTACTTACCCACAGTAGGAGGTCAACATACGTGAATATCTACCTGTGGAACTGATATGAAGGATAAATGTTTATGAAGTGCAAGTTGTACCACAGTTGACTGGCTTCCATTCCTTCTGCCTTTCTTTTGACATGGCTTTGTTTTTCCAGGGCCCACTTCCACTTTTCCGAGTAAGTGCACAGGCTTTGGCAGTGGAAGACGTAGGTTTGAATCCTGGCTCTGTCATTTTCTAGTTAAGCAACCTTGGGTAAATTGCCTGAATTTGATGTGCTTCATTTTAAATACAGATAAAACAGTATCTAGTCTATGTTAGGAATTTTGTTAGGATTGGAATAAGATATTTAATGTAAATAAAGCTTTACAAAATGCTCAATAGAAAGTGCTCAGATTTGGTCAACTATAGAGATATGGATGGACCTAGAGACCATCATACAGATTGAAGTAAGTCAGAAAGACAAAAGCAAATATCATGTAATAGTTACATGATAGCATATATGTTGAATCTAGAAAACATGGTATAGATGACCTTATTTGCAAAACAGAATAGAGACACAGAAGTGAGAACAAGCCTATGGGCACTTAAATGGGGAAAGGGGGTAGGGTGGAATGAATTTGGAGATTGAGATTGATTTATGTACACTATTGATGCTTTGTATAAGATAGATAATGATAACATAGTGTATAGCATGGAACCCTACTTTGTATTCTGTGGTGATCTAAGTGGGAAGGAAACCCCAGAAAGAGGAGATATATGTATACATACAGCTTATTCACTTTCTGTGCAGTAGAAACTAACACAAATTGTAAAGCAACTATACTCTAATGAAAATTAATTTTAAAAAGATAAAGAAACAATGAACCCTTTCACCAGTAGCCAAATGGAAGCTTAACTAACATGGTGTACAGTATATAGTAAAAGGTAGATGTTTTCTTCAGTATGTTTCGTTTATGATGTTTGCCAAACTAACTGGTGTTATCCTAGTGAATTTATTCCATTTTTATAAATAATGTATATCACATTAAAAAAACTGCTCAGGGCATGTTCACTATTTTTATTTGTGGCAGTCATTGATGTTATTTATTTATTCATTGAGTTTATTTTCCATGAATAAAATTCATTCATGAATTTATTATTCACTAATGAAATGCATTTTAAAATATCATGATTATCTTCTATGCTTGAAATACCATTCAAGGCACTGCACTGGTGAGGCAGATAGAAATGTTGTTTTCCCTTGCAGAATTCAGGATCCAGTGGGAGATAAACAGAAACAACTGGCAATTTGTAGGACAATCACTGTGATTAGGCTTGACCTTTGACTCATCATCTCCCTTATAGAGTCAGTCACAAAATCCTTTCTAAAGAAAGTAAAGAAATATTTTCTTTAAAGTGTTTCTAAGCCTCCCCTTTGTAGTCTTCTGACACCTCCCTTATCCTGTACTTTGTCACTTTCTGCCTGTCATCACAACAGCTTTCACATTAGTGTCCATGCCTGTAGTATTTTTTCCTTCACTCTCTTCCTCCTTGACCACATTAATCCTCTTTAAACACTGCTTTCATCATGTCACTGCCCTGTTCAGTAACTCGAATAGCTCATTTGTTACTCTTCTATCAAGTCCAAAGTTATCTGCTAACTTACCAGACCCACCCACCATTTGTCCCCAGCTCTGTGTAATTATGTTTTCCACTTCTCACAGTAGAGCAGCTGCTGTAGGAGGAAGGAATCTGTGTGCCACAGACACTAAATCTCACCTCCAGACTTCTTACCATTCTCATGGAAATGACTTCTTTTGAGTGCTTAACATATGCAAGATATTGTATAGCTGTTTTACAATTTATCTCTAATTCTTGAAAAAGTGAGACTCTTAGTAGACATCATTATCCTGATTTACACATCAGGAGAAGGATTCTGAGAGGAATCCTTCAGATTCCTCTAAGGAACTTACCCATGTTAAGCCAGGATCCAAACTCACCTCTGTTTCACCTTAAATTTATTTTCTGTTCCTTGTGGCTCTACCCCATGCTGTACTCTATATTATACTCTATACTTCATTTGATCCAGAATGTCCTCATTCCCATTCTGTTACTCTAAAGCCTTAAATTCTCTCCATGACATAGTGCAAGTTCAAGTCCTATCTCTTTCAGAAAATGTCTAATTCTTTCTGCCTTTGTTAAAAATTCTTCCCTGATAGCTCAGTTGGTAAAGAATCGCCTGCAATTCAGGAAACCCTGGTTTGATTCCTGGGTTAGGAAGACCTGCTGGAGAAGGAATAGGCTACCCACTCCAGTATCCTGGCCTGGTGAATTTCATGAACTGTATACTCCATGGAATCCCAAGAGTCGGACACAACTGAGTGACTTTCACTTTTACTTTGTTCCTGCAAGTTCATATGGCCAATGCACAGTGAGGCCAAACAAATTGAAACATGGGGCTTCCCAGGTGGTGCAGTGGTAAAGAATCCACCGGTCAGCTCAGGGGATGCCAGAGACACAGTTTCAATCCCTAGATTGGGAAGATTCCCTGGAGGAGAAAATGGCAACCCACTCCAGTATTCTTGCCTGGGAAGTTCCATGAACAGAGGAGCCTGGTGGGCTACCGTCCATGAGGTCACAAAGAGTCAGATACAACTGAGTAACAGCATACGCACAACGAGCACAGTTTGGATGCAAGAAGACAGGTTGCTCTTGCCCTTGTCGACTGAAAAAGATGCACACCTTGAGAGTTGCGAGTTAAGTTTTATTTGGGGCAAAATGAGGACTGTAGCCTGGGAAGTAGCACATCAGATAGCTCTGAGAGACTGCTCCAAAGCATCAGTGAGGGAAGGTCAATATATAAGGTTTTGGTGAAGGGGGAGTTCAATACCATTAAGCACTCATTTTACAAAACTTTTTTTGTTAGTCATGAGGATCTGATGTCACCCTGCATTTAGTGCTTCTCTAGATATGAGGAGATGCAAGGATTGAGATCATAAAATCTATTCCTAAGAACATCCAACTATCTAAAGACCCATCCCACTGGAGCACAGAGTGCCTCATTCCACCCTGAACTCCCTTAGGGTCTGTTGAAGGTCAATAGCTGTAGCAGTATGGAGCTCTCCATAGAAGCAGATGGCAAATGTCTTTGTTGTTTAGTCGTTGACAATGCTCTTGGTAAGTACCAATTTGTAGTTGACACCCTAAAAAACCACTAACTCCTCGAAGAGTTTTGGCAAAGCATTTCTGAAAGCCAGGTGAGGGAGGTGAGGTGCATGAACTGTATAGTCCATGGAGTCACAAAGAGTGACTAAGAGAATAAGATCATACACAGTTTTTTTGACTGGCTGTTAATGAGGAAACTGGGTGGTGTCACATGTGTTAACAATAGTCTTTAGGTTCCAAGAGGCCTGGGACTCTGTACTCAAGGTCATCAAGTAGTTAATGTCTTCAGTTTGGTGGGGTGTTTTCACACTGGCAAGACAACTTGGGAGATTTGCATCAAATACTATTATCTAGGTTCTTCGGAAAGAAACTACAGCTGAGGATATGGGAAAGACTTGTCCTAGGAAGGCCTCATAAGATTCTGCTCAATTACACCTTCATTGATTTCCTTCATCTTTAAACTCCTGCACTGTTCACCATCAATACCACTGTGTTGCTAGCATTTCAAATTGCACTGTGTTCTGTGGTTCTATATATGCCAGTCTTACCTTTCCCTAGCTGCATTGTAAGTACCTTAAGAGCAAGCACTTTGTCTTGCTTTAAAATCCCTCAGATGAGTTGCAATTTTTCTGAGCATCAGTCGGTGTGAAATACATGCTTGTTTGATAGGACCATTTGTCATGCTTAGCCTTTGAGTTATCTTAGACCCAGATGGGCAGGACAGAAAGAAGTCAAAAGTAAACTTTCATTCAGTTAAAAAGAAAAATATTAAGACACTCTGTAAGAAATATAGAGGCTTCCCAGGTGGCACAGTGGTAAAGAATCTGCCTGCCAGTGCAGGAGATGGGGGTTTGATCCCTGGGTCAGGAAGATCCCTGGAGAAGGAAATGTCAACCTGCTCCAGTATTCTTGCTTGAAAAATTCCATGGACAGAGGAGCCTGGTGGGCTACTGTCCATGGGGTCACAAAGAGTTGGATAGGACTGAGTGACTGAGCATACACATAAGAGCATATAAGAGATATGAGAAATACAGTAAGAGTATTTATATGAAATAAAATAGAAAAACTGATGACAATGTTGGTAGGAATATGACTTAAAACATACAACATGATACTAGAGAGAGGCTCTGCTTCTTGGCAGTCAAAGGCAAAAACGGAAACCTCTCTTACAAAATCCAGTGTCCATGTGATGAAAAACAAATCAATTGCTCATAAATGGTAAATCTATTTTTCGTATCAAGACCAGACAGATATTTCTCCCCAAGGAAAAGATAAGAGGAAATTGGGTAGATAAGTGAATAACATTCTGGCCAACATCATAACAGTAGTTACAATAAAGGATTTCATAGGAATTTTTCTAATAATGACCTTGAGTCTAGCCAGTGACATCATAGCAATGAAGCAAGAAACAGTAAGAACATTGGAGTACACGTGTCTCTTTCAGTTCTGGTTTCCTCAGTGTGTATGTCCAGCAGTGGGATTGCTGGGTCATTTGACAGTTCTATTTCCAGTTTTTAAAGGAATCTCCACATTGTTCTCCATAGTGGCTGTAATAGTTTGCATTCCTACCAACAGTGTAAGAGGTTTCCCTTTCCTCTGCACCCTCTCCAGCATTTATTGTCTGTAGACTTTTTGATAGCAGCCATTCTGACCGGCGTGAGATGGTACCTCATTGTGGTTTTGATTTGCATTTCTCTGATAATGAGTGATGTTGAGCATCTTTTCATGTGTTTGTTAGCCATCTGTATGTCTTCTTTGGGGAAATGCCTGTTTAGTTCTTTGACCCATTTTTTGATTGGGTCATTTATTTTTCTGGTATTGAGCTGCATGATGATCTGCTTGTGTATTTTTGAGATTAATTCTTTGTCAGTTGCTTTATTTGCTATTATTTTCTTCCATTCTGAAGGCTGTCTTTTCACCTTGCTTATATTTTCCTTCTGGAGAAGGCAATGGCAACCCACTCCAGTACTCTTGCCTGGAAAATCCCATGGGCAGAGGAGCCTGGTGGGCTGCAGTCCATGGGGTCTCGAAGAGTTGGACACGACTGAGTGACTTCACTTTCACTTTTCACTTTCATGCATTGGAGAAGGAAATGGCAGCCCACTCCAGTATTCTTGCCTGGAGAATCCCAGGGACGATGAAGCCTGGTGGGCTGCCGTCTCTGGGGTCACACAGAGTCGGACGTGACTGAAGCGACTTAGCAGCAACAGCAGCAGCATAGTTTCCTTTGTTGTGCAAAAACTTTTAAGTTTAATTAGGTCTCATTTGTTTATTTTTGCTTTTATTTCCATTACTCTGGGAGGTGGGTCACAGAGGATCCTGCTGTGATTTATGTCAGAGAGTGTTTTGCCTATGTGTTCCTCTAGGAATTTTATAGTTTCTGGTCTTACATTTAGATCTTTAATCCATTTTGAGTTTATTTTTGTGCATGGTGTTAGAAAGTTTTCTAGTTTCATTCTTTTATAGGTGGTTGACCAGTTTTCCCAGTACCACTTGTTAAAGAGATTGTCTTTTCTCCATTTATATTCTTGCCTCCTTTGTCAAAGATAAGGTGTCCATAGGTGCATGGATTTATCTCTTGGCTTTCTATTTTGTTCCATTGATCTATATGTCTGTCTTTGTGCCAGTACCATACTGTCTTGATGACTGTAACTTTGTAGTGTAGTCTAAAGTCAGGCAGGTTGATTCTCCCAGTTCCATTCTTCTTTCTCAAGATTGTTTTGGCTATTCAAGGTTTTATGTATTTCCATACAAACTGTGAAATTATTTGTTCTAGTTCTGTGAAAAATACCATTGGTAGCTTAATAGGGATTGCATTGACTCTATAGATTCAATTGCTTTGGGTAGTATACTCATTTTCACTGTATTTATTTTTCTGATTCATAAGCATGGTATATTTCTCCATCTACTTGTGTCATCTTTGATTTCTTTCATCAGTGTTTTATAGTTTTCTATATATAGGTCTTTTGTTTCTTTAGGTAGCTTTATTCCTAAGTATTTTATTCTTTTCATTGCAATGGTGAATGAACTAATTTCCTTAATTTCTCTTTCTGTTTTCTCATTGTTAGTGTATAGGAATGCGAGGGATTTCTGTGTGCTAATTTTATATCCTGCAACTTTATTATATTCATTAATTAGCTCTAGTAATTTTCTAGTGCTGTCTTTAGGGTTTTCTATGTAGAAGATCATGTCATCTGCAAACAATGAGAGTTTTACAATAGCTAGGATATGGAAGCAACCTAGATGTCCATCACCAGACGAATGGATAACAAAGCTGTTGTATATATACACAATGAAATATTACTCAGTTATTAAAAAAAAAAAACGCATTTGAATCAGTTCTAATGAGGTAGATGAAACTGGAGCCTATTATACAGAGTGAAGTAAGTCAGAAAGAAAAAGACCAGTGCAGTATATTAATGCATATGTATGGGATTTAGAAAGATGGTAACAATGACCCTATATGTGAGATAGCAAAAGAGACACAGATGTAAAGAACAGACTTTTGGACTCTGTGGGAGAAGGCAAGGGTGGGATGATTTGAGAGAATAGCACTGAAACATGTATATTGCCATATGTGAAATAGATCACCAGTCCAAGTTTGATGCATGAAACAGAGCACTCAAAGCTGGTGCACTGTGTCAACCCTGAGGGGTGGGATGGGAGGGAGGTAGGGGGGGTTTCCCAATGGGGAACACATGTACACCCATGGGTGATTCATGTCAGTGTATGGCAAAAACCACTACATTATTGTAAAATAATTAACCTCCAATTAAAATAAATAAAATAATTTTTAAATATAGTAAGAAATAATTCTCACATGGCAAGCAGGGAAATTGCTGTGGCTTTAGCCCCCAAAACTCTCACCCTACTGAAGAGCTAAGGATCTAACTGTTAGAGAAAATGCTGTCCAGGTGAATACTCTAAAAGTCTTGAGGCTTATATATAGAAGTTGGGGGATGGCATGCATCCAGTGGGATCAGGTATGGTAGATCTCACCTGTTTTTCCAGATAGGTGTTATTCTCTTCATTCCCCTGGAAACTGTGTCTGGAGCTTTGGTAGAAATTCAGACTGTAATTGGGGTAGATTCTCCATGATGGAAACTAGGCAGAGTGTCAGAGCCACACCATTTTCATTTTGGCTAGAAACATAGTACTAATTAAGAATTGTGTGTTAGCACTGCCATGAACACAGAATTAGGGCAGAAATGGTGAAGGATGTGGGATTAGCTGAATGGATTTGTTCATGTGCTGATTCACTCAAATCAGGATTTATGAAGTATAGGATTAGTGGGATGGGGCTGAAAACGTATGAATGCTGGGGCTTTGTTCTTATTGACTTATGGGTGGTTCTCAGCATGTATAACAGAATCACTTAGAGGTGCTTATCAGCATGCACACTCCTGTGCCCCACCCAGGTACATCCAGGACCTACTGAGTCAGTAGCTTTGGCATAGGTCTTGGGGAGCTGCATGTTTTACACATTCCCAAGTGATTGTCAAATAAGCTAAGATTTAAGAACCAGTGATTTAGGGACTGAGTAGGGTAGAACCTACAGGTTGCAGGTATAAGTATCTGTCCTTAGAAAGTCCTTAGACTGACTTGGAGCTGACATTAGACACAGAGTAATTTTAGTGAGACTTAGAGGATTGGATTCCATTAAATTTTTTATGAAACATAGGATGATGAAGTGGTTTGGAACAAGTCATTGAGTTTAAAAAAAGGATTTTTATGAGAAAAGTACAGACAGGGAAATTTAGAAGTTCTCTTAATAATGGGAGAAGGTACAAATTTAATGAATGGGGAAGTTTTAATATGAGCTAGCAGAGCTTCCTGCCATGTACCTTCATAGGAAGCAGCTCTAAGAGCATCTCAGGAGTTTTATTTTGGGAGAAGGGGAATCTAGAGTGGTTCTACAAGCAGCGAGGGAAATGATAACTTGGCAGAAGATGAAAACAGAACAATAGGTTGCCATCATAAGCAGAATGTCTGGGCACTCTTATTCCAGAAACTTCTCCTGGGTTCTGGATACACTTTGCCAGCATAAGCACAAAGATCTGGGGCATACAGTGCACATTATCCTTGGTCTTGACAGGTGAGAGGGAAGTATGACAGGCTTTGTTTGCATTAGCCTCAAAAGTAGGTGTTTTGACTGCAAGTTTATGCAGCTGTCGTTCATGATGAGGGGCTCAGCCCACGCTGCTGCTTGTTGTGTTATTGTTTCATTTATTTGTTGTAGTGATTTTAAAAAGAGAAAGAAAGGAATTGGGGGAAAGGTTTGAACCAAAGCAATCAGGCAACTTCAATCATGAAAAGCTACCCAAGCTTTTGCCATCGGAAATCTATGCAATCCCACTGCTAATGCTACTCTCGCTATAGGGATTCATCGAGCCAATTTTATCAGCTCAGCAGGGTTCAGAGCCTTTCTTCTCTGAAGAGAAAATAGGAGAATTATCACCAGGGTAATGAAACACACCCCTCCCACGTTTATGGAGTGTTTTATTAAAAGCATGTTGCTTTGGTCTCACATACCAGTTGCAATAAGTGAGTATAAAATGCCAGAACAGTACTCAAAGGAAATGCTTTCCTTTTTGCTAATTTAAAATTCCTCAGAGAGCATGCAGTCAGGTGTGATGTTAATATTTGGACTCTTTGCTACCTGAGATTTTTATAAAGGTTTGTCAGTGCAGTATTGCAAAGGATCAGCAGAGTTTGGGAGCCACCTGACCAAGGTCAGCACTTCACCATGACCTTCTTTCAGGAAGGTCATTTTAGCAACATTTTTAGCATTCTGCACTTCCTGATATCCCAGCCCCTCAAGCTTATTTTCTTATTTAATCATTCAGTTCAGTTCAGTCACTCAGTCGAGTCCGACTCTTTGCGACCCCATGAATCGGAGCACGCCAGGCCTTCCTGTCCATCACCAACTCCCGGAGTTTACTCAAACTCATGTCCATCGAGTCGGTGGTGCCATCCAGCCATCTCATCCTCTGTTGTCCCCTTCTCCTCCTGCCCTCAATCCCTCCCAGCTTCAGGGTTTTTTCCAATGAGTCAACTCTTTGCATCAGGTGGCCAAAGTATTGGAGTTTCAGCTTCAACATCAGTCCTTCCAATGAACACCCAGGACTGATCTCCTTTAGGATGGACTGGTTGGATCTCCTTGCAGTCCAAGGGACTCTCAAGAGTCTTCTCCAACACCACAGTTCAAAAGCATCAGTTTTTCTGTGCTCAGCTTTCTTCACAGTCCAACTCTCACATCCATACATGACCACTGGAAAAACCATAGCCTTGACTAGATGGACCTTTGTTGGCAAAGTAATGTCTCTGCTTTTTAATATGCTATCTAGGTTAGTCATAACTTTCCTTCCAAGGAGTAAGCGTCTTTTAATTTCATGACTATAGTCACCATCTGCAGTGATTTTGGAGCCCCCCAAAAATAAAGTCTGACACTGTTTCCACTGTTTCCTCATCAATTTCCCATGAAGTGATGGGACCAGATGCCATGATCTTAATTTTCTGAATGTTGAGCTTTAAGCCAAATTTTTCACTCTCCTCTTCCACTTTGATAGAGGCTTTTTAGTTCCTCATCACTTTCTGCCATAATGGTGGTGTCATCTGTATATCTGAGATTACTGATATTTCTCCCAGCAATCTTGATTCCAGCTTATGCTTCTTCCAGCCCAGTGTTTCACTAATTTATTCATTAGTGAATTGTAATTAATGAACAGACCAGAAGCCTTGTGCTTACTGATATTTCTAATAATCATCATTTTTTCTATCTTAAACTTTTATTTTGCCAGTGACATGTTCACAATTTACTTAGTTTATAAAACTTTTAACCCAACAGTACTGTTTGTACATCTCACCGTTAGTTCCATCCAATTAGCATTTCATTCTTCAGCTCATCTCCACCCTAAGTCTTCCAAAACTTTAGGGCCTATGTTAAGTTCTAGGGCAATTAACTCATATCACACCATGTAGTCTAGCAGAGGAGATAGATTTGTAAAGAAATAATTCTAATACAGTATGGTAAGAATGATAATAGAGTTGTTTGTAAAGTGAAGTGTAATTGAGAAAAGCGATATTTTTGTTAGATCATAAAAAAATTGAATGGAAATTCACTAGACGATGTAGAGACAGGTACTCATGCCAGGGGGAGACCTGCAAGTACAAGGGAACAGAGTTATGGATGTTTGGGATGTTCAGAGAATGACTGATAGCTTCATGCCAGTGAAGTGTGGGTTGACAGACAAAAGAGGAAGCCATAACTCAGACAGTAAAAGAATCTGTCTGCAATGCAGGAGACTTGAAATTCGACCTCTCGGTTGCGAAAATCCCCTACAGAAGGGAATGACAATCAACTCCAGTATTCTTGCCTGGAGGATTCCATGGCCAGAGGAGACTGAGGGGCCACAGTCCATGGGATCGCAAAAGAATCAGCCATGACTGAGCAATTAACACTAGGTTTCACACGGTTGGGCTTGAACTTTTTTCTGTGAATATTAACAGCCATTGGGCTTTCAAGTAGGGAGACCATCTTTTAAGGAGCATCTTAGAAAGATGACATTGGCAGAAATATGCAAAATGATTCGAAGTGAATCAGACTAGAGTCAAGGAGATCAGCTAAGAGGCTATGGCAATAGTTCTAAAAATAGCTGAGAGGAACTACAAATTAGGCCAAGTTTGATCTTTGCTAAAGAGAACTTAGTAGTTAGCTGTCTGAAGCAGAGAGAGGAAAGGGAAGAGAATGCAGGAATCTGAGCTTTTTAACTTGGGATATTTGCTGGGTCTGTGTCAGTTCAGATAAGGAACATGTGACTATGCTCCTGAGTTATATTTTAAGGACAAGAAATTATTAAGTTCAGTTTTGGAATAATGAGTTACAAGTACCCTGGATATCCAACTGGAAATGTCTAGTATTTAGTTAGATGAAGGGGCCTGGAGCTTAGAAAAGAAGTTTTGACAGGAGACCTGGATTGAAAATGTGGGGACTTCTTATTGGCCTGCCTGAATCATGACTTTATAATGCTATTAATAAGCCTATTCATGCAGCTTCATTACATAGATGGTTCCTTGCGGTGTTCTACTCTCATAAATCTTAACTATTTTTATAACTTGCTGAGTCAAATCTACTCTAGGCTATACTTGTATTTCTGCATTTTTTTCACCCTAAATGAAATGGAGACTTGTCTATTTATCTTTGTTTCCAATATCATACTACTGAGTATTCAACAAGGTAAAGTGGAGAAAATTTGGACTTAGAGGCCTGGTAATCAGCAGGGTTTTTCATAAAGGTTTCAGTTCTTCTACCTGGAGCAGTAGGATTAAAATCCTTCTCCCCCATAAGTTAGATTTAGCTCAGTGACCAGCTCTTAGCTCCTGGAATGTGAGTAGGCAGATTGTGTCATTTCTAGGCAGAAGCTATAAGATTTAGTTTATGAATTAGCACACCTGCAGTCTTAGAGACAGGAACCCTTGTCTGCTAGGGTCCCTGAGTGACTATAATAAGCAGAGTTCCCCCACATGACCCACTTTAGACAGGTAGCATGAGTGAATAATAAAATTTCCTGCGTTAAGCCACTGAGCTTGTTTTTCTCAAAGTATAAACTAACCAGTCTAACTAACTAGACATAAGCAGAAGTCCTGGCTCTGTTACTAATTAACTCTTACACAACTTGTCTGAAGAGCAAGTTCTTCATTTTTGAAATAAGAATAGTGATTTTGAGCTTGCCAGAGCTCTATAAAGTACCTTATAAATAGTAGCCATTCATACATTGCAGTTTTTTTAATCTTTATAATAGCTCCTCAGTTTTAGCATACTGATTTTGTAATACTTTATGGTCATTTCCCTCTCAGATTTGTTGGACTCAGGTATCTTAAATATGTTTTCTGTATGTTTACCTGAGTTGTTGCTACAGTCGGGGAACAAGAACGGGACAAGGACAGGACCAGCTTGGCCATGCCAGCATAGACCACCTCATGGGTATGCTAGTTATTAATGGTTTAGCGTTAGTGCTCTGCAGACAGTTCACCTGCAGTCTCCCCAAAGTTTTCATCTTGTCTGTGAAGATGAAGAGATTTTTTTTAAAGTACAATATAAAGTACATTTAAAGTACTAAGTCAGTCATCTTGCTGAGATTGCATCTGAGATAATCCTATAGACTTCTTGAAGATTTATAAACTGTTTAGTGATATCCCAGCTCTTTTCAAGCTAAACAAAAACAAGCTTATTTTTGTGTGTGTTCTGAAATACACAAATAGTTTCTTAACTATTCTGTTTATTTCCAGTGTTATCTTACCCCAAAACTTGTCATTTGATTGCCATCAAAATTATCTACCAGGATCTGATTATCAGCTTATATCACCTCCCTTATTTAAAACTCTCCAGAGATAAGTGATCTCTCCTTATCCCTCGGATTAGGAGATCCCCTACATTAGGGAAGAAACCCACTCCAGTACTTTTGCCTGGAGAATCCCTTGGACAGAGGCACCTGGAGAGCTACAGTCCATAGGGTCACAAAGGGTCAGACATGAGAGAAATGACTTAACATGCACTCCGTGGTCCCATAGGATCACTGCCTACAGGATCCAATTTATGGAAGATTTTTATTCATTTGAATATGAACAGGAAATCTAAATCTACATTTAGAGAGGCATACAATAGACCCTTCATTTAGGTTGCTGACAAATTTAACTCTTAGAAAGCAGAAGAAGGGATATCAGAATTGCATCCCATAAATTTATTTTGAAAAACATAAATTGGTGATATAAGGGAGATGGCAACTTTGGGACAAAATGATCTTGGCAAACATAGAGATAATAGAACTGGAGAAAAAAAGAGTGTGAATAAGGTAAATGTAGTTCTAGAATAGTAGAAAGAATTACCTTGAAAGTTAGCTTTGAAGCATATTAAAGGAAGTATCATTTCCTGTGATTGCGTGCTCAGGCTATAAATCCTACTGTTTCCAGGAATGGCAGGGGCTAGAAATATATTCAGAGACTAAACAGGTTTAGATAGATTTACAAATGCATCACTAATAATTCTATGTGGGGAAGGACAGATGACAGGAAAACAAGTATGATATTTGAAGGAAACTTTGGGTCACTTTATTTTCTAAAAGGGAACTTAGATGGTTCAGAAGCTTGGCCAGGGCTAGCCATTTCTTTGTCCTTTTATTGTATCATCACAATTTAATTTAAAATTTTTAGGAAGGAGGCATGGACTTCTACTCTCCTTAAAGCATACTAGAGATTGTTGGAAGTCATAGGTCTGAAAATATTCAATTACAAATGTGCATGTTTTTAAAAATAATCTGTCCCTCAGTTGGGGTGACAGGTGCTGTCGCTACATCCCTTCCCTAGGTGGCTAAATTAATTGGGCAGGGGAAGAATTTGTGTACTGAAGCCTAGGCTCACACGGGATACAGTGCCCCTTTCCTGCAGCCTTGGCGGCATCCTGTGGTGGCCCCTGTTCTACCTGTGTGATGGCCTTTCAGAAGTGACAAATGGTTCCTCTTAGGAGAAGAGATTTAACTGGCAATTAAAGAGACATCCTAGGTTGAAAAAAAAGTAACTATAACTTCATAATTTTATTTTCCTAGCATCTGTTCTATTCAAGCCAAGCCTACTGTGGTGATCTTCATGGAGACAATTCAGTGGTTTCCTAGCAACCAAGTTTCCTGTGGTTTCCTTGGTTATAAGCAACGACATAACTCTTGTGGGCAACTTCAAAAGCTCAGAAGAAAACTCTCCTTCTAAAGAATGAGGTTCCAAAAAATTCAGGTTACTGCTCACTGTGTTACTGTGTTTATAAGGAAGAGCTCTTTTCCGATGGGCATAATAACCCTAATAAATGATTATGTGGAAATTGCAAAGTAAAATCACATGTTAGATTGTACATTGTTTTCATGGTATGCCTGATCCTAAATTTTTTCTGAAATTAAGATACTTTTCTTATCACTTCTAATTGACTACTATCCATAGACATACCCAGCAGATGAAATTTAGACACTTATTAATAATTACATGAGGCATCATTTCTGAAGAGAGCAGAGTTGAAGTTGCCCAGGAGTAGAATCCTGTAACATTGCTTTGTTTTCACTGATAAAGTATAATTTAGAGGCTTAGATGGATGGCATTGTGAAAGGGCTGCTGGTGGACCCCGTTAAATAACTGTTATCTTATATAAACAGTAAATTTCCAGTGCCAGCATGATCAATATTAACCATTTCTATGTACTTATGTTTTCCTCCTATATTCATTTCTAAAGAATAACTATACTGGGTAGCTGTATTCACTGATGATATATCTAAAATCCATGATATGACAATAGAAGAAAGAAATATAAGCTTATACAATTAGAAATAGAATTTGTGCTACACAGACTCTGCATCTTTTCATCTTCAGTGGTTATCATAGAATATGGCTTATGATAAACAATGAAAAATTGAATTAATGACCATAAGTCAGCAACTTTTTCACTTTTTCCAGTGAAAATTAAAAATTTTATATGGAGATCATCAGGCTAAATTAATGAACGTTTACAAAAACAGAAAAATATAATGAAATCTGTATATAATAATTTTAATCTTGATTCAGTCTGTTTCTTTGCATCAGTTCAGTTCAGTTCAGTTGCTCAGTCATGTCCAACTCTTTGATACCCCCATGGACTGCAGCATGCCAGGCATCCCTGTCCATCACCAACTCCCAGAGTTTACTCAAACTCATGTCCATTGAGTTGGTGATGCCATCCAACCATCTCATCCTCTGTTGTCCCCTTCTCCTCCTGCCTTCAATCCTTCCCAGCATCAGGGTCTTTTCAAATGAGTCAGTTCTTCACATCAGGTGGCCAAAGTATAGGAGTTTCAGCTTCAACATCAGTCCTTCCAATGAATATTCAGGACTGATTTCCTTTAGGATTGACTGGCTGGATATCCTTGCAGTCCAAGGGACTCTCAAAAGTCTTCTCCAACAGCACAGTTCAAAAGCATCAATTCTTTGGCACTAAGCTTTCTTTATAGTCCAACTCTCACATCCATACATGACTACTGGAAAAACCATAGCTTTGACTACATGGACCTTTGTTGGCAAAGTAATGTCTCTGCTTTTTAATATGCTGTCTAGTTTGGTCATAACTTTTCTTCCAAAGAGCAAGCGTCTTTAATTTCATGTCTGCAGTCACCATCTGCAGTGATTTTGGAGCCCCCCAAAATCAAGTTTGTCACTGTTTCCGCTGTTTCCCCATCTATTTGCCATGAAGTGATGGGACCAGATGCCATGATCTTAGTTTTCTCAATGTTGAGTTTTTTTTTTTCCTTAATTTATTTATACATATATACGGAATTTAGAAAGATGGTAATGATAACCCTATATGCAAAACAGAAAACAATGTTGAGTTTTAAGTCAACTTTTTCACTCTCCTCTTTCACTTTCATCAAGAGGTTCTTTGCATATCTGAGTGTCATCTGCATATCTGAGGTTATTGATATTTCTCCTGGCAATCTTGATTTCAATTTGTGCTTCATCCAGCCCAGCATTTCTCATGATGTACTCTGCATATAAGTTAAATAAGCAGGGTGACAATATACAGCCTTGATGTACTCTTCCTATCTGGAACCAGTCTGTTGTTCCATGTCCAGTTCTATCTGTTGCTTCCTGACCTGTGTATAGATTTCCTTGCATATTATCTGTTTATTCTTTCAGATATTTATCATGAACCTACTATGTATCTATCTGTGTTTTAAGTGCTCTTAGTATAATGGTAAATAAAGTAAACATGATTCCTGACTCAAAGAGCTTGAAAAAATGAAGTTATTGGGAATTACAAATGAATTAAATGATAGTACAAACAAAGGGGCTTCCAGGTGGTACAGTGGTAAAGAATCTGCCTGCCGATGCAGGAGCGCAAGAGATGCAGGTTCAATCCCTGAGTCAGGAAGTTCCCCTGAAGGAGGAAATGGCAACCTATTTCATATTCTTGCCTGGAAAATCCCATGGGCAGAGGAGCCTGGTGGGTTACAGCCTATGGGTTACAAAGAGTCAGACACGACTAAGCATGCATGCACATATGTATAAACAAAAATAAAAATATAGCTTTCATCAGTACTATAAAGAGAAGATATAGGATGTAGTGAGTTTAACAAGGACATCTGTTCTGATTCAGGGGTCAGGGAAAATGTCTGAGAAGAAGTAACATTTAAGCTAAGAAATGAAGGGTTGAAGGGTTGGATAGGCATAAGGAAAGAAAAGATGGATGGAAATAGTATAGACAGAGGAAAGAACATTTGTAAAGGACCTGTGAGAATTGAGAGGAACCCAAAAAAGTCCAGGGAGACTGGAGTTGAGAAAGTAGAAGTGAACCTAGAACAGGAGCAGGTTTCCGTCAAGAAAGAACGAAAGATCCCTGACCTGGTCTTCTTGGACAAATTCAGCACTTAGGAGAAACAGTTTAGAAAAAGTTTGGGAACTTTGCACACAGTTGCACTTTAATATTTAGAGTAATAAATATATTTTAGAAATCACTTAAAACCTTGATATGAGGGTGAAAATGTAATTCTGAGGTTACAGAGATAGTTGAGTAGCTGTAGGGTAGGGCTGGTGGTGTGACTGTGGCATTTGAACAGACCGTACTAGTGGCCAGGGAGACAATTTATGGTATAATAAAGGCCAGACAGTAGCTTCAATAATCCAGGCAGGAAGGCTGGAGGCCAAACATTCAGAGTCAGGCAAAGAGCACATCAATAGATGAGGGGATAGAAAGCAGCATTCGTTAAAGATGATTTTAGAGCAAATGCTCTAGAACTTCACCTAATTTTAACAACTGCAAGGCAAGGTGGGTATTATTTTACCTTCCCGCCCCCTATCCCCCATAATGTTAAGAGATTGAGGAATAGGGACCGTAAATAACATACCTTGGATGGCATAATAGCAGTAAAGTTGAGATTAAGATCTAGGATGTTCTTGGGTTTTAAAAGCTGTGCTTTCTGTTTTCAGCTTGATGTATCATATTTCTAATTTTCTGTGCTGTAGTTTAGGTCAAAGTGTCTTATTATCAATATGCCCTTTCTGTAGTGGCCAACAACGAGAGAGGCAAAGACTTACCCTAGTCTTACTTACTTGAAACTTCTAGAAAATGAACACTAAACCTAATCTAGCTGAAGCGAATATCTTATTTAACTTTTTTCATACAAGCATTTATTTATGTACTTATTTTTCAAGCACCTTTATTGAATTATCCTTAAAATTGCTTGTTTAGCAAGCATTTTGAAATGGACCTATTTGTAATGTGATGTTTTAGATCTGTACCAAGAGGAAGAGTGACAAATCAGCTTACCTCTATGCCACTTAAATTTTAGAGTCAAACATTTAGAACCAGAACAGACCAAGGGATAATTTGGAACTTTGAGGTTCATATACATTCAATGATTTCTAAAATTGTACTTCTTTTCTATGCTAGGTACAGTTCTAGGTATTCTGTATACTCCATTGAACAAAGTCATTGAAATTATAGGAAAACACACATACACACATATGCAGCATACATTAAAAAATCATTATAACTCATAGTCAGGGCATGAGAAATATATGAAGTAAAACCAATGGATGAGAGCAATTAAATGTGGTTAGGGAAGAACTTTCTGAGGAAGTGACATCTGATCAGAGACCTTAGGGAAGGTAAGAGATGCTGTATGAGTCAAGAGAATTCCAGACAGAAATAACAGAAAATACACTGACTCTGAAAGAGGTAGCAGCTTGATATGTCACAAGAAGGGCTGCCCTTTAGATTTTATAAAACTTAATGGTTAATAACTTTTCAAAATAATAAACTGAGTTTATAGTCGTTGCCTAACAGAAGAGCCTTTCAAAGATCTCTCACTTGCCCATCAGCAGACGAATGGATAAGGAAGCTGTGGTACATATACACCATGGAATATTATTCAGCCATTAAAAAGAATTCATTTGAATCAGTTCTAATGAGATGGATGAAACTGGAGCCCATTATACAGAGTGAAGTAAGTCAGAAAGATAAAGAACATTACAGCTTACTAACACATATATATGGAATTTAGAAAGATGGTAACAATAACCCTATATGCAAAACAGAAAAAGAGACACAGATGTACAGAACAGACTTTCGGACTCTGTGGGAGAAGGTGAGGGTGGGATGTTTCGCGAGAACAGCATCGAAACATGTGTATTATCTATGGTGATACAGATCACCAGCCCAGGTTGGATGCATGAGACAAGTGCTTGGGCCTGGTGCACTGGGAAGACCCAGAGGGATCAGGTAGAGAGAGAGGTGGGAGGGGGGATCGGGATGGGGAATACATGTGAATCCATGGTTAATTCATGTCAATGTATGATAAAACCCACTACAATATTGTAAAGTAATTAGCCTCCAACTAATAAAAATAAATGAAAAAAAAAAAAAAAAACAAAACCCCAAAACCAAAGATCTCTCACTTACCTAATGGACTAATGAGTCCCTGCAGCAGAAGGCATATCCATCCAAACTAGGCTTCTTTTAGTTGGGACAGTTGTATTAAAAGCAGTTTCTTTTTAACATTTTAGCACTGGGCTTCCCTGCTGGCTCAAAGAGTAGAGAACCTGCCTGCAGTGCCAGAGACTCGGGTTCGATCCCAGAGTCGGGACGATCCCCTGGAGAAGGAGATGGCAACCCATTCCAGTACTTTTGCCCGGAGAATTCCATGAACAGAGGAGACTGGTGGACTACTCTTTATGGGGTCACAAAGAGTCGAAGCACCACTGAGTGATTAACTTTCCCTTTTTCTTTTTAGCGTTAGGATTTAATCGACTGAAAACTAAAAGTCACTCTTAGCTTATAAACTTTGCAAACCACTTTGGAATTTTTAAGGCAAAAACACAAACAAATTCAGAGGGAAAATGGTTCCCTATTGGTGCACAATAATTTATAAATTATAGAATCATAGAACTGCAAAATTTAAAGTTATTGCCAAAGTCATCTAGAAATACAATAATATAACAGCACAATAATAATAGCTAGCAACAATTATAGAGCCAACCACAATTCTAAATGTCTAAATCGTATCAACTTATTTTTCCTTACTACCTTTGGGGAAGTTGAGAAGGATAGGGGTTAAGTAATGTCCCCCAAATCACACAACAGATAAGCAATGCCCCTGGGGAGTTTGACTGCGGAATCTTTGCATCCTAGACAGTGTGAAGAAATTGAGACTGGTGATTCAGTAAAATCTTTCAGAGGCAGAAGTGGAATATTAGCCTCATCCTAATGACCCTAGAATTTGTGTTCCTGGTCACTACTTTGGGCTATGGTGTATCATCAGTCCTTGGAGAACATCCAGCCTTAACTCTATCTTGGGAGTGAATGCTATCTAGTAGAATGTATATGGGCTTTTTGAACTAGGAGAACCTTTATTTAAATCTAATTCATTACTTAATAGCTTGCAATCTTGAGTAAGTTACTTCTCTAAATCTTAGTTTGCTTATCTATAAAATTTGGATAATCATCCTTTGGATTATCTCCTTGTAGAGATAATCTCTCTACAATCATTCATGGTAGAGAGAAAGGAATGATGCAAAATGCCTGATGCAGTAGTGAGTACATATGAGGTAATTTAAAATAGTGGTGAAGCAACTTAAAGTGGTGCAGTTATTATTATAGAGAGGAAACTAAAGTCAGAGAAGTATATCACATAACTAACTAGTGGAGGAATATTCAGGATACAGATCAGGATTCCTGATTTCTATATTTCTTGCATTGATCCAAAGGACTTAATTGTGATAAGGTTCATAGAAAAATAACCTGCCAGCTTTTATATATGTGTCTTGCTATTCCAGTTCAGAATCAGTGGCATTATTTTCTAGAACTAATTTACTAAACTTGAAGTTGGAACCTAGACCACTTTTATATTATGTATGTCATGGATTGCTGTGTAATGTAACTTATATTAGTTTTGCTTTCCCTTTAGATTGTAAAATTCTTTTACAGGAGAGTTTCTTGTTTGTTTGTTTTTGTATTTCTTCTGTATTCTTGAGCTTTGCTTTCCGGGGTGGGAGAAAATGTCTTTTATTTGAGCAGGCTCACAAATCAACTACTTTTCTTTTTTAAAAAAATTAGCTTTACATATCTCATATACAATAAACTGTGCCACCTTTGAATGTATGATTCAATGAGTTTTGACAAAAGTGTACAGTTGTGTAACCACCACCACAATCATAATATGGAACTACCTTGTCCAAAATGGTAGCCACTAGCCACTTGTGGTATTGATCACTTAAAATGTGGCTGAGTGAGTGAAGTCACTCAGTCATGTCCAACTCTTTGCGACCCCATGGACTGTAGCCTACCATGCCCCTCCATCCATGGGATTTTCTAGGCAAGAGTACTGGAGTGGGTTGCCATTTCCTTCTCCAGAGGATCTTCCTGACCCAGGAATCAAACCCAGGTCTCCCGCATTGTAGGAAGACACTTTACCATCTGAGCCACCAGGGAAGCCTAAAATGTGGCCAGTCCTAATTAAATTGTGCTTTGTAGTTGTTCCTTTTTGTTCAGTTGCTAAGTCATATCCAGCTCTTTACAACTCCATGGACTGAAGCTTGCAATGCTTCCCTGTCCTTTACTATCTCCTGGACTTTGCTCACACTCATGTCCATTGAATTGGTGATGCCATCCAACCATCTCATCCTCTGTCACCCCCTTCTCCTCCAGCCCTCAGTCTTTCCCAGCATCAGGGTCTTGTCTAGTGAGTCAGTTCTTCACATCAGGTGGCCACATTTTTGGAGCTTCAGCTTCAGCATCAGTCTTTCCAAATATTCAAAGTTGATTTCCTTTAGGATTGACTGGTTTGATATCCTTGCTGTCTAAGGGATTCTCAAAAGTCTTCTCCAGCACCACAATTCAAAATCATCAATTCTTCGACACTCAGCCTTCTTTATTATCCAACTCTCATATCCATACATGACTACTGGAAAAGTCATAGCTTTGACTATATAGACCTTTGTTGGCAGAGTGATGTTTCTGTTTTTTAATACACTGTCTAGGTTTGTCATAGCTATTCGTGCAAGGAGTAAAGCATCTATTAATTTTGTGGCTGCAGTCACCATCTGCAGTGATTTTGGAGCCCAAGAAAATGAAATTTGTCACTTTTTTCACTTTTTCTCCATCTATTTGCCATGAAGTGGTGGGACTGGATGCCATGATCTTAGTTTTATGAATATTGAGTTTTAAGTCAAATTTTTCACTCTACTCTTTCACCCTCATTTAAGTGCAAAATATACAAAGGCTTCAAAAGCTTAGTTTGAAATTTGAAATATCTCATTAATAATTTATATGAATTGTTCATTGAAAATATTTAGATATCTCAAATTAAATAAAAATATAATACTAAAATTAATTTGACCTCTTCCCATTCACTTTTTTAACGTGGCTAATACCGTTGCTGTTCAGTTGCTAAGCAATGTCCAACTTTGCAACCCCATGAAGTGCAGCTCACCAGGCTCCTTTGTCCTCCACTATCTCCTGGAGTTTGCTTAAATTCATATCCATTGAGTCAGTGATGCTATCTATCTCATCCTCTCCCATCCTTCACAAGTGTAACTAGTGGTAAAGAATCCACCTGCCAAGGCAGGAGTCACAAGGGATGTGGGTTTGATCTCTGGGTCAGGAAGAGGAGGACATTGCAACTCACTCCAGAATTCTTACCTGGGAAATTGCCTGAACAGAGGATCCTGGTGGTCTACAGTCGACAGGGTCACAAAGAATTGGACATGACTGGGCACACGCACACACACACACACACACACACACATAATGTAGCTAGTAGAATATTTAAATTATGTCTATGATCTATGCATGAGTGCATGCTCATTCAGGTCTGAGTCTTTGCAACCCCATGGACTGTAGTCTGCCAAACTCCTCGGTCCATGGAATTTTCCAGGCAAGAATACTGGAATAGGTTGCCATTTCCTATTCCAGGGAAATTGCTTGTATAGCTGGCCCTATATTTCTATTGGACAATGCTTATATACAACCTTGCCATCACCCCTAAAAGCGCCCCTCTTGCCACTTTGCAGTCAGTCTCCTTCTCAGCCCTCTGCAATCACTGGGATTCTTTCTATCACTGTAGTTTTGCCTTTTCTAGAACACCAAACAAATGAAGTCATAGTGTACTTTTGTATCTGGGTTTTTTGTATCTGGTCTTTTGTATCTGGTTTCTTTCATCAAACATAATGCTTTTCAGATTTATCTTGTGTTGTTATGAATCAGAAGTTTGCTCCTTTATTGTTGAGTGGTATTTATGGAGGGATATTCCACAATATTTTAATCTACTTAGCTGATGAATATTTGGGTTATTTCCAGGTTTTGACTATTGTAATAAAGCCCATTCTATTGTTTTCCTCCATTTCTTTGCAGTGATCAGTGAGGAAGGCTTTCTGATCTCTCCTTGGTATTCTTTGGAACTCTGCATTCAAATGGGTATATCTTTCCTTTTCTTCTTTTTCTTTCCCTTCCCTTCTTTTCACAGCTATTTGTAAGGCCTCCTCAGACAACCATTTTGCTTTTTTGCATTTCTTTTTCTTGGGGATGGTCTTGATCCCTGTCTCCTGTATAATGTCATGAACCTCCATCCATAGTTCTTCAGGCACTCTTATCAGATCTAATCCCTTGAATCTATTTGACACTTCCACTTCCTTAATCATAAGGGATTTTGATTTAGATCATACCTGAATGGTCTAGTGGTTTTCCCTACTTTCTTCAATTTAAGTCTGAATTTGGCAATAAGGAGTTCATAATCTGAGCCACAGTCAGCTCCCAGTCTTGTTTTTGCTGACTACGTAGATAGAGCTTCTCCATCTTTGGCTGCAAAGAATATAATCAGTCTGATTTCGGTATTGACCTCCTGGTGATGTCCATACGTAGAGTCTTCTCTTGTTTTGTTGGAAGATGGTGTTTGCTATGACCATGGCATTCTCTTGGCAGAACTCTTTTAGCCTTTGCCCTGCTTCATTATGTACTCCAAGGCCAAATTTGCCTGTTACTCCAGGTATCTCTTGACTTCCTCCTTTTGCATTCTAGTCCCCTACAGTGATGGAGAAGGCGATGACACCCCACTCCAGTACTCTTGCCTGGAAAATCCCATGGATGGGATTGTGAAGAGTCAGACATGACTGAGCGACCTCACTTTCACTTTTAACTTTCATGCACTGGAGAAGGAAATGGCAACCCACTCCAGTGTTTTTGCCTGGAGAATCCCAGGGAAAGGGGAGCCTGGTGGGCTGCCATCTATAGGGTCACACAGAGTCGGACACGACTGAAGCGACCTAGCAGCAGCAGCAGCCCCTATAAGGAAAAGGACATCTTCTTTGGGTTTTAGTTCTCAAAGGTCTTATAGATCTTCACAGAACCATTCAACTTCAACTTCTTTAGCATTATTGGTTTGGGCATAGACTTGGATTACTCTGATATTGAATGGTTTGCCTTGGAAAGGACCAGAGATCATTCTGTCGTTTTTGAGAATGCATTCAAGTACTGCATTTTGGACTCTTCTGTTGACTGTGATGACTACTCCATTTCTTCTAAGGGATTCTTGCCCACAGTAGTAGATATAATGGTCATTTGAGTTAAATTCACCCATTCCAGCCCATTTTAGTTTGCTGATTCCTAAAATGTCCATGTTCAGTCTTTCCATCTCCTGTCTGACCACTTCGAGTTGGCCTTGATTCATGGACCTAACTTTCCAGGTCTTTACAGCATTGGATCTTGCTTTCATCACCAGTCCCATCCACAACTGGGTGTTGTTTTTGCTTTGGCTCTGTCCCTTCATTCTTTCTGGAGTTATTTCTCCACTGATCTCCAATAGCATTTTGGGAACCTACTGACCTGGAGAGTTCATCTTTCAGTGTCCTATCTTTTTGCATTTTCATACTGTTCATGAGGTTCTCAAGGCAAAAATACTGAAGTGGTTTGCCATTCCCTTCTCCAGTGGACAACGTTTTGTCAGACTTCTCCACCATGACCCATCCATCTTGGGTGACCCTACATGGCATGGCCTAGTTTCATCGAGTTATACAAGGCTGTGGTCCATGTGATCAAATTGGTTAATTTGATTGTGATTTTCATTCTGTTTGCCCTCTGATGGAAAGGGATAAGAGACTTATGGAAGCCTCTTGATGGGAGAGAGTGACTGAAGGGGAAACTGGGTCTTGCCTGTGAGTGTCCGGGAGTCTCTGATGGAGGCCTGGGTTGGTGGTAGCCTGCTGCAGGGTTGCGGGCACTGAGTGCATCAGTGCGTGCATGGGACCTTTTGAAGGAGGTCACCATTATCTTCAATACTTCCACCATAGTTTGGCCTCAGGTCAAGTAACAGGGAGGGAACACAGCCCCACCCTTCAGTAGAAAATTGGATTAAAGATATACTGAGCATGACCCTGCCCATCAGAACAAGACCCATCATCTTCCTGGGGGCCAGATCCATGATTTCCCTCTAGTTAAAGCTATGGTTTTTCCAGTATGGATGTGAGAGTTGGACTATAAAGAAAACTGTGCACCTAAGAATTGATGCTTTTGAACTGTGGTATTGGAGAAGACTCTTGAGAGTCCCTTGGACAGCAAGGAGATCCAACCAGTCCATCCTAAAGGAGATCAGTCCTGGGTGTTCATTGGAAGGACTGATGCTGAAGCTGAAGCTTTAATACTTTGACCACCTGATGCGAAGAACTGACTCATTTGAAAAGACCCTGATGCTGGGAAAGATGGAAGGCAGAATGAGAAGGGGATGACAGAGGATGAGATGGTTGGATGACATCACTGACTCAATGGACATGAGTTTGAGTAAGCTCTGGGAGTTGCTGATGGACAGAGAGTCCTGGCGTGCTGCATTCCATGGGGTTGCAGAGTCGGACACGACTGAGTGACTGGACTGAATAAAGCTGCTATGGACATGTGAGCACAACTCTATATGCACACGTTTTCATGACTATTAGGTAAATATATCAGGATGGGTTTATTGGATGGTGTATGGTGAGTATGGATTCAGTTTTAGAAGAACCTGCTAAGCTATTTTCCAAAGAGCTTGTACCACTTTGCAGTTCCACTAGCAGTGTATGAATGTTCCAAGGGTTCCACATTTTCATCAGCTTGATATATATTATCATTTTCAAAATTGTACCCATTCTGGTGAATATCTATGGTATCTCATTGCTGTTTTAGTTTATATTTTCCTATGACTAGTGATGTTGAGGATATTTTCATGTTCTTATTGGCCATTTGCATTTATTCTTCAGTGAAATGTATCATTCAAGCATTTTGCCTTTTTAAAAAATGTTATTTATTTTCTAATTGAGTTGAAAAAGTAAAGGATTCTTTATATATACTGGATTTGATATTTTCTATTTTTGTGTAATTAAGTTCAGTTATATTTTTCTTCTGCAGTGTTTACTCTGCTGGCAATAGAATGTAGTATATCTTTTCATTTCAGATATTGAAATTTTCATCTGTAAATTTCTACCTGGCTCTTTGTTATACCTTACATGTTTTCTTCCTTATGTTTGTGTTTTCCTTTATATCCTGAAATAAATGGAGCATATTTATAATAGTTTTTTAAAAAGATCTTTCTCTGCAAATGCCATTAGCTCTGTTATTTCTGTTTTTTTTTTTTTTTTTTTTTTTTTTTTTTGGTTGATTGATCTCTCCCCTGTTTATTGATTTTATTTTCCTCCCTTTTTATTGATGCTACATTTTGGGTTTTACATGGTTTGCTGCTGGGGTTTGTTGTGCTTATTTAAATAGTGATAGACTTTTTTTCTGGCATAGTTAAGCTTCTTGGAATCAGTTTTATTCTTTTGAAGTTTACTTTTGAACTAGTAAAAACAGGTTCATCGTAGCCTTTAGTCAAAAGTTAATTGACCTTAACTGTTATGGTGATAACTAAATGATGTTTCATATCGGTCCCCCATGTCATCACACTGGATGATGGAACATGGGTTGTGATTAACTCTGCATAAACACTAAGAATTGTCCAGACTGGGGTTCGTCCTTCAGTCTTGGGTAGTTTCCTCTCACATAATTGCTTATCAGTATTCAGTCAGACTTAGTGGACATCCTCAGTGGATCCCTGAAGCTCCATCTCTCTACAGCTTCTTTATCTCTGTGCAATACTTTGTCTTGCAATGTCCAACCCCCTTGCCTTCCCTCAACCCTGATCTCAACTCAGTGAGAATGCTGTGGGTCTGTCTGGATTCTTTCTGAACTGCAGCCAGGCAGCTATCTTTGGATATAGCTGGGGCTTTCATTGGATTCACCTGGCTTATTTTACCTTCTCTAAGGAATCACAGTTGGTCCATTGCTCTATATATTTTGTCCATTTTTCTCATTGATTGAGGTGGGGGGATTATTTGTTATTCCAATATGGTCAGAGGCAGAAGTCCAAATGCTTTAACTTTGAAATCAAACATCATCTTTTAAACCTATACATATTGCATATGCACCCAGAGTGTTTCCTTTCTCTCACCAGCTTAGAATGTCAACCCTGCTGATGAGTCTTCCAGGGGTTAGTTGAATTGTTGCTCGCTAGAATCCAAGAAAAATACACTTAAGAATATTAATAGATTAATATTTTAAGAAAGGTAGTCTACAGATTATAATGAATATACTTGCTTTAAAATTTTTGTATTCCATTTCTATATTAAGTTAGTCCACTAAAAAGCATTTTAACTGGAATACTTTCATTTAACTCTTCCATAAATGACTTAATTCAGCTGTAGAAGGCTTATAGCTTTCATGAAAGCCTTATAAAAACATATTGCATCTTCTGTTTTAAACACACAAACAAACACACACACACACACTGAAACTTTAATTACTCTAATATACCTCACATCATTTTTTTGCTTCCTTGGTTGCTAAGAAGCTCTGAACTAAATTTAATTCTCAGACCTTTTGTTTCTGACTTGGTGAAAATCTTGAACAATTTGAAAGAATAAATAGATGCCATTTAATATATTTTTTATAGTTTTGACTCTTATTTCAACTTTGTTGTTTCTATTCACTTTTTATGTTTTTATGTTATCATGGCAACCCACTCCAATATTCTTGCCTGGAAAATTTCATGGATAGAGGAGCCTGGTTAGACTACAGTCTCTGGGGTCACAAAGAGTCAGACATGACTGAGCACGTACACATGCATATAATAACAGAATATACATTTTTAAAGAATAAAATGTTTTTTTTAATCTTTACAATGCTGAACACATAGTTGGCATTCAGTAAATCCTAATAAAATTGAAGTCCATTGCTGATAAACGAAAGCTAGTGAACATACCCTTTCTTCCTTTCTTGAATTCTAAAGTAGCAGGTATTGAATTTATTAGTCAGTTTATCTCAGTGCCAAGCACATATGGCTCCTACACTGTGCAAAATATTGTGGTGGGTGATGGGTGATAAATTGAGGGATGTGGTCTCTGTCCTCATGAACAATTGCTCCAGAATTCTTTTCTTTATTGATGTTATCAGGACAGAGTTATTTCTTTGCTTGGAATGTTTCTTATCTCTGTGACACACCTCACCTAGATCATATCCTGTCTTACTCCCTGCTTTATTTAAATCCATCCTTGCTTAAATGTCACTCCACTGAAGATGTCTTCACTGACCATTTTTCCTAAATTGAAAGTACCTCTTTATTCTCTTACTCTGTTTTATGTTTCTTCATAGGTTTTGACCCTAAAATAGTGCCTTGTAAAGTAAATGTTTAATAAGTACTTGCTTTGTCAACCAGTGATGAATAAAAGAAAATGAATTCTTTATTCAGATGATTACAGATCTTTTAAGTTTAAACTGCTGCTTGCTAGAATTTCCCACTGATGGCCAACTGTACTAGACATCATTAAGAATACAGTCTCCAAATTCACTGTGGTTTGTGTGGAGGGTGTTCTAGGTGTAGATTTTATTGCACATTTCCCAAAAAGCGTTAGTGCTAAATCAAGATGCTTAAATCTTTCGCTGTTAACTATCTATGGTTAAGTTAAATTCCAAGCTTTTAGTTTTTATACTTTGATTCTAGTTAGCTAATTCAAAAAGACCCTGGTTGTTTTACATATTAAGAAGATCTTTTCGAGTTTTTTATTTGTTTTGAAGGAAAAAATATACCATTACTCTGCTTTGAATTTATTGTATACTTTCAGAGAGAGTGTTGTGTCTGCCTAAATGTTGTTTCAAATGTTATGAAAAATGTAGCTAGTTCCAGACACACTGAATCCTGTAATTCAGAAATTATCATTCTAGCAGTTCGTGGGGAGTGATGGGATTAATTTTGCTGTGAATATAGTCAGTAAAGTGAATAGGATTGTTATACTTAGAATCTTTGAGGTTTTAGAAGGTTACCTTTAAGGTCTTTTAATCATACATTTCCAACTTGTGAGAAAGTATCTGAGGTTATTCTAACATCTTTTTTCTGAAATGCCCTCAAAATAGATCTCTTTTTGTATATTTTGACTTGACTTACACGTTTTTTAATATGGCTCAACAAAATGAAGCACACCAATATCTTTTATTATTAGATATAGAAGGGATCTGCAAGATCATTTAGGTCTGCTTCTTCAATTTACAAAAACAAACAAACAACAAAAAAAAAAAACAACTGAGCCCGACTTTTCTTCCTATGTCAGAACTTGACTTTCTCCAAGACATAAAGTTAATGATGGTCAGGACTAGAAATCAGAAACTTCCTGCCCAGTTTACTAACACGCCAAGCTCCTTTGACTCCAAATTCTTTGGGTATTATACCTGAAGTATTGTTTCAATGGTAACATTTTCCTCTTGGGGTAGATATTCCAGAGAATAAATCAACAGTCCACTTTTTAGGACATTAATTACATTAACAGAAAGTTCTTTATGATTCTCCATGAAAATATTTTCTAAAGTAGATAAATGAAGGTTTGTCATTAGCAATTGAGTAAAATCACACTGCCCACCCGCTCCCCCTAACCCCAGATTATTTAGCTTAGTTGTAAGAGTGAATTGTTAACATATTTGTAAATTGTTGATTTTGTTAAAAATTGTCATCTGATTCTAGAGAATCACTGTGACTTTTCATGGAAAGATTAAAAATGAGTTGTTGATATTGTTGAGTAAGAGAAATCTCTGCCTTATGCATGTTTCTTCATATTGCTTCTTTCTTCTCTAGATCTTGATGAAACTCAAGTACCGGAGACAAGGCTGATGTTGAACAGGTTTCTCCAAAAAGCTGGAACTTTAAAAAAGATTTTGAACTTTAGCTTTCATCAAAGTTCCTGGTCTTACCTTATTTATTCTTTATCTTAAACTTCTGAAATGAGGCCAGCATGTCTGCTGCTGAAAAATGGCCTTAGAATTCCTCTTTTAGTGAAGTTGTATATTTGCCTGTACATATCCATAGTCATAGAGTTTAGACATTGATTTAGCATGATAAAGCTCTGGAAGAAGACTTGGCTTTTCTAGTGAAAATCGTGGTTACCTTTTTCCCTTTGTACTTATAGTTTCCAGTAAGATATTAAAACCACAGAGAAAAACAAGCCAATAAGTACACATAAATAAACAATGTAATTCCATAACATTGAGTTGGAATGATAGCCATTAAGCCCAAATGAATCAGCTATATAGATGTATTTCCCCCTGTGAAATCTAACAAACATTTTAAGCTTCCAAGTGTTCTCTGAGTGAAATTCACTTTTCATTACAAAATCTGTTTATATTAAAGCATATGCTCCATTTCTTTCCAGAAAACGGGAAATCATAGCCTACTATGAATGCATAAAAACATGCCAACACAACACATACACGTTAAATTAAGATGGATAGGTATCATTCATTATTTTCAATGTGCACTTGAAAATGAGAAAAGCATAGTAATGAACTTAGGTGGTTAATACCAACACATTTCCCACTATTTATTCAAGATCATGTTGTACAGTGACCTCTAAAACTATTTTTGCCTTTGTGCTTTAAAAAAAATGTTTTAAGCTGTTCCAGTCATTTAGAAAACAGCAAAAAATACCTGCCTTCCCATGAGAATTCATGACAAGTCTAGCATGGCAACCAAAAAGACTTTATTTGTTGAGTCCTTGCCTCAGGAGATGGTGTGCTGTCATGCAGATGCATTCATTTCAAGGCAGAACACCACATTATTTGATGGTATTTATCTCTGTAGGAGCTTTCCTGATTTTAAACCTTTTATGAAATGGGTAAAACAAGTCTTTCTGAAAACAAATGGGATACTGTTGAATGCAAAACTGTTCTAAGCTACCAGGTGAAAATGGTCAATCTCAGTTGCATAAGCATCAACCTAAGACAATAAACGGTATTTTGCAGTTCTTGTTGCTATGAAGTAAATATCAATATAAAACAGCAAGTGCAAATCTTGAGACTTACTGTAAAATGTTCAGAGATTTTATTTGTACCTTTTAAATAAGATGCACATTCATTTTAATATCTGTTGATACAGTGTTACTATATAAGCATTTAATGAGCATAGTATCAAAACATTCAATTTCTACTTACACAGCAATTTTAAATTATTATGATGTAACTGGAAAATCAAGTCAAATGATTTGATATAATTTTTAATGAAATTATCTTACCTAATTTTTAGTTTTTTGGTGATTTTAAGTCAAACCGTTGATCATATTAAAAGTCTCTGTTCTCAAAGCATTACCTCTGTCCCATTGTGAAAATGAAAGTTGCTCAGTTGTGTCCAATGCTTTGTGACCCCATATACTACACAGTCCCTGGAATTCTTCAGGCCAGAATACTGTACTGGGTAGCCTATCCCTTCTCCAGCAGATCTTCTTGACCCAGGAATTGAACTGCAGTCTCCTGCAGTGCAGGTGGATTCTTTACCAGCTGGCTACCAGGGAAGTCGTTTGTCCCATTAGTTTCCTCATCAACCATTTTTTTTCTGCTCAAGGTCTTGGTTGTTGTTCTTAACGGTATATGGAGAAATGAAATCAGTATTGACCCAAATAACCAAGTTTTTAAAAAATATCTCTTGCTAATCATTGCACCTGATAATTAAAGAGGAAGGTAATAGAGTTAATGAAACTACTTTAGACAATCTTAGTGAAGATGTATCTTCCATGCCAACAGATCTCTCAGAAAACTTCTTAAAATTATATTGGTTTCTTAGAAGTTTCTCAGGAATCTTCTTAAAATTATATTGGTTTCTTTGCCAATTATATTGGAAATGATACATGTGGCTGGTGATGATGGGATAATTCTTTGAGTGAGCGTAATAGTAGTTGTGTATGTGAAATTGAAGTGAAAGTGAAGTCGCTGTTTGTGACCCCATGGATTGTAGCCTACCAGGCTTCTCTGTCCATGTGATTTTCCAGGCAAGAGTACTGGAGTGGGTTGCCATTTCCTTCTCCAATTAAAAGGCCATGTTAATATGCTAGAATTTTCACATTAGGTAAAATGTGAAACAGCTGTTTTTTTTTGGGATATCAGGGGTCAAATCTGTGGGACTCTTTCTAAAATGATAAATGGATGACTCAGTTAATTTCTGTGGAGTACTCCTAGAAAAGAGACGTTTTGATTTGTCTAGTTGCAGAATGATCAACCCGTTTACTGTCAACACTTTTTAATTGAAAAGCTACCTTAATGTAAATTTCCAGCACTAGATACCATATAAACCCAATTGTTCTAGCATAAAGTTTGAAAGTGTTATTAATGCAGATCAATATTGGTGAAGAAGGTCTTGATTTTTAAATTTTTAAATCATTATTTCAACCTAGATCTTTAGTATAGAGCAGAAATTGATGAGAATGTGAGACAATAGTGTCAATGGACATAGTCAAATAGTACCTTCTGTCATATTTCTAAGTATGGACATGTGAATGGAGGTGTTGAGAGAAGCTTTGACTCCTCACTGCCTCCAACTTAACCAACTTTAACTGGATTGGGAGAGTTCCAATGTGTAGGTATTGCCAGGAACTAGAAGAGGGCAATGGATGAACTGACTCCATAAATCATGTCTCCAGCTCTTCAGTATGACTTTCTGAAATAAGGTATGAAAAAGCACATAGCCTGATACCTGGCATACAGTAAGTGCCAAATACATGGTAGATATTACTAAGGGTAGTAGTAATGCTTAATGACTAAGAAGCATAGATTCTGAAGTCAAACCAAGTGCATTTTCATCTTCTACGGTAGCCAGCTGGGTAAACTTGGAAATGCTGTTTAACTTCTGTAAAGCTTGCAAGATAATAATAGTTTCTACCTCACATAATTATAAGAAAAATAAATGAATGAATACATAGAAAGCAAATAAAACAATGTATAGTATGTAGTAAGCACTCAAGTTAAATATCAGCTGTTTCTACCACAACTATGATGATGACAACAGCTGTTCCCGATACTACCACTGATACTACAACTACTGTTATCTTTCCTATCTGGTTAGGAATTGGCTGGATTGAGATTTTGGATAGCAGCATTAGATAAGTCACAAACTGATTAATATGACCAATCTGGACAGGGCAGAATCTTACTTTGTAATACCTATGAATCAAGTCTGGGAAAAACAATGTTAAAATGAATATTAACCTATGTGAGAAAAGAAGCACTTTTATAAACATTAGCAAAGAACTTATAAGTAAATGATGAAATGATGCTCTTTAGATCAAAGGTTTAAGGTGTGCCAAATTCTTACCAAGAGGAAAAGACCTGAGCACCAGGATTCATGAAGGAAAGCCTTAGATGATATGAACTTTGAAACAGTTTTCTAGCAGTGACTTGGGGTGTTTTAAAAGAATTGATTTGTTTCTTTTTTACTGTGGTAAAATATGCATAACATAGAAGTTACCATTTTAACCATCCTCAAGTGTACAGTTCAGTGGTACTAAGTACTTTCACATTGTTGTGTGACCATCACCGCCACCCACCTCCAGAGCATTTCCATACTCCCAAACTGAAACTTTACCCATTAAATAGCGTCTCCCCATCCTTTTTCCCCCTAACCACTCGCAACCACCATTCTACTGTCTATCTCTATGAATTTGATTAGGCACTCATGTAAATAGAATCATATAATATTTGTCCTCTTGTATCTGGCTTATCTCACTTAGCATAATGTTTTCATCATTCACTCACATTGTAGTACTTGTCAGGATTTCATTCTTTCCAAAGGCTTAATAATATTACATTGTAGGCTTTTCTCATGGCTCAGCAGTAAAGAATTTGCCTGCAGTGCAGGAAATGCAAGAGACATGGGTTCAATCCCTCGGTCAGGAAAATCCCTTGGAGGAGAAAATGGCAATCTACTCTAGTAGTTTTGCCTGGAGAATTCCATGGACAGAAGAGCGTGGTGGGCTACAGTTCATGGGGTTGCCAAGAGTCGAACATGACCGAGCGTGACGCGTGATATTACATCGTTTACCAGTTCATCTGTGGGACACTTGACTTACTTTCTTCTTTCCATATTTTGACCTTTATAAGTAATATTGCTATGAGCACTGATATACCAGTTTCTCTTTTAAGACTACTGTTTAACTTAAACTTCCTATTGAAATGAACTTTCTCCCATAATAGCTTCAGTTAGTGAGCTTTTCCTTATCTCATATGTTTGTTATTAGAATGGTACCTTAAAACAGTACTTACTAAACTTTAGTATGCATCAGAATCACCTATTTAGAGAGCTTGAGAGATACAGATTGCTGGTCCTAACCCCAGAATTTCTGATCCAGTAGGTCTAGAGTAGGGCCTGAAAATACGTCCTCCTAACACATCACTTAGTGATGCTGTTACTGTTGGTCTGGGGACCACACTTTAAGAGCCATTGCCTTATAGCATTGTCTTAGTTGATAAAAATACTCTCTGGGGTTGATTTCATCACTAACTTTGTCACTTTGAGCAAGCTACTTTCTCTCTCTTCATCTAAAAACTGAAGTGGTATACTAATATGTGTGAACTTTCCTCTAATCTAAAATTTTATGTATATATGTATTAGCCAAGATCTTAATGGGAAACAGATAGTGGTCCCAAATTAGGATAACTGGAGGAGGTTTATAAAAAGATTTATGTTCAAATGTGCTTCAAGGAAAAAACAATGGCGCCCCACTCCAGTACTCTTGCCTGGAAAATCCCGTGGATGGAGGAGCCTGGTGGGCTGCAGCCCATAGGGTCACTAAGAGTCAGACACAACTAAGCGACTTCACTTTCACGCACTGGAGAAGGCAATGGCAACCCACTCCAGTGTTCTTGCCTGGAGAATCCCAGGGATGGGGGAGCCTGGTGGGCTGCCGTCTATGGGGTCACACAGAGTCGGACATGGCTGAAGCGACTTAGCAGCAGCAGCAGCAGCAGTGCATCAAGGAAGCCACCAAGGATACTTCAGCAGCCCAGGTTAGTAAATGCCCTTACTGTCCCTAAGCTTCAAGAGGAGAGAAGAAGTTTGAGAAGGAAGATTGAGTAGAGAGAGTCATCTAAGGAGGTGAGCCTTTAAGCAGTCCTTGTTGATCTCTTGGATATAAGCCTGGAGAATGAATGCCTCTCCAGTTCTGCCTCCACTCCCCACCAGCTGAACGCAAAGAGAAGTTGAGGCAAGACAGGCAGTCAGTCATGGTGGGCATCCTTTGGTAGCATAAAGCAGAGAGGGGAAGGGTGGAGTGGGCATGTGGTGGGAGCAAGCAGAGTACCCAGCAAGACAGAACTGTAAATAGAAGAAGTGAGAGTGCGTGCTCAGTTGTGTCTGACTCTTTGCAACCCCATGAACTGTAGCCCCCCAGGCTCCTCTGTCCATAGGATTTCCCAGGCAAGAATACTGGAGTGGGTTGCCATTTTCTTCTCCAGGGGACCTTTTCAATGCAGGGATCGAACCTGCATCTCCTGTGACTCCTGCATTGGCGGGCAGATTCTATATCAATGAGCCACCTGGAAAGCCCAAATAGAAGAAGCAACTGCTAGAAATCTATCATAATAAGTTGCTTTTAAAAAATCACAGTTAATTTTTTTCTGTTGCCACTATGATGTCTCAAAACATGATCTTAAATTATGTTTCTTTGCCTTTTCAGCCCCAAGTGAGCGTAATTGTCATGTCTAACAGATGTTGATTAGTCATATTCATTATAGTGTAGGGCTTTGTTTATGTCACAGAAACATTTGCAGGTGTGATTACATGTAGAATGAGACTTGGAGGAGAAGGGCACAGCCTCCACTTGATTTCAGCTTTCTCACTGACAGTAGATCAACAAGTGATATGTTCATAAGATCCATATGGCTTGTTCTGATTTGTAGTTGATTAAAGGGCTCCTACTTTCTTTGACCAGGTATTTTTGTATCATCTGATTATGGTGCTCTATCAAAAGAGAGAAATTCAGAGTTCACAACAATCACCGTTTCCTACTTTAATGAAGCAACTGGGCATCCCCAGCATCATTGGCAGGACTAATCTTTTATATTGGAAACCCACAATTTATGTGTTTATCTAAGAATGGATTCAAGACAAGTAAAATGACCAAAGAGAGAATATGAGTTAAACTGATTACTATATACATTGAGTAAGTATTATAGGCAAATAATTGACTGAGATGCTGGAAGAAATACAAAGAACTATAACTACTTTTTATATTTACTTTTAAAGTAAGTAATTATTCCTGTAACTACTTTGAGTCATATTTATGATCTTAAGTTTGTCTGTAGAGGAAAATGAGACATGTTTGAAAAAGTCAAAATAGTTGTAAAGAGATTGAAATCCTCCCTGACTGTTCTAAATTGGATGTTCTTATGTTGCTTCCTTTTACAGAATTCATTACAAGTTATAATCACATATTTGGAGAAGTTATTTATTGAATGTCTGTCTCACTCCAGATCTTAACAAGAATAGAGTTATATAATAATTTATCCCTCCAATGGGGCATTGGGGCTTCCCTGGTTGCTCAGTTGGTAGAGAATCTGCCTATAGTGCAAGAGATAGGTTCAGTTCCTGGGTCTGGGAGATTCCTTGGAGAAGGGAATAGATACTCATTCCAGTATTCTTGCCTGGAGAATCCCATGGACAGAGGAGCCTGGTGGACTACATACAGTCTATGGGGTTGCAAAGAGTCGGATACAGTTGAGTGACTAAGCAGGCATGCACGTGCCAATGGTAATGTCTGTTGGTAAACTGGTAAATGTAAACATTGACAGATGTCTGTTGGTAAATGTCTCTTGAATGAGTTAATCAAATAACCATATAGACACAGCAAAAATAAGTCATAAGGTTAATACTTGAAAGTGGAAAAGAAAAGATTTACTGGCTGTCTACTGGGAGCCAGAGACTGCATAGATCTCGTTTAATTGACCTAGTCAGGATGACGATCATAAAGAAGGAAGTGAGGATGCACCTAACTGCATGATATGGTGCTGCCACTCACACTGCGTGATTATTGTACAGATTCACTCTCCCTTTGCCTCTGCAGTTATGCACATTTCCTCACATGCCTCTGGTGTTGATGCATCCACACCTTGTCATTTTGAAACATTTTGAAGTGTTTTTCGGTTTATGGAGGAACGGATAAGTCTCCATAGCACCTCTAGGGAGAGTGTGGTATCCTCCCCACTTTAAAAAGGAGGACAGAGCCTCAGAAACGTGATGACCTTCCTAAGATGACGCAGCAAGTACATAGCAGAACAGAACTTAACAGAGCCTTCCACTTCCAGATCTAGTGGGGCCGCAAGCAGTGCGTTGGTGCTCTTGCTTGCTTCTAGCGACTGTGATGGCATCTGAAGTGGCCAAGTTTCCTTTTTGTTCATCCTCTCCCTTGATGTTAAGCTTTTGAGACAAAATTGCGGTTCACATTTAGAATTCTCAAGTACTGAACAGTGCTTTCCCCTGTGGTTTTGAATGAGATGTACCAGTAGCATGCCAAAAGGTTAAACTGTTTACCGAACGAGAACATTTTGCACAGCAGAAAAAAAATCCGGGCATTGCATTGCTGTGTTGCTCCAGATGTCTTATGCTTTGAGCTGCTTTATTTGCATTTGGTATTTCAAAGCTTGTGATCAATTTACAATTATAATTGCCATCAAAATTTTTCTTGAACTAGCATTTTGTGAAGGAAAACATCAATTTACATTATTTTAGAGAGTTGGAAAATATCTAATGATTTGTAAAACAAAATTGGATTTCATCAAGACGAGTGAGTACAAAATTACTGTTGCTGCTCTGTGTTGAAATCATTTCCTAATACAAGATCCTGTTATTTTCATATATGTGTTTTACATTCACTGTGCTAGTCCGTAATAAGATAATTTTAATCATTGAATTATACAGCTGCTCTAAGAGAATGAAGAGCCCAAATGTGAAGAAGAAAGTGAAACATGTGATTTTAAAATGTGCATAGAATGTCTGTCTAAGCAACACTTGTAACTAGATCAACTGTGAGCCTAATTCCATTTTAGGTGCTTCTTACTTCTTACGTCTTTTTAAAAATGCAAAAATATACTCACTACAAACAATATCAATAGAGTTATTGTCAGTGAGATTGAGAAATTCCAATAAATATGTTTCCTTAAACTCTAATAATAGCAGACAGAAAAGAGATATAAATTATGCATTGAATATATTGTTTTGAGAATTGATAGACAATAATAAACATTTATTAAGTACTTTGTGTTAGGCACTATGCTAAGAACATTATATGCATAATTCACTTAATGCTTACAGAAATCGTTTGAGGGTAAGCACTTCTACTCTTATGAACCCTTTCTCAAAAATGAGGAAACTAAAATTAGGGTGTTTAAGTTGCCTAAGGTTTTACCTCTTCTTGCCAGTAAGAGGTAGATAAAGCATCAAATAATACAGTAGATTTTAAAATGAAAGTGAAATCAAAGAAAATGCAAAAAGTACTAATGCCTATTCCTGAATTTTATTACTAGTCTGATAAAAATAAAATAATTGATGTGCAAATTATACAAGTTTAGCATGAGAAAGAAACTTAGATCGAAACCTCTCTGAAAACAGAATGTGTGTCTAATTCAATTTTGGATCTCCTTTCATACAGTATCCCACAGGAAATATTGAATTGAATTGTGTCCAACTCAAAGCCTTCCAAGGTTAGGGAGTTTGTGATCCAATCTGTACTTGGGAAGTTCTAGGCATTAAGAATTATTTTATCTGTTAGGTAGCAATCTTTCTCACCGTAATTTCCCCTTGTTGAAATTGTCTGATTCTGGAGCAAAAAGGAATATGATAAATATTGATAATATTGGTATAAAAAGTGGATAAGATTCATACTGAGCTATCAGCAGTCTAATGTTAGTTTAAACTTCTGACCTACAGTGACTTACCTCAAAGAAATGGTTCTCCTCTCTTGCTTACTTTTGGGTCACCTGGGAAAGCACTTAAAAATTATCAATGCCCAGATCCCAGCTAAGATCAGATAAACTGAATATCTGGAGGTGGTCCAAACATCAGAATTTTTTTAAACATGTCCTCAGGTAATCCTAATTGGCCAGAATTGAAAATCACTCTTTTAGAAAAACACACACTACATATGAAGAATTATTGTCAGGCAAGAAGCAACCTAGCTGCCCAGTCAAGACAATCTAGAACGGCATAATTTTTGTGAATTCATCAAGACTTGGAGTCCAAAATTGATTCTGGCACTGCATAGGAGTTAATCAAACCCTAGGAAATTGGTAGTATGTTAATCAAATACAAAATTGTCTGCTATAGAATACAGAATGCTGAGATTGTGGAGACTGTATATTAGGCACATCCATTGTCTGAAAACCCCTTTCTCTGTTGTGGCTAGTTGGTTAATGTATTTATTAAATTGTTGCTCTGAATGACTGGAATCTGAGCAAAAAGGATCAGGTGCTGGCATATTTTGCTTAAGGTTTAGGAATCCTGATAAAATGTTCCTTCCTTAAAAACTAATGCCAATGTTCTTTTGTACAGATTCTCATGTCCAATAGGTTCAGAACTGTATTCCTGAAACTGTCCCATGGATATTCTAAATTAACAATGCCAAATCTACTTCTTTGACTCCAAAGAAGCATTTAGCATTGGCAACAGTCTATTTCTATTGTATTTCCCTGATTGTATTAGCAAGGGTTCTAGAACTCTTAGAGCATAGACTATAGAACGCTCATCCAATGTGCAGAAGATAAGAAATCTGGAAGGACGAACAAACATTAGAAGAGAAGTTAATTCTTAACCTATTTTTCTGCTGAGACAGTCATCAATAGGGATGCTCACTTGCATGGGCATACCTAATATTGAAAACTTTGTCCAATTATCTCTGTTTCCTGTTTCTTTATCTGGGGCTCTCACATGTTTAAGCTTTCCTCAAATGTATGATGATTCTTGATTGTCCTTTTATATTTAGGAACAAATCAATAAAGGAATTCCATGTGGAGAAGCAGGTTTAGTTTTAGGAAAATCAGACAGAGCGAGTGGACAGGACGCTGAACTGGGTACCTAGTACTGAGCTCCCCTCCCGTCCTTGGCACCACACACGCATGCTGGAGCCTTCACCACACAGGTTAGTCTAGTTCTTTTAAGGAGCTCTTTGAGTTTAGTCTCAGGATTTGGGATGGAGGTATAATATCTTGAACTCTATCTATAAAAAGACTTTTCACTGCTTTTCCAGTTTTCCAGCCTAGGACTCATTCTGACTCCTTTTTCAGCTGCAGTCCCTAGAATGTCACTAGTCTGCATGACTTCTTGCCCTGCTTCATCATTTATCACTCCTCAGTCCAGTTTTCATCTTCCAAATACTGATGGCAGATTCCTGTCCCCCTTCACTGTATCACTGTGTATTCATCAGACTTTTGAAAATTCCATTTTTATTTTTAAAATATCTAAGGAGGGAAAGAAGACAAACACTTGTGTGTAAAGTAAAACAGACCTTCAGGAAAATTGTGAATGTAGGCTGAAGCATGGATAAGTAGATGTAGATAACACACAACTCCGACTGCTCTAACTGTATTCTGTCTCCTTGTTCTTCTCAGGAAGCTCTTACTAATTGCAAAAAAATAAAAAGAAAGATTGTTGATAGTATAGAGTTGTTGTTTTTTTTTTTAACTTCTCGAATCAAATTCGTGGATGCAGGTACTTGAGTGTTAATGAGAAATTCCTTCTGACCCTCTTCACAACTGTTTGTGAATAGCCACCCAGTTGTAACACTAATTTAAAAATAATTTCATTAGAAAACTCGAGAGTCGAGAAGATCTTCACAACCTATAATTATGGGAATTATCTGGCAAGGTAACATTTATTACTGGTAGATGGAAGATTGTACTTGAGTGCAGGAAAAATAGCAAATGAAGTGTACAGGTAGGAAGAGATGCAGTGGTAAGATGGAGAATTTACTTCAACATTAAACTTCCAAGGATACAGCTATTTCTAAATTATCTTACATCCCCTACCCTCCCCAGATAGCTCAGTGGTAAAGAATCTGCCTGCCAATGCAGGAGACTCAGGAAATGTGTCTTTGATCCCTGAGTTGGAAGATGCCCTGGAGTAGGAAGTGGCAACCCACTTCAGTTTTCTTGCCTGGAGAGTTCCATGGGCAAAGAAGCCTGGCAGGCTACTGTTGATGGAGTTGCAAAGAGTGGGGCATGAATGAGCTACTGAGCTCTCTTGCACAGACTAGACCCTCCTATAGCATTTAGTTCAGAGCTTTATCCACAGTTAGTACTCAGTTTTCCATTGATCAATTGAATTAGTTTCCAGGACCCTGACAGCCACTACCATAAAATATTAGGGCTGGATGGAATTTATAAGATTATCTAGTTTTTTCTTGATTGTAAGACATTTTTCTTTTTATATATCGTCCTTGCTGAAAAGAGAATGTGTATGAAAACTGGATGCACAGGTAATGCATTAGTGATTCTCTTTCTAAAAAAACACACCAAAAATGTTGTTATATCTCTTACATTGATGAATTGTTTCAGAGTTGGATGAATTTAAGAACTAAGTAGATACATCCTTGCTTGTTTCTAACGTGCCATAGTTTTTTCTTCCCTCTCTCCTTTTGCACATACTTTTATCATTGCCTGGAATGCCTATTTCTTCTTCCTGTCTTGGTGAATTCCTCACTAATTTTTTCAAAACCAGTTCAGATATTATCTCTTTGATGAAACTTTCTGGGATCCTCACAGAAACAACTAATGCTATCTTCATCTTTATTTATAATAGTCTTCAACTTTTTCATTTTAAGTAGCAAGATTCATCCAGAGAAATGACTTGGGTTTTCAAGACTTCACATCATCAAGGCCTCAGAGAACCAAGAGGAGTCTCATTTAAGACCCATGTAATCTCCCTGGTAGCTCAGACGGTAAAGCGTCTGCCTACAATGCGGGAGACCTGGGTTCAATCCCTGGGTCGGGAAGATTCCCCTGGAGAAGGAAATAGCAACCCACTCCAGTATTCATGCCTGGAAAATCCCATGGACCGAGGAGCCTGGGGGCTACAGTCCATGGGGTCACAGGGAGTCGGACACGACTGAGCGACTTCACTTCACTACTTCACTTTAATCTCCATGAATCTAGCTGGGGGAATCTAGCCCACCTGGGTTCTGGATAGTTTCTGTTTGGGTTGAATTCTAATGATATTTGAGGAGGATATAGGGGAGTTGGAAAGCTCAGGAGTTCATTGTAAGGGGGTTTTCAGAGGACTTCTTCACCATGCAGGTCCTGTATGTGCAGAAACACAGTAATGTGTTTTTCACTGTGATTTTGGCCAGTGAGTTGCTCTATACAGTTAGTCCTGCAGAATCAGGTAGGACATGACCCTTTAAGGCATTTAGTCTGAGGCAGAACACACAGAAAAACTGCTAGTGCATTTGGTCACATGTACAGATAGCTGAGCATATCCTCGTATTACAAAGAGGACAGAAAGATATTTACTTGTTTCTCAGTGGGGAAGAACCTGTCTTCTGGTGCTGAAGACATAAGAGACATGGGTTCAATCCCTGGGTTGGAAAGATCCCCTGCCAAGGGGAATGGCTACCCACTGCAGTATTCTTGCCTGGAGAATCCCATGGACAGAAGAGCATGGGGGGCTACAGTCCATGGGGTCACAAAGAATTGGACATGCCTGAGCGACTTAGCGCACATACACGCAAATAGCTGAGGGTATCCTCATATTATAGGGAGGACAGAAAGATATTTACTTGTTTCTCAGGGGAAGTAATGTTGTCTCCAGCATTCTCCATCACCAGTAGGAAAGCATTTCTATGTCTCAAGACTGTGCTTTTTAAAAGATGTTAGTGCCATAGTTCCCAATTCTCTATTCTTGGCACAGACTTGTGCTGGGATTTTCAAGGTGCAGTGGGAGCTCTGCAGGAGCTCTGGAATGTGGACGATAATCACTGTTAGTGGGTTGAATTGTGTTCCCCCCAAAGATGTCAATATGCCAGAAAATATGGAAAACTCAGCAGTGGCCACAGGACTGGAAAAGGTCAGTTTTCATTCCAATCCCAAAGGAGGGAAATGCCAAAGAATGTTCAAACTACTACACAGTTGCATGCATTTCACATGCTAGAAAAGTAATGCTCGAAATTCTCCAAGCTAGGCTTCAATAGTATGTGAACCGAGAACTTCCAGATGTTCAAGCTCGATTTAGAAAAGCAGAGGAACCAGAGATCAAATTGCCAACATCCTTTGGATCATAGAAAAAGCAAGAGAGTTCCAGAAAAACATCTATTTCTGCTTCATTGACTATGCTAAAGCCTTTGACTGTGTGGATCACAACAAACTGTGGAAAGTTCTTCAAGAGATGGTAATGCCAGATCACCTTACCTGCCTCCTGAGAAATCTGTATGCAGGTTAAGAAGCAACAGTTAGAACTGGACATGGAACAATGGGCTGGTTCCAAGTCAGGAAAGGAGTACATCAAGGCTATATATTGTCACCCTGCTTATTTAACTTATATGCAGAGTGTATCATATGAAATGCTGGGCTGGATGAAGCACAAGCTGGAATCAAGATTGCTGCGAAAAATTTCAATAACCTCAGATATGCAAATGATACCACCCTTATGGCAGAAAGCAAAGAGGAACTAAAGAACCTCTTGATGAAGGTGAAAGAGGAGAGTGAAAAATCTGGCTTAAAACTCAACATTCAAAAACCTAATCGTGGCATCTGGCTCCATCACTTCATGGCAAATAGATGGAGAAAAAGTGGAAATAGTGACAGACTTTATTTTGGGAGGCTCCAAAATCACTGCAGATGGTGACTGCAGCCTTGAAATTAAAAGATGCTTGCTCCTTGGAAGAAAAGCTATGACCAACCTAGACAGCATATTAAAAAGCAGAGACATTACTTTACCAGCCAAGGTCCGTGTAGTCAAAGCTGTGGGTTTTCCAGTAGTCATGTATGGATGTGAGAGTTGGACTATAAAGAAACCTGAGCACTGAATAATTGATTCTTTTTAATTGTGGTGTTGGAGAAGACTCTTGAGAGTCCTTTGGACTGCAAGGAGATCCAACTAGTCCATCCTAGAGGAAGTCAGTCCTGAATATTCGTTGGAAGAACTGATGCTGAAGCTGAAACTCCAATACTTTGGCCACCTGATGTGAAGAGCCTACTCATTAGAAAAGACCCTCATGCTGTGGAAGATTAAAGACAGGAGGAGAACGGGACAATAGAGGATGAGATGGTTGGATGGCATCACTGACTCAATGGACATGAGTTTGAACAAGCGCTGGGAGATGGTGAAGGATGGGGAAGCCTGACATGCTGCAGTCCATGGGATTGCAGAGTCATACGTGACTGAATGACTGAACAACAACAACAAAAAAGATGTCACAGTTCTAGCACCCAGGACCAGTGAATGCACCTTACCTGGAAATGGGATCTTTGCAGATGATAAGATAACGATCATTAGAGTAGATGCTAATCCAATATAACTGTGTCCTTATGAAAAGAGAGAATTTAGGCAGAGACAGATGCAGAGAGAGATGACTCCATGAAGACACGGTGTGAATACCATCTATAGGCCAAAGAGCTCCTGAGGCTACCAGAAGCTAGGGGAAAGGCATGGAATTGATTCTCCCACATAGCACTCAGAAGAATTCACCCTGCTGACACCACGAGTTTGGACTTCCAGTTCCGGGGACATTGAGACAATAAATTTCCGTGTTTAAACCCCACAGATACCATGGCTAAGAGCCATTGTACCCTTCTCCAGTCTCCTGGAGAAATTTACTGTACTTCCTGTGCCGTGGAAGTGATGGAAAGAGTTATAGTAAGGACTCCCTGCATTTTATGTAAACATCATAGATCTCTGGCCTTCTGTCTTTTCATCACACCTGCCTGAAAATTTCAGGTCTAATAGTCTAAGCTGGTGATCATAGCTTGAATTCAGCACACAAATGGGTTTTATTTGTCTGCACAGTGTTTGATTAAAGTAAAAAATAATAATCATAACAGTTGCAAAGATATAAAAATTGCAAGATTTCACATCAAGATTTGAATTTCTGGCACAGCAGGCTGGCATTCCCACGCAGTAACGATGAGCTATTTCCAGCTTGTTTCCAATGAGTGGTGATCACTTTTGAGGGATTCACTTTCCTATTCCACTGCCTCCATCCCTCTATCTTCTTCCTGCATCAGGCCCAGTGCTGGCTTCTGTCACGGATACTATCTCCATTTCTCCTATAGGTGTTTGAGTTTGTGGCTTCAGTAGACATCATTATGAGAACTATTTGTTTGCTTACTAATTCCTCTGGGAGTCTCGAACTTAATTTAAGTCATTTTAGGTGCTGGGAAAGATTGAAAGCAAAAGGAGAAGAGGGAAGCAAAGGATGAGATGGCTAGATAGCATCACCAACTCAATGGATATGAATTTGAGTAAACTCCAGAAGATGGTGAAAGACTGGGAAACCTGGAGTGCTGCAGTCCACAGGGTCACAAAGAGTTGGACAGATCTTGGCAACTAAGCAATGTTGATATATACCCTGTAATGAGTATGTATATGCCCCAATAGTGGAATATATATGGTGGAAATTAAGCAAATATTTATTCAAAGTCTAGTTTGTCCACTCTCTCAAAATCAAACCTTTAAGTACCATGAGGTTTCTAAAGGTAGATCAAACAGTGATGCTGCCTCAGAGGTTACAGTCTGCCCTGAAGAAGTAAGATGTTGAATCATCCATGTAAGAGAGTCAAGAAAAAAATGAAAAGTGTAAAGACAAAGCAGAGGAAGTTAAACAAATGCAGACAAAGTTAAACACAACTTCAGAGGAAGGAAAGCACCCTTCTGGCTGGAGCCACCAAGAGGAACCATCAGGAAAATTTTGTAGTGGGAGTGGGGGGTGTTTTAACCGGGACTTGGAGAGTGTAGAATTTGACCAAACATGAAGAAAACTGAGCATTTTTGCGGGGAACTACGGGATCATTTGAGAAATAATAAATAGTTCAATTTGCCTGAGCTGAGGGAAGTTATGGAGAACAAGATAGACAGGATTACTTGGAGCCATCTAATCATAACAGGAATGTCAGGCTTAAGGTCAGGCAGTGGTGAGTTATGAGTCTCTTAAAGGAACTCTGTTTATTCTTTGGCTAAGAATAGGAAAGAATAACTAAGATTTAGACAAGAAGGCTGTGCCTTAAACGTCTGTTGCTCAAGAAGAAAACTAGCCATTTAATGTTTGCATCTAGTGGATGCATGGTGGAAAATTTCCCTTCATTTATTTATTCTTTTGTTAGGAGTGGTTTTCAGGGAATGGGTCCAACACAGTTCCTGGTAGGTAGTCCTGAAGAGGTAACACGACATTATTTCTGCTGCAAGGACACCTCCCCAGGTTTCTCACATGAGTGTGTTAGTGTGCCTCGCTTTCCCAGAAGCATTCTCAGTGGCTTACTGAGTTTCACAGCTGTTCATTGAGAAATCTCATCTATCATTTTGAAACTTGAATTAAATTCTTTCCTCTGACCTTTTTCTATCTCTGTTCCACCCACCCAGTGTTGCTCCGCTCTCCCTCCTAGCTCTTTCTGTTCCTTCCTTCCCTTCCTTTCTTTGTTCCCCATTCTTTCTCCCCTTCCTCTTCCTATCCTCTCTTCCTTCTTTCTCCCTTCCTGATTCCTTTGTGCCTTTCAAAATCACTGCAGATGGTGATTGCAGCCATGAAACTAAAAGACGCTTACTCCTTGGAAGGAAAGTTATGACCAACCTAGACAGCATATTCAAAAGCAGAGACATTACTTTGTCAACAAAGGTCTGTCTAGTCAAGGCTATGGCTTTTCCAGTGGTCATGTATGGATGTGAGAGTTGGACTGTGAAGAAAGCTGAGTGCTGAAAAATTGATGCTTTTGAACTGTGGTGTTGGAGAAGACTCTTGAGAGTCCCTTGGACTGCAAGAAGATCCAACCAGTCCATCCTAAAAGAGATCAGTCCTGGGTGTTCACTGGAAGGACTGATGCTGAAGCTGAAACTCTAATACTCTGGCCACCTGATGCAAAGAGTTGACTCATTGGAAAAGACCCTGATGCTGGGAGGGATTGGGGACAGGAGGAGAAGGGGACGACAGAGGATGAGATGGCTGGATGGCATCACTGACTTCGATGGGCATGAGTTTGAGTAAACTCTAGGAGTTGGTGATGGACAGGGAGGCCTGACGTGCTGCGATTCATGGGTTCGCAAAGAGTCGGCCATGACTGAGCGACTGAACTGAACTGAACTGAACATGATGCAGAGGTTAAGAAGAATAACTTTGGAGTCACGTGGCCTGTATTATAATCCTAGAGCACCTACTGACTGGTTGTGAAACCCTGAGATAGCTGTTTAGCTTTCTTCAGGCCTCAGTTTTCTCATCTGCAAGATGGGATAATAATACTCACCTCATATGAAGCTTGACAGCATTTATATGTTAATATATGCAAAGCACCTAGAACATGGCGCATGTTAAGCACATGGCGTTAGCTGGTATTAACTCAGTTCTAGCTTGTTATTGTTCTCATTGAAGATGGGCTCTTTCTAAAATATGGAAAGAAATTATGCTATTTATTATTTAATTTTAGACCTAAGAGATCTATTTTGATATTGAAAAAAAATTATGAAATGACATGTAGAGTCTATAACCAAGATTCAGATAATGAAAACCATGGATTATTGGAGGATGACTGATAAATAGGTTTATTTTACAAATATAACCAACATTAGATCACTTGTAGGAGAATACAGCTATATTGCAGATGCCTTCTTCTAGTCTCTTGAGAAAGAGAAACTTCTCTGTGATATGACATATTTTATACCTAAGGCCTGAGGGCTCTTGGGTTTCTTTGGGATTTTTCAAGAGCCATATGATTTGACCATTTATCCAATTTCTCTTTTCTTTTTTCTTTATGGGAATAGCCAGCCTATCATACCTTGACATTTGAAAAGGTCAGTATTTTTCCACATGCTAGTAAGCATGTTCTACTTAAAATATGTGGAACGATGAAGTTCTCAGACATCTTTGTTAGGACAGTGATTTTTAGCAAAAGAAAAATATCACAACTTAAGCTTGTTCTAGTAAGTGTGAATTCAACAGGTATGATAATTGAAATCCTAATAAATAGATTTGACAAGAAAGTATATGAATGTAACATTCTTGACACCATTTTGAAAGCTTTCCCTCTAGAGTACCTTTGTATAGCTGTGTACCTTGCTTCCTGAAATACTTATGTTCATCAACCTTTTCAGTTATTGATTTTTCAAGTTAAGTGTGGAATATGAGTGGGAGTGGAGCCTGCCTTCCTGCCTTCCTTCCTCTCTTCCTTTCTCCCTCCCTCCCGTTTCTTCTTTCCATCTTGTATTGATTTTTCTTTTTCAAAAGCTCTAGTATCATTCTCTTTCTTTTAAATTTGTAAAGTGAAGTGAAACTTGCTAAGTTGTGTCCAACTCTTTGCGACCCCATAGACTACAGTTCATGGAATTCTCCAGGCCAGAAAATACTGGAGTGGGTAACCTTTTCCTTCTCCAGGGAGTCTTCACAACCCAGGGATCGAACCCAGGTCTCCTGCATTGCAGGCAGATTCTTTACCAGCTGAGTCATAAGGGAAGTCCAAGAATATTGGAGTGGATAGCCTATCCCTTCTCCATCAGATCTTCCCAGCCCAGGAAGTGAACCAGGGTCTCCTGCATTGCAGGTGGATCCTTTGAACAACTGAGCTATCAGGGAAGTCCAAAACTTTTAAATGTTGCCATTAAATAATTATTGCTGAGACCTTTGCCCTCTGCTCACTGTCAGTTCATCAAATAAAACATATTAGTTTTGTTTATATGTGAAAGTGAAAAGTGGAAGTGTTAGTCCCTCAGTTGTGTCCGAGTCTTTGCAGCCTTATGGACTGTAGCCCACCAGGCTCCTCTGTCCTTGGAATTCTCCAGGCAAGAGTACTGGAGTGTGTTGCCATGCCCTCCTCCAGGGAATGTTCCTGAACCTAGAGATTGAACCTATGCCTCCTGCTTGGCAGGCAGATTCTTTACCATCTGAGTGCTCAGGGAAGCACAATCTATTAAATTGTGAGTGCCTTTGTGTGTTAGTTGCTCAGTTGTGTCTGAATCTTTGCAACCCCATGAATTGTAGCCTACCAGGCTCCTCTGTCCATGGGATTCTCCAGGCAAGAATACTAGAGTGGGTTGCCATCAGCTTTCATAGTACCTGGAAGTCACAGGGACATGTGATCATGATTGATCCCTTGGCCTGGCTGTGGCTTTGTCACTTAACTTGTACACTTGGATAATGATTCTCACCCTCTCTGTCTACCTCACCAGGTCGCCATATCATTACAACAATAACAACAACATGACTTCTGCTCAGCTCCTAAACATTTTTAAAATGTTTCCTTGTACAAAGTGATGAATGTGAAAGTCCTTTGAAATATAAGATGCAAATCAAATGCAAGGTATTGTTTTCATTAATAAGTTTAAGGCAAACTGTTCTATACAGATAGAAGTCTGTGTGATACCATTAAGCATTTAATTTTATTTATCAAATTATGTATTCATCCCATGAGAGGTGATGTGTGAAGCAGCATGTGTGAAGCAGGATTAGCATAATGCATAAATGTTGTTCCAGGAGAGTTGGGAAGGCATCAAAAATGCCTACTTTTGCCATAACTTGAAATAGAAAAATGATCATGCTTCTTGGTTAGTTCTGAAGAGCTAACAGATTGACAGTCATATGAAAAAGATTTAATTTTAGACTGATGCAGTTTAGATAAAATATATAAGTGTTCTGGTGTTAGAACATGTGTACTTGCTTTAAGTTTTATTCAGCTGGACATTTTGTGTACCTATGAGTACAGTACTCCTATTTCAATGATATTCAAGTAGATGTTAGAATGATGGAAAGTATTATTGTTGTAAATAACTTTAGGAATCACCTAGTTAGTTTATTTATGGGGAAACTGAAAGCTGGAAAGGTGAATGAATTTGCTATGTCCACATAGCTTTTCAATGACTGAACCAGACTCTTTTTATATATTGCCCCCTTACTTTGCCTATAATAATTACAATTATGACTAGTTTAAGCTTCCTGAGGGCAGGTATTTTGACCCATCCATCCATCCATCTATCTATCTGTCAAGAATTTATAAACAGTAAAATGAAAACCCGTATGTATTAACACTGTGTTAAGTATTGGAGATACAATGGTAAATCAGATGAGGGGACTGATCCCAAGGAGTTTGTAGTCTTACAGGAAAGAGAAAGTGGGAGAGATTGAGGGCGAGGAAGAAAAGAGGTAGAAATGTAGAAAATGTAGCAAATATCAGAGCCACTAACAGACAATAAAGAAAAAGGTGAATAATTGCTCTGCAGAACAAGTCAGAGAAGGATTTTGAGAAGAGATATTTGAGTTGGGTTGTGAAATATGGTCAATTCCTTACCCAGCAAAATATCTTCAATTTCTTGAATATATAGTTGAGTAATCAAGACTTGATAACTTTCTAATATGCCTCTGCTGTTACTAACATCAGATACAAATAAAGAGTTTCAGAGATTGAAGCTTTCAGTACAGTATTTGCTTTATGGACCCCCCCCCTTTTTTTTTTTAATTTTATTGGCCCATGTGATAACATTTCTTCATTACAACCCCACCTTATTAAGATAACAACTTTAGTCTTCTAAAACTTAAGTTGTTTCAGAAGACCTAGGACAAACCAATAAAATGTTTGTTTATTTTCAAAACAACCAAAAGTAAAAACAAAGAACTGTCCTTATAACTCCCTTTAACAGAAGAATTCCAATGAATACACACAGAAGGAATGAGAGAAACCGAAAGTCACCATTAAAACATTGCAGTAATAGCTGTAGGCAAGATCCACCAATAGACACTAAAACTGTCTGTTGTTTAGTTGCTAAGTCCTGTCCAACTCTCTTGTGACCCCATCGACTGTAGCCCAACCAGGCGCCTCTGTCCATGGTATTTCTCAGGCAAGAATACTGGAGTGGGTTGCCATTTCTTCCTCTAGAGAATCTTCCTGAGCCAGGGATCAAACCTGCTTCTTCTGCACTAGCAGGCAAATTCTTTACTGCACCACCTGGGAAGCCCAAAGGATGAAGGGTACTCAGCAACTCTCTACTACTTTGCCACTTTCCTTTAAGTTTAAATTTATTTCAAAGTTAAAGCTTTAAAGATAATTCTCTCTATACATTGTGGACACTTCTCAGTGATTTGAACTTTGAAGACAGGGTAAAATGTTGAAAGTCATGTCATTAAAGAAAATGTCAAAACACTAAGAAAGGAGGCATTTCTGTAGCATTTTTTTTCTAGAGTTTAAATAGAATTTAATTAAAGTATATGATCACTTTTATTAAAGTAATCATTTGAGCCAGAGAAATATCAGAATTAGTCATAACTTCTTTAGTGACCTCCCCCCATATTTTGATTTTTCCACTGCAAATAGTATATAATACAAAAAAAAAGAAAGTCTGTGATTTCTCAAGTATATCCAGAAGGTTAATTCTGTAAAAAAAGAAAAAGACTACAGAAAGACAAATAATATATGATATCACTTATATGTGGACTATAAAATAATGATTCAAATAACATATTTACAAAATAGAAATAGACTCACAGACATAGGAAACAAATTTATGGTTACCAACGGGGAAAGTGATGGAGGGATCAATTTGAAATTTGTGTTAACAGATATATACTACTGTATATAAAATAAACAATAAGGACCTACTGTATAGCACAGGGAACCATATTTAATATCTTGCAATAACCTGTAATGGAAAAGAATCTGAAAAAAAGAATACATACATATATATGTATATATAAAAATATAAATATGTATATAATTCATGTATGTGTATATGTAATGTGTATACATATATGTACATATATATGTAAAGCTGAATCACTTTGCTATGTACCTAAAACACTCTAAATCAACTATAATTCAATATAAAATTTTTAAATAAATAAAAACTCTATGCATGGGGGGAAAAAAGCAAAAGATGTAAGACTCCCTTGCCTGCACCCTTTGCCCAAAAAAACAGATTTTGTTTCCATATAGAAAACATTTTGATTTGAGATTATTGGCCAATTGTCACAGTATTGACTTCCTTGTGATGAAACTTTCTGATAATATTTGTGTTACTCAGCTGTGTCTTTCTTAGGTTTTTCTTTTTGGCCATCGGCTGATTACTTGAACTGAGGAGTTTTCTAACCTGTTGAAGTGTGAGTCCTTAGGTAATTCTGTTTCAGTGTTTAGAATTCCAGATGTCTGTCTAAACATGTAAAGGTTTATTTGTTTGACCTTAACTGAGCTGACTGGATTTTATTGTACATGGCTTCTAATAATATCATGTGTTTGAAAATTCCACTAGTTTAAAACAGGTAGATTCTGGGCCTAATTACTAAATTTTCATTGCTTGAATTTCTGTGCAATGAAGGTGAAAGGGTTTGTTTCCAAGGAAACAAATGCACTCCATTTTCGTCACATAAAATGTTTTCTGCAAGAAAATTCCATAATCAGTCTCCAGGGAGACACTATGTCATAAGATAGCTCTCACTGGAGATTTCTCCAAAGAAACATTTTATTTTTGTTCCCTTGAAAATCAGCCTGTATTAGTGTAATTGAGAATGTATTGGATTTCAAAAAAATTAACAACAGAACCATTGTTATCACCTTATTAGAGTCATAAAATGTACAGTTCCAGGAGAATGTGATTTTCCTGTGGCCATTAAGTTTCATTTATATTGGAGTCTAAATAGCATGCATTTGAGATGTTCACTTGAGAAGAAACAGCCTGTTCAAAGGATATTTCTCACGCTGAGGGCTGAAGAAGAACTTCACTTTTTATCAATTATTGTTCGAGGTTAAAAGTGACTGCTTTTTCTTAAGAAATTTGAAAACAATATAAGTACCTGACTTTGTATACTCTAATAGTTGAACAGCAAGTAAAACCCTGAAGGAAGTAGATTCAGCTCACAAAGGTCCAAGGCTGTGTTCTGACACATCTCTTGTGGCGGTCGTTTGTCTTACCCATGTTAGTACCTGCGTTTAGTGACACTGGTATTCATCTTGCAGTGTGGACTTGGGATAGAATAAGTAGCACAAAAATGTTTCATAATGGAATGAAAGAATTAGCTAATTATACAGTAAGAAGGCAAATTTTGGGGGGAGACAATAAAATCACTGAGATATTATTCCGGGTGGACATGGCATAATGGTCAAAATTAGAAGCTATAGCTCTGTTCCTTACAAATTCTCAGCAAGTCACTTAAACCTCTCTATAAATGTGGGAATAAGTATTTATATCATACAATTGTTAATTAATATGCTTAAAAATATATTCATTAGAAAAATATATTCATTAGAGGAATTTCTTTAAAATATGGGATCTGTTCCATGAAGAGGAGTGTAAATTCTTACTTTGTGAAAGAAATAACTGCATAACATGACTTTCTCTTGATTCAGATGTATAACATTTGCTTCTATGGCAAATCTCATATATGGGCCTGCTGAAATGAAATAATTAGAAAATATTGCTTGTGAGGCTAGCCTGAGAACCTAAAAAATAGAAGTGATTTTTGAAAAATTCTATAAACGATTAGAATTCAGTCAGCCTCACCCTGATGCTAAAAATCCCCCAAATTCTGTTTTCAAAGGTTCAACATGTGGCCTAACTTAATCTACTTAGTCCAGTCCTTTCTATAACTTAGAAATGCAGGTGGTCAATCAAATAAAATGGAAAATGAATCAGTTTGTAAAATGGGGACAGGCTCTTCATGGTAGATGCAACAGAGCCTCTCTGAAAAGTTGTCTTTGTTGTCACATATTTTATGGAAGAGTGACATAGGTCATAGACAATAACACATGGGAAATAGCAAATACAACAAAATGTGGCATCAGTAAAACATTTATTCATTTTTCTTTTGTTCATTCATATGGCAAATTTTTATTGTCATTTAAGTGTCTGGGACTAGGCTAAAGATGCTTTCAACACACAAGATTTCATTTGGTATCACATGAATTCTGGCAAAGAAATATGACTAAGCCCACATAGCTGATGCTGTGGGACACCATCCAGACATCTTTAAGGGCCAAAGCAATCATTCCCCCAGCTGACCCCAAGTATTAGCAGTTGAAGCTTCTTGCCTGACTCCCTATCAGGACTTGCTATCAACCAAAGACAGCCACCTTGTCCAGGTCACACTTCCTTCTATGGGCAGCCTGTATCCAGTGACTGATTGATATGGATTATCAAGATTCAATACCTAGTCTCAACGTCACTGAAAGGCCACCCCAGCTCCAAGGCATCAATAGGCTCAGCTGAGGCCTCTGTTGCAGCATCACAGTTCATCTACTCTGCCCAGTCCTTTTTCTCCACCCCTTATTGTATGATGCTCTCTAAAGCATTGGCCCACAAATCTCCTGCAAACAAATAGTAAAGACTCAAAATCTATTAGAAATAATCCCCTTTTGGGTCTGTTTAGTCAAAGGTCCATATAGTCAAAGCTATAGTTTTTCCGGTAGTCATGTATGGATGTGAGAGTTGGACCATAAAGAAAGCTGAGTGTCGAAGAATTGATACTTTTGAACTGTGGTGTTGGAGAAGACTCTTGAGAGTCCATAGAACTACAAGGAGATCAAACCAGTCAATCCTAAAGGAAATCAGTCCTGCATATTCATTGGAAGGACTGATGCTGATGCTGAAGCTCCAATACTTTGGCCACCTGATGCAAAAAACTGATCATTAGAAAAGACCTTGATGCTGAGAAAGATTGAAGGCAGGAGGAGAAAGGAGAAACACAGGATGAGATGGTTGATGGCATCACCGACTCGATGGACATGAGTTTGAGTAAGCTCCAGGTGTTGGTGATGGATAGGGAAGTCTGGCGTGCTTCAGTCCATAGGGCCACAAAGAGTTGGACACAACTGAATGACTGAACTGAACTGAGGTTTGTTTAATTTCTTAGTCCCAAACTGACAATATGATGCTTTCTGAATTGGTCTAAAGGGCTGTGCAGCACTAATTCTGAAGGCAGAGAGATGTGTTGAAATGTCACCATTAGCAGGAAGAGGACAGAAGCTAGTAGACAGATAAAACTTGGTGACAATACTGCCAACTGGAGGCAAGCATTTACTTCCTTTGTTCTACGGGGACCTTGTTAATAAGCCAATTCCACTTTGTAGATATGCATTTAACTTTATTGTTTTCAATATGTCACCAAAAATTGAATAGTCAAAATGAGGAGCTGTAAACAACATAAAATATTTATGGAAAATCATGCTTTTTTAAAAAAAGGAACTGTTAGTAATATAGAAAACAGATTCTTAATTTAGAATAGGTATAGATATGAGAAAACAAATCAGCATTTCTATCAAACAATAGTTACAGTGTTTAATATAACAATAAGAAAATGCCTATGAAAATGTAAAATCAAATTTTATGCCACTATTAACCTCTAGAATTTTGCGAATCCCAAATATTTATTAATACTCAAGGAAAGGATGATGATTTAACATTTTGAGTTTTTCTGATAATAATAAGAAATTAATTCAGTTAAGAAATATTTATTGAGTGCCTGCTGGGTGCCACACACTTTTCTGAACAGTGAATGGGAGGCTTGGTCCTTTTCATTTCATGTTACCTTATTCCATGGGTATATAGACAGCCAATACCTTACCTTATACCAGGGTCACACAGACAGCCAACGTCTTACCCTATACCAAGGGTACACGGACTTCCAACACCTTACATTACCCTAGGGATACATAGACAGCCAGTAACTTGTCTTATACTAAGACTAGACAGCCAACACTTTGCCTTATACCAGGGGCACACAGACAGCAATAAGTAAATAAACAAACATGTAAATGATGTTAATCTGTGAGCTGACATCTCAGTGGTTAAGGATCAGCCACTTCAGTATCTGTGAGAAGGATCTTCAGGCAAAAGACCCATGCAGAACCCTATGAGGGAATGAAGGGAACTTTGAAAGAAGGGCAGGATGGCTGGAGCAGAGCAAGCAATGTGGAGAGTGCAGAGGAGGCTCCGGGGTTAGGTGAGGGCCAGGTTACTGGTGGGCCATGAAAGAGAGTTTCAATTTTATTCTAAGTGTGATAATTCATTAGCATATATTAAACAATGGAGTAACATGACCTTATTTGTATCTTTATGAGATTGTTCCAACTTGGAGTGACCCTGAAAAATGTAGGCTTATTCAATAGCCCCGAAAGCATTAGTTAGTGTCACGGGTGAAAGAGGAGATGGTGAAGCAGGCAGTACAGTGAGCGGGGAGATGAGACCCAACCTATTTCAAATTCCAGCTCCGATCCTTCCATACCAGAAGTTATCCTCTGAGTCCCAGTTTCCCCATATGTGAAAGAATGAAATGACTCATGTGCGGTGCCTGACACAGGGTAGATGTTTCATATTTGTAACAGAGACGAATGCAGAGCATAGCACTGAATGAATACTAATGTTAACTGTGCTGACTTTTCTCTGATCTTTTGTTGTGCTAGAAAGGCCTAGACATAAACTCTGACCTTTCTTAAAGAGAAAAACAATTGTTTTATTGGCCTTTTGGCTTCAAAGAGAGTTAGAAGTGAAAGGCTGCTGAGTCTATGAGACTGGAATGTTTCTGTTTTTCTCATTGCCTTGAAATCCTATACCTCCAGCTGAATGTTTTTGTTGTCTCCAGGTCACGCAACCCTAGATAGCAGCCTGGGCTGACACGAGTGATGTACGCTGTGTGTGCATTTGCATTTAATATTCCTCTTCTTTGCTTTCGAAATAATTCAAGAACAAAGCACTAGGGAAGACCTAAGTTGTCTAACTTTTTAAACAGGCTTTTCAGGATTAGGGTTTTTCAGATACAACTAAGAAGCAGCAGCAGCAGCATAGCATGAAAATATTATGTTTGGAAAGTCTATTCCTCTGAGTGGCAATTTGGATGCAAGACTTAATACAATCAGGGTTCTTTGCTTAGAGGGTATGCATCAAAGGCAAGGTGTGCCAGTGAGCCTTCTAATATTGCCATTTGGTGATTTTTTAAAATTTTATTTTATTGAAGTATAGTTGATTTACAATGTTGTACTAATTTCTTCTGTAAAGAAAAGCAATTTAATTATTCATGTGCATGTGTGCTAAGTTGCTTTAGTCGTGTCTGACTCTTTGTAACCCCATGGACTGAGGAGCCTGCCAGGCTCCTCTGTGGAATTTTCCAGGCGATAATACTGGAGTGGGTTGCCATTTCCTTCTCCAGTATGACTACAGGGCAACCTTGTCTTTGGCCACTGGACCCTGCAGATTGGCTTGACCATGTAAAGATGCCTATTGTCCCTGTCCTCATAGTTTGTTTAGGTCTGGCATTCTTTTGTTGCTTCCTTGCCATGCATGTGGCCCAGGAATCTTAAGCAAGTTTTCCTCCGATCCTGTGTGCATAGAAACCTCAGGAAGCCATCTTCCTCCTGGGGTCTTGCCACCTTCCTGGTGATACTGATGAAGAACAGACCTCAGGGCTTCTGTCCTCAGGAATCTGGCCTCAGGTGGTGAGGAGAGTTGGTAGCTGGGGTTGAGCCCCTCTCTGTTTTCCCATTATCTACTGTTCTAAAAGCATTCTGCCTTTCCTCATCTCTCCCTTGAGACAGTGAGCTCAGAGCCTACCTCTTAATTCAATGAATTTAGAGAACAGGGAAAAGGCAGGGAGGAAAAAGCGTAGGTTGTTGTCTCAAATATCATATAGACAAAACTGGAAAGAAAAAAAAAAGACTGCCATGAAAGAATAGAAATTTTTTCTCAGATGAGATAGAGATCCTGATGAATATGTTAAAACCAAAAGAACAGCTTTCTTGTTGTGCCAGAATCATGCTGGCTTCCTACAGAAAACATACTCTGATTCAGCCTGAGAAACAATTGTATCTCCAGTGGAGAGTTACAGAATTGGCACTGTGGAGTCACTTTGGATAATCCAATGTCCTGCTGCTGGGAAAGATTGAGGGCAGAAAGAGAAGGGGACGACAGAGGATGAGTTGGTTGGATGGCATCACCGACTCAATGGACATGGGTTTGGGTGGAATACGGGAGTTGGTGATGCACAGGGAGGCCTGGCGTGCTGAGGTTCATGGGGTCACAGAGTTGGAAACAACTGAGCGACTGAACTGAACTGAACTCATGTCATTATGTGGTAGTTTAAAAACTTCTTTATTTAGTAATAGGATGCACTAAGATACAAGTGGTATAGAAAGTAGCATATTTCCCAGTGGTCCAATGGTCCTTTACCTCATCTCTTCACACTCAAACAACCCTAGTTTCTTTTATTTTTATTATAATTTTATTTTTTTCTTTTTGGTATTTCAGAGCTGGAGAAAAAGCCTGTTAACAGTATCAGAGACTTCATGCCTTATTTCACATATGTATTTAGGTTTAGCACTCAAAGATGCCATTGTGGTGGAGTGGGCTAAACATGGATCCTAGCCCTAAAATACATAGAATACATATCTCTTGCTACACTTAATGACCTTGATTGTCATTAGCAGTTTGCTTGTGCTATCTAAGGCTCATAAAATAGGAATTTAAATGTCTACTTCATAATTATATTCTGTAAGCTGAAGCTCCTCTTCACTTTCTGCCATAAGGGTGGTGTCATCTACATATCTGAGGTTATTGATATTTCTCCTGCCCATCTTGACTCCAGCTTGCTTACTCCTTGGAAGGAAAGTTATGACCAACCTAGATAGCATATTAAAAAGCAGAGACATTACTTTGCCAACAAAGGTCCGTCTAGTCAAGGCTATGGTTTTTCCATTGGTCACGTATGGATGTGAGAGTTGGACTGTGAAGAAAGCTGAGGACCAAAGAATTGATGCTTTTGAACTGTGGTGTTGGAGAAGACTCTTGAGAGTCCCTTGGACTGCAAGGAGATCCAACCAGTCCATCCTAAAGGAGATCAGTCCTGGGTGTTCATTGGAAGGACTGATGCTGAAGCTGAAACTCCAATACTTTGGCCACCTCATGCGAAGAGTTGACTCATTGGAAAAGACCCTGATGCTGTAAGGGATTGGAGGCAGGAGGAGAAGGGGACGACAGAGGATGAGATGGCTGGATGGCATCACCGACTCGATGGACATGAGTTTGAGTAAACTCCAGGAGTTGGTGATGGACAGGGAGGCCTGACGTGCTGCGATTCATGGGGTCGCAAAGAGTCAGACACGACTTAGCCACTAAACTGAACTGAAACTCCAATACTTTGGCTACCTGATGTGAAGAGCCAGTTCATTGGAAAAGACCCTGATCCTGGGAAAGATTGGAGGCAAAAGGAGATGGGAGCAACGGAGATGGTTAGATAGTATCACTGACTCAGTGGGCATGAATTTAAACAAACTCCAGGAGATAGTGAAGGACAGAGGAGCCTAGTGTGCTGGAGTCCATGGGGTCACAGAAAGATGAACATGACTTAGTGACTGAGCAACAACAACAAATTTTGTTCTGAGAGTCAAATGAAATAATATGGTGAAAGGAGGTAAAAACTTTTATACAATTTCTTCCTTTTTTTCAAAAGTGTTTGTTACACATGTGCCACGTGCCAAACACTGCTTTGCAGCTATACAGATAAAATAAAATCAGTTCCCTCCAGAAATATAATATGATAAAGGAGAATGATAAATAGAAAGATACAGTGTGAGGCAGTATCTGCAGATACAGAACCGTGTCACATCATGTATATGAGAGGTAGCTACATAGTCTGTATAAGGAAAAATAATGCTAGAATGGGCTTTCTGAAGGAATTGATACCGAAATTGGGTCTTAGAGGAAGAAGAGTTTGATGGCATGAGGAGGATTGGTGAGAAAAACATTCCACTTTATCAATAACAGAACAGGACAGTAAAGCAGCAAATGCCCAGGCATTGATGTGTGTTGGTAGAAGCAGAGAATTCAGACTTATCAGTATGGCTAAGTATACAATTTGAAGCAAAATGTAACTAGAGATGAAAACGGAGAAGTAGTTAAGAGCCAGAATACTCTGATAAGAGCATTTTTCAGGTGCTGAGAAATCACCAAAGGGTCATCAATACCATCAGGTTTTTATTTTAAATAGATAACCACAATGCAGGGCTTCATTGATTCAGCTGTAGATGAATATATCAAGACCAGTAGTCCAACGAAAACAGGGATGAAGACTTGAGTTAGCACCATGGCATTGAGAATAGATTGTTAAGAATAGAGCGATGCTTAGTAATTGATTTGACTGTTGGAAATATTGACATAAATGGAAATCAAAGATGGAAATCAAGGTTGATCCCATCTGAGAAAAATAGAGGTAAAAATAAGTTTAGGCCAGGAAGAGTTCAGTTTGAACATGTATTACTTAAGGCATCCAGGTGAAGATGTATAGTTGAATGTTAGAACATGAAGCCCAGAGAAGAGTCTGGGCCAGTAATATAGATGTATTCATTATGTTTAATAAATGCAACTTGAGAGACAGTACTCATTGAGCTCTTTTGGTCACTTTTAGTTCCCCAGGTAGTCTCATTTAGTAGTGAACATATCTGATCTCATGTAGTAGTTGAAATTTCAAATCCGCATTTAAAGTCAAAGGTCCTGCCTTACTGTATTGTGAGCAGACAATAGATGGAAGGAGGGAGAAAACTAAGGATCAGAAAGTCTCTCTTGACTGGCACCAGTATAGTCTGGTATCAGGTTGCTGTGGTTGTTCCAGATGTTTCAAGGTGATTCTTTCCCTTTGGAGCACTTCCATGGACACATTGGGGAGTTGTGTACTGAGCTATGCTGACTACACACACCAGCAGTTTGACTCCTTTGACTGATTACGTATCTCTCCTCCCCATCCTCACCTCTGCACTTTCAGTTTGTGAGGATACATTAGTACAACTCTAACCTAAGATGTGCTTTCCACTTTCAGTTCTGCTCAGGTACTATAGAACTTCACTTTAGAACATGGTACTAGTTGACATCTGTTGTCTTGGGGAGCCTCAATCAAAACCCAAGTAGATTGAATCCCACTTTCAGCTCCTGTTTCAGAGATGTGCGAATTGTTTCATTAGAAGTTATAACTGAAATGTTTTGACTCCCACCTCCCCTAGGAAAATGCTCATGAGAAAAGACAAGTGAATAGAGACAGATTGCTAGTGGAAATCATCATTCAGAAAGTGAGCTGAGGCAGAGAAGGGGAGAGACAGAAACGATAGTCATCAAGGTAAGAGAACCAGGAGAGGAAGGAGTCACAGAAATTGTAGACTGGATTTCAAGAAGGAGGGCATACTCAGCATATCAGATACGTGTGAATAGATAAAAACTAGAATAACAAAACATTAGATTTAGCAATTAGGAGATCAGTCCTTACCAAATCAAGCAAATACAGTAAAAGAAGGGGGAGGGGTAAAGCCTTTTAAGAAGTCTAGATGAAAAAGGAGAGATCTTAGATGTTAGAGGGAATGTGGGATTAAGGATTTTGGAATGAGAACCTTAAACAGGCTCATGGGCTGAGGGAAATCAGGCATTAGTGAGGGGTGATTTGAACATACAGGAAAGAGAGACGATAACTGCTGGTAAACAGGTAAACCTGATTGCTTCTCTGTGTGCGTTTTCATTACCTCATGGGGTGTAGGAAAGAAAGAGAACAAAGAGATCAAGGATAGCTATAGCGCTAACAATATTGACACTTTTACTAATACTCAGCACTAGCAAGTATCTGTTGAATCTAATTGATTAAAGAAAAATCATCAGGTACTTCAAGCAGACCTATCATTTATTTGAATGTATATAAACCCTTAGACTCTGATACTAAATCCAAATTACCAGACCAGCTTACTTTTCCCAGGTAATTCCCTCTTAGGACCTTTATTTCACTGCTAACAAACCTAATTTAGAATCTTCTGAGTGCATAGTAATATGTTATAATAACTTGTGAAAAAAAAAGCAATTTATTTATAAAACAGAAACAGAATCACAGACTTACAAAACAAACTTACGATTCCACAGGGGAAAGGTTGGAGGAGAGGGATAAATTGGGAGTTTGGGATTGACTTATATACCCCTACTAAATTTACTACTAAATTTAAAATGGATAAACAACAAGGACCTACTGTGTAGCACAGGGAGCTCTGCTCAATATTCTATAAGAACCTAAATGGGAAGAGAATTTGAAAAAGAATAGATCCATGTATGTGTGTAACTGAATCACTCTGCTGGACACCTGAAGGAACAGCATTGTTACTCAGTTGTCAGTTCAGTTCAGTCGCTCAGTCATGTCTGACTCTTTGCAACCGCATGGACTGCAGCAAGCCAGGCTTCCCTGTCCATCACCAACTCCTGGAGTTTACCCAAATGGGTGTCCATTGTGTTGGTGATGCCATCCAGCCATCTCATCCTCTATTGCCCCCTTCTGCTCCTGCCTTCAATTATTCCCAGCATCATGGTCTTTTCCATTGTGTCGGTTCTTCGTATCAGATGGCCTAAGTATTGGAGTTTCAGTTTCAGCATCAGTCCTTCCAATGAATATTAGTACCGATTTCCTTTAGGATGGACTAGTTGGATCTCCTTGTGGTCCAAGGGGCTCTCAAGAGTCTTCTCCAACACCACAGCTCAAAACCATCGACTCTTCAGCACTCAACTTTCTTTATAGTTCAATTCTCACATCCATACATGACTACAAATTATAGCTTTGACTAGATGGACCTTTGTTGTTAAAGTAATGTCTCTGCTTTTTAATATACTGACTTGGCTGGTCATAGCTTTTCTTCCAAGGAGCAAGCATCTTTTAATTTCATGGCTCCAAAATCACCGTCTGCAGTGATTTTGGAGCCCAAGAAAATAAAATCTGTCACCATTTCCATTGTTTCCCCATCCTTTTGCCAAGAAGTGATGGGACCAGATGCCATGATCTTAGTTTTCTGAATGTTGAGCTTTATGCCAACTTCTTCACTCTCCTCTTTCACTTTCATCAAGAGGCTCTTTAGTTCTTCTTTACTTTCTGCCATTAGTGTGGTGTCATCTGCATAGCTGAGGTTATTGATATTTCTCCCAGGATCTTGATTCCAGCTTGTGCTTCATCCAGTCCAGCATTTCTCATGATGTACTCTGCATATAAGTTAAATAAGCAAGGTGACAATAAACAGCCTTTATGTATTCATTTCCCAATTTGGAACCAGTCCCTTGTTCCATGTGCAGTTCTAATTGTTGCTTCTTGACCTGCATACACATTTCTCAGGAGGCAGGTCAGGTGGTCTGGTATTCCCATCTCTTGAAGAATTTTCCACAGTTTTTTGTGCTCCACACAGTCAAAGGCTTTGGCATAGTCAATAAAGCAGAAGTAGATGTTTTTCTGGAACTCTTCTCGCTTTTTCGATGATGGCAATTGATCTCTGGTTCCTCTGCCTTTTCTAAATCCTTTTTCTAAGCTTCAACATCTGGGAGTTCATAGTTCATGTACTGTTGAAGCCTGGCTTGGAGAATTTTGAGCATTACTTTGCTAGTGTGTGAGGTGAGTGCAATTGTGCAGTAATTTGAGCATTCTTTGGCATTGCCTTTCTTTGCGATTGAGATGAACACTGACCTTTTCCAGTCCTGGGGCCACTGCTGAGTTTTCCACTTTTGCTGGCATATTGAGTGCAACACTTTCACAGCATCATCTTTCAGGATTTGAAGTAGCTCAACTGGAATTCTGTCACCTCCACTAGTTTTGTTCCTAGTGATGCTTCCTAAGGCCCACTAGACTTTGCATTCCAGAATGTCTGGCTCTAGGTGAGTGATCACACCATCATGATTATCTGTGTCATGAAGATCTTTTTTGTATAGTTCTTCTGTGTATTTTTGCCACCTCTCCTTAATGTCTTCTGCTTCTTTTAGGTCCATACTGTTTCTGTCCTTTATTGTGCCCATCTTTGCATGAAAAGTTCCCTTGGTATCTCTAATTTTCTTGAAGAGATCTCTAGTCTTTCCCATTCTATTCTTTTCCTCTATTTCTTTGCATTGATTACTAAGGAAGGCTTTCTTATGTCTCCTTGCTATTCTTTGGAACTCTGCATTCAAATGGGTATATCTTTCCTTTTCTCCTTTACCTTTTTTTTCTTTTCACAGCTATGTGGCCTCTTTAGACAGCCATTTTGCCTTTTTGCATTTCTTTTTCTTGGGGATGTTCTTGATCACTGCCTCCTGTACAATGTCATAAACCTCTGTCCATATTTCTTCAGGCACTCTTATCAGATCTAATCCCTTGAATCAATTTGTCACTTCCACTTCCTTAATCATAAGGGATTTGATTTAGGTCATACCTGAATGGTCTAGTGGTTTTCCCTACTTTCTTCAATTTAAGTCTGAATTTGGTGATAAGGAGCTCATGATCTGAGCCAAAGTCAGCTCCCAGTCTTGTTTTTGCTGACTGTATAGATAGAGCTTCTCCATCTTTGGCTGCAAAAAGTATAATCAATCTGATTTCTGTATTGACCATCTGGTGATGTCCATGTGTAGAGTCTTCTCATGTGTTGTTGGAAGAGGGTGTTTGCTATGACCAGTGCATTCTCTTGGCAAAACTCTATTAGCCTTTACCCTGCTTCATTCTGTACTCCAAGGCTAAATTTGCCTGTTACTCCAGTATTTCTTGACTTACTACTTTTGCATTCCAGTCCCCTATAATGAAAAGGAAATATTTTTGGAGTGTTTGTTCTAGAAGGTCTGTAGGTCTTCATAGAACCATCATATTCAGCTTCTTCAGGATTACTGGTTGGGGCATAGACTTGGATTACTGTGATATTGAATGGTTTGCCTTGGAAAAGAACAGAGATCATTCTGCCGTTTTTGAGATTATATCCAAGTACTGTATTTTGGACTCTTCCGTTGACTATGATGGCTACTCCATTTCTTCTAAGGGATTCTTGCCCACAGGAGTAGATATAATGGTCATCTAAGTTAAATTCACCCATTCTGGTACATTTTAGTTCACTCATTCCTAAAATGTCGATGTTCACTCATGCCATCTCCTGTTTGACCTCTTCCAATTTGCCTTGATTCATGCACCTAACATTCCAAATTCCTACGCAATATTTCTCTTTACAGCATTGGACTTTACTTCCATCACCCATAGCATCCTCAACTGGGTTTGTTTTTGCTTTGGCTCCGTCTCTTCATTCTTTCTGAAGTTATTTCTCCATTCTTCTCCAGTAATCAACTGTACTCCAATATAAAATTAAAGTCTTCAAAAAGCAAGCAGCTGAGGGTCTTTATCCTTTTTTCTTCCAAGGAAGTTCTTTAATCACCGCTAACGATTTACTGGATTTCTCATTAATTTATCCACATATCAAAGGTGTGTTGGAAGGACAGTTTGTATCAGGACCCAAAGGGTCTGAGCACAGCCTCTGCATTAGGTTTTTATTGCTGATGTAATGAATTATCACAAATTGAGTGACTTAGAGCAGTACTTATTATTTCAGAATTTTGTATATCAGAATTCCGAGTGCAGCTTGGTTGAACTGGTTCTGCTGCTTAGACTCCCAAGTTAGAATCAATGTATCAGCACGACTGCTTTCCTTTTGGAGGGGAGGGTCTGGGGCTGAAATTCATGCAGCTTCTTGGCAGAATCAGTTTCTTGTAGCTGTAGGACTGTGGTCCCTGTTTATCTGTGCTGAAAGTCAGTCAGGAGCCTCTATTAATCCCTTAGTGGACTTATTGCACTGTCCCCTCCATTCTCAAACCAGCAAAACCTCATCCTTCTCACACTTCAGATCCCCCAGACTTTGCCTTCTGCTTTATCTCTCTCCGGCCTCCAGTCGAAGAGCATTCTCTGTTTTTAAGGACTCACCTTGATTAGATTGGGCTCACCACAGTAATACAAGATCATCTTCCTACTTTAAAGTCCATAACCTTAATTATGACTTTTATATCTTAATTATATTCTATCTAACATATCTAATTGTTTTGTATCTTTTGCCTTTTGACGTAACATATTCACAAATTCTGGAGCATTTGGATATGGGCATCTTTGAAGGTCCTTCTTCTTTCTATACCCTCCCTCATGAAACGATAAGGCTTCTTACTCAGAACAGCCACTGAAGTGATTCTTTCTGTAAGAATACCTATCTGCTCCAGGGCCAGATACTTGCTGTCTCTCCAGCTCTAGCTAGAAAAGAGGTGGACACAATATTGGGGAAAATAAATTTTCATCAGGCATCCCATTGTATATATACTAGGTATAGTGTATACCTATCTTGACCTGATGAGGCACTTAGTATTAATAAATGGTGGTCAGTGTAACACTGTTGACAGCAGTGATTTGCCTACATTTGACATAAGACTCAATGCTAGTGACTGAAGCAGATTCGAAGCAAATAAAACATAGACCCTGCCTAGGAAAAATAACAGTTATACAGATACATATATGGGACAAATGAAATGGAAAATGCTTTGAGAAGTGGTGCTCCTTTTCCTCTTGGTGATGTCCCTGATGCTCCTTTTAAACTGTTCTTGTTTGTTGTTTTTGTTGTTGTTTAGTCACTAAGTTACATCCCAGTCTTTGCGACCCCATGGGGACTCTTCTTACCCAGATAAAAAATGATGGGAAGGGTGGAGAGTAATTGGTTAACATGTAGTTTGTCCTGGCTGGTGCTCACACTCTGCAGAGCCAATCTGGTAAGCCCAGAAAGGCCAGCTACTTGATGAAATTCCCTCAGAGAGGGCCAGAAACTGGGAAAAGGTCAGCAAAGCTTCTCAGATTTAAAAATAGGGAGCCAGGAAACAAAAGATTCAATGCAACTTTTACAACTACAAATTAAATGCAAAGAATGACACATCATTACATAAGCAGCATAAAATATAATTTAAATGTCAAAAGAGCTGAAGCTTCTTTAATCATGTGAGGAGAAAAAATGGTAAAATGTGTTAAATGTCTCCATTTGTACTCTACAAAAAAAGTGAAAAGTAAAAATGGCATTGTTTTATAATGCAAAAATAAAAAAATCAGTTGTGTGTTTTTGCTGTTTATAGGAATATTTATGTTTATTTTGTCCAACTTTATTTTTTTTTCCAACTTTAAAAATATCTCTCTTTTAAAAGTTCTTTTGACTTTCAGGAACTGTGGATATATTTGAATACAAGGAGGTATCATTCAGCTTATGACAGTGCTTGAATATGATATGTGTGCTCATTAAAGTTTGAGTTAAGGTTTAGATATGTGAAGGGTACATTTTCATTGGAAGGAGTAGGCGTATTACAGATTGCTCTTGCTCTACTACTTGGAATATGATTTCACATACATTTTGCTCTCTTGAAAATTAGCTTTGTGGCAGTTGGTTTCCCTACTTCTGCCACCCACTTACATTTTAGATCTCTGTTTTGAAGCTTGTGAGATATATTTAAAAACATCATATTAACGTTGTAGGTCTCTGTCTGGATACAGTGGTTTCACATATGCTGTTCTTCAACAGATGCAGAATTTTACTAGCTTTTGGTTGTCAAAGATGTCAATCTAATCAGAGTTAAATATGTACACCCATATGTGTGTGTGTTTGTGTGTGCGAGTATATATATATATATGCTATAGTTTAGGAATTATACTCTTCATTCATTTCGGCTCAGTTCAGGTCAGTCGCTCAGTCATGTCCGACTCTTTGTGACCCCATGGACTGCAGCATGCCAGGCCTCCCTGTCCTTCACCAACTCCCGGAGTTTATTCAAACTCATGTCCATTGAGTTGGTGATGCCATCCAACCACTTCATTCTCTGTTGCCCACTTCTCCTCCTGCCTTCAATCTTTCCCAACATCAGGATCTTTTCCAGAGAGTCAGTTCTTCCCATCAGATGGCGTAAGACACAAGATCCTGGTCTCGAGCACTCAGAACTCAGGTTGAGAGAAACTTGAAATAGTGTATTGTGGATGTAGAGAGATTTGGGAATACACAGGAGAGAGACCTATCCTAAATTAGGGCAGAAAGATTTGAGCCAGTGTTCCTGGAGATAACTTTATTTTAATTAACCAGTCTTTAGAAGTAATTTCTTTATTTAGGTCTCTGATATTTTCAATATCTTATTCCCCAGTTTATTGGAGAATGAGATAAAAGGGAAAGGAGATTGAGTTAGGAAAAAAAAAAAAAGAAAGAGTGAAGAACTATCTCAGAATCCTTCTGTGATTTGCCTTGGGATATAACTTCCATTCTGGGTGACTGTTTTTCGCTCTGGGTTTCTTAGAAGCAAGGAGTGGGGATCATTCCCATGCTTATAGGAGAAACCACAACATAATATATAATTCTGTCTGGGTCTATGAGAGGCAAGGAATGAACAACATTTTAAACAATTGCCTTAGAGCAGCATTTCCTCAGCCTGTCTTGGTTGGTGATGGTGGTTGCATGAACTTCCCTTCCAGGTCAGTCATTGCTCCAACTAGGAAAGCAACACTAGGTGTTATGCACCTGAGGTATCATGAAAACAGCAATGAAATAGAAACAATTCTATGTAACCTCTAAAAAAGTCAGTAAAAGATAGTGCTATAAAAGATTCAGGGTCACTTCTGCCAGTTCACAAGTTGCTTCACAAGGCTCTCCCACAAATTAGATAAGCTCTTATATAATCCTTTGCCAAGAATTTAGTATGGAAATATTTCTGATAAAGAAAACCATAGGAAGAACTTGAATTTTATTGCAGTATGCCAACACACTCACAGTGTGTGTGTGTGTTTTAAACAGAAAACAACAATAGAAAGCAAGCTCAATAGAATTTATTTACAAGAACACCTGCTTTAAAAATAACCCTACTGTTCGGAAGAAACAATTTCTGAACTATTTTGTTTTTCTGCATGGAAAAAAATCCACAAATGAATAAAAAATTATCAAGTTTCTGTTAGTCATATGCACAAAATTTGCCTTGTGGGCCCAACTGTATATTTAATTTGTAGTGTCAAGGTCATAATCCAATGTTATGCTATTATAATATTGTAAGACACACACACACACACACATAAAATCTTACTAAAAAACCTGAAATGAGTTTTTGGCCAGCCCAATATATCCATCCTACAGAATAGAAGGGCTAGAAGGAAGAAACATTTGAGGGTTGTCTTCAACATTCACATCAGCCACCAGGAAAGATCTCTAAAGAAAACCTCCCAGCATCAGGGAATGGATGAATAACATGGAGAATAGCTGAGACGGAGAGATAGTTCCCTTCAAATTTCATGCTTTGCATCTGTGTTATAGCAAGTATTTATAATGTAGATGCACAGTGAGAATCTCAACGCAGAAGCCAGGTAGTAATTTAGAAAAAGAAGCACAGAAAATGCTTCAAGAATCAAGAAAAAAATCATATTAGTATGTTGTAGCTGTTGTTCAGTCGAACAGTCATGTCTGAGTCTTTGCGACCCCATGGCCTGCAGCATGCCAGGCTTCCCTGTCCTTCCCCATCTCCCAGAGCTTGCTCAAAATTATGTCCATTGAGTTGGTGATGCCATTCAACCATCTCATCCTCTGTTGTCCCCTTCTCCTCCTGCCTTCAGGCTTTCTCAGCATCAGGGTCTTTTCTAATGAGCCAGCCCTTTGCATCAGGTGGCCAAAATATTGGAGCTTCAGCTTCAACATCAGTCCTTCCAATGAATATTAAGGGTTGATTTCCTTTAGGATTGACTGCTTTGATTTCTTTGCAATCCAAGGGACTCGCAAGAATCTTCTTCAGCACCACAATTTGAAAGCATCAATTCTTTAATACTCAGCCTGCTCTATGGTCCAACTCTCACATCCATGCATGGCTACTGGAAAAACCATGCCTTTAATTATATGGACCTTTTTTTGGCAAAATAATGTCTCTGCTTTTTAATACATCATAGATGTTTGTCATAGCTTTTTCCCCAAGGAACAAGAATCTTTTAATTTCATGGCCACAGTCACCTTCTGCAGTGATTTTTCAGTCCAAGAAAATAAAGTCTGTCACTGTTTCCATTGTTTCCTCACCTATTTGCCATGAAGTAATGGGACTGGATGCCCTGAGTTTTTCTGAATGCTGAATTTTAAGCCAGCTTTTTCACCCTCCTCTTTCACCTTCACAAAGAGGCTCTCTAGTTACTCTTCACTTTCTGCCATATGGATGGTATCATCTGCATATCTGAGGTTATTGCTGTTTCTCCTGGCCATCTTGATTCCAGCTTGTGCTTCATCCAGCCTGGCATTTTGCATGATATACTCTGCATATAAGTTAAATAAGCAGGGTGATAATACATAGACTTGATGTACTCCTTTCCCAATTTTGAACCAGTCCATTGTTCCATGTCCGGTTCTAATTGTTGCTTCTTGACCTGCATACACATTTCTCAGGAGGCAGGTCAGGTAGTCTGATATTCCCATCTCTTGAAGAATTTTCCACAGTTTGTTGTGCTCCACACAGTCAAAGGCTTTGGCATAGTCAATAATGCAGAAGTAGATGTTTTTCTGGAACTTTCTCGCTTTTTTGATGATCCAGTGGATGTTGGCAATTTGATCTCTGGCTCCTCTGCCTTTTCTAAATCCAGCTTGAGGATTTGGAATTTCAGAGTTCATGTACTGTTGAAGTCTAGCTTGGAGGATTTTGCGCATGACTTTGCTAACATGTGCAATGAGTATAATTGTGCAGTAGTTTGAGCATTCTTTGGCATTGTCTTTCTTTGGGACTGGAATGAAAACTGACCTTTTCCAGTCCTGTGGCCACTGCTGAGTTTTCCAAATTTACTGGCATATTGAATGCAGCACTTTCACAGCATCATCTTTTAGAATTTGAAATAGCTCAACTGGAATTCCATCACCTCCACTAGCTTTGATTGTAGTGATGCTTCCTAAGGCCCATTTGACTTCACAGTCCAGGATGTCTAGCTCTAGGTGAGTGATTACACCATGTTATCTGGGTCATTAAGATTATTTTTGTATAGTTCTTCTGTGTATTCTTACCTCTTAATATTTCCTGCTTCTGTTATGTCCATACTGTTTCTGTCCTTTATTGTACCCATCTTTGTGTGAAATGTTCCCTTCGTATCTATCATTTTCTTGAAGAGATCTCTAGTCTTTCCCATTCTATTCTTTTCCTCTGTTTCTTTGCATTGATTGCTGAGGAAGGCTTTCTTATTTCTCCTTGCTGTTCTTTGGAACTCTGCATTAAGATGGGTATATCTTTCATTTTTTCCTTTGCCTTTTGCTTTTCTTCTGTTCTCAGCTATTTGTAAGGTCTCATCAGCAACCATTCTGCCATTTTGCATTTCTTTTTCTTGGCAGTGGTTTTGATCACTTCCTCCTGTACAATATTATGTACCTCCATCCATAGTTCTTCAGGCAATCTTTCTATCAGATCTAATCCCTTGAATCTATTTGTCACTTCCACTGTATAATCATAAGGGATTTGATTTAGGGCATACCAGAATGGCCTAGTGGTTTTCCCTACTTTTTTCCATTTAAGTCTGAATTTTGCAATAATGAGTTCATGATTTGAGCCACAATCAGCTCCCTGTCTTGTTTTTGCAGACTTCATAGAGCGTCTCCATCATCAGCTGCAAAGAATGTAATCAGTTTGATTTCATCATTGACCATCTGATGATGTCCATGTGTAGAGTTGTCTCTTGGAGGGTGTTTGCTCTGACCAGTGCTTTCTCTTGGCAAAACTCTGTTGACCTTTGCCATGCTTCATTTTGTACTCCAAGGCCAAACTTGCCCATTACTCCAGGTACCTCTTGACTCCCTACTTTTGCATTCCAGTCCCCTCTGATGAAAAGGACATCTTTTTTTCACATTAGTATAAAACATACTTTTGAGGAGCTACTATTTTGCCAGAAACTGAGCTGCAATAGAATATAAGACATAGCCCTTATCTTCAAGATTTTGCTTTCCAATGAGGAAAAGTGACCCATCTATAACTAATTATACCTAATACAGTCTAACCCATTAGTACACTAAAATGTTGATTAATTCTCATCAGGAGAAGTAAGAAGGCTTCACTGAGTAAAAAACATTTGAGTAGCGCCTTGACAAATACGGAGGCTATCAATGGGCGAGAAGGAAATAGTGGCAATAATAGGTCCAGATCCAGCGTTAGATCTGGAATCCAAGGTAACATTCTGTGCATGGTCAAAACATTAAGAAGTGAGATAGGATAATGAGACTAACGACAATGGTGAATTGGAACAGGGCAATGTAGTCAGAAGACCCTTGACACTCTGCCAGCCAGGGTGCTTCTAAGATAGATGGTAGTATAGAAGATACTGCTAGGTATCCGACTTGCATCCATCCCCTTTTTTCTCCTTATTAATAGGGACCTAATTCTAATTTAGGAGGCAAAGTTCTGCATAAAATACCTTACCTTCTCAAAACTCCCTTGTATCCAGGGATGGATATGTAACTTAGTTTGGACCATTAAGATATAAGCAAAAGTTTCTCAGGATATTTTTAAGAGGGGACACAGCAGACATCTGTATTTTTCATATTGACCTGGCATTCCTTTCCACCCATCTCACAGAGATGAATAGCTATTTCATAACTAGGGTGGCAAAAGTCTTACACTGAGGATCATAGAACAGGAAGGAGCCTGGTTTTCAGGCGATAGCTCTTGTTTACCTACCCTGGACCCCTTGTTATGGAAGAAAAATAAACTAATTTGTTTAATCCCCTGTGGCTAGGTTCCTACTAATGCAGCTAAGTTCAGTCCTGATTGATAGAGATGGCTTGTAGGGGAAAGCAACAATAATTGAAAAAAAAAAAGTAAGAGCAATTCTAGCAGGAAATTGCAAGCCCCAAGAATTGTGAGGGTGGAAGCAGGCCAGCACCAGCCCTGAGCATCCCAACCCCATGCCCATGCAGACAGGCCACCCACCAGTGGTTGACAACAACTCTGCACTCCCCACCCCAAGGCCATGTAGCCAGTGACATGGAGAGCCTACTGTGCCATCCAGCGGGTCAGCAGGCACCACATGAAGCGCGGCTTTCCAGCTAGTTGGGCAGCGGGCCAATCCCACCAACCAGCATGTCCATAGCAGTCAGCCTGCCACAACAGAAGGGCGAATGGAGCCCACACAGAAAGTACTCCTAGAACATATAGCTCTGATGACTGTAGGGGATTGTGCTGTTGAATCTGATTGGATATCTTCTATATAAGGTCTCTTCTCCTAGATCAGGAAATGTAATCAACCTACCTGACACAAAGAAATAAACACAAGGTAGTGGACAACATGATAGACAGAGGAATACATTCCAAATGAAGAAATAAGACAAAAGCTCAGAAAAAGAACCAAAATTTAGAGGTAAGAAATCTACTGGATAAAGAGTTCAAGGTAATGATTGTAAAGGTGCTCATTGAGCTCAAGAGAAGGATGGAGGAACACAGTGAAAATGAGAGTTTCAGCAGTTAGCAAATGTAAAGAATAATTAAATGGAGCTGAAGAAAACAATAACTGAAAAAAAACTAGAAAGAATCAACAGCTGATTTGATGATACAAAGGAATGGATCAAGAATCGAATACAGAGTAGTATAATCATTTAAGCTAACCAGAAAAAAAGAATTAAAAACATGATAGTTTAACAGACTTCTGGAACAAAATCAAGTGTACTAACTTTCACATTATGAGTCCCAGAAGAAGGGAGAAAGGGGCAGAACTAATTTGAAAATGTAAAGTTGTTAGAATGAAGTTAAGTGATCACCAGCTTAAAATAATTACATGTATTTATACATGAACCTTATTCTGAACACAAACCAAAAACCTATGATAGATACACCTACCAAAAAAAAAAAAGGAAAAGGAATCTAAACATAACACTAAAAATAGTCATCAAATCATAAGAGAAGAGAGCAAAAGAAGAAAGAAATGAAAAAGTATGAAAACAGCCAGAAAACAGTGTACAAAATGGCAATAAGCACATACCTATCAATAATTTCTTTAAATATAAATGAACTAAATGATCCAATCAAACGATCTAGAGTGGTTGGATAAAACAAAAACAAAAACACAAGAACCATATATATGCTGCCTGTAGGCAACTTATTTCGGATGTAAAGATGCACACAGACTGAAAGTGAGAGAACTTGGAAAAGTATTCCACACAAATGGAAGCAAAAAGAAATCTTGAGTAGCAATACTTATATCAGACAAAATTGACTTTAAAGCAAATGCTGTAATAAGAGACAAAGAAGGACATAACATGATTGAAAAAAGATCACTCCAGTGCTCGCTTCGGCAGCACATATACTAAAATTGGAACAATACAGAGAAGATTAGCATGGCCCCTGCACAAGGATGACACACAAATTCATAAAGTGTTCCATATTTTTTTTCTCCAAAGAAGACATACAGATGGCTAACAAACACATGAAAAGATGCTCAACATCACTCATTATCAGAGAAATGCAAATCAAAACCACAACGAGGTACCATTACACGCCAGTCAGGACGGCTGCTATCCAAAAGTCTACAAGCAATAAATGCTGGAGAGGGTGTGGAGAAAAGGGAACCCTCTTACACTGTTGGTGGGAATGCAAACTAGTACAGCCACTATGGAAAACAGTGTGGAGATTTCTTAAAAAACTGGAAATAGAACTGCCATATGACCCAACAATATCACTTCTGGGCATACACACCGAGGAAACCAGATCTGAAAGAGACACGTGCACCCCAATGTTCATCGCAGCACTGTTTATAATAGCCAGGACATGGAAGCAACCTAGATACTCATCAGCAGATGAATGGATAAGGAAGCTGTGGTACATATACACCATGGAATATTACTCAGCCGTTAAAAAGAATTCATTTGAATCAGTTCTAATGAGATGGATGAAACTGGAGCCCATTATACAGAGTGAAGTAAGCCAGAAAGATAAAGAACATTACAGTATACTAACACATATATATGGAATTTAGAAAGATGGTAATGATAACCCTGTATGCAAAACAGAAAAAGAGACACAGATGTACAGAACAGACTTTTGGAGAAGTCTGTGGGAGAAGACGAGGGTGGGATGTTTCGAGAGAACAGCATCAAAACATGTATATTATCTATGGTGAAACAGATCACCAGCCCAGGTTGGATGCACGAGACAAGTGCTCGGGCTTGGTGCACTGGGAAGACCCAGAGGAATCGAGTGGAGAGGGAGGCAGGAGGGGGGATCGGGAAGGGGAGCACATGTAAATCTATGGCTGATTCATGTCAATGTATGACAAAAACCATTACAGTATTGTGAAGTGATTGGCCTCCAGCTAATAAAAATAAAATAAAAAAAAAAAGATCACTCCAACAACAGGATATAGCAATTAAAAAAAAATATATATACCCATTATAGGAGCTCCTAAATAAATGAAGCAGCTATTAGAAGATACAAAGGAAGAAACTGACCCAATAACAGTATGAAACTTTAGCATTCCACTTATGTCAATGGACAGATCATTTAGGCAGAACATCAATAAGAAAACACTAGCCTTAAATGACACATCAGCCCAGATTAAATTAATAGATATACAGACTGTTTCATCCAAAACAGCAGAATAAGCTTCTTTTCAAATGCACGTGAGTGTAACATTTTCCTGGGTAGATCACATGCAAGACCAGAAAACTTCTGAGTTTTTACCCGGGGAGAACAAAAACATTAATTTGAAAAGATATCCACCCCATTGTTCATTGCACAGTATTTGGAAGCAACCTAAGTGTCCATTGGAAGCAAACTAAGTGTCCATTGATATCTGAACAGATAGAGAAAATATGGAATATATATACACACAATATATATACACACACACACAATGTTATGTTACTTAGCCTTAAAAGTGAAATTGTGCCATTTGTGACAACATAGATGGATCTAGAACGGATTATGCTAAGCGAAATAGGTCAAAGATAAAAAGTGTATAATCTCATTTTTATGTGGATCTAGGGAACAAAGTGAACAGATAAACAAACAAAACAAAACAAAAATAGACTCATAGATTCAGAGAAGAAACCGGTGCTTCACTGAGGGGAGAGTTGTTGGGGGGGTGGACAAAATAGTTGAAAAGGATTAAGGGATACAAGCTTTCAGTTATAAAATAAATAAAGCCCAGGGGATGTAACATACAGCATAAGGAATATCATAATAACTTTGTATGGGATGGATTGTTACTAGACTTATCATATTGATCATTTCATAATGTATGCAAATGTCAAGTCTGTATGGAGCATACCTGAAACTAACATAATATTGTATGTCAACACTATTTCAACAGAAAAAATTCTGTGAGGATGGAGAAAAGTAAACTTTCCTGATCTTAAATCAGTACTTAGCAGAAGTTCCAGTTCCTCTTTTCTTTCCTGTTGAACTATCATGCATTCTTAGAACATCCATCCATTCATCATTTAAATAAATATGTATGGTGCACTTGCTATATGTCAGGCATCGTGCTAGGTTCCAGGGATACAAAAACAGTTATCATGTGGCTCCTCAGGAAGCACATGATCCAGTGAAAATAAGTATCAAATTTAATCACAGGGACTTCTCTGGTTTTCCAGTGGTTAAGAACTCACCTTGCAATGCATGGGACATGGGTTGGATCCCTGGTCAGGGAACTAAGATCCCACATGCCTTGGAGTAACTAACCCCATGCACCACAACTACTGAAGCCCACATACCAGAGCTAGAGATTCTGTGCACCTCAAAGAAAGCTCCTGCATGAGGCAATGAAGATCCCACATGCCACAACTAAGACCTGATGCAGCCAAATAAATACAATAAATCAATATTAAAAATTTAATCATAAGTCTGGACTTGAAAATGGGACCTGAAAAATTTCTGAAATTCTAACATAGAATAAATTATTCTCTTTCAGCTGCATTAACAATTTGAAGCTTAAATTGGTTACTGATACATTAGTACCACAGAAGAAAAGGGGCCTTCATGTTTTATTACTAGTGATCTTGAGTTAAGGAAACACACAGTTAGCATCTTTCTAAAGGAAAACGAATTAAGTAGCTGAAGACAGAACGCCTTAGAAGACATGTAAATGCCACCCCTGGACAGTTATGGATGGCTACACTGCTTTGATAAAATTCTAAACACACTAATCTCCACTTTTTCAAACCACTGCACCCCATCAAACATCTAACTTCTTAAGGCAGTAAAATGGACTAGTGTGTGTCATAGAACCTCTTTATGCCCTGATAATATTCTGTTGTTTAGTTGCCAACTCTTGTCAACTCTTTTGCAACCCCATGGATTATAACCCGCCAGGCTCCACTGTCCGTGGGATTTCCCAGGCAAGAATAGTGGAGTAGTTTGCCATTTCTTTCTCTAGGGATATTCCTGACTCAGAGATTGAACCCCCATCTCCTGCATTGGCAGACTGATTCTTTACTGCTGAGCCACCTGGAAAGTGCCTGATAATACTCAAATACACAAAAAGAAATCCACTGCTAGCTCTTAAAATAAACATTTAGTTTGAATATTAATACATAACTTTCAAGACATTCAGAAAACATTATTGGCCACCTGTTATGTACGTGAACCTGTGTTAAGTGATGAGGAGACAGAGTGGCATGTTGCTTGTCCTCATGCTCCTGGGAACCTGTGCATGCAAAAGGAAGCAAGCAGGTAGCAGTTTCCAGAGCAAGCACCTAGCAGAACTGCAGAAGGTGCATGCATGTTACTTAGTAGGAAGCCTAACAGCTTTGATGGTATCAGAGCCCAAGAGAATCCTGTGAATAGTGTAACTCAAGCAGTTTTAGCGAGGCTACTGCAACAATGAGTAAGACTATTATTTCTCTGCCCAGATATTTGTGAACCTTACTATAAATAGGTGGAGGAGAGCACTCACGTATGTAACTTGAGGTTCTGTTAGTCCTCATATACTGAAAAAGTCAAAACGTGGGTCTTTGATGGAAGGAAGGGCACCTCATTATCCCTCTTTGTATGATGCATGCAGAGTGTTTCGAGATCTTGAGTCTCAGGGATTTCTGAAAGTCATTTTCAAGCTTTTTGTTTAAGTAACAATCTTGTGGTCTTCATTTGATGGTAAATGATTTCTGCAAATGCTTTTATGGCTTTTAATTGCTTGCCCTTTAAGAAATGTGGGATAAGATAAAATGAAGAAGGTGCCTTTCCAGCTGTTTCATTGCTCCTTTGCTTCCCACAGTGGGTTGTTGTGCTTTTTGGGACAGATATTGTTTTCCTCCTAATTATCTCCACAGAGGGATAGTAGCAGCTCTCTGACATTGAGTGATGATCCCTGCTGTTATTAAGATTTTGTGAGTGTGTGTTTTGAAAATGGTGTCACTGATGTATGACTGCAATTTTGTTTCATTTCACAAAAATTAGTAAGGATAGAAAAACATTTGACAGGCCAACCCGTCCATCCCCCTACTCATTTCCAGAAGTGACTTCCTGAAACCTGCTGTTAGATATTCTTATCCTTTTTTTGTTGTTGTTGACAACACAATAATAAGAATATATTAAAACCACTCATCCTGAACAAAACTTAGGAGAAGGCCATATCCTAGGTAGCATGACTTTTAGGGACTTGTCTACTAAGACTGTCATCTAGATGAACAGCTGAATAATTACCACTGTTGCATAACTCCAGGGGGCAGTGTTTGAATCAGAGTCTACTTGGACGGTGACCTTGACACTGTGCAATAAATAATCCACACAGTCAAACCTCACAGCTTTGAGCTAAGATACTTGAAATCCGCCCACCTTAGCATCATACATTTTGGGAGTCTGCTTGCTTTCCCCAAAGACTCAGGGTTATATATTAAAGTTTCATCTAAATTTTGACCCTATTCTAAGTGTTAAATTTTTTACCATAGAGGCAAATGAATGCCCCAGAAAAACTCACCGTATTTAAAATCCTGTACTTTCTTATACCCATTGCACAGTAAAGATGATGGGTAAACACAAAGGATGACTTCTCTGTTGAGTTGCTGTGGGCAACTTCAGGGTCTGGAAATTCAACCTTTTTTGATTTGTGAGTCTGTGCTTTCCAGGCTGCATTAATGAACCAGCCAATAGTCCTGACATAGGTGGACAGGCTCTGAAGCCCAAGTGAGCCAATTTGTGTGGGAAGGAATAATTCATGTGGAAGAAAAAACAAGAATAACATCTAAGTTTGGTCAGTATATTATACTTTACAAAGTTCTCTGACACTAGACTAAGCTTCTTTAAGTCAAAGACCATTGTAAATTCATTATGTCATTGTTCAAAGTAAATTCTCAATAAAGATTTATTGAGCTAATTAACATTTGTTTCTAACCCTCCTTATAGCACTATAAGTTAGGAAATGCTGCTGCTTTTCAGATAATGGATTGGAGGTTGAGAGTCAACTTGCTCAAGATAGTGTTAGTTCATTGCAGAACTGGGGGAGGGAATGTGAACCCGTGCCCCCTGGTGCACCAGCAATGCACCGTCCATGGCCCTAGTTACCTTCCACTCGCCTGCACTCACGCTCTCCTCTCAATAACCACACAATTTCAAGGTCCGCATAAATTGCATTGTCTTTTCTGGTTCAAATATCTGGTTTAGAGTAAAAGCTTTTTTCTAAATCTGTTAAATCTTCTTGTCATGTTGGATTCAGTCAAACTTCAGGATAGAATGAACAAATTATAGATGGCAATAATAGAGTGCTTCCAGGCGGATATTTTTTACTTACTTCTTACCTACTTTATTCTGCTTCTCGACATTCCACTCAGAACTGTTTTAAATCACCCAGGAAGAAAAACTAGAATAAAAAAGTCTGACATGCAGTAGGAGCTCTGTCCTGATGGGTATCTAATAACTTTTATTACTCTGTCATTTGAGGCTATAATTATTTGCACTCTACCAATATAATTAGACTAAATTTTGCAGAAAGACAATAGAAAATGAGAATATGTTTTCTCCTCTTTCTGAGATGGCGATCTTATCTGTATCATTAAAGGAATGCATTCACTCAAATGTAAAAATTTGTACCAGCTTTCGTGGAATTTTCTATGAGCTACTTCCTTGTGTCTAAATCCTATCTATTTTCAAGGTTGCTGAAATCCCCTTCTTCCTTAAGCTTTCTATAGCAATTCTACCTCCCAATAGTAACTTCCATATCTGACATCAGCACATTTTTGTTTTAGCATCTTTATTTGATGTATAACTCACATGCCATAAATGTATCCTTATAAAGCATGCAATTAAATCATTTTTAGTATATTCACATAGCTATGCAATAATCACCAAAATCTAAGTTTAAAATATTCCATCCCCAAAAATGCACCCTGTGTTAGCATTTATTTTCTATTAGCATTCACTCTCCAGTCTCCCTCTCTTCAGCTCTAGGCAATCACTAATTAGCTGTCTACCTCTATGGATTTGCCTACTCTAGACATTTCATGTATTAATAAATGGCACAATACATGTGGTCTTTTGTGACTAACATCGTTCACTTAATATATTTTCAGATATATTCATGTTGTAGCATGCATTGACATGTCATTTCTTTTTATCATTGAATAATATTCCATTATATGGATATACCACTTTTTGTTTATCTGCTTAGCAATAGATAGGTTGTTTATAATTTTTGGCTCTGCTGCGATTCGTGGTGTTGCAAAGAGTCGGACATGACTGAGCAACTGAACTGAACTGAGGAAGGGGATTGCTAGGTCTTACAATAATTTTTTGAGAAATTGCCAAACATTTCTAAAATGGCTGAGCCATTTTATAATCCCACCAGAAGTGAATGAGGGTTCTAATATCTTTACATCCTCACCAACACTTGTTATTGCCATTCATTATTATTTAGCTATCCTAGTGGGAGTAGATAGTATATAATTGTGTTTTCATATGTGTCTCTCTTTAATAATGACTATATCTTTTATGTGCTCATGAACATTTCTATATAATTTTTTGCAAACTGTCTTTTAAAATGTTTTTATTAATTAATTGAGTTCTTTATTTGACACAGATATATGCAGTTATCAGTTATAAGATTTGAAAATATTTTTTCCCATTCTATTTGTCTTTTCACTTTCTTGATGGTATCATTTGTACACATTAATTTTGGTGTGGTCAAATTTCTATTTTTATCTTTTATCACTTATGACTTTGGTATCATATCTAAGACACAATTGCTGAAACTGAGGTCATGAAAACAATAAAACAGTGTTTTGTTTGGAAAATTTTAAGTTTTTGGTTTTATATTTGGGTCTATGACACATTTTGAGTTAATTATTGAATAGGTGGTACGTAGGGGTCCAACCTTACTAATTTAAATGGGGGCAACTGGTTTTCTTAGCACCTTTTGCTGAAAAGACTATTCTTTCCCCCGTTGAACTATCTTGATATCCTTGTAGAAAATCAGTTAACCACAGATGGATGAATTTATTTCTGTATTCTCAATTATATTCCACTTATCTATGTCTGTCCTTATGGTAATACCATACTGTCTTGATTACAAGTTAAGTTTTCCTTTCATGACATTTAACACAATTTATTCTATACATTTGTTTTGTCAGTATACAGCATATAAGAAGTTAGCTTCGTCCCTGATCCTATTAGATTTAAAATTTTTGTTTTGTTTTTAATTTTTATTGAAATGTAGTTGATTTACAATGTTGTGTTTGCTTCAGGTATACAGCAAAATAATTCCATCCTATATATTTATCTACACAGTTTCCTTTATAGGTTATTACAAGATATTGAGTATGGCTCCTTGAGCTATACAGTAAGTCCTTGTTGACTATCTATTTTATATATAGGAGTATGTGTATTTTGAACCCAAACTCCCAATTTATCCCCCCTTTCTTTTTGCTAGCCATGTTTGTTTCATATGTCTTTGAGTCTATTTCTGTTTTGTAAGTTTATTTGATCATTTTTTATATTCCACATGTAAGTGGTATCATACAAGTTAAGTTTTGAAATTGGAAGTGTGAATCCTCCACCTTTGTTTTTCAAAGTTGTTTTTGACAATGTGAAATCTCTTGTAATTTTATATGAATTTTAGAATCAGTTTTTCTGTTTATGTAAAGAAAGAAGCCTTTGGGATTTTGATGGAGATGTCATTGAATTTGTATATCACTTTAGGGAGTATTGTCATGTTAACAATGTTCAGTTTTCCAATCAGTAAACTTGGCATGTCTTTCTATTTATTTAATTCTCTAATTTTTTAAGTAACATTTCATAGTTTTCAGTATACAAGTCTTACATTTCCTAGGTGTGCTAGTCTGTTAAGGATACTGTAACAAAATATCACCAACTGCTGATGTTTGCTGCTGATCCGGCTCTGTGTCATGTCCAACTCTTTGGCAACCCCATGGAGTAGTCTGCCAGACTCCTCTGTCCATGGGATTTCCCAGGCAAGAATACTGGAGTGGGGTGTCCTTTCCTTCTCTGGGGAATCCTCCCGACCCAGGAATTGAACCCATGTCTCCTGCTTGGCAGGCAGATTCTTTACCACTGAGCTACCTAGAAAACCCACCACCAGCAGGGTGCCGTATAAACAACAGAAATGTACTGCTGACAGTTCTGGAGGCTGGGACGTCTAAGATCAGCGTACCAGCATGGTTGCTTTCTTGTGAGGGCCCATGTCCTTGTTCATAGCCAGCATCTTCCCACTGTGTTCTCAACGGTAGTAGAGGGTAGAGGTCTCACAGGAATCTTTTTCATGTGGCACTGATCCCATTCGTAAGAGCTTCACTCTCATGCTGTAAGCATCTTCTAAAGGGCCCATTTAGTAGCACCATCATGTGTGAGGCTTAGGATGTCAATGTATGAGTTTTGGGAGGATGCAAACATTCAGACCATATCACTTGATCAAATTTATTCCTAAATATTTTATTCTTTGTGATGTCATTGTAAATGAAATTGTTCTCTTAATTTGATTTTCTGATTGTTTATTGCTAGTGTATAGAAATTGATTTTCGTATATTCTTCTTGTATTCTGAAACCTGACTGAACTCATTTATTAGCTTTAATAGTTTTCTAGCAAATTCCCTAAGATTTTCTATTTTTATCCCCAAATAGAGATATTTCTACTTCTTTCTTTCCAATCATGGTGACTTTTATTTCTTTTTCTTGCCTTATTGTACTGACTAAAACCCCCAATACAATGTTGAACAGAAGTGGTAAGAGCAGACATCTTTTATTGTTTCTGATTATAAGGGGAAATCCTTTAGTTTCTCACTGTTAAATATGAAGATAGCTGTGGGGTTTTCATAAATTAAGGCAGTTTCCTCCTATTCCTAGTTTGCTGAGTGTTTGTACTGTGAAATTATTTTGGAATTTGTCATATGCTTTTACTGTCTTTTTTGAGATGACTGCTTGATTTTTATCCTTCACCTTATGAATATTGTATACTAATTGATTTTTATATATTAAACCAACCTTGGATTCGTGAGTTAAATTCCAGTTTTATGCTCACACTTCTTATATGTTGCTGAATTCAGTTTTCTAGTATGTTGTTAAGAATTTTTGCATCTATATTTATAAGGGAATATAATTTACTTTTCTGGTGATACCTTTGAGTGGTTTTGAAAGTAGGATTACTAGCTTCACAGAATGAGTTGTAAAGTGTTTTCCTCTTTTATTTTATTTTTTTGGAAGGGCTTAATAAGAATTTGTATAAACACTTAAATGTTTAGGAGAATGTAACAGTGAAGTCATCCGGTCCTGGACTTTTCTTTGTTGGGTGTTTTGGGGTCAAAGGATTTATAGGCAAAGAGGACAGGAAGATACACTGGATTTTGACTGTTTTTTCCAGAAACAAAAAGCCAAAGTAGCTGGAACTGAAGTGATTCCTCATTGCCTGCATGTTGAAATTTAGTCTCTTTAGCTTGGTTCATTACTCTTCCTAATGGGAAACTTGCTTAACCTCTCCAGCCTCATTCATCTCTTGTCACTACTTCTCTCATGCTGTAAGCATCATCTATGCTGAACGAATGATAATAAGTTATTCTCTTCCAGGCACTATGTTAAGTCTGTAACACAATCTCAATTAGCCATTCACTTTCCCAGAAATTAAAGCCCTTCTTACTTCATGACTTTATCCATAAAGTTCCCACTCCCACTCCCACAATGACTATGCCTTTTGTTCATCCCTGCTGTATCCCTACTTCAGTCTAGTGCAGTTACCAAACACCTACTCGTGGTTTAAGACTCAACTCAAAAAAAAAAAAGACTCAACTCAAGTGTCACTCTCACTATAAAGACTTTTTAAAAACATTAAAATAGTCTTTATTTTATACAGTCAGTGGGATTTGGAAGACAATGTTTTTGTTGAAAACTGGGTACTAGTTCTCTTTTTTAAAAAATTGCAGTATAGGTAATATATAATATTGTGTTAAAGAGTACAGCAAAGTGATTCAGTTTTATGTATTTTTTCCAGATTGTTTTCCATTATAGATTATTACAAGATACCAAATACATTTCCCTGTACTTTACAGTCCTTGTTGCTTATCTATTTATGTATAGTAGTTTGTATCTTTAATCTCATAATTTATCCCTTGCCCCATCCCTTTCTCCCCTTTGGTAACCATAAGTTTTTATTTCTATTTTTGTAAATCTGTCTCTGTTTTGTATATAGATTCATTTGTATTATTTTTTTAGATTTCACATAAGAGTGATATCATATAATGTTTGTCTTTCTCTGTTTGACACTAAGTATAATATTCTCTAGGTCCCTCATGTTGCCGCAAATGTCAGTATTTCATTCTTTTGGTGGCTGAGTAATATTTCATTGTATGTATACGTGTGTGTGTGTGTGTGTGTGTGTGTGTGTGTGTGTGTGTGTGTGTGTGTACACACATGTAATCCAACATCTTCTTAAGTCAATCATCTGTAGCGGGGTCCTTGGGGTTTTTCCCATGTCTTGGCTATTGTAAATAGTGCTTCTATGAGGATGCATGCATCTTCTTTAATTGGAGTTTTCATCTTTTCCAGCTATATGCCCAGGAGTGGAATTGCTGTGATAACTCTATATTTAGTTTTTTAAGGAAACTCCATACTGTTTTCCACAGTGATTGCAACAACTTACATTGCCACCAACAGTGTAGGAAGGTTTCTTTTTTTCCACACCCTCTCCAACATTTTTTATTTGTAGACTTATTGATGACAGCCATTCTGACTAGTATGAGGTGATATCTCACTGCCGTTTTGATTTGCATTCCTCTAATATTAATAAGTAGTGTTGTCAAACATCTTTTCATGTACCTATTGGCCACCTGTATGTCTTTGGAGAAACATCTATTTACGTCTACCCATTCGTTGATTGCATTTTTTTTTATATTGAGTTGTGTGAACTATTTGATATTTTAGATATTATTCCCTTGTTGGGATTTACATATATTTTCTCCCATTCCATATGTTGTCTTTTTGATTTGTTGATTGTTTCCTTTGATCTTCAAAAGATTTTAAGTTTAATTAGGTCCCATTTGTCTATTTTTGCTTTTATTTCTTTTGCCTCAGGAGACTGACCTAAGAAAATATTACTGTGATTTATGGCCAGTAATATTTTGCCTATGTTCCTTTTCTAGGAGTTTTATGATATCGTGTCTGGTATTTAGGTTGTTAACCCATTTTGAGTTTATTTTTGTATGTGATATGAGGATGTGTTCTAACTTCATTGATTTACATGAGGCTGTCCAACTTTCCCAGCAGCACTTTCTGAACAGACTGTCTTTTCTCCATTGTATATTCATGCTTCCTTTGTTAAACATTAATTGACCATAGGTGTGTAGGTTTATTTCTGGGCTCTCTATTCTGTTCCATTGATCCATATGTCTGTTTTTGTGCCAATACCAGCTGTGTTGATTACTGTAGTTTTGTTGTGTTGACTGATGTCTGGAAGGATTATGTCTCCAGTTTTGTCCTTTTCCTCAGGATTTCTTTGACAATTCTGGATCTTTTTTGGTTCCATATAAATTTTAGGATTGTTTGTTCTAGTTCTGTGGACAATTTGATAGGGATTGCATTGATCCCTGGTGGCTCAGATAGTAAAGAATCCGCCTGCAATGTAGGAGACCTGGGCTCAATCCCTGCGTTGGGAAGATCCCCTGGAGAAGGAAATGGCAACCCACCCCGGTATTCTTGCCTGGAGAATCCCATGGACAGAGGAGCCTAGCAGGCTACAGTCCGTGGGGTCACAGAGTCAGGCACAGACTGGTGGCTCAGATAGTAAAGAATCCGCCTGCAATGTAGGAGACCTGGGCTCAATCCCTGCGTTGGGAAGATCCCCTGGAGAAGGAAATGGCAACCCACCCCGGTATTCTTGCCTGGAGAATCCCATGGACAGAGAAGCCTAGCAGGCTACAGTCCGTGGGGTCACAGAGTCAGGCACAGATTAGCGACTAAGCATTAAATCCGTATATAGCTTTGGGTAGTGTGGTCATTTTCATAATATTAGTTCTTTCAGTCCAAGAGCACGGGATTTCTTTTGTTTCTTTGAATCATGTTCATTTTCCTTTATCAGTGTTTTATAGTTTTCAGCATATTGGCCTTTCATCACCTTGGTTAAATTTGTTTCTGAGTATTTTATTTTTTGATGTGGTTTTAAACAGGATTTTTTAAACTTTCTATTTCTGAGTTTTTATTTTTAGTGTAAAGAAGTCTAACAGATTCCTGTATATTAATCTTGTATCCTGCAACCTTGCTGAACTCCATTACTCTAACAACTTTTGTGTGGCTACTTCAGAGTTCTCTCTCTATGGTATCCTGTCATCTGCAAATAGTGACAGTATTACCTCTTCCCTTCTGATTTGTATACCTTTTCTTTCTTTCTTTCTTTTTGTCTTATCACTATGACTAGGACTTCTAATACTGTGTTGAACAGAAGTGGTAAGAGTGGGCATTCTTGTCTTGTTCCTAAATTTAGCAGGAAGGCTTTCAGCTTTTCACCTTTGAGTATTATGTTGGTTGTGGGTTTGTTATAAATGGCTTTCATTATGTTGAAATATGTTTCCTCTATACCCACTTTGGTGAGAGATTTTATCGTGAATAGATGTTGATTTTGTCAAATGCTTTTTCTGGGTCTGTTGAGACAATCCTGTGTTTTTTGTCTATCCTTTTGTTGATGAGGAGTATCACACTGATTGATTTGCATATACTAAACCATCCTTGCAACCCTGAAATGAATTCAACTGGATTATGGTGTATGATCCCTATGTAATGTTGGATTCAGTATGCTAATATTTTGTTGAGGATTTTTGTATCTATCAAAATAAAGACTTTTTTACGTTCCCAAATAAAATATCAGTGAAGAGCATCTAGCAAATTTGAGTACTTTTTGTTAATCTGCTCTTCTTGTGTACTATAAATAAGTGATGGCAATAACCAAATTTGATTCATCTCTTTATCTCAAATCTAGTAGAGTGCCTGTCACATAGTAAGCATTCAACAAATATTTGTGAAACTAATAGACCCACCTAGCTATCTAGAATGGGTTTTTCTCCAGCATTGTATATAGCTGAGATGTTATTATGTTTCTCTGTGCTTCTCACAGCACCCGATATGATACTGATAAATGCTCATTGAAGTTAACTCAGCTGAATGACAATTTAATATTATAATTTCAGTAGCACATTTTGAACCCTTCAGTAAAAAGGCACCATAAAACTTCAAAGTAGCTATAGAAAATAGAGATGATAAAAATCTATTTGGATGACATTTTTTATTGAAAATACAGAAACAAATCTGTTGTGTTTTCAAACATAATTACACTTGAATATTTTCAGTGTAATGGAGCTGTGTTTGGGGATTCTGGTTATCATCACAACACTACTTGATACTAGGGGAGGGGAAATTCATTTTAGAAGCTTTTTAGTGACAAGTTTTGTTTTCTGTATCTGGAAGCTATCCCCAGTGCTGTTACTTAAATGTCTTGGAATATGGAAAACTCCGTGTCATTGTAGTGTCCCCTATGGGAGGAGCACATTTAGTATACTTTACATTCTCCCTCTGTCATAAGACAGGGAGCAATTGGAGTGGCAGCATTACCTGTAGTACTAATGACAATACATCACTGCTGCCTGAGTAAGGTCTGTGCTTTTTAGCATAAATATTTGGTGTTTAGTCAGAAATAATAGGATATATATGTATGAATCCATAGTGAAGAACAGGGAAGCCTGGCATGCTGCAGTCCATGGGGTCACAAAGAGTCAGACATGACTTAGAGATTGAACAACAGCATATATTTATATATCTGGAGTGGTTTTTTTTTTTTTTTTCTTTTTTTTTTAAGGAATTAACTCACATGATTTTGGGAACTGGCAAATCCAAAGTTTGTAGGGCTGGCCGGCAGGCTAGATACCCAGGCTAGATTGATAATACAGTCATAAGACTGAAATAGAAGGCTGGAAACTCAGGTAGGTGTTAATGCAGCAGCTTTGAGGCAGGATATTCTGGAAACCTGTTCTTGCTCTTAAAGCCTTTGACTGCTTAGATGAGGCCCAACTCACACTATTGGGGGTAGTGTCCTTTACTTAAAGCCAACTGACTGTAGATGTTAACTACATCTACAAAACACCTCAGAGATGCATAGATCAGTGTTTGATTAAATATTGATTCTGTAGCTTAGCCAAGTTGATACATAAAGCAAATCATTACAAAGTTCTTTGTCCCTTGGGCCTGCCTGTCCCCCACTTCACAACTTTGCATGCCTTTATATGCCCCGTATACTCCTCACACCCCCACTTCCCTGCCTTCTGGTGCCTTTGCTGCCCACCCCATGCCCCCTCTAGAGTCTTTCTGCTTCTCTATATCAGCTATCAGATTCCCCCTTTTTTCCCTTTAGACCCAATGCAAATACCCTTTGCCGTCACAAATCTTGGCCGCTTTCCTGTTTAGACATCATCTCTCCTTCTCTTAAACCCCTAACAGATTTCCTGGCAGTACAGTCAACCTTGGCTTCGAATTATTCTAAACTGTACTCACAGCAACCACCCTCCTCCCTGTGGCCCGAAGGAATCAAAAACCTCATGCTTTTTTGTTTTGTTTCAAATTTTTTATCATCTCTGTGGTGTATAGAGTTTTCATTCATGTACCGGTCTTTATACTTCCTCTGTGTCAGGCCCTGTGCTAACCACCCAGGTATGTAAAGATCAGTTAGACAAGTTTTCAGCACTTTGAGAGTTTATAGCCCAGTAAGGAGAATGAATAAGTAGCCTGTGGGTGTCCATAAGTATTTGTTGAACTGAATCACTTCCTGCTGTAGAGGTGTGATCACTTTCCCCTCAGTGTCTTCTAACCTTAATCCTCCTACATACAGACATTAGCCAGAGCAGACAGCCGGCCGGTAGTGGGCTGGAAATTCTGTCCTCATAAAACCTGTAAAGGAATATTGTGTGTGGTGTGATCTGAGGAGCATCAAAGCAGTCAACGAATTCAAAAATAGCTCTGTTGCTAAGATGTGTAATGCTTGATATACCACCATTGGGAATCCTCTCATTTGGGTTTGGAGTTATCCAATCTCCAAATATATCTGGGAGATATTACTTAATACATGATATCTCCTGATATCTCCTTCAAAATTCCTTTTTCTTCCTTCTTTAGCTCTGTATCATGTCCTTTAAGGAGACGGCCCTCCCTAACTGGCCCTCCCTGAAGACTCTCGCCACCTTGAGGAGTTAGGGGTTTCTCCTCTGGGCCCCCACAGCACTCTGCCTATTACAACATACATTTTCCATCCTTTGTTGTTCAGCTCTTTGTTATTTGCCCAAGCTGCCCACTAGACTGATCTCTTAAAGGGAAAAGGGGAATCTTCACCTCTGTTATCCCAACATTTAGCATAGGAGCAGACACACAGTGGGATGCTCTGGAAGGATTCCTGGTATGACTAAGTGGTTCTTTGGTAGAAAGAGCCCTGTGCACATCTAGAGGATAGGCTGGATGAAAGGGAATCAAAGGGCAAAGATAGAGGGCATTTAATAAAAGAGTCCTTAAGGAAACCCCTTTAGTGCCTGGGGGCATCCTTGATCCTGCTTTTTGCTGTTGTCCACTTGTTGCTTTCATTCATGGATAAAGCATTTTGTGAATTAAACATGCTCTTTTCTTTTGTTCTATGAAACACAATCTAAAGCACTGTCAGCTGGCAGGATGTTTTTCTCAAAGCATTTGTTGAGTGTAAAAGTGGCTACACATGCTTCACTTATAAAAGCAAAATATTTTCAAAATATCTTTTATTTCTGCTTGAATTGAGAACATAAACCTTTTCTCATCCTTGTCTCTCCCATCTTCCACCCTTTGCCTTTGCTCAAAGTATAAGCTAGTAAACATGGTCAACAAAGTATTTTTTTCCAAGTCCTCTGTGCCTGCAAGAAACACAGACATATGCAAGGTTTCTCAAGTAATAGGGCTAGCATTTTTAAGGTGCATATAGATTGGAGCTGAAGCCAAGATGCCCTCAAAGTCTTAGCTGACTGAGCTCTATATTTCTCATGATGTCTCCTCTGTAGATATGCTCTATTTGCCTCTTGCTCCTCCTCCCCTACATGTCTCTTCTCTTCTCATATCTACTGCGTACCTATAATTTCTTTTCTTTCACAACTTCAAGCGACCAATCATGGCTACCCCAGATGCTGACTACCTTATGACGTTTAAGCTTCAAAAACATATGCCTCCCAATAAAAATTTTAATTTTAAATTCATAAAAATTTTAATTTTTCCACAAATGTATTTTTCAAATTAATTTTTAGCAGATTTGATCCACAGATTGGTTAATTTCCCATAACGCAATCATGAGTCAGTCCTATATTGTAACTACCTGTCAGTTATTGTGTATGTGTGTGTATCCGACTCTTTGGGACCACAGGGACTATAGCCTGCCAGGCTCCTCTGTCCATGGAATTTTCCAGGCAAGAATACTGGTGTGATTTACCATTTCCTACTCCAGGAGATCTTCCCAACCCAGGGATCGAACCTGCATCTCTTGCATCTCCTGAATTGGCAAGCAGATTCTTTATTACTGCCATCTGGGAAGCCCATCAGTTATTACTGCTAGGTTATTTATTATATGTTTATGTTATAATATATATTATACTTCATCTATTTGTATATTTATTTTAAAATATAAATGTAATATAGTTATTACTACTAGGGCAGAGTTAAATTTTCTCTTATTTTCCCCAGAACCTAGCACAATTCCTGGCACCCTATAGGTACTCCAGATATTGAATGCATGGGTAAATGAGGCTCCTGACACTCACCCTCTTCTAATGCACCTTCAAAAAAGTAATCATTCCAGAACACCAATCAAACCATGATAGTCCCTGTTTAAAATTACTAATGACTTTTATCATCCAAATCAGTATGAGGGTATTTATTGCCTACTTCTCTAGCTTTATCTCCCCCCAACTCAATTTCTTGTCCTTATATATTTACAAAGCCAAAGTCATTCATGAAATATGCTGTTCCATGTCTTGCCTTTGTACATGGAAGAATCAATAGAAATGCAAAGTATAGGACAGAGCGAGGAGGGTCTTGGAGATAGGTTGATAAGATATCTAAATTCTTTAGGAAAGGAAAAGAAAGTGAAAGTTGCTCAGTTGTGTCGACTCTTTGTGACCCCATAGACCATACAGTCCATGGAATTCTCCAGGCCAGAATACTGGAGTAAGTAGCTGTTCCCTTGTCCAGGAGATCTTCCTAACCAATGGATTGAACCCTGGTCTCTCTCATTACACGTGACTTCTTTACCGCCATGGATTAAGCCCAGGTCTCCGTCATTACAGGTAGATTCTTTACCAGCTGAGCCACCAGGGAAGACCAGGAATACTGGAGTGGGATTGTCCCAACCCAGGAGTTGAACCAAGGTCTCCTGCATTGTAGGTCAATTCGTTACCAGCTGAGCTACCAGGGAAGCCCCTAAATGCTTTAACTAATGTATAAATCTCACAAAGCTTACCACTGCCTTCTACATAATAAGCATTTGGTATGTTCTTATTAGAGTAGACTAAAAAGTGGCATTCATGTTTTTATGTTGCCTAAGATCCAGTAGGAATGAGTGAATGAAAGAAACCTAAAAGGATGAGTTCATTGGCACATGAACAGTTTCATCTTTTCTCAAACTCAATAGCTGTTATTGTGACTAACAAAGCGACTCTTGTGTGTTGAACACCAATAAGAAGTAATGAGTGTTTATGATGTCATCATAAATATTTATAAAAGGGACATGATGCAATGTTTTATGAGATGTAGATTATGAAAGGTTAGACTGTGAATGTTCATTTAAATTAAATTATGAAACACCTGAAACTTGTATAGTGTTTTCTGATTTACAGAGTACACTCACATTGATTATCTTATTTAAATTTCAATTTCTCAACCTCCATTGGACCATTATCTTCAGAGTATAAACATTCTATAACATTTCCATCCTTAAGGTTGCCTCTCTGGACCTCATTCCCCATCAGAAACAATTGCTATGTGTCTTCTTTTTTTACAGCAAAGCCCATGAGCTGTGACTGTCTCCCTCTGTTTTCTCATCTGACATTCTCTCCTTAGTCAACTCAGACCTGATTTCCATTCCCACAACTCCACTGAAATTGCTTTTATTCAGATAATTAGGAACCTATACCTTATCTATTTACTCCCTCCTCTTCAAAACATTCTTCTTCACTTGTCTTCAGTCACAGTATATTGCCCTGGTTTTCTAACTACTCACTGGCTCATCCTCCTTCTCCATCTT